>NW_026262717.1:158636-821136 GCF_021869535.1 Mytilus californianus | reverse complement strand
ATAGCGACGGAATACACACAATGTATTTCTTTTGTCATTGTAGGTAATTGACATTTCGATCACAGTTCACGAGCAGTGCATGCTTTGGATTTAATTGATCCTGTGTAACTTTAAAACACGTTTATCGATTATTTTCATACAATGTACATTTTTCAGCAGCAGTTTGTAACACAGATTTGTATTTCAATCTAGGAGCGGACATTTTATTGTAGGATTTCACTGAGATTTACGGAACTAGCAAGCGATTTTTACGGCATTGCAATTTCTTTTCTCTAGGAAAATTCTTGAGAGATATCTGCACCACGTTGTTTTATGAAGATGTAATGCATGTATACCCTGCTGACTGCAAAATTTATGGGTCAATTGGACATGTAGTTTCCCAGAACATCTGATAACAAGCATGTGGATTTTTTTTTTTTCAGAAGAGATGTAAATACAATATTACACACATGAGACGAAAACATGCATACAATGAATGAATGAATGAATGATTGATTGATTGATTGGTTGGTTGGTTGGTTGGTTGGTTGGTTGGTTGGTTGGTTGGTTTGTTGATTGATTGATTGATTAATTAATTAATTGGTTGGTTGGTTGATTAAACACGTGGGATAGGGTCTCTTGAAACAAGCGAAAAAAGAAACAAAGGAAATCTTGGACCCCGTATTAAACACATGAGACGGAAACATGCACACAATGAATGAATGAATGAATGAATGAATGATTGATTGGTTGGTTGGTTGGTTGGTTGGTTGGTTTATTTATTGGTTAGTTGGTTGATTGATTGATTGATTGATTGATTAATTAAACACGTGGGATAGGGTTTCTTGAAACAAGCGAAAAAGAAACAAAGGAGATCTTGGACCCCGTATTAAACACATAAGACGGAAACATGCATACAATGAATGATTGATTGGTTGGTTGGTTCGTTGGTTGGTTTGTTGGTTTATTGATTGATTGATTGGTTGGTTGGTTGGTTGGTTGGTTGGTTAATAAACTTAACATGTGGGATATGGTGGTCTCTTGAAACAAGCGAAAAAAAAAACAAATGAGATCTTGGACACCATATTAAACACAGGAGACGGAAACATGTATGCATGCAATGATTGATTGAATGGTTGGTTGGTTGGTTGGTTGATTGGTTAGTTGGTTGGTTGATTGATTGATTGATTGATTGGTTGGTTGGTTGATTGATTGATTGATTGATTGTTTGATCAATTAATTAGACACGTGGGATATGGTCTCTTTAAACAATCGAAATAGAAACAAATAAGATCTTGGTCCCCATATTAAACACATGAGACAGAAACATGCATGCAATGATTGATTGATTGATTGATTGGTTGGTTGGTTGGTTGGTTGGTTGGTTGGTTGGTTAACACAGAGAACGGATCCACTTTGATCATGCAAAGACGGAATAGAAAGCCTAAATACTATATCTAAACACATGGGATTTATCTTTTGAGAGATCACTTAACAAGTAGTAAGGTTAAAGGTCAATGTCAACCTACAAAAGCACTAAACCACACATAAAACTCTTTAAATAGTGCCAAAAACACACAATTTGCCTTTTTTACATGACCTTGACCTTTGACCTTGACCTATATTTTCAAGTTATGGTCCAATGATCACAAATCAAAAGACCCTAGGTCTTTACAACTTACGGTTCATGAGATTCATATGCATATAGAAAAGTAAAATATTCAAGGGGAAATAACTCCTATAAGAAGTCACTGGATCGCTTCGGTTAAAATTATTTAAAGTTGCGACATGTGGCAAGGAACATTTTAAAAAAAATCATTTGCCGCTAACTCTTATAGTTTATGAAGAGTAGCGATAACAATGGTTTTTGTAATTGGGGAGATAACTCCTATAAGGTAAATAGTACACTTTGGTGCCCCTAATACAAGATAGCTTTTATTAACCCGATACCAGGTACTAAAGATCATTTTGATATGTTGCGTACTTTTCTTGACTTTTGACTTTGAAAACGGCGGAAGAAAAAGAATAATAATAATAATAATAATAAACAAACGAATAACAGTAAGGTCTTTCCATTAAGAAAGGAAAGACCTTAATTATAGGGAAAAAAAATGGAGTTGTCGTTCTTCTCCGTTGACAGAGTAGATAGCACATAGCTTCATACAAGAGTTGTAAGTGGAGGGTAAAAAAAAAAGGGGGGGGGGGGGCAAAAGGGGGTCCCATGGAGACAATTTGTTATATAAACGGTACATGTAAGAATGGTTAAAAATGCCGATTTACAATATAAATCAATTGCTTAAAAAAGCAATTGTAAACGGTCTTTCCCCTTCTGAAACATGATTGATTGATTGATATATGTGTATGTTTGTTTGTGTGTTTGTTTGTTTGTTTCTTTCTTTCTTTGCAAGGTCCATATTAGTGTTTTGGTTAAGTTTCTATATTTAGTTTGGAAAGTTTTTATTCTATTTTAGGTCCCGCGCACGTCTTTGTCTCGCGCCAGATTGTGGCGTCACGTGACGAGGCTTTATATTAGCGAAAACTTAGTATTTTTATTTCTTTTTAGGTGGGGACGTTGGACAGACAACATGTATAGCGACGGAATACACACAATGTATTTCTTTTGTCATTGTAGGTAATTGACATTTCGATCACAGTTCACGAGCAGTGCATGCTTTGGATTTAATTGATCCTGTGTAACTTTAAAACACGTTTATCGATTATTTTCATACAATGTACATTTTTCAGCAGCAGTTTGTAACACAGATTTGTATTTCAATCTAGGAGCGGACATTTTATTGTAGGATTTCACTGAGATTTACGGAACTAGCAAGCGATTTTTACGGCATTGCAATTTCTTTTCTCTAGGAAAATTCTTGAGAGATATCTGCACCACGTTGTTTTATGAAGATGTAATGCATGTATACCCTGCTGACTGCAAAATTTATGGGTCAATTGGACATGTAGTTTCCCAGAACATCTGATAACAAGCATGTGGATTTTTTTTTTTTCAGAAGAGATGTAAATACAATATTACACACATGAGACGAAAACATGCATACAATGAATGAATGAATGAATGATTGATTGATTGATTGGTTGGTTGGTTGGTTGGTTGGTTGGTTGGTTGGTTGGTTGGTTTGTTGATTGATTGATTGATTAATTAATTAATTGGTTGGTTGGTTGATTAAACACGTGGGATAGGGTCTCTTGAAACAAGCGAAAAAAGAAACAAAGGAAATCTTGGACCCCGTATTAAACACATGAGACGGAAACATGCACACAATGAATGAATGAATGAATGAATGAATGATTGATTGGTTGGTTGGTTGGTTGGTTGGTTGGTTTATTTATTGGTTAGTTGGTTGATTGATTGATTGATTGATTGATTAATTAAACACGTGGGATAGGGTTTCTTGAAACAAGCGAAAAAGAAACAAAGGAGATCTTGGACCCCGTATTAAACACATAAGACGGAAACATGCATACAATGAATGATTGATTGGTTGGTTGGTTCGTTGGTTGGTTTGTTGGTTTATTGATTGATTGATTGGTTGGTTGGTTGGTTGGTTGGTTGGTTAATAAACTTAACATGTGGGATATGGTGGTCTCTTGAAACAAGCGAAAAAAAAAACAAATGAGATCTTGGACACCATATTAAACACAGGAGACGGAAACATGTATGCATGCAATGATTGATTGAATGGTTGGTTGGTTGGTTGGTTGATTGGTTAGTTGGTTGGTTGATTGATTGATTGATTGATTGGTTGGTTGGTTGATTGATTGATTGATTGATTGTTTGATCAATTAATTAGACACGTGGGATATGGTCTCTTTAAACAATCGAAATAGAAACAAATAAGATCTTGGTCCCCATATTAAACACATGAGACAGAAACATGCATGCAATGATTGATTGATTGATTGATTGGTTGGTTGGTTGGTTGGTTGGTTGGTTGGTTGGTTAACACAGAGAACGGATCCACTTTGATCATGCAAAGACGGAATAGAAAGCCTAAATACTATATCTAAACACATGGGATTTATCTTTTGAGAGATCACTTAACAAGTAGTAAGGTTAAAGGTCAATGTCAACCTACAAAAGCACTAAACCACACATAAAACTCTTTAAATAGTGCCAAAAACACACAATTTGCCTTTTTTACATGACCTTGACCTTTGACCTTGACCTATATTTTCAAGTTATGGTCCAATGATCACAAATCAAAAGACCCTAGGTCTTTACAACTTACGGTTCATGAGATTCATATGCATATAGAAAAGTAAAATATTCAAGGGGAAATAACTCCTATAAGAAGTCACTGGATCGCTTCGGTTAAAATTATTTAAAGTTGCGACATGTGGCAAGGAACATTTTAAAAAAAATCATTTGCCGCTAACTCTTATAGTTTATGAAGAGTAGCGATAACAATGGTTTTTGTAATTGGGGAGATAACTCCTATAAGGTAAATAGTACACTTTGGTGCCCCTAATACAAGATAGCTTTTATTAACCCGATACCAGGTACTAAAGATCATTTTGATATGTTGCGTACTTTTCTTGACTTTTGACTTTGAAAACGGCGGAAGAAAAAGAATAATAATAATAATAATAATAAACAAACGAATAACAGTAAGGTCTTTCCATTAAGAAAGGAAAGACCTTAATTATAGGGAAAAAAAATGGAGTTGTCGTTCTTCTCCGTTGACAGAGTAGATAGCACATAGCTTCATACAAGAGTTGTAAGTGGAGGGTAAAAAAAAAAGGGGGGGGGGGGGCAAAAGGGGGTCCCATGGAGACAATTTGTTATATAAACGGTACATGTAAGAATGGTTAAAAATGCCGATTTACAATATAAATCAATTGCTTAAAAAAGCAATTGTAAACGGTCTTTCCCCTTCTGAAACATGATTGATTGATTGATATATGTGTATGTTTGTTTGTGTGTTTGTTTGTTTGTTTCTTTCTTTCTTTGCAAGGTCCATATTAGTGTTTTGGTTAAGTTTCTATATTTAGTTTGGAAAGTTTTTATTCTATTTTAGGTCCCGCGCACGTCTTTGTCTCGCGCCAGATTGTGGCGTCACGTGACGAGGCTTTATATTAGCGAAAACTTAGTATTTTTATTTCTTTTTAGGTGGGGACGTTGGACAGACAACATGTATAGCGACGGAATACACACAATGTATTTCTTTTGTCATTGTAGGTAATTGACATTTCGATCACAGTTCACGAGCAGTGCATGCTTTGGATTTAATTGATCCTGTGTAACTTTAAAACACGTTTATCGATTATTTTCATACAATGTACATTTTTCAGCAGCAGTTTGTAACACAGATTTGTATTTCAATCTAGGAGCGGACATTTTATTGTAGGATTTCACTGAGATTTACGGAACTAGCAAGCGATTTTTACGGCATTGCAATTTCTTTTCTCTAGGAAAATTCTTGAGAGATATCTGCACCACGTTGTTTTATGAAGATGTAATGCATGTATACCCTGCTGACTGCAAAATTTATGGGTCAATTGGACATGTAGTTTCCCAGAACATCTGATAACAAGCATGTGGATTTTTTTTTTTTCAGAAGAGATGTAAATACAATATTACACACATGAGACGAAAACATGCATACAATGAATGAATGAATGAATGATTGATTGATTGATTGGTTGGTTGGTTGGTTGGTTGGTTGGTTGGTTGGTTGGTTGGTTTGTTGATTGATTGATTGATTAATTAATTAATTGGTTGGTTGGTTGATTAAACACGTGGGATAGGGTCTCTTGAAACAAGCGAAAAAAGAAACAAAGGAAATCTTGGACCCCGTATTAAACACATGAGACGGAAACATGCACACAATGAATGAATGAATGAATGAATGAATGATTGATTGGTTGGTTGGTTGGTTGGTTGGTTGGTTTATTTATTGGTTAGTTGGTTGATTGATTGATTGATTGATTGATTAATTAAACACGTGGGATAGGGTTTCTTGAAACAAGCGAAAAAGAAACAAAGGAGATCTTGGACCCCGTATTAAACACATAAGACGGAAACATGCATACAATGAATGATTGATTGGTTGGTTGGTTCGTTGGTTGGTTTGTTGGTTTATTGATTGATTGATTGGTTGGTTGGTTGGTTGGTTGGTTGGTTAATAAACTTAACATGTGGGATATGGTGGTCTCTTGAAACAAGCGAAAAAAAAAACAAATGAGATCTTGGACACCATATTAAACACAGGAGACGGAAACATGTATGCATGCAATGATTGATTGAATGGTTGGTTGGTTGGTTGGTTGATTGGTTAGTTGGTTGGTTGATTGATTGATTGATTGATTGGTTGGTTGGTTGATTGATTGATTGATTGATTGTTTGATCAATTAATTAGACACGTGGGATATGGTCTCTTTAAACAATCGAAATAGAAACAAATAAGATCTTGGTCCCCATATTAAACACATGAGACAGAAACATGCATGCAATGATTGATTGATTGATTGATTGGTTGGTTGGTTGGTTGGTTGGTTGGTTGGTTGGTTAACACAGAGAACGGATCCACTTTGATCATGCAAAGACGGAATAGAAAGCCTAAATACTATATCTAAACACATGGGATTTATCTTTTGAGAGATCACTTAACAAGTAGTAAGGTTAAAGGTCAATGTCAACCTACAAAAGCACTAAACCACACATAAAACTCTTTAAATAGTGCCAAAAACACACAATTTGCCTTTTTTACATGACCTTGACCTTTGACCTTGACCTATATTTTCAAGTTATGGTCCAATGATCACAAATCAAAAGACCCTAGGTCTTTACAACTTACGGTTCATGAGATTCATATGCATATAGAAAAGTAAAATATTCAAGGGGAAATAACTCCTATAAGAAGTCACTGGATCGCTTCGGTTAAAATTATTTAAAGTTGCGACATGTGGCAAGGAACATTTTAAAAAAAATCATTTGCCGCTAACTCTTATAGTTTATGAAGAGTAGCGATAACAATGGTTTTTGTAATTGGGGAGATAACTCCTATAAGGTAAATAGTACACTTTGGTGCCCCTAATACAAGATAGCTTTTATTAACCCGATACCAGGTACTAAAGATCATTTTGATATGTTGCGTACTTTTCTTGACTTTTGACTTTGAAAACGGCGGAAGAAAAAGAATAATAATAATAATAATAATAAACAAACGAATAACAGTAAGGTCTTTCCATTAAGAAAGGAAAGACCTTAATTATAGGGAAAAAAAATGGAGTTGTCGTTCTTCTCCGTTGACAGAGTAGATAGCACATAGCTTCATACAAGAGTTGTAAGTGGAGGGTAAAAAAAAAAGGGGGGGGGGGGGCAAAAGGGGGTCCCATGGAGACAATTTGTTATATAAACGGTACATGTAAGAATGGTTAAAAATGCCGATTTACAATATAAATCAATTGCTTAAAAAAGCAATTGTAAACGGTCTTTCCCCTTCTGAAACATGATTGATTGATTGATATATGTGTATGTTTGTTTGTGTGTTTGTTTGTTTGTTTCTTTCTTTCTTTGCAAGGTCCATATTAGTGTTTTGGTTAAGTTTCTATATTTAGTTTGGAAAGTTTTTATTCTATTTTAGGTCCCGCGCACGTCTTTGTCTCGCGCCAGATTGTGGCGTCACGTGACGAGGCTTTATATTAGCGAAAACTTAGTATTTTTATTTCTTTTTAGGTGGGGACGTTGGACAGACAACATGTATAGCGACGGAATACACACAATGTATTTCTTTTGTCATTGTAGGTAATTGACATTTCGATCACAGTTCACGAGCAGTGCATGCTTTGGATTTAATTGATCCTGTGTAACTTTAAAACACGTTTATCGATTATTTTCATACAATGTACATTTTTCAGCAGCAGTTTGTAACACAGATTTGTATTTCAATCTAGGAGCGGACATTTTATTGTAGGATTTCACTGAGATTTACGGAACTAGCAAGCGATTTTTACGGCATTGCAATTTCTTTTCTCTAGGAAAATTCTTGAGAGATATCTGCACCACGTTGTTTTATGAAGATGTAATGCATGTATACCCTGCTGACTGCAAAATTTATGGGTCAATTGGACATGTAGTTTCCCAGAACATCTGATAACAAGCATGTGGATTTTTTTTTTTTCAGAAGAGATGTAAATACAATATTACACACATGAGACGAAAACATGCATACAATGAATGAATGAATGAATGATTGATTGATTGATTGGTTGGTTGGTTGGTTGGTTGGTTGGTTGGTTGGTTGGTTGGTTTGTTGATTGATTGATTGATTAATTAATTAATTGGTTGGTTGGTTGATTAAACACGTGGGATAGGGTCTCTTGAAACAAGCGAAAAAAGAAACAAAGGAAATCTTGGACCCCGTATTAAACACATGAGACGGAAACATGCACACAATGAATGAATGAATGAATGAATGAATGATTGATTGGTTGGTTGGTTGGTTGGTTGGTTGGTTTATTTATTGGTTAGTTGGTTGATTGATTGATTGATTGATTGATTAATTAAACACGTGGGATAGGGTTTCTTGAAACAAGCGAAAAAGAAACAAAGGAGATCTTGGACCCCGTATTAAACACATAAGACGGAAACATGCATACAATGAATGATTGATTGGTTGGTTGGTTCGTTGGTTGGTTTGTTGGTTTATTGATTGATTGATTGGTTGGTTGGTTGGTTGGTTGGTTGGTTAATAAACTTAACATGTGGGATATGGTGGTCTCTTGAAACAAGCGAAAAAAAAAACAAATGAGATCTTGGACACCATATTAAACACAGGAGACGGAAACATGTATGCATGCAATGATTGATTGAATGGTTGGTTGGTTGGTTGGTTGATTGGTTAGTTGGTTGGTTGATTGATTGATTGATTGATTGGTTGGTTGGTTGATTGATTGATTGATTGATTGTTTGATCAATTAATTAGACACGTGGGATATGGTCTCTTTAAACAATCGAAATAGAAACAAATAAGATCTTGGTCCCCATATTAAACACATGAGACAGAAACATGCATGCAATGATTGATTGATTGATTGATTGGTTGGTTGGTTGGTTGGTTGGTTGGTTGGTTGGTTAACACAGAGAACGGATCCACTTTGATCATGCAAAGACGGAATAGAAAGCCTAAATACTATATCTAAACACATGGGATTTATCTTTTGAGAGATCACTTAACAAGTAGTAAGGTTAAAGGTCAATGTCAACCTACAAAAGCACTAAACCACACATAAAACTCTTTAAATAGTGCCAAAAACACACAATTTGCCTTTTTTACATGACCTTGACCTTTGACCTTGACCTATATTTTCAAGTTATGGTCCAATGATCACAAATCAAAAGACCCTAGGTCTTTACAACTTACGGTTCATGAGATTCATATGCATATAGAAAAGTAAAATATTCAAGGGGAAATAACTCCTATAAGAAGTCACTGGATCGCTTCGGTTAAAATTATTTAAAGTTGCGACATGTGGCAAGGAACATTTTAAAAAAAATCATTTGCCGCTAACTCTTATAGTTTATGAAGAGTAGCGATAACAATGGTTTTTGTAATTGGGGAGATAACTCCTATAAGGTAAATAGTACACTTTGGTGCCCCTAATACAAGATAGCTTTTATTAACCCGATACCAGGTACTAAAGATCATTTTGATATGTTGCGTACTTTTCTTGACTTTTGACTTTGAAAACGGCGGAAGAAAAAGAATAATAATAATAATAATAATAAACAAACGAATAACAGTAAGGTCTTTCCATTAAGAAAGGAAAGACCTTAATTATAGGGAAAAAAAATGGAGTTGTCGTTCTTCTCCGTTGACAGAGTAGATAGCACATAGCTTCATACAAGAGTTGTAAGTGGAGGGTAAAAAAAAAAGGGGGGGGGGGGGCAAAAGGGGGTCCCATGGAGACAATTTGTTATATAAACGGTACATGTAAGAATGGTTAAAAATGCCGATTTACAATATAAATCAATTGCTTAAAAAAGCAATTGTAAACGGTCTTTCCCCTTCTGAAACATGATTGATTGATTGATATATGTGTATGTTTGTTTGTGTGTTTGTTTGTTTGTTTCTTTCTTTCTTTGCAAGGTCCATATTAGTGTTTTGGTTAAGTTTCTATATTTAGTTTGGAAAGTTTTTATTCTATTTTAGGTCCCGCGCACGTCTTTGTCTCGCGCCAGATTGTGGCGTCACGTGACGAGGCTTTATATTAGCGAAAACTTAGTATTTTTATTTCTTTTTAGGTGGGGACGTTGGACAGACAACATGTATAGCGACGGAATACACACAATGTATTTCTTTTGTCATTGTAGGTAATTG
Organism: Mytilus californianus; assembly: GCF_021869535.1. Classification (NCBI taxonomy): domain Eukaryota; kingdom Metazoa; phylum Mollusca; class Bivalvia; order Mytilida; family Mytilidae; genus Mytilus; species Mytilus californianus. Next base: position 810,814 of record NW_026262717.1, on the reverse strand, counting down.
ACATTTCGATCACAGTTCACGAGCAGTGCATGCTTTGGATTTAATTGATCCTGTGTAACTTTAAAACACGTTTATCGATTATTTTCATACAATGTACATTTTTCAGCAGCAGTTTGTAACACAGATTTGTATTTCAATCTAGGAGCGGACATTTTATTGTAGGATTTCACTGAGATTTACGGAACTAGCAAGCGATTTTTACGGCATTGCAATTTCTTTTCTCTAGGAAAATTCTTGAGAGATATCTGCACCACGTTGTTTTATGAAGATGTAATGCATGTATACCCTGCTGACTGCAAAATTTATGGGTCAATTGGACATGTAGTTTCCCAGAACATCTGATAACAAGCATGTGGATTTTTTTTTTTTCAGAAGAGATGTAAATACAATATTACACACATGAGACGAAAACATGCATACAATGAATGAATGAATGAATGATTGATTGATTGATTGGTTGGTTGGTTGGTTGGTTGGTTGGTTGGTTGGTTGGTTGGTTTGTTGATTGATTGATTGATTAATTAATTAATTGGTTGGTTGGTTGATTAAACACGTGGGATAGGGTCTCTTGAAACAAGCGAAAAAAGAAACAAAGGAAATCTTGGACCCCGTATTAAACACATGAGACGGAAACATGCACACAATGAATGAATGAATGAATGAATGAATGATTGATTGGTTGGTTGGTTGGTTGGTTGGTTGGTTTATTTATTGGTTAGTTGGTTGATTGATTGATTGATTGATTGATTAATTAAACACGTGGGATAGGGTTTCTTGAAACAAGCGAAAAAGAAACAAAGGAGATCTTGGACCCCGTATTAAACACATAAGACGGAAACATGCATACAATGAATGATTGATTGGTTGGTTGGTTCGTTGGTTGGTTTGTTGGTTTATTGATTGATTGATTGGTTGGTTGGTTGGTTGGTTGGTTGGTTAATAAACTTAACATGTGGGATATGGTGGTCTCTTGAAACAAGCGAAAAAAAAAACAAATGAGATCTTGGACACCATATTAAACACAGGAGACGGAAACATGTATGCATGCAATGATTGATTGAATGGTTGGTTGGTTGGTTGGTTGATTGGTTAGTTGGTTGGTTGATTGATTGATTGATTGATTGGTTGGTTGGTTGATTGATTGATTGATTGATTGTTTGATCAATTAATTAGACACGTGGGATATGGTCTCTTTAAACAATCGAAATAGAAACAAATAAGATCTTGGTCCCCATATTAAACACATGAGACAGAAACATGCATGCAATGATTGATTGATTGATTGATTGGTTGGTTGGTTGGTTGGTTGGTTGGTTGGTTGGTTAACACAGAGAACGGATCCACTTTGATCATGCAAAGACGGAATAGAAAGCCTAAATACTATATCTAAACACATGGGATTTATCTTTTGAGAGATCACTTAACAAGTAGTAAGGTTAAAGGTCAATGTCAACCTACAAAAGCACTAAACCACACATAAAACTCTTTAAATAGTGCCAAAAACACACAATTTGCCTTTTTTACATGACCTTGACCTTTGACCTTGACCTATATTTTCAAGTTATGGTCCAATGATCACAAATCAAAAGACCCTAGGTCTTTACAACTTACGGTTCATGAGATTCATATGCATATAGAAAAGTAAAATATTCAAGGGGAAATAACTCCTATAAGAAGTCACTGGATCGCTTCGGTTAAAATTATTTAAAGTTGCGACATGTGGCAAGGAACATTTTAAAAAAAATCATTTGCCGCTAACTCTTATAGTTTATGAAGAGTAGCGATAACAATGGTTTTTGTAATTGGGGAGATAACTCCTATAAGGTAAATAGTACACTTTGGTGCCCCTAATACAAGATAGCTTTTATTAACCCGATACCAGGTACTAAAGATCATTTTGATATGTTGCGTACTTTTCTTGACTTTTGACTTTGAAAACGGCGGAAGAAAAAGAATAATAATAATAATAATAATAAACAAACGAATAACAGTAAGGTCTTTCCATTAAGAAAGGAAAGACCTTAATTATAGGGAAAAAAAATGGAGTTGTCGTTCTTCTCCGTTGACAGAGTAGATAGCACATAGCTTCATACAAGAGTTGTAAGTGGAGGGTAAAAAAAAAAGGGGGGGGGGGGGCAAAAGGGGGTCCCATGGAGACAATTTGTTATATAAACGGTACATGTAAGAATGGTTAAAAATGCCGATTTACAATATAAATCAATTGCTTAAAAAAGCAATTGTAAACGGTCTTTCCCCTTCTGAAACATGATTGATTGATTGATATATGTGTATGTTTGTTTGTGTGTTTGTTTGTTTGTTTCTTTCTTTCTTTGCAAGGTCCATATTAGTGTTTTGGTTAAGTTTCTATATTTAGTTTGGAAAGTTTTTATTCTATTTTAGGTCCCGCGCACGTCTTTGTCTCGCGCCAGATTGTGGCGTCACGTGACGAGGCTTTATATTAGCGAAAACTTAGTATTTTTATTTCTTTTTAGGTGGGGACGTTGGACAGACAACATGTATAGCGACGGAATACACACAATGTATTTCTTTTGTCATTGTAGGTAATTGACATTTCGATCACAGTTCACGAGCAGTGCATGCTTTGGATTTAATTGATCCTGTGTAACTTTAAAACACGTTTATCGATTATTTTCATACAATGTACATTTTTCAGCAGCAGTTTGTAACACAGATTTGTATTTCAATCTAGGAGCGGACATTTTATTGTAGGATTTCACTGAGATTTACGGAACTAGCAAGCGATTTTTACGGCATTGCAATTTCTTTTCTCTAGGAAAATTCTTGAGAGATATCTGCACCACGTTGTTTTATGAAGATGTAATGCATGTATACCCTGCTGACTGCAAAATTTATGGGTCAATTGGACATGTAGTTTCCCAGAACATCTGATAACAAGCATGTGGATTTTTTTTTTTTCAGAAGAGATGTAAATACAATATTACACACATGAGACGAAAACATGCATACAATGAATGAATGAATGAATGATTGATTGATTGATTGGTTGGTTGGTTGGTTGGTTGGTTGGTTGGTTGGTTGGTTTGTTGATTGATTGATTGATTAATTAATTAATTGGTTGGTTGGTTGATTAAACACGTGGGATAGGGTCTCTTGAAACAAGCGAAAAAAGAAACAAAGGAAATCTTGGACCCCGTATTAAACACATGAGACGGAAACATGCACACAATGAATGAATGAATGAATGAATGAATGATTGATTGGTTGGTTGGTTGGTTGGTTGGTTGGTTTATTTATTGGTTAGTTGGTTGATTGATTGATTGATTGATTGATTAATTAAACACGTGGGATAGGGTTTCTTGAAACAAGCGAAAAAGAAACAAAGGAGATCTTGGACCCCGTATTAAACACATAAGACGGAAACATGCATACAATGAATGATTGATTGGTTGGTTGGTTCGTTGGTTGGTTTGTTGGTTTATTGATTGATTGATTGGTTGGTTGGTTGGTTGGTTGGTTGGTTAATAAACTTAACATGTGGGATATGGTGGTCTCTTGAAACAAGCGAAAAAAAAAACAAATGAGATCTTGGACACCATATTAAACACAGGAGACGGAAACATGTATGCATGCAATGATTGATTGAATGGTTGGTTGGTTGGTTGGTTGATTGGTTAGTTGGTTGGTTGATTGATTGATTGATTGATTGGTTGGTTGGTTGATTGATTGATTGATTGATTGTTTGATCAATTAATTAGACACGTGGGATATGGTCTCTTTAAACAATCGAAATAGAAACAAATAAGATCTTGGTCCCCATATTAAACACATGAGACAGAAACATGCATGCAATGATTGATTGATTGATTGATTGGTTGGTTGGTTGGTTGGTTGGTTGGTTGGTTGGTTAACACAGAGAACGGATCCACTTTGATCATGCAAAGACGGAATAGAAAGCCTAAATACTATATCTAAACACATGGGATTTATCTTTTGAGAGATCACTTAACAAGTAGTAAGGTTAAAGGTCAATGTCAACCTACAAAAGCACTAAACCACACATAAAACTCTTTAAATAGTGCCAAAAACACACAATTTGCCTTTTTTACATGACCTTGACCTTTGACCTTGACCTATATTTTCAAGTTATGGTCCAATGATCACAAATCAAAAGACCCTAGGTCTTTACAACTTACGGTTCATGAGATTCATATGCATATAGAAAAGTAAAATATTCAAGGGGAAATAACTCCTATAAGAAGTCACTGGATCGCTTCGGTTAAAATTATTTAAAGTTGCGACATGTGGCAAGGAACATTTTAAAAAAAATCATTTGCCGCTAACTCTTATAGTTTATGAAGAGTAGCGATAACAATGGTTTTTGTAATTGGGGAGATAACTCCTATAAGGTAAATAGTACACTTTGGTGCCCCTAATACAAGATAGCTTTTATTAACCCGATACCAGGTACTAAAGATCATTTTGATATGTTGCGTACTTTTCTTGACTTTTGACTTTGAAAACGGCGGAAGAAAAAGAATAATAATAATAATAATAATAAACAAACGAATAACAGTAAGGTCTTTCCATTAAGAAAGGAAAGACCTTAATTATAGGGAAAAAAAATGGAGTTGTCGTTCTTCTCCGTTGACAGAGTAGATAGCACATAGCTTCATACAAGAGTTGTAAGTGGAGGGTAAAAAAAAAAGGGGGGGGGGGGGCAAAAGGGGGTCCCATGGAGACAATTTGTTATATAAACGGTACATGTAAGAATGGTTAAAAATGCCGATTTACAATATAAATCAATTGCTTAAAAAAGCAATTGTAAACGGTCTTTCCCCTTCTGAAACATGATTGATTGATTGATATATGTGTATGTTTGTTTGTGTGTTTGTTTGTTTGTTTCTTTCTTTCTTTGCAAGGTCCATATTAGTGTTTTGGTTAAGTTTCTATATTTAGTTTGGAAAGTTTTTATTCTATTTTAGGTCCCGCGCACGTCTTTGTCTCGCGCCAGATTGTGGCGTCACGTGACGAGGCTTTATATTAGCGAAAACTTAGTATTTTTATTTCTTTTTAGGTGGGGACGTTGGACAGACAACATGTATAGCGACGGAATACACACAATGTATTTCTTTTGTCATTGTAGGTAATTGACATTTCGATCACAGTTCACGAGCAGTGCATGCTTTGGATTTAATTGATCCTGTGTAACTTTAAAACACGTTTATCGATTATTTTCATACAATGTACATTTTTCAGCAGCAGTTTGTAACACAGATTTGTATTTCAATCTAGGAGCGGACATTTTATTGTAGGATTTCACTGAGATTTACGGAACTAGCAAGCGATTTTTACGGCATTGCAATTTCTTTTCTCTAGGAAAATTCTTGAGAGATATCTGCACCACGTTGTTTTATGAAGATGTAATGCATGTATACCCTGCTGACTGCAAAATTTATGGGTCAATTGGACATGTAGTTTCCCAGAACATCTGATAACAAGCATGTGGATTTTTTTTTTTTCAGAAGAGATGTAAATACAATATTACACACATGAGACGAAAACATGCATACAATGAATGAATGAATGAATGATTGATTGATTGATTGGTTGGTTGGTTGGTTGGTTGGTTGGTTGGTTGGTTGGTTGGTTTGTTGATTGATTGATTGATTAATTAATTAATTGGTTGGTTGGTTGATTAAACACGTGGGATAGGGTCTCTTGAAACAAGCGAAAAAAGAAACAAAGGAAATCTTGGACCCCGTATTAAACACATGAGACGGAAACATGCACACAATGAATGAATGAATGAATGAATGAATGATTGATTGGTTGGTTGGTTGGTTGGTTGGTTGGTTTATTTATTGGTTAGTTGGTTGATTGATTGATTGATTGATTGATTAATTAAACACGTGGGATAGGGTTTCTTGAAACAAGCGAAAAAGAAACAAAGGAGATCTTGGACCCCGTATTAAACACATAAGACGGAAACATGCATACAATGAATGATTGATTGGTTGGTTGGTTCGTTGGTTGGTTTGTTGGTTTATTGATTGATTGATTGGTTGGTTGGTTGGTTGGTTGGTTGGTTAATAAACTTAACATGTGGGATATGGTGGTCTCTTGAAACAAGCGAAAAAAAAAACAAATGAGATCTTGGACACCATATTAAACACAGGAGACGGAAACATGTATGCATGCAATGATTGATTGAATGGTTGGTTGGTTGGTTGGTTGATTGGTTAGTTGGTTGGTTGATTGATTGATTGATTGATTGGTTGGTTGGTTGATTGATTGATTGATTGATTGTTTGATCAATTAATTAGACACGTGGGATATGGTCTCTTTAAACAATCGAAATAGAAACAAATAAGATCTTGGTCCCCATATTAAACACATGAGACAGAAACATGCATGCAATGATTGATTGATTGATTGATTGGTTGGTTGGTTGGTTGGTTGGTTGGTTGGTTGGTTAACACAGAGAACGGATCCACTTTGATCATGCAAAGACGGAATAGAAAGCCTAAATACTATATCTAAACACATGGGATTTATCTTTTGAGAGATCACTTAACAAGTAGTAAGGTTAAAGGTCAATGTCAACCTACAAAAGCACTAAACCACACATAAAACTCTTTAAATAGTGCCAAAAACACACAATTTGCCTTTTTTACATGACCTTGACCTTTGACCTTGACCTATATTTTCAAGTTATGGTCCAATGATCACAAATCAAAAGACCCTAGGTCTTTACAACTTACGGTTCATGAGATTCATATGCATATAGAAAAGTAAAATATTCAAGGGGAAATAACTCCTATAAGAAGTCACTGGATCGCTTCGGTTAAAATTATTTAAAGTTGCGACATGTGGCAAGGAACATTTTAAAAAAAATCATTTGCCGCTAACTCTTATAGTTTATGAAGAGTAGCGATAACAATGGTTTTTGTAATTGGGGAGATAACTCCTATAAGGTAAATAGTACACTTTGGTGCCCCTAATACAAGATAGCTTTTATTAACCCGATACCAGGTACTAAAGATCATTTTGATATGTTGCGTACTTTTCTTGACTTTTGACTTTGAAAACGGCGGAAGAAAAAGAATAATAATAATAATAATAATAAACAAACGAATAACAGTAAGGTCTTTCCATTAAGAAAGGAAAGACCTTAATTATAGGGAAAAAAAATGGAGTTGTCGTTCTTCTCCGTTGACAGAGTAGATAGCACATAGCTTCATACAAGAGTTGTAAGTGGAGGGTAAAAAAAAAAGGGGGGGGGGGGGCAAAAGGGGGTCCCATGGAGACAATTTGTTATATAAACGGTACATGTAAGAATGGTTAAAAATGCCGATTTACAATATAAATCAATTGCTTAAAAAAGCAATTGTAAACGGTCTTTCCCCTTCTGAAACATGATTGATTGATTGATATATGTGTATGTTTGTTTGTGTGTTTGTTTGTTTGTTTCTTTCTTTCTTTGCAAGGTCCATATTAGTGTTTTGGTTAAGTTTCTATATTTAGTTTGGAAAGTTTTTATTCTATTTTAGGTCCCGCGCACGTCTTTGTCTCGCGCCAGATTGTGGCGTCACGTGACGAGGCTTTATATTAGCGAAAACTTAGTATTTTTATTTCTTTTTAGGTGGGGACGTTGGACAGACAACATGTATAGCGACGGAATACACACAATGTATTTCTTTTGTCATTGTAGGTAATTGACATTTCGATCACAGTTCACGAGCAGTGCATGCTTTGGATTTAATTGATCCTGTGTAACTTTAAAACACGTTTATCGATTATTTTCATACAATGTACATTTTTCAGCAGCAGTTTGTAACACAGATTTGTATTTCAATCTAGGAGCGGACATTTTATTGTAGGATTTCACTGAGATTTACGGAACTAGCAAGCGATTTTTACGGCATTGCAATTTCTTTTCTCTAGGAAAATTCTTGAGAGATATCTGCACCACGTTGTTTTATGAAGATGTAATGCATGTATACCCTGCTGACTGCAAAATTTATGGGTCAATTGGACATGTAGTTTCCCAGAACATCTGATAACAAGCATGTGGATTTTTTTTTTTTCAGAAGAGATGTAAATACAATATTACACACATGAGACGAAAACATGCATACAATGAATGAATGAATGAATGATTGATTGATTGATTGGTTGGTTGGTTGGTTGGTTGGTTGGTTGGTTGGTTGGTTGGTTTGTTGATTGATTGATTGATTAATTAATTAATTGGTTGGTTGGTTGATTAAACACGTGGGATAGGGTCTCTTGAAACAAGCGAAAAAAGAAACAAAGGAAATCTTGGACCCCGTATTAAACACATGAGACGGAAACATGCACACAATGAATGAATGAATGAATGAATGAATGATTGATTGGTTGGTTGGTTGGTTGGTTGGTTGGTTTATTTATTGGTTAGTTGGTTGATTGATTGATTGATTGATTGATTGATTAATTAAACACGTGGGATAGGGTTTCTTGAAACAAGCGAAAAAGAAACAAAGGAGATCTTGGACCCCGTATTAAACACATAAGACGGAAACATGCATACAATGAATGATTGATTGGTTGGTTGGTTCGTTGGTTGGTTTGTTGGTTTATTGATTGATTGATTGGTTGGTTGGTTGGTTGGTTGGTTGGTTAATAAACTTAACATGTGGGATATGGTGGTCTCTTGAAACAAGCGAAAAAAAAAACAAATGAGATCTTGGACACCATATTAAACACAGGAGACGGAAACATGTATGCATGCAATGATTGATTGAATGGTTGGTTGGTTGGTTGGTTGATTGGTTAGTTGGTTGGTTGATTGATTGATTGATTGATTGGTTGGTTGGTTGATTGATTGATTGATTGATTGTTTGATCAATTAATTAGACACGTGGGATATGGTCTCTTTAAACAATCGAAATAGAAACAAATAAGATCTTGGTCCCCATATTAAACACATGAGACAGAAACATGCATGCAATGATTGATTGATTGATTGATTGGTTGGTTGGTTGGTTGGTTGGTTGGTTGGTTGGTTAACACAGAGAACGGATCCACTTTGATCATGCAAAGACGGAATAGAAAGCCTAAATACTATATCTAAACACATGGGATTTATCTTTTGAGAGATCACTTAACAAGTAGTAAGGTTAAAGGTCAATGTCAACCTACAAAAGCACTAAACCACACATAAAACTCTTTAAATAGTGCCAAAAACACACAATTTGCCTTTTTTACATGACCTTGACCTTTGACCTTGACCTATATTTTCAAGTTATGGTCCAATGATCACAAATCAAAAGACAGACCCTAGGTCTTTACAACTTACGGTTCATGAGATTCATATGCATATAGAAAAGTAAAATATTCAAGGGGAAATAACTCCTATAAGAAGTCACTGGATCGCTTCGGTTAAAATTATTTAAAGTTGCGACATGTGGCAAGGAACATTTTAAAAAAAATCATTTGCCGCTAACTCTTATAGTTTATGAAGAGTAGCGATAACAATGGTTTTTGTAATTGGGGAGATAACTCCTATAAGGTAAATAGTACACTTTGGTGCCCCTAATACAAGATAGCTTTTATTAACCCGATACCAGGTACTAAAGATCATTTTGATATGTTGCGTACTTTTCTTGACTTTTGACTTTGAAAACGGCGGAAGAAAAAGAATAATAATAATAAATATAAATCAATTGCTTTAAAAAAGCAATTGTAAACGGTCTTTCCCCTCTTCTGAAACATTATTGATTGATATGTGTGTGTGTGTGTGTATTTGTTTGTTTGTTTCTTTCTTTAAAGGGTCCATATTAGTGTATTGGTTAAGTTTCTATATTTAGCTTGGAAAGTTTTTATTCTATTTCAAGGTCCGCGCGCGTCTTTGTCTCGCGCCAGGTTGTGGCGTCACGTGACGAGGCTTTATATTAGCAAAAACTTAGTATTTTTATTTCTTTTTAGGTGGGGACGTTGGACAGACAACATGTATAGCGACGGAATACACACAATGTATTTCTTTTGTCATTGTAGGTAATTGACGTTTCGATCACAGTTCACGAGCAGTGCATGCTTTGGATTTAATTGATCCTGTGTAACTTTAAAACACGTTTATCGATTATTTTCATACAATGTACATTTTTCAGCAGCAGTTTGTAACACAGATTTGTATTTCAATCTAGGAGCGGACATTTTATTGTAGGATTTCACTGAGATTTACGGAACTAGCAAGCGATTTTTACGGCATTGCAATTTCTTTTCTCTAGGAAAATTCTTGAGAGATATCTGCACCACGTTGTTTTATGAAGATGTAATGCATGTATACCCTGCTGACTGCAAAATTTATGGGTCAATTGGACATGTAGTTTCCCAGAACATCTGATAACAAGCATGTGGATTTTTTTTTTTTCAGAAGAGATGTAAATACAATATTACACACATGAGACGAAAACATGCATACAATGAATGAATGAATGAATGATTGATTGATTGATTGGTTGGTTGGTTGGTTGGTTGGTTGGTTGGTTGGTTGGTTGGTTTGTTGATTGATTGATTGATTAATTAATTAATTGGTTGGTTGGTTGATTAAACACGTGGGATAGGGTCTCTTGAAACAAGCGAAAAAAGAAACAAAGGAAATCTTGGACCCCGTATTAAACACATGAGACGGAAACATGCACACAATGAATGAATGAATGAATGAATGAATGATTGATTGGTTGGTTGGTTGGTTGGTTGGTTGGTTTATTTATTGGTTAGTTGGTTGATTGATTGATTGATTGATTGATTAATTAAACACGTGGGATAGGGTTTCTTGAAACAAGCGAAAAAGAAACAAAGGAGATCTTGGACCCCGTATTAAACACATAAGACGGAAACATGCATACAATGAATGATTGATTGGTTGGTTGGTTCGTTGGTTGGTTTGTTGGTTTATTGATTGATTGATTGGTTGGTTGGTTGGTTGGTTGGTTGGTTAATAAACTTAACATGTGGGATATGGTGGTCTCTTGAAACAAGCGAAAAAAAAAACAAATGAGATCTTGGACACCATATTAAACACAGGAGACGGAAACATGTATGCATGCAATGATTGATTGAATGGTTGGTTGGTTGGTTGGTTGATTGGTTAGTTGGTTGGTTGATTGATTGATTGATTGATTGGTTGGTTGGTTGATTGATTGATTGATTGATTGTTTGATCAATTAATTAGACACGTGGGATATGGTCTCTTTAAACAATCGAAATAGAAACAAATAAGATCTTGGTCCCCATATTAAACACATGAGACAGAAACATGCATGCAATGATTGATTGATTGATTGATTGGTTGGTTGGTTGGTTGGTTGGTTGGTTGGTTGGTTGGTTAACACAGAGAACGGATCCACTTTGATCATGCAAAGACGGAATAGAAAGCCTAAATACTATATCTAAACACATGGGATTTATCTTTTGAGAGATCACTTAACAAGTAGTAAGGTTAAAGGTCAATGTCAACCTACAAAAGCACTAAACCACACATAAAACTCTTTAAATAGTGCCAAAAACACACAATTTGCCTTTTTTACATGACCTTGACCTTTGACCTTGACCTATATTTTCAAGTTATGGTCCAATGATCACAAATCAAAAGACCCTAGGTCTTTACAACTTACGGTTCATGAGATTCATATGCATATAGAAAAGTAAAATATTCAAGGGGAAATAACTCCTATAAGAAGTCACTGGATCGCTTCGGTTAAAATTATTTAAAGTTGCGACATGTGGCAAGGAACATTTTAAAAAAAATCATTTGCCGCTAACTCTTATAGTTTATGAAGAGTAGCGATAACAATGGTTTTTGTAATTGGGGAGATAACTCCTATAAGGTAAATAGTACACTTTGGTGCCCCTAATACAAGATAGCTTTTATTAACCCGATACCAGGTACTAAAGATCATTTTGATATGTTGCGTACTTTTCTTGACTTTTGACTTTGAAAACGGCGGAAGAAAAAGAATAATAATAATAATAATAATAAACAAACGAATAACAGTAAGGTCTTTCCATTAAGAAAGGAAAGACCTTAATTATAGGGAAAAAAAATGGAGTTGTCGTTCTTCTCCGTTGACAGAGTAGATAGCACATAGCTTCATACAAGAGTTGTAAGTGGAGGGTAAAAAAAAAAGGGGGGGGGGGGGCAAAAGGGGGTCCCATGGAGACAATTTGTTATATAAACGGTACATGTAAGAATGGTTAAAAATGCCGATTTACAATATAAATCAATTGCTTAAAAAAGCAATTGTAAACGGTCTTTCCCCTTCTGAAACATGATTGATTGATTGATATATGTGTATGTTTGTTTGTGTGTTTGTTTGTTTGTTTCTTTCTTTCTTTGCAAGGTCCATATTAGTGTTTTGGTTAAGTTTCTATATTTAGTTTGGAAAGTTTTTATTCTATTTTAGGTCCCGCGCACGTCTTTGTCTCGCGCCAGATTGTGGCGTCACGTGACGAGGCTTTATATTAGCGAAAACTTAGTATTTTTATTTCTTTTTAGGTGGGGACGTTGGACAGACAACATGTATAGCGACGGAATACACACAATGTATTTCTTTTGTCATTGTAGGTAATTGACATTTCGATCACAGTTCACGAGCAGTGCATGCTTTGGATTTAATTGATCCTGTGTAACTTTAAAACACGTTTATCGATTATTTTCATACAATGTACATTTTTCAGCAGCAGTTTGTAACACAGATTTGTATTTCAATCTAGGAGCGGACATTTTATTGTAGGATTTCACTGAGATTTACGGAACTAGCAAGCGATTTTTACGGCATTGCAATTTCTTTTCTCTAGGAAAATTCTTGAGAGATATCTGCACCACGTTGTTTTATGAAGATGTAATGCATGTATACCCTGCTGACTGCAAAATTTATGGGTCAATTGGACATGTAGTTTCCCAGAACATCTGATAACAAGCATGTGGATTTTTTTTTTTTCAGAAGAGATGTAAATACAATATTACACACATGAGACGAAAACATGCATACAATGAATGAATGAATGAATGATTGATTGATTGATTGGTTGGTTGGTTGGTTGGTTGGTTGGTTGGTTGGTTGGTTGGTTTGTTGATTGATTGATTGATTAATTAATTAATTGGTTGGTTGGTTGATTAAACACGTGGGATAGGGTCTCTTGAAACAAGCGAAAAAAGAAACAAAGGAAATCTTGGACCCCGTATTAAACACATGAGACGGAAACATGCACACAATGAATGAATGAATGAATGAATGAATGATTGATTGGTTGGTTGGTTGGTTGGTTGGTTGGTTTATTTATTGGTTAGTTGGTTGATTGATTGATTGATTGATTGATTAATTAAACACGTGGGATAGGGTTTCTTGAAACAAGCGAAAAAGAAACAAAGGAGATCTTGGACCCCGTATTAAACACATAAGACGGAAACATGCATACAATGAATGATTGATTGGTTGGTTGGTTCGTTGGTTGGTTTGTTGGTTTATTGATTGATTGATTGGTTGGTTGGTTGGTTGGTTGGTTGGTTAATAAACTTAACATGTGGGATATGGTGGTCTCTTGAAACAAGCGAAAAAAAAAACAAATGAGATCTTGGACACCATATTAAACACAGGAGACGGAAACATGTATGCATGCAATGATTGATTGAATGGTTGGTTGGTTGGTTGGTTGATTGGTTAGTTGGTTGGTTGATTGATTGATTGATTGATTGGTTGGTTGGTTGATTGATTGATTGATTGATTGTTTGATCAATTAATTAGACACGTGGGATATGGTCTCTTTAAACAATCGAAATAGAAACAAATAAGATCTTGGTCCCCATATTAAACACATGAGACAGAAACATGCATGCAATGATTGATTGATTGATTGATTGGTTGGTTGGTTGGTTGGTTGGTTGGTTGGTTGGTTAACACAGAGAACGGATCCACTTTGATCATGCAAAGACGGAATAGAAAGCCTAAATACTATATCTAAACACATGGGATTTATCTTTTGAGAGATCACTTAACAAGTAGTAAGGTTAAAGGTCAATGTCAACCTACAAAAGCACTAAACCACACATAAAACTCTTTAAATAGTGCCAAAAACACACAATTTGCCTTTTTTACATGACCTTGACCTTTGACCTTGACCTATATTTTCAAGTTATGGTCCAATGATCACAAATCAAAAGACCCTAGGTCTTTACAACTTACGGTTCATGAGATTCATATGCATATAGAAAAGTAAAATATTCAAGGGGAAATAACTCCTATAAGAAGTCACTGGATCGCTTCGGTTAAAATTATTTAAAGTTGCGACATGTGGCAAGGAACATTTTAAAAAAAATCATTTGCCGCTAACTCTTATAGTTTATGAAGAGTAGCGATAACAATGGTTTTTGTAATTGGGGAGATAACTCCTATAAGGTAAATAGTACACTTTGGTGCCCCTAATACAAGATAGCTTTTATTAACCCGATACCAGGTACTAAAGATCATTTTGATATGTTGCGTACTTTTCTTGACTTTTGACTTTGAAAACGGCGGAAGAAAAAGAATAATAATAATAATAATAATAAACAAACGAATAACAGTAAGGTCTTTCCATTAAGAAAGGAAAGACCTTAATTATAGGGAAAAAAAATGGAGTTGTCGTTCTTCTCCGTTGACAGAGTAGATAGCACATAGCTTCATACAAGAGTTGTAAGTGGAGGGTAAAAAAAAAAGGGGGGGGGGGGGCAAAAGGGGGTCCCATGGAGACAATTTGTTATATAAACGGTACATGTAAGAATGGTTAAAAATGCCGATTTACAATATAAATCAATTGCTTAAAAAAGCAATTGTAAACGGTCTTTCCCCTTCTGAAACATGATTGATTGATTGATATATGTGTATGTTTGTTTGTGTGTTTGTTTGTTTGTTTCTTTCTTTCTTTGCAAGGTCCATATTAGTGTTTTGGTTAAGTTTCTATATTTAGTTTGGAAAGTTTTTATTCTATTTTAGGTCCCGCGCACGTCTTTGTCTCGCGCCAGATTGTGGCGTCACGTGACGAGGCTTTATATTAGCGAAAACTTAGTATTTTTATTTCTTTTTAGGTGGGGACGTTGGACAGACAACATGTATAGCGACGGAATACACACAATGTATTTCTTTTGTCATTGTAGGTAATTGACATTTCGATCACAGTTCACGAGCAGTGCATGCTTTGGATTTAATTGATCCTGTGTAACTTTAAAACACGTTTATCGATTATTTTCATACAATGTACATTTTTCAGCAGCAGTTTGTAACACAGATTTGTATTTCAATCTAGGAGCGGACATTTTATTGTAGGATTTCACTGAGATTTACGGAACTAGCAAGCGATTTTTACGGCATTGCAATTTCTTTTCTCTAGGAAAATTCTTGAGAGATATCTGCACCACGTTGTTTTATGAAGATGTAATGCATGTATACCCTGCTGACTGCAAAATTTATGGGTCAATTGGACATGTAGTTTCCCAGAACATCTGATAACAAGCATGTGGATTTTTTTTTTTTCAGAAGAGATGTAAATACAATATTACACACATGAGACGAAAACATGCATACAATGAATGAATGAATGAATGATTGATTGATTGATTGGTTGGTTGGTTGGTTGGTTGGTTGGTTGGTTGGTTGGTTGGTTGGTTTGTTGATTGATTGATTGATTAATTAATTAATTGGTTGGTTGGTTGATTAAACACGTGGGATAGGGTCTCTTGAAACAAGCGAAAAAAGAAACAAAGGAAATCTTGGACCCCGTATTAAACACATGAGACGGAAACATGCACACAATGAATGAATGAATGAATGAATGAATGATTGATTGGTTGGTTGGTTGGTTGGTTGGTTGGTTTATTTATTGGTTAGTTGGTTGATTGATTGATTGATTGATTGATTAATTAAACACGTGGGATAGGGTTTCTTGAAACAAGCGAAAAAGAAACAAAGGAGATCTTGGACCCCGTATTAAACACATAAGACGGAAACATGCATACAATGAATGATTGATTGGTTGGTTGGTTCGTTGGTTGGTTTGTTGGTTTATTGATTGATTGATTGGTTGGTTGGTTGGTTGGTTGGTTGGTTAATAAACTTAACATGTGGGATATGGTGGTCTCTTGAAACAAGCGAAAAAAAAAACAAATGAGATCTTGGACACCATATTAAACACAGGAGACGGAAACATGTATGCATGCAATGATTGATTGAATGGTTGGTTGGTTGGTTGGTTGATTGGTTAGTTGGTTGGTTGATTGATTGATTGATTGATTGGTTGGTTGGTTGATTGATTGATTGATTGATTGTTTGATCAATTAATTAGACACGTGGGATATGGTCTCTTTAAACAATCGAAATAGAAACAAATAAGATCTTGGTCCCCATATTAAACACATGAGACAGAAACATGCATGCAATGATTGATTGATTGATTGATTGGTTGGTTGGTTGGTTGGTTGGTTGGTTGGTTGGTTAACACAGAGAACGGATCCACTTTGATCATGCAAAGACGGAATAGAAAGCCTAAATACTATATCTAAACACATGGGATTTATCTTTTGAGAGATCACTTAACAAGTAGTAAGGTTAAAGGTCAATGTCAACCTACAAAAGCACTAAACCACACATAAAACTCTTTAAATAGTGCCAAAAACACACAATTTGCCTTTTTTACATGACCTTGACCTTTGACCTTGACCTATATTTTCAAGTTATGGTCCAATGATCACAAATCAAAAGACCCTAGGTCTTTACAACTTACGGTTCATGAGATTCATATGCATATAGAAAAGTAAAATATTCAAGGGGAAATAACTCCTATAAGAAGTCACTGGATCGCTTCGGTTAAAATTATTTAAAGTTGCGACATGTGGCAAGGAACATTTTAAAAAAAATCATTTGCCGCTAACTCTTATAGTTTATGAAGAGTAGCGATAACAATGGTTTTTGTAATTGGGGAGATAACTCCTATAAGGTAAATAGTACACTTTGGTGCCCCTAATACAAGATAGCTTTTATTAACCCGATACCAGGTACTAAAGATCATTTTGATATGTTGCGTACTTTTCTTGACTTTTGACTTTGAAAACGGCGGAAGAAAAAGAATAATAATAATAATAATAATAAACAAACGAATAACAGTAAGGTCTTTCCATTAAGAAAGGAAAGACCTTAATTATAGGGAAAAAAAATGGAGTTGTCGTTCTTCTCCGTTGACAGAGTAGATAGCACATAGCTTCATACAAGAGTTGTAAGTGGAGGGTAAAAAAAAAAGGGGGGGGGGGGGCAAAAGGGGGTCCCATGGAGACAATTTGTTATATAAACGGTACATGTAAGAATGGTTAAAAATGCCGATTTACAATATAAATCAATTGCTTAAAAAAGCAATTGTAAACGGTCTTTCCCCTTCTGAAACATGATTGATTGATTGATATATGTGTATGTTTGTTTGTGTGTTTGTTTGTTTGTTTCTTTCTTTCTTTGCAAGGTCCATATTAGTGTTTTGGTTAAGTTTCTATATTTAGTTTGGAAAGTTTTTATTCTATTTTAGGTCCCGCGCACGTCTTTGTCTCGCGCCAGATTGTGGCGTCACGTGACGAGGCTTTATATTAGCGAAAACTTAGTATTTTTATTTCTTTTTAGGTGGGGACGTTGGACAGACAACATGTATAGCGACGGAATACACACAATGTATTTCTTTTGTCATTGTAGGTAATTGACATTTCGATCACAGTTCACGAGCAGTGCATGCTTTGGATTTAATTGATCCTGTGTAACTTTAAAACACGTTTATCGATTATTTTCATACAATGTACATTTTTCAGCAGCAGTTTGTAACACAGATTTGTATTTCAATCTAGGAGCGGACATTTTATTGTAGGATTTCACTGAGATTTACGGAACTAGCAAGCGATTTTTACGGCATTGCAATTTCTTTTCTCTAGGAAAATTCTTGAGAGATATCTGCACCACGTTGTTTTATGAAGATGTAATGCATGTATACCCTGCTGACTGCAAAATTTATGGGTCAATTGGACATGTAGTTTCCCAGAACATCTGATAACAAGCATGTGGATTTTTTTTTTTTCAGAAGAGATGTAAATACAATATTACACACATGAGACGAAAACATGCATACAATGAATGAATGAATGAATGATTGATTGATTGATTGGTTGGTTGGTTGGTTGGTTGGTTGGTTGGTTGGTTGGTTGGTTTGTTGATTGATTGATTGATTAATTAATTAATTGGTTGGTTGGTTGATTAAACACGTGGGATAGGGTCTCTTGAAACAAGCGAAAAAAGAAACAAAGGAAATCTTGGACCCCGTATTAAACACATGAGACGGAAACATGCACACAATGAATGAATGAATGAATGAATGAATGATTGATTGGTTGGTTGGTTGGTTGGTTGGTTGGTTTATTTATTGGTTAGTTGGTTGATTGATTGATTGATTGATTGATTAATTAAACACGTGGGATAGGGTTTCTTGAAACAAGCGAAAAAGAAACAAAGGAGATCTTGGACCCCGTATTAAACACATAAGACGGAAACATGCATACAATGAATGATTGATTGGTTGGTTGGTTCGTTGGTTGGTTTGTTGGTTTATTGATTGATTGATTGGTTGGTTGGTTGGTTGGTTGGTTGGTTAATAAACTTAACATGTGGGATATGGTGGTCTCTTGAAACAAGCGAAAAAAAAAACAAATGAGATCTTGGACACCATATTAAACACAGGAGACGGAAACATGTATGCATGCAATGATTGATTGAATGGTTGGTTGGTTGGTTGGTTGATTGGTTAGTTGGTTGGTTGATTGATTGATTGATTGATTGGTTGGTTGGTTGATTGATTGATTGATTGATTGTTTGATCAATTAATTAGACACGTGGGATATGGTCTCTTTAAACAATCGAAATAGAAACAAATAAGATCTTGGTCCCCATATTAAACACATGAGACAGAAACATGCATGCAATGATTGATTGATTGATTGATTGGTTGGTTGGTTGGTTGGTTGGTTGGTTGGTTGGTTAACACAGAGAACGGATCCACTTTGATCATGCAAAGACGGAATAGAAAGCCTAAATACTATATCTAAACACATGGGATTTATCTTTTGAGAGATCACTTAACAAGTAGTAAGGTTAAAGGTCAATGTCAACCTACAAAAGCACTAAACCACACATAAAACTCTTTAAATAGTGCCAAAAACACACAATTTGCCTTTTTTACATGACCTTGACCTTTGACCTTGACCTATATTTTCAAGTTATGGTCCAATGATCACAAATCAAAAGACCCTAGGTCTTTACAACTTACGGTTCATGAGATTCATATGCATATAGAAAAGTAAAATATTCAAGGGGAAATAACTCCTATAAGAAGTCACTGGATCGCTTCGGTTAAAATTATTTAAAGTTGCGACATGTGGCAAGGAACATTTTAAAAAAAATCATTTGCCGCTAACTCTTATAGTTTATGAAGAGTAGCGATAACAATGGTTTTTGTAATTGGGGAGATAACTCCTATAAGGTAAATAGTACACTTTGGTGCCCCTAATACAAGATAGCTTTTATTAACCCGATACCAGGTACTAAAGATCATTTTGATATGTTGCGTACTTTTCTTGACTTTTGACTTTGAAAACGGCGGAAGAAAAAGAATAATAATAATAATAATAATAAACAAACGAATAACAGTAAGGTCTTTCCATTAAGAAAGGAAAGACCTTAATTATAGGGAAAAAAAATGGAGTTGTCGTTCTTCTCCGTTGACAGAGTAGATAGCACATAGCTTCATACAAGAGTTGTAAGTGGAGGGTAAAAAAAAAAGGGGGGGGGGGGGCAAAAGGGGGTCCCATGGAGACAATTTGTTATATAAACGGTACATGTAAGAATGGTTAAAAATGCCGATTTACAATATAAATCAATTGCTTAAAAAAGCAATTGTAAACGGTCTTTCCCCTTCTGAAACATGATTGATTGATTGATATATGTGTATGTTTGTTTGTGTGTTTGTTTGTTTGTTTCTTTCTTTCTTTGCAAGGTCCATATTAGTGTTTTGGTTAAGTTTCTATATTTAGTTTGGAAAGTTTTTATTCTATTTTAGGTCCCGCGCACGTCTTTGTCTCGCGCCAGATTGTGGCGTCACGTGACGAGGCTTTATATTAGCGAAAACTTAGTATTTTTATTTCTTTTTAGGTGGGGACGTTGGACAGACAACATGTATAGCGACGGAATACACACAATGTATTTCTTTTGTCATTGTAGGTAATTGACATTTCGATCACAGTTCACGAGCAGTGCATGCTTTGGATTTAATTGATCCTGTGTAACTTTAAAACACGTTTATCGATTATTTTCATACAATGTACATTTTTCAGCAGCAGTTTGTAACACAGATTTGTATTTCAATCTAGGAGCGGACATTTTATTGTAGGATTTCACTGAGATTTACGGAACTAGCAAGCGATTTTTACGGCATTGCAATTTCTTTTCTCTAGGAAAATTCTTGAGAGATATCTGCACCACGTTGTTTTATGAAGATGTAATGCATGTATACCCTGCTGACTGCAAAATTTATGGGTCAATTGGACATGTAGTTTCCCAGAACATCTGATAACAAGCATGTGGATTTTTTTTTTTTCAGAAGAGATGTAAATACAATATTACACACATGAGACGAAAACATGCATACAATGAATGAATGAATGAATGATTGATTGATTGATTGGTTGGTTGGTTGGTTGGTTGGTTGGTTGGTTGGTTGGTTGGTTTGTTGATTGATTGATTGATTAATTAATTAATTGGTTGGTTGGTTGATTAAACACGTGGGATAGGGTCTCTTGAAACAAGCGAAAAAAGAAACAAAGGAAATCTTGGACCCCGTATTAAACACATGAGACGGAAACATGCACACAATGAATGAATGAATGAATGAATGAATGATTGATTGGTTGGTTGGTTGGTTGGTTGGTTGGTTTATTTATTGGTTAGTTGGTTGATTGATTGATTGATTGATTGATTAATTAAACACGTGGGATAGGGTTTCTTGAAACAAGCGAAAAAGAAACAAAGGAGATCTTGGACCCCGTATTAAACACATAAGACGGAAACATGCATACAATGAATGATTGATTGGTTGGTTGGTTCGTTGGTTGGTTTGTTGGTTTATTGATTGATTGATTGGTTGGTTGGTTGGTTGGTTGGTTGGTTAATAAACTTAACATGTGGGATATGGTGGTCTCTTGAAACAAGCGAAAAAAAAAACAAATGAGATCTTGGACACCATATTAAACACAGGAGACGGAAACATGTATGCATGCAATGATTGATTGAATGGTTGGTTGGTTGGTTGGTTGATTGGTTAGTTGGTTGGTTGATTGATTGATTGATTGATTGGTTGGTTGGTTGATTGATTGATTGATTGATTGTTTGATCAATTAATTAGACACGTGGGATATGGTCTCTTTAAACAATCGAAATAGAAACAAATAAGATCTTGGTCCCCATATTAAACACATGAGACAGAAACATGCATGCAATGATTGATTGATTGATTGATTGGTTGGTTGGTTGGTTGGTTGGTTGGTTGGTTGGTTAACACAGAGAACGGATCCACTTTGATCATGCAAAGACGGAATAGAAAGCCTAAATACTATATCTAAACACATGGGATTTATCTTTTGAGAGATCACTTAACAAGTAGTAAGGTTAAAGGTCAATGTCAACCTACAAAAGCACTAAACCACACATAAAACTCTTTAAATAGTGCCAAAAACACACAATTTGCCTTTTTTACATGACCTTGACCTTTGACCTTGACCTATATTTTCAAGTTATGGTCCAATGATCACAAATCAAAAGACCCTAGGTCTTTACAACTTACGGTTCATGAGATTCATATGCATATAGAAAAGTAAAATATTCAAGGGGAAATAACTCCTATAAGAAGTCACTGGATCGCTTCGGTTAAAATTATTTAAAGTTGCGACATGTGGCAAGGAACATTTTAAAAAAAATCATTTGCCGCTAACTCTTATAGTTTATGAAGAGTAGCGATAACAATGGTTTTTGTAATTGGGGAGATAACTCCTATAAGGTAAATAGTACACTTTGGTGCCCCTAATACAAGATAGCTTTTATTAACCCGATACCAGGTACTAAAGATCATTTTGATATGTTGCGTACTTTTCTTGACTTTTGACTTTGAAAACGGCGGAAGAAAAAGAATAATAATAATAATAATAATAAACAAACGAATAACAGTAAGGTCTTTCCATTAAGAAAGGAAAGACCTTAATTATAGGGAAAAAAAATGGAGTTGTCGTTCTTCTCCGTTGACAGAGTAGATAGCACATAGCTTCATACAAGAGTTGTAAGTGGAGGGTAAAAAAAAAAGGGGGGGGGGGGGCAAAAGGGGGTCCCATGGAGACAATTTGTTATATAAACGGTACATGTAAGAATGGTTAAAAATGCCGATTTACAATATAAATCAATTGCTTAAAAAAGCAATTGTAAACGGTCTTTCCCCTTCTGAAACATGATTGATTGATTGATATATGTGTATGTTTGTTTGTGTGTTTGTTTGTTTGTTTCTTTCTTTCTTTGCAAGGTCCATATTAGTGTTTTGGTTAAGTTTCTATATTTAGTTTGGAAAGTTTTTATTCTATTTTAGGTCCCGCGCACGTCTTTGTCTCGCGCCAGATTGTGGCGTCACGTGACGAGGCTTTATATTAGCGAAAACTTAGTATTTTTATTTCTTTTTAGGTGGGGACGTTGGACAGACAACATGTATAGCGACGGAATACACACAATGTATTTCTTTTGTCATTGTAGGTAATTGACATTTCGATCACAGTTCACGAGCAGTGCATGCTTTGGATTTAATTGATCCTGTGTAACTTTAAAACACGTTTATCGATTATTTTCATACAATGTACATTTTTCAGCAGCAGTTTGTAACACAGATTTGTATTTCAATCTAGGAGCGGACATTTTATTGTAGGATTTCACTGAGATTTACGGAACTAGCAAGCGATTTTTACGGCATTGCAATTTCTTTTCTCTAGGAAAATTCTTGAGAGATATCTGCACCACGTTGTTTTATGAAGATGTAATGCATGTATACCCTGCTGACTGCAAAATTTATGGGTCAATTGGACATGTAGTTTCCCAGAACATCTGATAACAAGCATGTGGATTTTTTTTTTTTCAGAAGAGATGTAAATACAATATTACACACATGAGACGAAAACATGCATACAATGAATGAATGAATGAATGATTGATTGATTGATTGGTTGGTTGGTTGGTTGGTTGGTTGGTTGGTTGGTTGGTTGGTTGGTTTGTTGATTGATTGATTGATTAATTAATTAATTGGTTGGTTGGTTGATTAAACACGTGGGATAGGGTCTCTTGAAACAAGCGAAAAAAGAAACAAAGGAAATCTTGGACCCCGTATTAAACACATGAGACGGAAACATGCACACAATGAATGAATGAATGAATGAATGAATGATTGATTGGTTGGTTGGTTGGTTGGTTGGTTGGTTTATTTATTGGTTAGTTGGTTGATTGATTGATTGATTGATTGATTAATTAAACACGTGGGATAGGGTTTCTTGAAACAAGCGAAAAAGAAACAAAGGAGATCTTGGACCCCGTATTAAACACATAAGACGGAAACATGCATACAATGAATGATTGATTGGTTGGTTGGTTCGTTGGTTGGTTTGTTGGTTTATTGATTGATTGATTGGTTGGTTGGTTG
Organism: Mytilus californianus; assembly: GCF_021869535.1. Taxonomy (NCBI): domain Eukaryota; kingdom Metazoa; phylum Mollusca; class Bivalvia; order Mytilida; family Mytilidae; genus Mytilus; species Mytilus californianus. Next base: position 787,015 of record NW_026262717.1, on the reverse strand, counting down.
GTTGGTTGGTTGGTTAATAAACTTAACATGTGGGATATGGTGGTCTCTTGAAACAAGCGAAAAAAAAAACAAATGAGATCTTGGACACCATATTAAACACAGGAGACGGAAACATGTATGCATGCAATGATTGATTGAATGGTTGGTTGGTTGGTTGGTTGATTGGTTAGTTGGTTGGTTGATTGATTGATTGATTGATTGGTTGGTTGGTTGATTGATTGATTGATTGATTGTTTGATCAATTAATTAGACACGTGGGATATGGTCTCTTTAAACAATCGAAATAGAAACAAATAAGATCTTGGTCCCCATATTAAACACATGAGACAGAAACATGCATGCAATGATTGATTGATTGATTGATTGGTTGGTTGGTTGGTTGGTTGGTTGGTTGGTTGGTTAACACAGAGAACGGATCCACTTTGATCATGCAAAGACGGAATAGAAAGCCTAAATACTATATCTAAACACATGGGATTTATCTTTTGAGAGATCACTTAACAAGTAGTAAGGTTAAAGGTCAATGTCAACCTACAAAAGCACTAAACCACACATAAAACTCTTTAAATAGTGCCAAAAACACACAATTTGCCTTTTTTACATGACCTTGACCTTTGACCTTGACCTATATTTTCAAGTTATGGTCCAATGATCACAAATCAAAAGACCCTAGGTCTTTACAACTTACGGTTCATGAGATTCATATGCATATAGAAAAGTAAAATATTCAAGGGGAAATAACTCCTATAAGAAGTCACTGGATCGCTTCGGTTAAAATTATTTAAAGTTGCGACATGTGGCAAGGAACATTTTAAAAAAAATCATTTGCCGCTAACTCTTATAGTTTATGAAGAGTAGCGATAACAATGGTTTTTGTAATTGGGGAGATAACTCCTATAAGGTAAATAGTACACTTTGGTGCCCCTAATACAAGATAGCTTTTATTAACCCGATACCAGGTACTAAAGATCATTTTGATATGTTGCGTACTTTTCTTGACTTTTGACTTTGAAAACGGCGGAAGAAAAAGAATAATAATAATAATAATAATAAACAAACGAATAACAGTAAGGTCTTTCCATTAAGAAAGGAAAGACCTTAATTATAGGGAAAAAAAATGGAGTTGTCGTTCTTCTCCGTTGACAGAGTAGATAGCACATAGCTTCATACAAGAGTTGTAAGTGGAGGGTAAAAAAAAAAGGGGGGGGGGGGGCAAAAGGGGGTCCCATGGAGACAATTTGTTATATAAACGGTACATGTAAGAATGGTTAAAAATGCCGATTTACAATATAAATCAATTGCTTAAAAAAGCAATTGTAAACGGTCTTTCCCCTTCTGAAACATGATTGATTGATTGATATATGTGTATGTTTGTTTGTGTGTTTGTTTGTTTGTTTCTTTCTTTCTTTGCAAGGTCCATATTAGTGTTTTGGTTAAGTTTCTATATTTAGTTTGGAAAGTTTTTATTCTATTTTAGGTCCCGCGCACGTCTTTGTCTCGCGCCAGATTGTGGCGTCACGTGACGAGGCTTTATATTAGCGAAAACTTAGTATTTTTATTTCTTTTTAGGTGGGGACGTTGGACAGACAACATGTATAGCGACGGAATACACACAATGTATTTCTTTTGTCATTGTAGGTAATTGACATTTCGATCACAGTTCACGAGCAGTGCATGCTTTGGATTTAATTGATCCTGTGTAACTTTAAAACACGTTTATCGATTATTTTCATACAATGTACATTTTTCAGCAGCAGTTTGTAACACAGATTTGTATTTCAATCTAGGAGCGGACATTTTATTGTAGGATTTCACTGAGATTTACGGAACTAGCAAGCGATTTTTACGGCATTGCAATTTCTTTTCTCTAGGAAAATTCTTGAGAGATATCTGCACCACGTTGTTTTATGAAGATGTAATGCATGTATACCCTGCTGACTGCAAAATTTATGGGTCAATTGGACATGTAGTTTCCCAGAACATCTGATAACAAGCATGTGGATTTTTTTTTTTTCAGAAGAGATGTAAATACAATATTACACACATGAGACGAAAACATGCATACAATGAATGAATGAATGAATGATTGATTGATTGATTGGTTGGTTGGTTGGTTGGTTGGTTGGTTGGTTGGTTGGTTGGTTTGTTGATTGATTGATTGATTAATTAATTAATTGGTTGGTTGGTTGATTAAACACGTGGGATAGGGTCTCTTGAAACAAGCGAAAAAAGAAACAAAGGAAATCTTGGACCCCGTATTAAACACATGAGACGGAAACATGCACACAATGAATGAATGAATGAATGAATGAATGATTGATTGGTTGGTTGGTTGGTTGGTTGGTTGGTTTATTTATTGGTTAGTTGGTTGATTGATTGATTGATTGATTGATTAATTAAACACGTGGGATAGGGTTTCTTGAAACAAGCGAAAAAGAAACAAAGGAGATCTTGGACCCCGTATTAAACACATAAGACGGAAACATGCATACAATGAATGATTGATTGGTTGGTTGGTTCGTTGGTTGGTTTGTTGGTTTATTGATTGATTGATTGGTTGGTTGGTTGGTTGGTTGGTTGGTTAATAAACTTAACATGTGGGATATGGTGGTCTCTTGAAACAAGCGAAAAAAAAAACAAATGAGATCTTGGACACCATATTAAACACAGGAGACGGAAACATGTATGCATGCAATGATTGATTGAATGGTTGGTTGGTTGGTTGGTTGATTGGTTAGTTGGTTGGTTGATTGATTGATTGATTGATTGGTTGGTTGGTTGATTGATTGATTGATTGATTGTTTGATCAATTAATTAGACACGTGGGATATGGTCTCTTTAAACAATCGAAATAGAAACAAATAAGATCTTGGTCCCCATATTAAACACATGAGACAGAAACATGCATGCAATGATTGATTGATTGATTGATTGGTTGGTTGGTTGGTTGGTTGGTTGGTTGGTTGGTTAACACAGAGAACGGATCCACTTTGATCATGCAAAGACGGAATAGAAAGCCTAAATACTATATCTAAACACATGGGATTTATCTTTTGAGAGATCACTTAACAAGTAGTAAGGTTAAAGGTCAATGTCAACCTACAAAAGCACTAAACCACACATAAAACTCTTTAAATAGTGCCAAAAACACACAATTTGCCTTTTTTACATGACCTTGACCTTTGACCTTGACCTATATTTTCAAGTTATGGTCCAATGATCACAAATCAAAAGACCCTAGGTCTTTACAACTTACGGTTCATGAGATTCATATGCATATAGAAAAGTAAAATATTCAAGGGGAAATAACTCCTATAAGAAGTCACTGGATCGCTTCGGTTAAAATTATTTAAAGTTGCGACATGTGGCAAGGAACATTTTAAAAAAAATCATTTGCCGCTAACTCTTATAGTTTATGAAGAGTAGCGATAACAATGGTTTTTGTAATTGGGGAGATAACTCCTATAAGGTAAATAGTACACTTTGGTGCCCCTAATACAAGATAGCTTTTATTAACCCGATACCAGGTACTAAAGATCATTTTGATATGTTGCGTACTTTTCTTGACTTTTGACTTTGAAAACGGCGGAAGAAAAAGAATAATAATAATAATAATAATAAACAAACGAATAACAGTAAGGTCTTTCCATTAAGAAAGGAAAGACCTTAATTATAGGGAAAAAAAATGGAGTTGTCGTTCTTCTCCGTTGACAGAGTAGATAGCACATAGCTTCATACAAGAGTTGTAAGTGGAGGGTAAAAAAAAAAGGGGGGGGGGGGGCAAAAGGGGGTCCCATGGAGACAATTTGTTATATAAACGGTACATGTAAGAATGGTTAAAAATGCCGATTTACAATATAAATCAATTGCTTAAAAAAGCAATTGTAAACGGTCTTTCCCCTTCTGAAACATGATTGATTGATTGATATATGTGTATGTTTGTTTGTGTGTTTGTTTGTTTGTTTCTTTCTTTCTTTGCAAGGTCCATATTAGTGTTTTGGTTAAGTTTCTATATTTAGTTTGGAAAGTTTTTATTCTATTTTAGGTCCCGCGCACGTCTTTGTCTCGCGCCAGATTGTGGCGTCACGTGACGAGGCTTTATATTAGCGAAAACTTAGTATTTTTATTTCTTTTTAGGTGGGGACGTTGGACAGACAACATGTATAGCGACGGAATACACACAATGTATTTCTTTTGTCATTGTAGGTAATTGACATTTCGATCACAGTTCACGAGCAGTGCATGCTTTGGATTTAATTGATCCTGTGTAACTTTAAAACACGTTTATCGATTATTTTCATACAATGTACATTTTTCAGCAGCAGTTTGTAACACAGATTTGTATTTCAATCTAGGAGCGGACATTTTATTGTAGGATTTCACTGAGATTTACGGAACTAGCAAGCGATTTTTACGGCATTGCAATTTCTTTTCTCTAGGAAAATTCTTGAGAGATATCTGCACCACGTTGTTTTATGAAGATGTAATGCATGTATACCCTGCTGACTGCAAAATTTATGGGTCAATTGGACATGTAGTTTCCCAGAACATCTGATAACAAGCATGTGGATTTTTTTTTTTTCAGAAGAGATGTAAATACAATATTACACACATGAGACGAAAACATGCATACAATGAATGAATGAATGAATGATTGATTGATTGATTGGTTGGTTGGTTGGTTGGTTGGTTGGTTGGTTGGTTGGTTGGTTTGTTGATTGATTGATTGATTAATTAATTAATTGGTTGGTTGGTTGATTAAACACGTGGGATAGGGTCTCTTGAAACAAGCGAAAAAAGAAACAAAGGAAATCTTGGACCCCGTATTAAACACATGAGACGGAAACATGCACACAATGAATGAATGAATGAATGAATGAATGATTGATTGGTTGGTTGGTTGGTTGGTTGGTTGGTTTATTTATTGGTTAGTTGGTTGATTGATTGATTGATTGATTGATTAATTAAACACGTGGGATAGGGTTTCTTGAAACAAGCGAAAAAGAAACAAAGGAGATCTTGGACCCCGTATTAAACACATAAGACGGAAACATGCATACAATGAATGATTGATTGGTTGGTTGGTTCGTTGGTTGGTTTGTTGGTTTATTGATTGATTGATTGGTTGGTTGGTTGGTTGGTTGGTTGGTTAATAAACTTAACATGTGGGATATGGTGGTCTCTTGAAACAAGCGAAAAAAAAAACAAATGAGATCTTGGACACCATATTAAACACAGGAGACGGAAACATGTATGCATGCAATGATTGATTGAATGGTTGGTTGGTTGGTTGGTTGATTGGTTAGTTGGTTGGTTGATTGATTGATTGATTGATTGGTTGGTTGGTTGATTGATTGATTGATTGATTGTTTGATCAATTAATTAGACACGTGGGATATGGTCTCTTTAAACAATCGAAATAGAAACAAATAAGATCTTGGTCCCCATATTAAACACATGAGACAGAAACATGCATGCAATGATTGATTGATTGATTGATTGGTTGGTTGGTTGGTTGGTTGGTTGGTTGGTTGGTTAACACAGAGAACGGATCCACTTTGATCATGCAAAGACGGAATAGAAAGCCTAAATACTATATCTAAACACATGGGATTTATCTTTTGAGAGATCACTTAACAAGTAGTAAGGTTAAAGGTCAATGTCAACCTACAAAAGCACTAAACCACACATAAAACTCTTTAAATAGTGCCAAAAACACACAATTTGCCTTTTTTACATGACCTTGACCTTTGACCTTGACCTATATTTTCAAGTTATGGTCCAATGATCACAAATCAAAAGACCCTAGGTCTTTACAACTTACGGTTCATGAGATTCATATGCATATAGAAAAGTAAAATATTCAAGGGGAAATAACTCCTATAAGAAGTCACTGGATCGCTTCGGTTAAAATTATTTAAAGTTGCGACATGTGGCAAGGAACATTTTAAAAAAAATCATTTGCCGCTAACTCTTATAGTTTATGAAGAGTAGCGATAACAATGGTTTTTGTAATTGGGGAGATAACTCCTATAAGGTAAATAGTACACTTTGGTGCCCCTAATACAAGATAGCTTTTATTAACCCGATACCAGGTACTAAAGATCATTTTGATATGTTGCGTACTTTTCTTGACTTTTGACTTTGAAAACGGCGGAAGAAAAAGAATAATAATAATAATAATAATAAACAAACGAATAACAGTAAGGTCTTTCCATTAAGAAAGGAAAGACCTTAATTATAGGGAAAAAAAATGGAGTTGTCGTTCTTCTCCGTTGACAGAGTAGATAGCACATAGCTTCATACAAGAGTTGTAAGTGGAGGGTAAAAAAAAAAGGGGGGGGGGGGGCAAAAGGGGGTCCCATGGAGACAATTTGTTATATAAACGGTACATGTAAGAATGGTTAAAAATGCCGATTTACAATATAAATCAATTGCTTAAAAAAGCAATTGTAAACGGTCTTTCCCCTTCTGAAACATGATTGATTGATTGATATATGTGTATGTTTGTTTGTGTGTTTGTTTGTTTGTTTCTTTCTTTCTTTGCAAGGTCCATATTAGTGTTTTGGTTAAGTTTCTATATTTAGTTTGGAAAGTTTTTATTCTATTTTAGGTCCCGCGCACGTCTTTGTCTCGCGCCAGATTGTGGCGTCACGTGACGAGGCTTTATATTAGCGAAAACTTAGTATTTTTATTTCTTTTTAGGTGGGGACGTTGGACAGACAACATGTATAGCGACGGAATACACACAATGTATTTCTTTTGTCATTGTAGGTAATTGACATTTCGATCACAGTTCACGAGCAGTGCATGCTTTGGATTTAATTGATCCTGTGTAACTTTAAAACACGTTTATCGATTATTTTCATACAATGTACATTTTTCAGCAGCAGTTTGTAACACAGATTTGTATTTCAATCTAGGAGCGGACATTTTATTGTAGGATTTCACTGAGATTTACGGAACTAGCAAGCGATTTTTACGGCATTGCAATTTCTTTTCTCTAGGAAAATTCTTGAGAGATATCTGCACCACGTTGTTTTATGAAGATGTAATGCATGTATACCCTGCTGACTGCAAAATTTATGGGTCAATTGGACATGTAGTTTCCCAGAACATCTGATAACAAGCATGTGGATTTTTTTTTTTTCAGAAGAGATGTAAATACAATATTACACACATGAGACGAAAACATGCATACAATGAATGAATGAATGAATGATTGATTGATTGATTGGTTGGTTGGTTGGTTGGTTGGTTGGTTGGTTGGTTGGTTGGTTTGTTGATTGATTGATTGATTAATTAATTAATTGGTTGGTTGGTTGATTAAACACGTGGGATAGGGTCTCTTGAAACAAGCGAAAAAAGAAACAAAGGAAATCTTGGACCCCGTATTAAACACATGAGACGGAAACATGCACACAATGAATGAATGAATGAATGAATGAATGATTGATTGGTTGGTTGGTTGGTTGGTTGGTTGGTTTATTTATTGGTTAGTTGGTTGATTGATTGATTGATTGATTGATTAATTAAACACGTGGGATAGGGTTTCTTGAAACAAGCGAAAAAGAAACAAAGGAGATCTTGGACCCCGTATTAAACACATAAGACGGAAACATGCATACAATGAATGATTGATTGGTTGGTTGGTTCGTTGGTTGGTTTGTTGGTTTATTGATTGATTGATTGGTTGGTTGGTTGGTTGGTTGGTTGGTTAATAAACTTAACATGTGGGATATGGTGGTCTCTTGAAACAAGCGAAAAAAAAAACAAATGAGATCTTGGACACCATATTAAACACAGGAGACGGAAACATGTATGCATGCAATGATTGATTGAATGGTTGGTTGGTTGGTTGGTTGATTGGTTAGTTGGTTGGTTGATTGATTGATTGATTGATTGGTTGGTTGGTTGATTGATTGATTGATTGATTGTTTGATCAATTAATTAGACACGTGGGATATGGTCTCTTTAAACAATCGAAATAGAAACAAATAAGATCTTGGTCCCCATATTAAACACATGAGACAGAAACATGCATGCAATGATTGATTGATTGATTGATTGGTTGGTTGGTTGGTTGGTTGGTTGGTTGGTTGGTTAACACAGAGAACGGATCCACTTTGATCATGCAAAGACGGAATAGAAAGCCTAAATACTATATCTAAACACATGGGATTTATCTTTTGAGAGATCACTTAACAAGTAGTAAGGTTAAAGGTCAATGTCAACCTACAAAAGCACTAAACCACACATAAAACTCTTTAAATAGTGCCAAAAACACACAATTTGCCTTTTTTACATGACCTTGACCTTTGACCTTGACCTATATTTTCAAGTTATGGTCCAATGATCACAAATCAAAAGACCCTAGGTCTTTACAACTTACGGTTCATGAGATTCATATGCATATAGAAAAGTAAAATATTCAAGGGGAAATAACTCCTATAAGAAGTCACTGGATCGCTTCGGTTAAAATTATTTAAAGTTGCGACATGTGGCAAGGAACATTTTAAAAAAAATCATTTGCCGCTAACTCTTATAGTTTATGAAGAGTAGCGATAACAATGGTTTTTGTAATTGGGGAGATAACTCCTATAAGGTAAATAGTACACTTTGGTGCCCCTAATACAAGATAGCTTTTATTAACCCGATACCAGGTACTAAAGATCATTTTGATATGTTGCGTACTTTTCTTGACTTTTGACTTTGAAAACGGCGGAAGAAAAAGAATAATAATAATAATAATAATAAACAAACGAATAACAGTAAGGTCTTTCCATTAAGAAAGGAAAGACCTTAATTATAGGGAAAAAAAATGGAGTTGTCGTTCTTCTCCGTTGACAGAGTAGATAGCACATAGCTTCATACAAGAGTTGTAAGTGGAGGGTAAAAAAAAAAGGGGGGGGGGGGGCAAAAGGGGGTCCCATGGAGACAATTTGTTATATAAACGGTACATGTAAGAATGGTTAAAAATGCCGATTTACAATATAAATCAATTGCTTAAAAAAGCAATTGTAAACGGTCTTTCCCCTTCTGAAACATGATTGATTGATTGATATATGTGTATGTTTGTTTGTGTGTTTGTTTGTTTGTTTCTTTCTTTCTTTGCAAGGTCCATATTAGTGTTTTGGTTAAGTTTCTATATTTAGTTTGGAAAGTTTTTATTCTATTTTAGGTCCCGCGCACGTCTTTGTCTCGCGCCAGATTGTGGCGTCACGTGACGAGGCTTTATATTAGCGAAAACTTAGTATTTTTATTTCTTTTTAGGTGGGGACGTTGGACAGACAACATGTATAGCGACGGAATACACACAATGTATTTCTTTTGTCATTGTAGGTAATTGACATTTCGATCACAGTTCACGAGCAGTGCATGCTTTGGATTTAATTGATCCTGTGTAACTTTAAAACACGTTTATCGATTATTTTCATACAATGTACATTTTTCAGCAGCAGTTTGTAACACAGATTTGTATTTCAATCTAGGAGCGGACATTTTATTGTAGGATTTCACTGAGATTTACGGAACTAGCAAGCGATTTTTACGGCATTGCAATTTCTTTTCTCTAGGAAAATTCTTGAGAGATATCTGCACCACGTTGTTTTATGAAGATGTAATGCATGTATACCCTGCTGACTGCAAAATTTATGGGTCAATTGGACATGTAGTTTCCCAGAACATCTGATAACAAGCATGTGGATTTTTTTTTTTTCAGAAGAGATGTAAATACAATATTACACACATGAGACGAAAACATGCATACAATGAATGAATGAATGAATGATTGATTGATTGATTGGTTGGTTGGTTGGTTGGTTGGTTGGTTGGTTGGTTGGTTGGTTTGTTGATTGATTGATTGATTAATTAATTAATTGGTTGGTTGGTTGATTAAACACGTGGGATAGGGTCTCTTGAAACAAGCGAAAAAAGAAACAAAGGAAATCTTGGACCCCGTATTAAACACATGAGACGGAAACATGCACACAATGAATGAATGAATGAATGAATGAATGATTGATTGGTTGGTTGGTTGGTTGGTTGGTTGGTTTATTTATTGGTTAGTTGGTTGATTGATTGATTGATTGATTGATTAATTAAACACGTGGGATAGGGTTTCTTGAAACAAGCGAAAAAGAAACAAAGGAGATCTTGGACCCCGTATTAAACACATAAGACGGAAACATGCATACAATGAATGATTGATTGGTTGGTTGGTTCGTTGGTTGGTTTGTTGGTTTATTGATTGATTGATTGGTTGGTTGGTTGGTTGGTTGGTTGGTTAATAAACTTAACATGTGGGATATGGTGGTCTCTTGAAACAAGCGAAAAAAAAAACAAATGAGATCTTGGACACCATATTAAACACAGGAGACGGAAACATGTATGCATGCAATGATTGATTGAATGGTTGGTTGGTTGGTTGGTTGATTGGTTAGTTGGTTGGTTGATTGATTGATTGATTGATTGGTTGGTTGGTTGATTGATTGATTGATTGATTGTTTGATCAATTAATTAGACACGTGGGATATGGTCTCTTTAAACAATCGAAATAGAAACAAATAAGATCTTGGTCCCCATATTAAACACATGAGACAGAAACATGCATGCAATGATTGATTGATTGATTGATTGGTTGGTTGGTTGGTTGGTTGGTTGGTTGGTTGGTTGGTTAACACAGAGAACGGATCCACTTTGATCATGCAAAGACGGAATAGAAAGCCTAAATACTATATCTAAACACATGGGATTTATCTTTTGAGAGATCACTTAACAAGTAGTAAGGTTAAAGGTCAATGTCAACCTACAAAAGCACTAAACCACACATAAAACTCTTTAAATAGTGCCAAAAACACACAATTTGCCTTTTTTACATGACCTTGACCTTTGACCTTGACCTATATTTTCAAGTTATGGTCCAATGATCACAAATCAAAAGACCCTAGGTCTTTACAACTTACGGTTCATGAGATTCATATGCATATAGAAAAGTAAAATATTCAAGGGGAAATAACTCCTATAAGAAGTCACTGGATCGCTTCGGTTAAAATTATTTAAAGTTGCGACATGTGGCAAGGAACATTTTAAAAAAAATCATTTGCCGCTAACTCTTATAGTTTATGAAGAGTAGCGATAACAATGGTTTTTGTAATTGGGGAGATAACTCCTATAAGGTAAATAGTACACTTTGGTGCCCCTAATACAAGATAGCTTTTATTAACCCGATACCAGGTACTAAAGATCATTTTGATATGTTGCGTACTTTTCTTGACTTTTGACTTTGAAAACGGCGGAAGAAAAAGAATAATAATAATAATAATAATAAACAAACGAATAACAGTAAGGTCTTTCCATTAAGAAAGGAAAGACCTTAATTATAGGGAAAAAAAATGGAGTTGTCGTTCTTCTCCGTTGACAGAGTAGATAGCACATAGCTTCATACAAGAGTTGTAAGTGGAGGGTAAAAAAAAAAGGGGGGGGGGGGGCAAAAGGGGGTCCCATGGAGACAATTTGTTATATAAACGGTACATGTAAGAATGGTTAAAAATGCCGATTTACAATATAAATCAATTGCTTAAAAAAGCAATTGTAAACGGTCTTTCCCCTTCTGAAACATGATTGATTGATTGATATATGTGTATGTTTGTTTGTGTGTTTGTTTGTTTGTTTCTTTCTTTCTTTGCAAGGTCCATATTAGTGTTTTGGTTAAGTTTCTATATTTAGTTTGGAAAGTTTTTATTCTATTTTAGGTCCCGCGCACGTCTTTGTCTCGCGCCAGATTGTGGCGTCACGTGACGAGGCTTTATATTAGCGAAAACTTAGTATTTTTATTTCTTTTTAGGTGGGGACGTTGGACAGACAACATGTATAGCGACGGAATACACACAATGTATTTCTTTTGTCATTGTAGGTAATTGACATTTCGATCACAGTTCACGAGCAGTGCATGCTTTGGATTTAATTGATCCTGTGTAACTTTAAAACACGTTTATCGATTATTTTCATACAATGTACATTTTTCAGCAGCAGTTTGTAACACAGATTTGTATTTCAATCTAGGAGCGGACATTTTATTGTAGGATTTCACTGAGATTTACGGAACTAGCAAGCGATTTTTACGGCATTGCAATTTCTTTTCTCTAGGAAAATTCTTGAGAGATATCTGCACCACGTTGTTTTATGAAGATGTAATGCATGTATACCCTGCTGACTGCAAAATTTATGGGTCAATTGGACATGTAGTTTCCCAGAACATCTGATAACAAGCATGTGGATTTTTTTTTTTTCAGAAGAGATGTAAATACAATATTACACACATGAGACGAAAACATGCATACAATGAATGAATGAATGAATGATTGATTGATTGATTGGTTGGTTGGTTGGTTGGTTGGTTGGTTGGTTGGTTGGTTGGTTTGTTGATTGATTGATTGATTAATTAATTAATTGGTTGGTTGGTTGATTAAACACGTGGGATAGGGTCTCTTGAAACAAGCGAAAAAAGAAACAAAGGAAATCTTGGACCCCGTATTAAACACATGAGACGGAAACATGCACACAATGAATGAATGAATGAATGAATGAATGATTGATTGGTTGGTTGGTTGGTTGGTTGGTTGGTTTATTTATTGGTTAGTTGGTTGATTGATTGATTGATTGATTGATTAATTAAACACGTGGGATAGGGTTTCTTGAAACAAGCGAAAAAGAAACAAAGGAGATCTTGGACCCCGTATTAAACACATAAGACGGAAACATGCATACAATGAATGATTGATTGGTTGGTTGGTTCGTTGGTTGGTTTGTTGGTTTATTGATTGATTGATTGGTTGGTTGGTTGGTTGGTTGGTTGGTTAATAAACTTAACATGTGGGATATGGTGGTCTCTTGAAACAAGCGAAAAAAAAAACAAATGAGATCTTGGACACCATATTAAACACAGGAGACGGAAACATGTATGCATGCAATGATTGATTGAATGGTTGGTTGGTTGGTTGGTTGATTGGTTAGTTGGTTGGTTGATTGATTGATTGATTGATTGGTTGGTTGGTTGATTGATTGATTGATTGATTGTTTGATCAATTAATTAGACACGTGGGATATGGTCTCTTTAAACAATCGAAATAGAAACAAATAAGATCTTGGTCCCCATATTAAACACATGAGACAGAAACATGCATGCAATGATTGATTGATTGATTGATTGGTTGGTTGGTTGGTTGGTTGGTTGGTTGGTTGGTTGGTTAACACAGAGAACGGATCCACTTTGATCATGCAAAGACGGAATAGAAAGCCTAAATACTATATCTAAACACATGGGATTTATCTTTTGAGAGATCACTTAACAAGTAGTAAGGTTAAAGGTCAATGTCAACCTACAAAAGCACTAAACCACACATAAAACTCTTTAAATAGTGCCAAAAACACACAATTTGCCTTTTTTACATGACCTTGACCTTTGACCTTGACCTATATTTTCAAGTTATGGTCCAATGATCACAAATCAAAAGACCCTAGGTCTTTACAACTTACGGTTCATGAGATTCATATGCATATAGAAAAGTAAAATATTCAAGGGGAAATAACTCCTATAAGAAGTCACTGGATCGCTTCGGTTAAAATTATTTAAAGTTGCGACATGTGGCAAGGAACATTTTAAAAAAAATCATTTGCCGCTAACTCTTATAGTTTATGAAGAGTAGCGATAACAATGGTTTTTGTAATTGGGGAGATAACTCCTATAAGGTAAATAGTACACTTTGGTGCCCCTAATACAAGATAGCTTTTATTAACCCGATACCAGGTACTAAAGATCATTTTGATATGTTGCGTACTTTTCTTGACTTTTGACTTTGAAAACGGCGGAAGAAAAAGAATAATAATAATAATAATAATAAACAAACGAATAACAGTAAGGTCTTTCCATTAAGAAAGGAAAGACCTTAATTATAGGGAAAAAAAATGGAGTTGTCGTTCTTCTCCGTTGACAGAGTAGATAGCACATAGCTTCATACAAGAGTTGTAAGTGGAGGGTAAAAAAAAAAGGGGGGGGGGGGGCAAAAGGGGGTCCCATGGAGACAATTTGTTATATAAACGGTACATGTAAGAATGGTTAAAAATGCCGATTTACAATATAAATCAATTGCTTAAAAAAGCAATTGTAAACGGTCTTTCCCCTTCTGAAACATGATTGATTGATTGATATATGTGTATGTTTGTTTGTGTGTTTGTTTGTTTGTTTCTTTCTTTCTTTGCAAGGTCCATATTAGTGTTTTGGTTAAGTTTCTATATTTAGTTTGGAAAGTTTTTATTCTATTTTAGGTCCCGCGCACGTCTTTGTCTCGCGCCAGATTGTGGCGTCACGTGACGAGGCTTTATATTAGCGAAAACTTAGTATTTTTATTTCTTTTTAGGTGGGGACGTTGGACAGACAACATGTATAGCGACGGAATACACACAATGTATTTCTTTTGTCATTGTAGGTAATTGACATTTCGATCACAGTTCACGAGCAGTGCATGCTTTGGATTTAATTGATCCTGTGTAACTTTAAAACACGTTTATCGATTATTTTCATACAATGTACATTTTTCAGCAGCAGTTTGTAACACAGATTTGTATTTCAATCTAGGAGCGGACATTTTATTGTAGGATTTCACTGAGATTTACGGAACTAGCAAGCGATTTTTACGGCATTGCAATTTCTTTTCTCTAGGAAAATTCTTGAGAGATATCTGCACCACGTTGTTTTATGAAGATGTAATGCATGTATACCCTGCTGACTGCAAAATTTATGGGTCAATTGGACATGTAGTTTCCCAGAACATCTGATAACAAGCATGTGGATTTTTTTTTTTTCAGAAGAGATGTAAATACAATATTACACACATGAGACGAAAACATGCATACAATGAATGAATGAATGAATGATTGATTGATTGATTGGTTGGTTGGTTGGTTGGTTGGTTGGTTGGTTGGTTGGTTGGTTTGTTGATTGATTGATTGATTAATTAATTAATTGGTTGGTTGGTTGATTAAACACGTGGGATAGGGTCTCTTGAAACAAGCGAAAAAAGAAACAAAGGAAATCTTGGACCCCGTATTAAACACATGAGACGGAAACATGCACACAATGAATGAATGAATGAATGAATGAATGATTGATTGGTTGGTTGGTTGGTTGGTTGGTTGGTTTATTTATTGGTTAGTTGGTTGATTGATTGATTGATTGATTGATTAATTAAACACGTGGGATAGGGTTTCTTGAAACAAGCGAAAAAGAAACAAAGGAGATCTTGGACCCCGTATTAAACACATAAGACGGAAACATGCATACAATGAATGATTGATTGGTTGGTTGGTTCGTTGGTTGGTTTGTTGGTTTATTGATTGATTGATTGGTTGGTTGGTTGGTTGGTTGGTTGGTTAATAAACTTAACATGTGGGATATGGTGGTCTCTTGAAACAAGCGAAAAAAAAAACAAATGAGATCTTGGACACCATATTAAACACAGGAGACGGAAACATGTATGCATGCAATGATTGATTGAATGGTTGGTTGGTTGGTTGGTTGATTGGTTAGTTGGTTGGTTGATTGATTGATTGATTGATTGGTTGGTTGGTTGATTGATTGATTGATTGATTGTTTGATCAATTAATTAGACACGTGGGATATGGTCTCTTTAAACAATCGAAATAGAAACAAATAAGATCTTGGTCCCCATATTAAACACATGAGACAGAAACATGCATGCAATGATTGATTGATTGATTGATTGGTTGGTTGGTTGGTTGGTTGGTTGGTTGGTTGGTTAACACAGAGAACGGATCCACTTTGATCATGCAAAGACGGAATAGAAAGCCTAAATACTATATCTAAACACATGGGATTTATCTTTTGAGAGATCACTTAACAAGTAGTAAGGTTAAAGGTCAATGTCAACCTACAAAAGCACTAAACCACACATAAAACTCTTTAAATAGTGCCAAAAACACACAATTTGCCTTTTTTACATGACCTTGACCTTTGACCTTGACCTATATTTTCAAGTTATGGTCCAATGATCACAAATCAAAAGACCCTAGGTCTTTACAACTTACGGTTCATGAGATTCATATGCATATAGAAAAGTAAAATATTCAAGGGGAAATAACTCCTATAAGAAGTCACTGGATCGCTTCGGTTAAAATTATTTAAAGTTGCGACATGTGGCAAGGAACATTTTAAAAAAAATCATTTGCCGCTAACTCTTATAGTTTATGAAGAGTAGCGATAACAATGGTTTTTGTAATTGGGGAGATAACTCCTATAAGGTAAATAGTACACTTTGGTGCCCCTAATACAAGATAGCTTTTATTAACCCGATACCAGGTACTAAAGATCATTTTGATATGTTGCGTACTTTTCTTGACTTTTGACTTTGAAAACGGCGGAAGAAAAAGAATAATAATAATAATAATAATAAACAAACGAATAACAGTAAGGTCTTTCCATTAAGAAAGGAAAGACCTTAATTATAGGGAAAAAAAATGGAGTTGTCGTTCTTCTCCGTTGACAGAGTAGATAGCACATAGCTTCATACAAGAGTTGTAAGTGGAGGGTAAAAAAAAAAGGGGGGGGGGGGGCAAAAGGGGGTCCCATGGAGACAATTTGTTATATAAACGGTACATGTAAGAATGGTTAAAAATGCCGATTTACAATATAAATCAATTGCTTAAAAAAGCAATTGTAAACGGTCTTTCCCCTTCTGAAACATGATTGATTGATTGATATATGTGTATGTTTGTTTGTGTGTTTGTTTGTTTGTTTCTTTCTTTCTTTGCAAGGTCCATATTAGTGTTTTGGTTAAGTTTCTATATTTAGTTTGGAAAGTTTTTATTCTATTTTAGGTCCCGCGCACGTCTTTGTCTCGCGCCAGATTGTGGCGTCACGTGACGAGGCTTTATATTAGCGAAAACTTAGTATTTTTATTTCTTTTTAGGTGGGGACGTTGGACAGACAACATGTATAGCGACGGAATACACACAATGTATTTCTTTTGTCATTGTAGGTAATTGACATTTCGATCACAGTTCACGAGCAGTGCATGCTTTGGATTTAATTGATCCTGTGTAACTTTAAAACACGTTTATCGATTATTTTCATACAATGTACATTTTTCAGCAGCAGTTTGTAACACAGATTTGTATTTCAATCTAGGAGCGGACATTTTATTGTAGGATTTCACTGAGATTTACGGAACTAGCAAGCGATTTTTACGGCATTGCAATTTCTTTTCTCTAGGAAAATTCTTGAGAGATATCTGCACCACGTTGTTTTATGAAGATGTAATGCATGTATACCCTGCTGACTGCAAAATTTATGGGTCAATTGGACATGTAGTTTCCCAGAACATCTGATAACAAGCATGTGGATTTTTTTTTTTTCAGAAGAGATGTAAATACAATATTACACACATGAGACGAAAACATGCATACAATGAATGAATGAATGAATGATTGATTGATTGATTGGTTGGTTGGTTGGTTGGTTGGTTGGTTGGTTGGTTGGTTGGTTTGTTGATTGATTGATTGATTAATTAATTAATTGGTTGGTTGGTTGATTAAACACGTGGGATAGGGTCTCTTGAAACAAGCGAAAAAAGAAACAAAGGAAATCTTGGACCCCGTATTAAACACATGAGACGGAAACATGCACACAATGAATGAATGAATGAATGAATGAATGATTGATTGGTTGGTTGGTTGGTTGGTTGGTTGGTTTATTTATTGGTTAGTTGGTTGATTGATTGATTGATTGATTGATTAATTAAACACGTGGGATAGGGTTTCTTGAAACAAGCGAAAAAGAAACAAAGGAGATCTTGGACCCCGTATTAAACACATAAGACGGAAACATGCATACAATGAATGATTGATTGGTTGGTTGGTTCGTTGGTTGGTTTGTTGGTTTATTGATTGATTGATTGGTTGGTTGGTTGGTTGGTTGGTTGGTTAATAAACTTAACATGTGGGATATGGTGGTCTCTTGAAACAAGCGAAAAAAAAAACAAATGAGATCTTGGACACCATATTAAACACAGGAGACGGAAACATGTATGCATGCAATGATTGATTGAATGGTTGGTTGGTTGGTTGGTTGATTGGTTAGTTGGTTGGTTGATTGATTGATTGATTGATTGGTTGGTTGGTTGATTGATTGATTGATTGATTGTTTGATCAATTAATTAGACACGTGGGATATGGTCTCTTTAAACAATCGAAATAGAAACAAATAAGATCTTGGTCCCCATATTAAACACATGAGACAGAAACATGCATGCAATGATTGATTGATTGATTGATTGGTTGGTTGGTTGGTTGGTTGGTTGGTTGGTTGGTTAACACAGAGAACGGATCCACTTTGATCATGCAAAGACGGAATAGAAAGCCTAAATACTATATCTAAACACATGGGATTTATCTTTTGAGAGATCACTTAACAAGTAGTAAGGTTAAAGGTCAATGTCAACCTACAAAAGCACTAAACCACACATAAAACTCTTTAAATAGTGCCAAAAACACACAATTTGCCTTTTTTACATGACCTTGACCTTTGACCTTGACCTATATTTTCAAGTTATGGTCCAATGATCACAAATCAAAAGACCCTAGGTCTTTACAACTTACGGTTCATGAGATTCATATGCATATAGAAAAGTAAAATATTCAAGGGGAAATAACTCCTATAAGAAGTCACTGGATCGCTTCGGTTAAAATTATTTAAAGTTGCGACATGTGGCAAGGAACATTTTAAAAAAAATCATTTGCCGCTAACTCTTATAGTTTATGAAGAGTAGCGATAACAATGGTTTTTGTAATTGGGGAGATAACTCCTATAAGGTAAATAGTACACTTTGGTGCCCCTAATACAAGATAGCTTTTATTAACCCGATACCAGGTACTAAAGATCATTTTGATATGTTGCGTACTTTTCTTGACTTTTGACTTTGAAAACGGCGGAAGAAAAAGAATAATAATAATAATAATAATAAACAAACGAATAACAGTAAGGTCTTTCCATTAAGAAAGGAAAGACCTTAATTATAGGGAAAAAAAATGGAGTTGTCGTTCTTCTCCGTTGACAGAGTAGATAGCACATAGCTTCATACAAGAGTTGTAAGTGGAGGGTAAAAAAAAAAGGGGGGGGGGGGGCAAAAGGGGGTCCCATGGAGACAATTTGTTATATAAACGGTACATGTAAGAATGGTTAAAAATGCCGATTTACAATATAAATCAATTGCTTAAAAAAGCAATTGTAAACGGTCTTTCCCCTTCTGAAACATGATTGATTGATTGATATATGTGTATGTTTGTTTGTGTGTTTGTTTGTTTGTTTCTTTCTTTCTTTGCAAGGTCCATATTAGTGTTTTGGTTAAGTTTCTATATTTAGTTTGGAAAGTTTTTATTCTATTTTAGGTCCCGCGCACGTCTTTGTCTCGCGCCAGATTGTGGCGTCACGTGACGAGGCTTTATATTAGCGAAAACTTAGTATTTTTATTTCTTTTTAGGTGGGGACGTTGGACAGACAACATGTATAGCGACGGAATACACACAATGTATTTCTTTTGTCATTGTAGGTAATTGACATTTCGATCACAGTTCACGAGCAGTGCATGCTTTGGATTTAATTGATCCTGTGTAACTTTAAAACACGTTTATCGATTATTTTCATACAATGTACATTTTTCAGCAGCAGTTTGTAACACAGATTTGTATTTCAATCTAGGAGCGGACATTTTATTGTAGGATTTCACTGAGATTTACGGAACTAGCAAGCGATTTTTACGGCATTGCAATTTCTTTTCTCTAGGAAAATTCTTGAGAGATATCTGCACCACGTTGTTTTATGAAGATGTAATGCATGTATACCCTGCTGACTGCAAAATTTATGGGTCAATTGGACATGTAGTTTCCCAGAACATCTGATAACAAGCATGTGGATTTTTTTTTTTTCAGAAGAGATGTAAATACAATATTACACACATGAGACGAAAACATGCATACAATGAATGAATGAATGAATGATTGATTGATTGATTGGTTGGTTGGTTGGTTGGTTGGTTGGTTGGTTGGTTGGTTGGTTTGTTGATTGATTGATTGATTAATTAATTAATTGGTTGGTTGGTTGATTAAACACGTGGGATAGGGTCTCTTGAAACAAGCGAAAAAAGAAACAAAGGAAATCTTGGACCCCGTATTAAACACATGAGACGGAAACATGCACACAATGAATGAATGAATGAATGAATGAATGATTGATTGGTTGGTTGGTTGGTTGGTTGGTTGGTTTATTTATTGGTTAGTTGGTTGATTGATTGATTGATTGATTGATTAATTAAACACGTGGGATAGGGTTTCTTGAAACAAGCGAAAAAGAAACAAAGGAGATCTTGGACCCCGTATTAAACACATAAGACGGAAACATGCATACAATGAATGATTGATTGGTTGGTTGGTTCGTTGGTTGGTTTGTTGGTTTATTGATTGATTGATTGGTTGGTTGGTTGGTTGGTTGGTTGGTTAATAAACTTAACATGTGGGATATGGTGGTCTCTTGAAACAAGCGAAAAAAAAAACAAATGAGATCTTGGACACCATATTAAACACAGGAGACGGAAACATGTATGCATGCAATGATTGATTGAATGGTTGGTTGGTTGGTTGGTTGATTGGTTAGTTGGTTGGTTGATTGATTGATTGATTGATTGGTTGGTTGGTTGATTGATTGATTGATTGATTGTTTGATCAATTAATTAGACACGTGGGATATGGTCTCTTTAAACAATCGAAATAGAAACAAATAAGATCTTGGTCCCCATATTAAACACATGAGACAGAAACATGCATGCAATGATTGATTGATTGATTGATTGGTTGGTTGGTTGGTTGGTTGGTTGGTTGGTTGGTTAACACAGAGAACGGATCCACTTTGATCATGCAAAGACGGAATAGAAAGCCTAAATACTATATCTAAACACATGGGATTTATCTTTTGAGAGATCACTTAACAAGTAGTAAGGTTAAAGGTCAATGTCAACCTACAAAAGCACTAAACCACACATAAAACTCTTTAAATAGTGCCAAAAACACACAATTTGCCTTTTTTACATGACCTTGACCTTTGACCTTGACCTATATTTTCAAGTTATGGTCCAATGATCACAAATCAAAAGACCCTAGGTCTTTACAACTTACGGTTCATGAGATTCATATGCATATAGAAAAGTAAAATATTCAAGGGGAAATAACTCCTATAAGAAGTCACTGGATCGCTTCGGTTAAAATTATTTAAAGTTGCGACATGTGGCAAGGAACATTTTAAAAAAAATCATTTGCCGCTAACTCTTATAGTTTATGAAGAGTAGCGATAACAATGGTTTTTGTAATTGGGGAGATAACTCCTATAAGGTAAATAGTACACTTTGGTGCCCCTAATACAAGATAGCTTTTATTAACCCGATACCAGGTACTAAAGATCATTTTGATATGTTGCGTACTTTTCTTGACTTTTGACTTTGAAAACGGCGGAAGAAAAAGAATAATAATAATAATAATAATAAACAAACGAATAACAGTAAGGTCTTTCCATTAAGAAAGGAAAGACCTTAATTATAGGGAAAAAAAATGGAGTTGTCGTTCTTCTCCGTTGACAGAGTAGATAGCACATAGCTTCATACAAGAGTTGTAAGTGGAGGGTAAAAAAAAAAGGGGGGGGGGGGGCAAAAGGGGGTCCCATGGAGACAATTTGTTATATAAACGGTACATGTAAGAATGGTTAAAAATGCCGATTTACAATATAAATCAATTGCTTAAAAAAGCAATTGTAAACGGTCTTTCCCCTTCTGAAACATGATTGATTGATTGATATATGTGTATGTTTGTTTGTGTGTTTGTTTGTTTGTTTCTTTCTTTCTTTGCAAGGTCCATATTAGTGTTTTGGTTAAGTTTCTATATTTAGTTTGGAAAGTTTTTATTCTATTTTAGGTCCCGCGCACGTCTTTGTCTCGCGCCAGATTGTGGCGTCACGTGACGAGGCTTTATATTAGCGAAAACTTAGTATTTTTATTTCTTTTTAGGTGGGGACGTTGGACAGACAACATGTATAGCGACGGAATACACACAATGTATTTCTTTTGTCATTGTAGGTAATTGACATTTCGATCACAGTTCACGAGCAGTGCATGCTTTGGATTTAATTGATCCTGTGTAACTTTAAAACACGTTTATCGATTATTTTCATACAATGTACATTTTTCAGCAGCAGTTTGTAACACAGATTTGTATTTCAATCTAGGAGCGGACATTTTATTGTAGGATTTCACTGAGATTTACGGAACTAGCAAGCGATTTTTACGGCATTGCAATTTCTTTTCTCTAGGAAAATTCTTGAGAGATATCTGCACCACGTTGTTTTATGAAGATGTAATGCATGTATACCCTGCTGACTGCAAAATTTATGGGTCAATTGGACATGTAGTTTCCCAGAACATCTGATAACAAGCATGTGGATTTTTTTTTTTTCAGAAGAGATGTAAATACAATATTACACACATGAGACGAAAACATGCATACAATGAATGAATGAATGAATGATTGATTGATTGATTGGTTGGTTGGTTGGTTGGTTGGTTGGTTGGTTGGTTGGTTGGTTTGTTGATTGATTGATTGATTAATTAATTAATTGGTTGGTTGGTTGATTAAACACGTGGGATAGGGTCTCTTGAAACAAGCGAAAAAAGAAACAAAGGAAATCTTGGACCCCGTATTAAACACATGAGACGGAAACATGCACACAATGAATGAATGAATGAATGATTGATTGGTTGGTTGGTTGGTTGGTTGGTTGGTTTATTTATTGGTTAGTTGGTTGATTGATTGATTGATTGATTGATTAATTAAACACGTGGGATAGGGTTTCTTGAAACAAGCGAAAAAGAAACAAAGGAGATCTTGGACCCCGTATTAAACACATAAGACGGAAACATGCATACAATGAATGATTGATTGGTTGGTTGGTTCGTTGGTTGGTTTGTTGGTTTATTGATTGATTGATTGGTTGGTTGGTTGGTTGGTTGGTTGGTTAATAAACTTAACATGTGGGATATGGTGGTCTCTTGAAACAAGCGAAAAAAAAAACAAATGAGATCTTGGACACCATATTAAACACAGGAGACGGAAACATGTATGCATGCAATGATTGATTGAATGGTTGGTTGGTTGGTTGGTTGATTGGTTAGTTGGTTGGTTGATTGATTGATTGATTGATTGGTTGGTTGGTTGATTGATTGATTGATTGATTGTTTGATCAATTAATTAGACACGTGGGATATGGTCTCTTTAAACAATCGAAATAGAAACAAATAAGATCTTGGTCCCCATATTAAACACATGAGACAGAAACATGCATGCAATGATTGATTGATTGATTGATTGGTTGGTTGGTTGGTTGGTTGGTTGGTTGGTTGGTTAACACAGAGAACGGATCCACTTTGATCATGCAAAGACGGAATAGAAAGCCTAAATACTATATCTAAACACATGGGATTTATCTTTTGAGAGATCACTTAACAAGTAGTAAGGTTAAAGGTCAATGTCAACCTACAAAAGCACTAAACCACACATAAAACTCTTTAAATAGTGCCAAAAACACACAATTTGCCTTTTTTACATGACCTTGACCTTTGACCTTGACCTATATTTTCAAGTTATGGTCCAATGATCACAAATCAAAAGACCCTAGGTCTTTACAACTTACGGTTCATGAGATTCATATGCATATAGAAAAGTAAAATATTCAAGGGGAAATAACTCCTATAAGAAGTCACTGGATCGCTTCGGTTAAAATTATTTAAAGTTGCGACATGTGGCAAGGAACATTTTAAAAAAAATCATTTGCCGCTAACTCTTATAGTTTATGAAGAGTAGCGATAACAATGGTTTTTGTAATTGGGGAGATAACTCCTATAAGGTAAATAGTACACTTTGGTGCCCCTAATACAAGATAGCTTTTATTAACCCGATACCAGGTACTAAAGATCATTTTGATATGTTGCGTACTTTTCTTGACTTTTGACTTTGAAAACGGCGGAAGAAAAAGAATAATAATAATAATAATAATAAACAAACGAATAACAGTAAGGTCTTTCCATTAAGAAAGGAAAGACCTTAATTATAGGGAAAAAAAATGGAGTTGTCGTTCTTCTCCGTTGACAGAGTAGATAGCACATAGCTTCATACAAGAGTTGTAAGTGGAGGGTAAAAAAAAAAGGGGGGGGGGGGGCAAAGGGGGTCCCATGGAGACAATTTGTTATATAAACGGTACATGTAAGAATGGTTAAAAATGCCGATTTACAATATAAATCAATTGCTTAAAAAAGCAATTGTAAACGGTCTTTCCCCTTCTGAAACATGATTGATTGATTGATATATGTGTATGTTTGTTTGTGTGTTTGTTTGTTTGTTTCTTTCTTTCTTTGCAAGGTCCATATTAGTGTTTTGGTTAAGTTTCTATATTTAGTTTGGAAAGTTTTTATTCTATTTTAGGTCCCGCGCACGTCTTTGTCTCGCGCCAGATTGTGGCGTCACGTGACGAGGCTTTATATTAGCGAAAACTTAGTATTTTTATTTCTTTTTAGGTGGGGACGTTGGACAGACAACATGTATAGCGACGGAATACACACAATGTATTTCTTTTGTCATTGTAGGTAATTGACATTTCGATCACAGTTCACGAGCAGTGCATGCTTTGGATTTAATTGATCCTGTGTAACTTTAAAACACGTTTATCGATTATTTTCATACAATGTACATTTTTCAGCAGCAGTTTGTAACACAGATTTGTATTTCAATCTAGGAGCGGACATTTTATTGTAGGATTTCACTGAGATTTACGGAACTAGCAAGCGATTTTTACGGCATTGCAATTTCTTTTCTCTAGGAAAATTCTTGAGAGATATCTGCACCACGTTGTTTTATGAAGATGTAATGCATGTATACCCTGCTGACTGCAAAATTTATGGGTCAATTGGACATGTAGTTTCCCAGAACATCTGATAACAAGCATGTGGATTTTTTTTTTTTCAGAAGAGATGTAAATACAATATTACACACATGAGACGAAAACATGCATACAATGAATGAATGAATGAATGATTGATTGATTGATTGGTTGGTTGGTTGGTTGGTTGGTTGGTTGGTTGGTTGGTTGGTTTGTTGATTGATTGATTGATTAATTAATTAATTGGTTGGTTGGTTGATTAAACACGTGGGATAGGGTCTCTTGAAACAAGCGAAAAAAGAAACAAAGGAAATCTTGGACCCCGTATTAAACACATGAGACGGAAACATGCACACAATGAATGAATGAATGAATGAATGAATGATTGATTGGTTGGTTGGTTGGTTGGTTGGTTGGTTTATTTATTGGTTAGTTGGTTGATTGATTGATTGATTGATTGATTAATTAAACACGTGGGATAGGGTTTCTTGAAACAAGCGAAAAAGAAACAAAGGAGATCTTGGACCCCGTATTAAACACATAAGACGGAAACATGCATACAATGAATGATTGATTGGTTGGTTGGTTCGTTGGTTGGTTTGTTGGTTTATTGATTGATTGATTGGTTGGTTGGTTGGTTGGTTGGTTGGTTAATAAACTTAACATGTGGGATATGGTGGTCTCTTGAAACAAGCGAAAAAAAAAACAAATGAGATCTTGGACACCATATTAAACACAGGAGACGGAAACATGTATGCATGCAATGATTGATTGAATGGTTGGTTGGTTGGTTGGTTGATTGGTTAGTTGGTTGGTTGATTGATTGATTGATTGATTGGTTGGTTGGTTGATTGATTGATTG
Source organism: Mytilus californianus (assembly GCF_021869535.1). Taxonomy (NCBI): domain Eukaryota; kingdom Metazoa; phylum Mollusca; class Bivalvia; order Mytilida; family Mytilidae; genus Mytilus; species Mytilus californianus. The sequence goes on along the minus strand of NW_026262717.1, from coordinate 761,111 downwards.
ATTGATTGTTTGATCAATTAATTAGACACGTGGGATATGGTCTCTTTAAACAATCGAAATAGAAACAAATAAGATCTTGGTCCCCATATTAAACACATGAGACAGAAACATGCATGCAATGATTGATTGATTGATTGATTGGTTGGTTGGTTGGTTGGTTGGTTGGTTGGTTGGTTAACACAGAGAACGGATCCACTTTGATCATGCAAAGACGGAATAGAAAGCCTAAATACTATATCTAAACACATGGGATTTATCTTTTGAGAGATCACTTAACAAGTAGTAAGGTTAAAGGTCAATGTCAACCTACAAAAGCACTAAACCACACATAAAACTCTTTAAATAGTGCCAAAAACACACAATTTGCCTTTTTTACATGACCTTGACCTTTGACCTTGACCTATATTTTCAAGTTATGGTCCAATGATCACAAATCAAAAGACCCTAGGTCTTTACAACTTACGGTTCATGAGATTCATATGCATATAGAAAAGTAAAATATTCAAGGGGAAATAACTCCTATAAGAAGTCACTGGATCGCTTCGGTTAAAATTATTTAAAGTTGCGACATGTGGCAAGGAACATTTTAAAAAAAATCATTTGCCGCTAACTCTTATAGTTTATGAAGAGTAGCGATAACAATGGTTTTTGTAATTGGGGAGATAACTCCTATAAGGTAAATAGTACACTTTGGTGCCCCTAATACAAGATAGCTTTTATTAACCCGATACCAGGTACTAAAGATCATTTTGATATGTTGCGTACTTTTCTTGACTTTTGACTTTGAAAACGGCGGAAGAAAAAGAATAATAATAATAATAATAATAAACAAACGAATAACAGTAAGGTCTTTCCATTAAGAAAGGAAAGACCTTAATTATAGGGAAAAAAAATGGAGTTGTCGTTCTTCTCCGTTGACAGAGTAGATAGCACATAGCTTCATACAAGAGTTGTAAGTGGAGGGTAAAAAAAAAAGGGGGGGGGGGGGGCAAAAGGGGGTCCCATGGAGACAATTTGTTATATAAACGGTACATGTAAGAATGGTTAAAAATGCCGATTTACAATATAAATCAATTGCTTAAAAAAGCAATTGTAAACGGTCTTTCCCCTTCTGAAACATGATTGATTGATTGATATATGTGTATGTTTGTTTGTGTGTTTGTTTGTTTGTTTCTTTCTTTCTTTGCAAGGTCCATATTAGTGTTTTGGTTAAGTTTCTATATTTAGTTTGGAAAGTTTTTATTCTATTTTAGGTCCCGCGCACGTCTTTGTCTCGCGCCAGATTGTGGCGTCACGTGACGAGGCTTTATATTAGCGAAAACTTAGTATTTTTATTTCTTTTTAGGTGGGGACGTTGGACAGACAACATGTATAGCGACGGAATACACACAATGTATTTCTTTTGTCATTGTAGGTAATTGACATTTCGATCACAGTTCACGAGCAGTGCATGCTTTGGATTTAATTGATCCTGTGTAACTTTAAAACACGTTTATCGATTATTTTCATACAATGTACATTTTTCAGCAGCAGTTTGTAACACAGATTTGTATTTCAATCTAGGAGCGGACATTTTATTGTAGGATTTCACTGAGATTTACGGAACTAGCAAGCGATTTTTACGGCATTGCAATTTCTTTTCTCTAGGAAAATTCTTGAGAGATATCTGCACCACGTTGTTTTATGAAGATGTAATGCATGTATACCCTGCTGACTGCAAAATTTATGGGTCAATTGGACATGTAGTTTCCCAGAACATCTGATAACAAGCATGTGGATTTTTTTTTTTTCAGAAGAGATGTAAATACAATATTACACACATGAGACGAAAACATGCATACAATGAATGAATGAATGAATGATTGATTGATTGATTGGTTGGTTGGTTGGTTGGTTGGTTGGTTGGTTGGTTGGTTGGTTTGTTGATTGATTGATTGATTAATTAATTAATTGGTTGGTTGGTTGATTAAACACGTGGGATAGGGTCTCTTGAAACAAGCGAAAAAAGAAACAAAGGAAATCTTGGACCCCGTATTAAACACATGAGACGGAAACATGCACACAATGAATGAATGAATGAATGAATGAATGATTGATTGGTTGGTTGGTTGGTTGGTTGGTTGGTTTATTTATTGGTTAGTTGGTTGATTGATTGATTGATTGATTGATTAATTAAACACGTGGGATAGGGTTTCTTGAAACAAGCGAAAAAGAAACAAAGGAGATCTTGGACCCCGTATTAAACACATAAGACGGAAACATGCATACAATGAATGATTGATTGGTTGGTTGGTTCGTTGGTTGGTTTGTTGGTTTATTGATTGATTGATTGGTTGGTTGGTTGGTTGGTTGGTTGGTTAATAAACTTAACATGTGGGATATGGTGGTCTCTTGAAACAAGCGAAAAAAAAAACAAATGAGATCTTGGACACCATATTAAACACAGGAGACGGAAACATGTATGCATGCAATGATTGATTGAATGGTTGGTTGGTTGGTTGGTTGATTGGTTAGTTGGTTGGTTGATTGATTGATTGATTGATTGGTTGGTTGGTTGATTGATTGATTGATTGATTGTTTGATCAATTAATTAGACACGTGGGATATGGTCTCTTTAAACAATCGAAATAGAAACAAATAAGATCTTGGTCCCCATATTAAACACATGAGACAGAAACATGCATGCAATGATTGATTGATTGATTGATTGGTTGGTTGGTTGGTTGGTTGGTTGGTTGGTTGGTTAACACAGAGAACGGATCCACTTTGATCATGCAAAGACGGAATAGAAAGCCTAAATACTATATCTAAACACATGGGATTTATCTTTTGAGAGATCACTTAACAAGTAGTAAGGTTAAAGGTCAATGTCAACCTACAAAAGCACTAAACCACACATAAAACTCTTTAAATAGTGCCAAAAACACACAATTTGCCTTTTTTACATGACCTTGACCTTTGACCTTGACCTATATTTTCAAGTTATGGTCCAATGATCACAAATCAAAAGACCCTAGGTCTTTACAACTTACGGTTCATGAGATTCATATGCATATAGAAAAGTAAAATATTCAAGGGGAAATAACTCCTATAAGAAGTCACTGGATCGCTTCGGTTAAAATTATTTAAAGTTGCGACATGTGGCAAGGAACATTTTAAAAAAAATCATTTGCCGCTAACTCTTATAGTTTATGAAGAGTAGCGATAACAATGGTTTTTGTAATTGGGGAGATAACTCCTATAAGGTAAATAGTACACTTTGGTGCCCCTAATACAAGATAGCTTTTATTAACCCGATACCAGGTACTAAAGATCATTTTGATATGTTGCGTACTTTTCTTGACTTTTGACTTTGAAAACGGCGGAAGAAAAAGAATAATAATAATAATAATAATAAACAAACGAATAACAGTAAGGTCTTTCCATTAAGAAAGGAAAGACCTTAAAAACAAACAAAAAACGGGCTGGTAACAACCGTTAAGATCTTATGCACGAGTTAAACCAAATACGCTACTGTAGTCTTCATCGTCGTGTTTGCTCTATTTCGATGCCGGACAAATTTTCAACTATTTCCTGCATAAATCGCAGTCTCGTTTTTAAAGGTTGTGTACGTAGTTTCGTCTTTACAAACTTTTCGTTTAGGTGCAATGAAAAGACAAAACTTTACATTCATAGAGGACAACAGTGGTAACAAAAATTATATATTTTTAAGAGTGAGTTACGTTACTTATGTGTTTGTATATTAAAGCTCTTTCAACATGGGGAAATATTTGAAAATGTCTGATATCCTTATCCGGAACTAGACCTTTTGTCAATTTGTTCTACTTAACCTCTGCAGATTAGAAAAGAAAGACGTTAATACGATGCGAGGGAGAAACAACTACTTTGATTTTTATTGAGGAAATGATTAAAATATTTGAGGCATCTTTTATTGTTTAATATACTTTATAGCAGAACACAATCGGTCTAGATTTTTAATGAAATTTGAAAATTTTGAGAGACGAATGCAATCAATTTGTAAGATTTCAAATCTGAAAAAGAACCCTATAAAGTGTGTTATCTTATAATTACAAATGTTTTTACAAATACAGAATATTCTTTTTGTTTTGATTTTAAAACAAAATCAACTTAATCTTATTGTAACGGGAGATTTCTCACCAAATCTTACTTTAAAAACGTAATTGTAAATTTACTCATTTTGTTTTGTAGCAAGAAAACGAGTACTACGACCTCAATTTTTCTTTTTTATTTTCTAAAAAAAAAAATACTAAACCCCTAACAGGAGGGATTGTGCCTGATATTCATATGATGAAGACATAATCTTTCAATCAGTTTAATTGAGGTCTGGAGCTGGCATGTCAGTAACTGCTAGTAGTCTGTTGTTATTTATGTATTATTGTCATTTTGTTTATTTTCTTTTGTTTCCTATTCTGACATCGGACTCGGACTTCTCTTAAACTGAGTTTTACTGTGCGTACTGTTGTACGTTTGTTTTTTCTACATTGGCTAGAGGTATAGGGGGAGGGTTGTGATCTCAAAAAACATGTTTAACCCCGCCGCATTCTTGCGCCTGTCCCAAGTCAGGAGCCTCTGGCCTTTGTTAGTCTTGTATCATTTTTAATTTTAGTTTCTTGTGTATAATTTGGAGTTTAGTATGACGTCCATTATCACTGAACTAGTATACATATTTATTTAGGGGCCAGCTGAAGGACGCCTCCGGGTGCGGGAGTTTCTCGCTGCATTGAAGACCCATTGGTGGCCTTCGGCTGTTGTCTGCTCTATGGTCGGGTTGTTGTCTCTTTGACACATTCCCCATTTCCATTCTCAATTTTATTATACATGCAAGAGCTATCGTCTCATTTTATCTTAAAATCATATCGTGCAGTTTTCTTTCTTACACACAAACAGATTTTTTTTATGTATAATCTACGTTTCTAGAATTGCCAGAAACAACCTTTTTGAACCTGATCGAGTGTGACGCCTGATTGGGAATGGATGGGTTCCGATATTCCTTTATCGACGACTTTCAATCCCTACCGATCTTGATAAGTAGGGTTAAGTAAGATTTTAAATCTTTGACCATCTCTATGACTTCATTCTGGTATATGTTTTGGTTGTGGCTGCACATTTGTTTATGCAATTTTTTGCGTACACCTCCAGAATATATATTTGAAATCATTATGTCTTGTTTCCAATGTTGCGAACCCGAAAGGTGATATAAGACAAGAAATTTATGCGTTGCGGGGGACATAGAAATACCGGGCGTCTGTCCGTCCGCCCGACACAATTCTTGACAGATTTTTATAAAACTTATAACATAGGTTTATATCAGCAATGTCTCGGACGAGTTCGAAAATCAGTACCGATCAATTTTTTAAAAGAGTAATGCCCATTGCACATATTGATTACAAATGTATATATATATATATGGAAAATTGCATTGTTAGCGCTCTCACGTGTACAATTCTTGCCAGATTTTTATAAAATTTCATCAACGGTTTATATCAGCAATCATGTCTTGGAAAATTTCGAAAATCAGTGTCGATCAAATATTTTTAGAGTTATACCCCTTGGAAATATAGATTATATCGGAAATTGCATTGCATTTGCTCTCAAGCCTTTATTTCTCCAAGATGTTTATAAAAATGTTAATGAACAAAAAAAAATTGTTTTCAAGTTATTGCCTTTGGACAGATAAAATATGTGCAAGGCGGGGGACATTGGAACTCTGTTCTTTTATTACATTTCTTTTGTTTATTGAATTTATCATCCATGTTAATTTACTGTACATCTGGTGTCTTGCGCCCTCTTGAATGTAACACATTCAGTTTAGGTCTTAAATAAAATATGCGAATTCCGAGAGAGGAATGTAACTTATTTGTAATTCCTTTCATATGAATGGTACACAAATATGTGTTTATCTTATTATAACGATTTTTTTATGCCCCCGCCGCTAGGCGAAGGGAGCATTAAGTGTTACCCTTGTCCGTCCCGTCCGTCCGTCGCGTACGTCCCGAAATTGATTTACGTTCTCTAACGTTAGTTTGCCTCAACCAAATGTTATAAAACTTGTAGTTAATGCTTATTACCACAAAACACAGAACAAGTCTGAAATTGGGTGGCGTCACTTTTACCGTTCATGAGTTATGCTCCTTTATAAACATAAAAATTGCTGAATTTTTCGTTTCCGTTCTGTAACTTTAGTTTGCCTCAACCAAATGTTATGAAACTTATACACAATGCTAATTACCACGAAACACAGATCAAGTTCGAATTTGGGTGTCGTCACTTTACCCTTCTCGAGTTATAAATTCTGGAGAAACAAGGTTAAATACCTCATAGAAAATTCAAAGCAAAAATTCTATACTGATGTAATAGAATATGAAAAAGGAAACAGTAGTAAATTATGGAAACACTTGCATAGTGTAAATGGTAGTGAAAATTATCATGACCATGCAATTTTAAATGACTGTAACAATAAACCGATTACAGACCCAAAAGAGCATTGCTGATACTTTCAATAACAATTTTACAAATATTACTGAAAATATTAATCTTAATTCATACTCAAGCACCAGTTGTTCCTTAAAACTTGATAATTATATTTCATGTCGTATACCAGAAAATGTCTTTTTTACCATACGACAAATAACCAATGAATTTGTACTCCATCAGTTAATCACACTTGATGAGTCAAAAGTAACAGGTCTTGATAATATCAGAGCAAAGTTTTTAAAAATGTCATCACACCTTATTTCAGTTCCATTATGTCATATTTTTAATTTAAGCATCAGAAAATAAGAATACCCATCGTTATTCAAACTGGCTAAAGTTATACCAGTTTTTAAAAATAAAGGTTCGAAAGATGGTGTATTTAACTACAGACCATTCCTGTCAAACTGCTATGACGTCTTTGTTAGATAAATGGTTAAAAGCCATTGATGAAGGAAATGTAGTAGGGGCAGTATTTTTGGATCTGTGTAAAGCTTTTGATCTTCTAAATCATAAACTGCTCCTTCAAAAATTACAAAAATATAAATGTTCTTATAATTCAATTCATTGGTTTACTTCGTATTTGGCCGATAGACATCAGGTCGTATCCATTTCAAATACTTTTTCAAATGTATCTACATTAAAAGCAGGTGTACCTCAAGGGTCAGTTTTAGGTCCTATATTATTCTTAATATTTATCAATGATTTGCCGTTATGTAACCCTAATCATAATACTGATTTATTTGCTGATGATAGCACTATTTCTGTGATTGGAAAAGACAAAAGGTATATAAGTCAGGCACTCAATGTTGTATTAGAAAATATTAGTCATTGGGTTGATGAAAACAAAATGTTAGTAAATGTGTCAAAAACTAAGACAATGTGTATGGGTTCAAAACAAAAACTGTCGGTCGTGTGCAATGACACATTAAATATATCCATTAATGGCCAACATATTAATGAAAGTCACTGTAAAACAGTCCTTGGTATTTTTGTTGACGCCACTCTGTCTTGGTATGATCAAATTAATCATATTATCAAAAAAAGTAATTTTTCATTGGCGTTATTAAAAAGAATCAATATATACTTGAATCTTAATGCACGAATTCTATTTTACAATGCTTATATTCTTCCACATTTGGATTACTGTTGTTCAGTATGGGGAAACTGTAACAAGTTTTTAATTGACAGTTTACTAAAATTGCAAAAAAGGGCAGCTAGAATTATTTTAAACGAACACGATATCCGTAAACCATCTATTGAACTAAAAGCATTCTGGAATTATTTCCGTTACTAAGAGAATACATTACCACAAGTCATTATCAATGTATAGACACATTTTTCAAGATCTGACATAATTATCATGTGCGCTGCCATTAATCTATCACGTGGTGCCGCAGCCATAGCACTAATGATAGATAACGCACGTGCTTTAATCACAACAATATCGATCGTCTGTTTACATTTTGTTTTCCACTATTTTCCTTTTCGTTTTGTTATGAAGAGTGAAAATAAATACAAAACAGGTGGTGGGAACTCATGTTCAGTTCATGGTTGTTCCAATAATCGGAAAAAAATAACTTTATGGAAGAAATCAATGTGTGAATTACATGGTGAAATGCACGACCATTGTCCCTGTTTAATTCCTTACAGACTACATGTAATGCCATCCAAAGAATTGATACGACTTGAGTGGATAAAAGCTTTAAATCGGAAAGATCTTCCGAAAAACGTATATGTATGCATTGAACATTTTATTGACGGAAAACCTACAGATCGGAATCCTTCTCCTAAGTTAAAGATGGGGTACGAAAACAAGACAACTCCGGGTAGAAGAAAAATTGTAAAACATCAATTGACAGTGAAAAAAAGAAAACTAGAAACTGGTGATTCCGATTCCGATATGGAAATAACAGAATTGGACACTACTTTAGAAAGTGAACCAGGCACAAGTACGTCGTATGAGAAACTACCGGAGGCTATTTGTAGTTTTAATGTTTTAGAAGCTTCATCTACTGTTAGTACACAATATCTTGAATCGGATTTCTTACCGCAGAAAGATCACACGTACGGGAAAGAATGGACCGATTTTCAGACTAAATTTTCTCAAACAAATATAGTTTTAACGGAAGAAAAGGGAGTTCAAAGTAAATCTGATAGAGCAACTATGTCTGCTGCACAAAATTTAATAACGGACAATGACGCTTTATTGTATACAGGGGTCACAAAAGAGGTCTTTTTCACGCTGGTGAAATGTTTTACTCCTTTCAATACATTCAGTTTTCAATTAGATGTAGCAGATCAATTACTCCTTGTGCTCATGCGACTAAAGTTAAATTTAATTTTTGACGATCTATGCAGAAGATTTGGTATATCAAGTGAAAATAAGCACTTACATTGGTGTTCATTTATAAATTATACATTCCCTTCAAAATCTGACTGCTCAAATTGAGCAAATGTACATGTATTTATATATATTATTAAATATGCATAAACTTTACAAAAGCTTTGCTCATCATCAGACGGTCATCCTGGATCTCGTTAACTAAACATGGAAGAAGTTTTTTTACATAAATTTTTTTTAATCTGGTGACTTGGTTATTTACGTAAGTCTCATTATACAAAATATCAATATATTTATGTTCATCTACGCCCAGCCATACAAGCAACTTGCACTGTTTTAATCCCGTACAATACATAGTGAGCTGAACTTGTAGGTAAATTCCCCTGCTCCCTTTTCCCTTTACAACAAGATCTCTATTTTCATCTTTTCCGACATCATATTTCCAGATTCAAATAGTTGATCTAATGTTGACCAACTAGAAGAAGGCACTGGACACTTTATTTCTAGTAGACTTTGTCCATCAAAAATTTCATCTGGACTTGCGGAAAACAAATTTTCCTGTTGCGACACACAAATGCCTTTCTCTTGGACTTGATGTCCAGTAGAGTTCAGATACACTTTTGCATCTATTTCTCCCTGCTGGCCATGTTTAGTATATTTATTTCCAACAAATTTTGGGTGTAAATGTTCACGTATAAAGTTCGTGCTGTCTGTCGTTTCCTTAACTAGCACTTTGTGAGCACTGCTGGCAGTTATTCTTAACTTTCTACAGTCTTTCCATAATGTGCTTTTGGACTGAAGTGTTGTTTCAGTCTGTAATCTAACTACTTGGGAATCCGTCAGGAACACATATTTAGAAAAAAACTGCACACATTTAGCACATGATGACAAATCATTATGTTCACCATGAACTTGTTCAATACTTTCTTTAGTACGAACTGACGGATTACTTTTAAAACTTTTGTTTATGATTGTTCCTTTGATTTCAAATAAAGGTAGCATTGGTGAGGCATTGATGGCTTCTTTAAATTCTTCTTTTGAAATATAAAATGGTGTATCTCGCAGTCCAGGGACACTTTCGTTACCCATCATATTTTCACCAAGTTTTGGTTTTTTCAGCTGAATACTGACAAGTGGCTTTGGTTCAATGTTCCTGGTAGTTCCTCGGTTCCACTTGGCAGTTTCGTCTGTGCAACTCACTCCAGTCATGCTATTTCTCACAGCATACTCGATCTTCCACAATAATGCTCCGACATGACTGCATGAAAGTCCTAAACCAGCCATGCACGTACACCAGGCTTGTTCCACGGCACCTTCTCTTGTGCACATAACATAAGCATCATTAAGTCTACTCAGAGTCTGGGATGATCGTACACTCGCCATCATAACTAGTTTGTTATCTGTTGCATTGAAATGCAATATTTTGTCTACATTTCCGCTTTGAAAATAATTGTAACTCTGTAAACTCTTTAAGTTTTTCATTTCTTCTCCATCAACTGCCTTTGATCTTATCAGGTAGTTATAAATGTCACCGTACATTAAATTTGGCCAACTCCTCATATCGTCATTCCAGTCCTTTATTTCTTTGAAAATTTCTGGCATTGAACTTTTAACTTCAGTAGACATGATGAACTTCACTTGTTTATATATTTCTCGTTACGATTGAATGCTTTGTTTACACTTTTATCATTACTGTAATGGCGGACGTAATTATATCGCGCCAAGCGGCGAAGATTATTACTACGGGTGATAATTGAAAAAACGTGTCTATAAATCAAAACATGAACTGGCACTAAAATATTTATCAAATCTTAGTGTGCCTACAAATAGTAAACAATCGTACAATACTCGACTTTCATCATCAGATAATTTTATTATCCCTAAATCAAATACAGAATTATACAAATCAAGTTTTTCTTTTAGTGGTCCAAAAGTGAAATTAAAAAATCAAAAACTGTATCTGCATTCAAATACTCTTACAAGTCATAATATTTTAACAGTGTGAAATTTATAAGTTAAACCACAATGTTTACTATACATTGTAGGTGTATAATTTTTTGTTGTTATATTTGTGTATATATACATCTATTGTTTATATGTGTGTAATAGTAGATTGATTATGTTTTATTCATGTAGTTGATATTGTATGTAGAGAGCCTTATTGAAAATTGGTTTAATCCAAATGAGTTACTCTCTTTAAATAAAGATATTATTATTATTATTATTAGTAGTATTATTATTATTATGCCACTTTATAATGTTATATGCAAACGGGGACATCCCATGGACACATTCTTCATTTTGTTTTTTGAAATATTGAGACGTTGCGCACTCTGTTGCAGAATTTTGGGTCCCCAATGTTCTTCAACTTCGTACTTTATTTGGCCTTTTTAACATTTTTGATTCCGGCATCACTAGTGAGTCTTTTGTAGACGAAACGCGCGTCTGGAGTACAGATTTGGTACATGTATCTATGATGCGTTTATTTGCTACCATTGAGCGTTACACGTTGCCTATAAGATGAGAATTTTGACGTTGTTCCAAATATAAAAATAAGGAGATATAGTATGATTGCTGATCAGACAGCTATCCACCAAAGTTTTCTTTTTATCATCAAAGAACGTTTCTCAACTTCAAGCTTATATCTGATTACCTTTAGTTAGTTAACTATAATGAATTTGTTGACCTGAGTTCAGTTGTATGTGTTGTATGTGCATGATGCTTTGTTTTTAATTCTCCCTAATAAATTCGTCCGAATTTAAAAGATTTCCAATCTATCTACATGGCTAAATAAGAGGGAAGTCAAAAAGTAGACTTGGTATCTTATCATTTTCTGTGCGATGCAATATTTAACAAAGATAACAACAAAACATTACAAACATCTCGCTATTCTACACTAAATCAATACAAGATTATGTAAATAATATATTATGCAGAACGTGTTGTACTGAGAAGTTACTATGAGCACCTCGATACATATTATACAAGTATCGGACTTATATATGACTATAGAACCCCACCCGTAAAAGAGCCAATGAAATATCCGCGCAGTACTAACACAAACTCAATTCAAACTAGTTCTACAAACCCAGTGTATATAAAGTGCAAATCCAGTTAGTTCATTTTCACTGTCGTATGCGAGTATGTCTATTGTAGAATAAAGGATGATGGGAAAAACTGCGTTTGTTTACTTTTTGAAAATACAAAATAATTGATTTGAATGTATGTTTTAACACAATTTCATTAGAATATAACTTTTTAATGTATAATAACAGGATTAAAGTCCAAAAAAGTGTAATTAAAGCAGATGAATCCATAATATTGTTTACCGAATGCGATTCATTTTAACTATAAATGCGATGCATTATCACTGTAAGTGCAATTAATCATTTCTGATGTGGAATTTTTGGAGGTGCGATGAATTTTCATTGTTGTTTTATATGATAATTCGATATGCAACAATTGAAATAGTCTTTAAATGACTTTTATACTGATGATATTTACAATATGAAATGCAAGCTAGTCGTAGATGCTTACTTAAATATACACGGGTATAACCAACGTATGGTTGATTCCGGACATTGTGCGTTGTGTACCGTTCGTCTATTTTTGTTTGCGTTCGTTGCATGTTCTCGTCATAGTTCTGTACCGTTCGTAAGTAAAACATCGAGAACTTAATTAGCTGTTTCTATTGAAATGCCTATCTTTTATTTTTTTGTTAGCAAGCATTTGCAACTACTAAAACTATTTGACATTTCTAACATTTCATATTGAAAGTAAAACAACCTGAATTTTGTATTTGTTTGACGTGAAACAGAACTTACTGGAGCTAGAGAAGCCCACTCATTGGGAGCGCCTGATTGCAATCCAGTTTCTTAGAAATCCAGTATATTGATCTTGAGGTCAAAGTTCTAGCTCACACTAAGGTCAGGGTGATATGCGTCACATCCCGTATATATCATGCATATTCAAATATTTTTGGTGAGTTTGCTGTTAGTGTGTCATGGATCCGAAAATTTACTGGAGCAGAACCTCCATGAATATAACGTATTTTTATGGCGAATTGTCCTTGAAAAGTTTAAGTACTTGCTTAAAAACGCTTTGAAAATTTGTCACGCCGTTTCATACATATTTCTGCCATATTGATAGGCTTTTGCACAAAGAACAGTACAAGAATGTACAACGAACGGTACTAATGAAAGAAAACAAACTACAAAGAGAATGAATCGTACAGTGCCAAAATTCTGAGGTCAGTTTTTCAAGTAAATGTCTGCAAAAAAATTAAAACAACGGGTTTCTCATTCGCATTATGTATTTTAAACAACAACAAATCACAAAATACACGGTCGCATTTGGTGTAAGAGCCAACCAACTATATGCTCTGTTTGTAGTTTAATCAAGTTTGAGTAGAGTGTTTAACAAGTAATTCACAGACTTGTTTTACATTTGTCATTTCGGGGCCTTTTATAGCTGACTATGCGGTATGGGCTTTGCTCATAGTTGAAGGCCGTACGGTGACCCAGAGTTGTGAATTTCTGTGTAATTTGGTCTCTTGTGAAGAGTTGTCTCATTGGTAATCATACCACATCTTCTTTTTTATATATACTGTCTGTTTAAAATATTCACAGGGTGTTCATGTAATATAAATAATATACAATGCTGTCAGGAGCAGTAAACTTTGTTTTCATAAACATTGAATACTTAACTGAACAGTTCGTCAATTAGTCTTTTGTGAAAATATTAGGACGGTCTATCTACGAAAATCGCTTCGCAATGCAGCGATTACGTCCGGAATCAATTGTACGGCGCTTATACCTCGTGGTATAGAACCATTTAAACATGTAACAATAAACTGTATTCAATATATCCTTAGTATTCTTACATTTACGTATTTGCTTATTTGTAACAACGATTTATAAGAAATTCAAACATAAATTAAAGTGACTCGATTGTTGCTCGAACTTTCTTTACTGTGTAAGATGTATACACAATGGCATAATAAATATCAATTATCCAGTCATCCAAGCGTCAATTGTAAGACAATTGTTTTGCGAGATAAAAACGTTACTACTCACTCAATCGTGAAATGAAGATCGTTTTGTGACTGCTCTTTGTTATCTATTAAAGATGCACCCATTAGAGCTATTCTCCTAATGCTTGTAGTGTCAACATACATTTGTTCCACCTTACAGAAGTTCCACTGGAAACTTTGTTATAAACAATGTCATGAATCTGTTCCTGATGGAACAAATATTCTATACCATTTATTCCGTTAGGAACATATACTGTAATATTTATTCCAGTGGAAATAATATTCCAGAATATTTATTCCATTTGGAACTTATATTATGAAGGAAATTCTATTTCGTGACAGTAGTTTAAAGGTTTGGTTGGCTTGCTTGCTTTTTTTGTATAAATGTTTGCTCTATCTTAATTACAATATTAAAGCAAACATTTATACAAACAAAGAAAGCAAGCCAACCACACCTTTAAACTACAAGCATTAGGAAAATAGCTCTTCTGACGTTTTATTAGTATGGTATGTAGATTTTGACCGAAACCGAAAACTTTGCTTTTTAGGTGACGTGGATTGGCTTAACTGTCCAAGATATATGTACTAGTATTCATTGATGGCGTGTCATAGGAAAGGATAAATTTTATCCTACATATAGATCTTGATCTGGACAAATTATTAGAGAAAATAGAATTGACTATATTAGCAATAAATGCCATTTTTACGGCATTTACTGATATATTACCTCAGACTTTCACTCACTAAGTATGCATATATAATCAATCCTTCTGACTTCATAAATTTTGTAAGAGAGTCGGCTGAATTAAGACTTTATATGATGAAAATTAATTAATGTACAATAGAAATGAATCGCCCCTACAGTGAAAATGAAAGTTTAGTATCATTATTCGACAGTAAACTTGAATCGCATAACGAAAACAGCATATGGGAATTTGATTCAATATAAACAAGCTGAATAACAAAACCTGTTTTAAGTTATACAACATTAATAATTATGTTAAAGGGAACATTTTTCAGCAAATGAAACTTAACTGCTACTTTTAAATCTCTTGCACGCTCTGTTCGTGAACTATTCTTAATATTTATCTATTTGTGTATCAATTTTACACCTGGATGGCTGCGATGAAAACCCGTCGGCATCTCATACCTATATCATGAATTTATAAAAACAGTACACATTATATATTGTTTCTTATTTTATTCAAAAATCATGAATTTGTCGTCTGTCTATTTATCATTCTACATTAGAAATGCATCACGGATACAGTAAAAATGGCATTTCAGGATTCGCACGTTATATACACTGCAAACTAGATCCACAGTCTAAAGATAGAAATAGAAAAGGGAAGATCCAAATATAACGGAATAGCAATAAATTTATATGTTTTGTATATGTTTTTATATTCGATAAAACTCTCACCAGGGCTCTCGGTCATTAAAACTTTACTCAGTGCTCGGAGTAAATAAGTTGTGCCCGAAACACCAAATCCAGTATTTTGGTTGGTTGAATTCTGATTCTGAGCACGATAATCGTACTCGACATTTTTATGACCGCAAGACCAGAGCTTATGTTTGTATGTTTTATGCTCTGTCGAATCAAAATAAAGTTTTCTATGTCTATGTCTATTTCAGTTTGGCAAAAAATAATGCATATGTTTTACTAATGTAACTTTAAGTGAATAATTTCCTTTTGCTAACAGTTCGCATTAATAAATGCATACATTAATTTCCAAATGTAAAAATTTTGTGTTTACTATGAATTAAATATTGAATTGATTTTTCCTAATTTTGGATACTCCTTTCACTGCATTTCTTTCAATTTCCTCTTATTTCTAATTATATCATTTTTTATGCTTTCTATGTCGTAAGAGATCGATGTTAGTAAAGTAGTTTTCACATTTCCGTCTTTTTGTGGTAATATGCATATCTTTTTGTTTATTATGATTTAGCAATGGGTTTTCACTAATGTTTTTTTTTTCTTTTTTGTCAATTAACGATAATGCTTGTAAACTTTTTCTTTTGACAATTTGAAATCTGTAGATGGATTGATTACTAATTGATTGTTGATGATTAGAACGCCACTTTCAGAAGTAACCTTGTGGCGCAAATGAAAGATTGGATTGAGTAAAAATTGGCGCAAATGAAAGATTGGATTTAGTAAAAATTAGCGCAAATGCAATGCGACCGCCTAATGATGTCATGAAAAGATAATAATTGGGAGAGATTGAAAGAACATTGACAGAATGTTATTATGGTATGCCTTAATTCACATCTGAACTCAATGTTATATTTTGTTAACATTTGACATCGGCCATTGGCAGTTGAAGCACATATAAATCGGCCAAATCGGTCTTTTGGCAGTTAAAGGTAACATCAATCAAGTGTTACAAGTATTCATTCAATGTTTGAAGCGACTGCGGTTTGGCAATTAGAACCAAAATTCACTGCTTTTGCAAATAAAAAATACCATGTTTTATTTTGAACTATTTATTTTTGCCCTAGCTGAAAAATCTTTAGAAAGGCAAAAAATGCGTTCCAACCTGTTTAGTTATAGCACAGTTTATGCCTTAACTTCAAATCGAATTATAGGGTTGATATACATTACACAACAGTTTTTTTTAAGGACACTGAATGATGAAGATTGGACGAAGACTATTTTGTCTTTCAGTTTTATTCAGTAATTTACACACATTTAACACTTAAATTTACTGTTGATCTGTGTGTAATAATGAATCCTTTAGCTAGATAATCAATACTATTTGGGAAAAAATATGAATACTAGAAAATTTAAAAAGTTTAAAAAAGTAGCAATATTTTTACAAATTATTCTTTATGGACCAGGCCCTCGATTCACAAAATATCTTACGACTAAAATTAAGCGTAAGTCCTGAATATTTCGATATACTTACGTTCAATTTTAGTCTTAGTCGTAAGATTCCTTGTGAAACGCAGGCAAATAGCCAATGCAACTCGATCAATGGACTTTCTCCTTTGTACTTCATACAAACGTAGGTCAACGGACTGAGCACTCGGTTAACCGAATGACGTCCTTGACATATACCTCAAATGAATTAAAACCCCAATACTCCATGGATTTAAACAGGTATATATACGTTACGGTGAATACACATAACACACACAAAATATATTTATATCTCTATGTGATCGACAAGGAAGTTTGATATGATGTATTTGGAGTAATGGACGCAGTTCCATTCATTCTTTTTTTCCTGTTCCCTCACGAATTCTCTAATGGTAAGAATATATCATAGTAACATTACGTATCTAAATATACTGAATCGCAAAAGTACGTCGTACAAGATCAGAGTATCACACACATTTATGTTAACTTTTGAATTTTTTAAAACAAAATCATTTCACATCAACTTAAGTGCATAATTTATGGTGTAGGTAAAATGTTTTTGGAATGTTTATTGCACACGCAATGATGACGATGACGTATCTCCTTTGCAAGGAATGCATTTAACGGTTGATAAATATCATTGGAATAACGACTTACACTCTGAAGACAATTGTCTAGTTAGTTCAGCTGCAGGTTTCGGTTTTAGCTGTTCTTCATTCAGACTTTTTTGAAGTTCATTCTTAGACAAGGCCATTGCATGAAAGTAGCGTGTGTATGCTGCAAAAGTCTCTTGTGTTGTCATGTTGGGACGTGTGGTTCTTGTGACGCACAAAATGTGGTCGCCAATTTTGGTCTATATAATTAGAAGCCTCCGTCTGATCAAATGTTCTGGAAGACAGTAGCTCCAAGTTCCTGGTTAAATCACATGTCTCCCCAAACCATAACACTTTGACCTCCCGATGCAGCAACCTCTATATCATGCAGTAGTCAGCATATCGTTCGCCGTGTCGTCGCCAGGATCTTGTCCTGTCATCTGCTGTTTAAATGCAATATCTGCTTTCATATGAGAAGATGATAGTTCGAAATTACTGATCTTCTGGACGTGCAAAGCTTATTGCAATCTATTTCTATGTGACGAGCTGTTTTTACATGACCCTGTTTTGAAGTCGAAATATCGTTCAGTTGTTGTCTAGGCGACGCCAAACAATATCTGCTGGTAATGGTCGCTGATGATTTCCAATAATATGTTGTGTAGTTTGATTTGATCTTGCAAATCTATTTTGCAAGTGTTGGTGAATGATATTTCTACCCTTAAATGACATTGTATTAGTTCATATGACGGTAATGTCTGCTGTTTGTCGTGTTGTTAGGACGGTACTATGTGTTGTTTGTCAGGTTGTTACTTCCAGCAAACTTTTAACAGTGCTGACAACACAGTCTATTGCGTTTGCAATAACTCTAGGTCGTTGTTTGGTATTCAGTCGTTCAAAAGCAAGCTCAAGTTTTTAAAGGCCAAAAAACGGCATTCCTTTTGTGTCAAAATCATTAATTACAATCATGGTCTTAAATATCCTTAGTTTCAGCATTGATACAACGTGCATTTCAGTCAAAATGTATATTCATGGAAAGCGGACTCTAATTTCTCCTAAGACTACTCTGTTTAGAAATTGTTAGCTAGGTTCATTCAAACAGACAATGTAATATGAATATTTACCCTTCTTTGTACTAGACCGACAAGCTGAGACGGATTTTTAACATGCTAGGTCACAAGGTAACAGTTCGCAGAAAAGTAGACTTACCCGAACACATTTCTGACTCAGAGTCAACCAGTCTTTGCTCTTTTTCCTTAATGCCACGTGTTTAACGTTGAAACAGCCAATTCCAATGTAAACGTCTTTGTTTGATCCGGTCGGGGTTCAAACTAACGAAATTCTGCACTCGAAGCGAGCACGATCCTAGTATATTGGTATACTAATTCCAAGATACCCTCATTTTCCAATGGCCTTAGAAGTTCCCCGTTCAACCTCACAGTCGACCTCCTATTGCAAGAAATATCTAATGTATTTAACATTGATGTGTTCTCGTCATGAACATGCATGTAATATTTGCCACTGGACGTAAGGTAGAAAAATATTTGCCACTGGACGTAAGCTTGAAAAAAGTTGTGCGCACAAGATTAAAAATTGTGCGCACAACTTTTAATCTTGTGCGCACAACTTTTAATATTGTGTGCACAACTTTTTAAGTTATACGCACAACTTGAAGCAAGCCAATTTGAAAGTAGATAAAAAGGCTGATTTATTAATATTTATAAATAATTATAAACATTCCGAATTCTTTTATTAATATGTACAATTCATTTATAAATATCAATAATTCATTTCATCTTTATAAATATTAGTAAGTGACTTATAAATATTAATAAATGAATTATAATTATTAATTAATGAATTATGAATATCGATAAATGAATTATAAATAGTAATAGAACAATTAAATGTCTTTCCACCCCAAATGCACATGTTTTGATACAAATATATTCACTTTTGGTTTAAAATGTAAATTTTGATGTTAGGTAATAGAATAATTTACACTGATTCCAAAAATATACTGTTCAAAAAAAGAAATTCCACACAACAACATTAGAACATTCATAGCATCCATACCGAGGAGATGCAAAGCAATCTTAGCAGCGAGAGGTGGTCATATACGGTACTTACTTTAATGGCACCAGAAGCAACTCTAATTGTGATAAATTCATCAATCTCGAACTGACTGTCCTCTTCTCAATCAAACAGGTTTTGAGTGAATATCTTTATTAGTAATTGTAAAATTTCCTTTTCGAAATACATGTACTAAAATTCTTAAAAACCCATTGTGCGTTTCTTTTTTTGCAAAGTATATATGATTTCTATGTACTATTGCTAAACTAGAGGCTCTAAAGAGCCTGTGTCGCTCACCTTGGTCTATGTGCATATTAAACAAAGGACACAGATGGATTCATGACAAAATTGTGTTTTGGTGATGGTGATGTGTTTGTAGATCTTACTTTACTGAACATTCTTGCTGCTTACAATTATTTCTATCTATAATGAACTTGGCCCAGTAGTTACAGTGGAAAATATTTTGTAAAAATTTACAAAAACTTACAAAATGTATGAAAATTGTAAAAAATTGACTATAAAGGGCAATAACTCCTTAAGGGGTCAATTGACAATTTTGGTCATGAGTCTTATTTGTAGATCTTACTTTGCTGTACATTATTGCTGTTTACAGTTTATCTCTATCTATAATAATATTCAAGATAATAACCAAAAGCTGCAAAATTTTCTTAAAATTACCAATTCAGGGGCAGCAACCCAACAACGTGTTGCCTGATTGGTCTGAAAATTTCAGGGCAGATAGTGACCTAATGAACAATTTTATCCTGTCAACTTTGCTCTAAATGCTTTGATTTCAGAGATATGAGCCAAAAACTGCATTTTACTCTATGTACTATTTTTTAGCCATGTCGGCCATATTGGTTTGCGGGGGGGGGGGGGGGGGGGGGGGGGGTCATCGGACACATTTTTTAAACTAGATACCCTAATGATGATTGAGGACAAGTTTGGTTAAATTTGTCTTAGTAGTTTCAGAGGAGAAGATTTTTGTAAAAGATTACAAAAATTTACGAAAAATGGTTAAAAATTGACTATAAAGGGCAATAACTCCTTAAGGGGTCAACTGACCATTTTGGTCAAGTTGACTTATTTGTAGATCTTACTTTGCTGAACATTATTGCTGTTTACAGTTTATCTCTATCTATAATAATAGTCAAGATAATAACCAAAAACGGCAAAATTTCCTTAAAATTACCAATTCAGGGGCAGCAACCCAACAACGTGTTGCCTGATTGGTCTGAAAATTTCAGGGCAAATAGATCTTGACCTGATAAACAATTTTACTCCGTCAGATTTGCTCTAAATGCTTTGGTTTCAGAGATATAAGCCAAAATCTACATTTTACCCCCTATGTTATATTTTTAGCCATGGCGGCCATCTTGGTTGGTTGGCCGGGTCACCGGACACATTTTTTAAACTAGATACCCTAATGATGATTGTGGCTAAGTTTGGTCAAATTTGGCCCAGTAGTTTCAGAGGAGAAGATTTTTGTAAAATTTAACGACGACGGACGACGACGGACGACGGACGACGACGGACGACGGACGACGACGACGACGGACGACGACGACGACGGACGACGGACGCCAAGTGATGACCCTTTGGGCCTGGTGAGCTAAAAAAAAAAGATAAGAAGATACTTCCGGTTTACAAAATGTCACTTCCGGGGCTCCGTAAAAATGTACATTTACCTGAATACTCGGAAAGACCTTATTCATCTAGGTCTGTTCGATTAGAAATTGTGTAAGAAGCTATTGAAATAACTATATATTGGAGGAGATTTACTAACTGTATTCATATGGTCTGGTCTTCACGAATCTACTTCATGACATGATTACCGACAGATTAGAATATCAAATATATATAACAACAAGTTCTTGTGCAGAACATTGGTCAGTTGTTAAAGAGGTCTGTATAGGGTTTTAATTTACTCATTTATAATATAAAAATCAATATTTTGAAAAGTTGGAATTAAAAAAATATTGATATTAAAAAACCTTCTCACAAAAATAGCTGTTCATATTAACCCGATCATTCGTTTTTGTTCGGACGTCTTTTAATATCAATATTAACTTATCCTTGAACTTTACTTTTACTGTTTTGCTTGAAAGTCCTGATCATAAATTTGACCACAGTTGTCTTGTTATGGTAGAAAATCTGCTTTATAATGATGGTCTGGCTGTCAGGAATGCTCTTAGTGCAGTGCTCATGTGAGAAATATATTGATGTTTGCAAAAATGTCTGTTCGCTAACAATACAGATCTGTAGAAATGATTCCATTCTTCACTTGTTTGGCAGTTTCAAGGAACGTGGTCTTAAAGAGATTTCATAAGTAAATGGTATTGAGAGATGGGCGTTGTTTGCTTGCTGAATCAACTGATTGAATTTTTTTTCAGTGTTATCTCAATTCCTGTCAATATCGTCAATGAATCCGAACCAAGCGAGTTCGATAAAGTGAAGTATTGGTAATATGGTTTTCTAATTTGGCCATAAAAACATTGGCCATCTTTGTTCCCATTGCTGTTTCATTAACTTGGAGATGGTGTTCACATTTGAATGTGCAGATATTTCTTATCGATACCCAAGTTAGAGGCTAGACTAAACATTCAGTTATAGAGAAAGTCCAAATAACTGTCCATTCCTCGGAAATAAGGGAGCTGAGGCCCGTAGAGCCGACGCCCATTATTTTCCAGGAATGGACAGTTATTTGGACTTTCGCTAACTTAAAATACACCTTAAATATTAAGAACGAATCTTCAGATTATAACATTTTAAAGAATTTTATTTCATTTTGTAATGGTTTACTTTTCATTTTCCCCGAGTTGTACCCTATAATCCACAGGCAAAATCTAAGATCAAGCTGACCATCTACTCACTTAACGAAGTATTTATGAACAGTAGAATAATTACTTTTAATAAGACTTTGAAATAAGATTTATGTTTTAAGTCATTGAATAGCATGTCTGTAATAGTTATCCCATGAGGAAGCGGTGTGCCAGTGTAAGATTACCCCGACGGCCGGAGGCCCGAGGGTGATCTTACACTGACACACCAAGTCCGAGTGGGATAACTATTTTACATCCCAGCTCTTCTAGACTATATGAAAAAACATTTACGCTTCATAACATCTAGTTCAGAATCCCATACAATAATTATAATATACTTCATATATTACTATATAGTGTATACCCGTTATGAGCCCCGGATACAACGTTTAAATATGTTAAATTAACAGTGAGCTCGAGTTTGTATCCAGTCAACCTGGTGTAGGGGTATGAATCGTGGCTTCACATGTTAAAGGTCTTGAGTTCGATTCCCCGCGGAGACACTGGAAATTTACTGAGTGGATTTTTTCTACATAATTTTGAAAGTTAGTTTGTATTCAACTTAAATATTTCTAAGTTTTATTGTGTGTTCGACATTCCCGCCAAAATGTTACAGAACAAAAGAAAGCATGCAGAACAAAGAAACTCAAGGTAGGGTGATCTGGTAGGGGTGATCTGACTCAGATCTCAGACCCCTGTTAGAACAAAGGAGTTGGGATGTAATTCTTGTGGGTGGATTGAAAGGATATCTATTTGTATCTTTAAGTGGTATTTCGGGAGAGAGAGAGAAAACTAGTATGTATGCATATATGTTAATGGATTATGTGTGTTTTTCGTTTGATGAATCTTGGATGTAGAATCGTCTGAGAAAAATGAGATGGTACAACTACAATAAATTTCCAGGTATGTAACACTCTAGTATAGGTTATTTAACTAATAAGGTTGTGCTCGATTATAAATCATATCTGAAACAAAATATGATTCTATATTTCAAACCATTCTATTAGATCAAATAAAATTAAACAAGAAAACATCGTTTCATGTTTCATGCATAAGCCAACATTTTTTTCGTTCCCTTTGCTCATAACAAAAACAAAAATACGTTATGCATGTTTTAGATGAGTCTTGAATAGCAATACAAGCAAACTGAAAATATTTTTCATTCTTACCTATTATCAGAAAGGAGGCAAGCAGTTTTAGAAAAAAAAAGCGTGATTAAAAACATTTCTAGATTGCGTTTTGTATGTCTTTTACTTAAGAGGAAATCTACTTTTTGATTTTATTTAAACATTTCAAGATTAACGCCGTCATTTGTATTGCCGATATAACTTATATTTGCCACTGGACATATAACAACAGTGAAGGAATTCGATTATGTTACGCGTTTCTGTTGAGAACTGAATAAGCCTTATTTAAATGTTATCCAAACCCCCTCAAATTCTATTCATTTGTACTATCATATTCAAATTATAACAACAAAAATCAGAATACGCCATTTTGACCATTTCAGCTTCTTGAACTATTTATTCTATTTAAACACAATATTATTGTAGAAACTGAGTAATATTTCTTTTTTTAATGAACATATTAAAATGGAAAAAACGATTTTTGCTGTAGAAAATCAAAATACAACACTTTAAATTTCAAGCACATGATATCTTTAACGGTAAAATTAAAAGCAAATCTGTAAGTGAAATATAATTTTCTCTAATTTTCCTTATTGAAAAATGTTAATGTGTTCAATATTACAAAAGAATTCAACTGAGTTAACACATTTGATATTTTGTAGATGCACAGAAGAGGAATGGCACTCACTGGAAAATATTCGTTTTTACCCACATGG
Organism: Mytilus californianus; assembly: GCF_021869535.1. Classification (NCBI taxonomy): domain Eukaryota; kingdom Metazoa; phylum Mollusca; class Bivalvia; order Mytilida; family Mytilidae; genus Mytilus; species Mytilus californianus. The sequence continues at coordinate 737,049 of NW_026262717.1, read as the reverse complement.
ATACTATCCGTGACAGAAATTCAGCCAAGATTTGCATCGGAAAACAAATTTTGGATAAATTTTTGGAATTTTAGTGAAAACGATACTGTATATTGTACGATGGAATTACGACTCGCAAATAAAGGTGTTTATTAATAATGAGATATTTGGTGTTCATTGTATTACTACGATCCCAATTTAAAAAAAAATCCAGTATCAACCATTTTCGTAAGTTTTCATCTTCATTCAATATCGCATTACGTCCTTTAAAATTATTTCTATTGGTGAACACTTTTAAAGAACGTGCCCATAGAAATACCCAAAGAGCAAAACTTCCGGATGAACGAAAATGAACAATAGAAAATAACTCTCCATTCCTGAAAAATAATGGAGAGTTTGAACAAAAGATTTACGTCACAGGTGTATTTTAAGTTGGTGGGTGTGAGGTAGTTCGATACTTCCCTACTGGCTTCAATACCAATTCCATGGGGAGAATGGAACTATAGATAAAGGTAACGTCAAGCGAAACAAGGATTGTTCCAATTGGAGAGGGTTCAAGAATTCCATTTTCTTACGATAATGTGTTGTATCTTATATGTACATGTATTATTGTATATTTTCTACGAGTGGTCTTAAATGAAAGTAAAAATATTCTCAGACTGATATTTTCTTTATAGGATGGTCATTTGCAAATGTTATTGGTCTGCCTGGATTATTGATTTTGTGTGTTTTGGACAGAAGATAGATTGAAACGTCCCGCTTTTGATTTTTCAGGTGTTAGGTATTAAAATGTGTCACACATGATTTTCATGTCTGTGGTGACATTTTGATTGAATTACAGAGTTGGGTCAAAGTCGTATTTCTTATAAAATCTTTTATCAAAAAGGTGAAACATAGAACATATTAAATTAATTTGAACCCTGCCCGATCCTTAGTTATTTCATCAGATATTGTTGAACATAATAACGTTTAGTCGATAGCAATACTAGTATCGCAAAATACCTTTTTTTCTTTTGAAACAAATGTGTTATGTAATAATATCCACTTGCTAACCTGCAAAGTAATCCTCCTTTCAAATACTTTACATTGTTGTTATCTATGTATAGTGCACATACACTATGCTGGAAAAATAGTAATATATGAAATGCATTATAGGATTACACACATTTTTTAGCTCACCGGGGCCCGAAGGGCCCCATCTGAGCTTATGCCATCACTTGGCGTCCGTCGTCGTCCGTCGTCTGTCGTCGTCGTCTGTCGTCGTCTGTCGTCGTCGTCTGTCGTCTTAAACTATTTCAAAAATCTTCTCCTCTGAAACTACTGGGCCAATTACCTCCAAACTTTAACTGAATGTTCCTTAGGGTATGTAGTTTATAAATTGTATCCGAAGTTTTGATCCATCAACAAACATGGCCGCCATGGCTAAAAATAGAACATAGGGGTAAAATGCAGTTTTTGGCTTATATCTCAAAAACTAAAGCTTTTAGAGCAAATCTGACATGGGGTAAAGTATTCAATTGGTCAAGATCTATCAGCTCTGAAATTTTCAGACGAATCGAATAACCCATTGTTGTGTTGCTGCCACCGAATTGGTAGTTTTAACAAAAATTTGAAGTTTTTTGTTATTATTTTGAATATTATTATAGATATGTGTAAACTGTAGTGAGCAATAATGTTCAGCAAAGTAAGATCTACAAAAAAGTTAATATGACCATAATTGTCAATTGACCCCTTAAGGTGTTATTGCCCTTTAAAGACAATTTTACACAATTTGTTCAAGTTTGCTTACATTTAAAAATCTTCTTCTCTGAAACTACTGGGCCAATTACCTTTAAACTTTAACTGAATGTTCCTTAGCGTATCTAGTTTATAAATTGTATCCGAAGTTTTGATCCATCGACAAACATGGCCGCCATGGCTAAAAATAGAACATAGGGTTAAATGCAGTTTTTGGCTTATATCTCAAAAACTAAAGCTTTTAGAGCAAATCTGACATGGGGTAAAATTGTTCAATTGGTCAACATCTATCAGCTTTTGAAATTTTCAGACGAATCGAATAATCCATTGTTGGGTTGCAGCCACCGAATTTGGTATTTTTAACAAAATTTTGCAGTTTTTTGTTATTATTTTGAATATTATTATAGATATATATAAACTGTAAGCAGCAATAATGTTCAGCAAAGTAAGATCTACAAAAAAGTTAATATGACCATAATTGTCAATTGACCCCTTAAGGAGTTATTGCCCTTTAAAGACAATTTTACACAATTTGTTCATCAAGTTTGCCAACATTTAAAAATCTTCTTCTCTGAAACTACTGGGCCAATTACCTTCAAACTTTAACTAAATGTTCCTTAGGGTATCTTGTTTATAAATTGTATCCGAAGTTTGTATCCATCGACAAACATGGCCATCATGGCTAAAAATAGAACATAAGGGTCAAATGCAGTTTTTGGCTTATATCTCAAAAACTAAATCATTTAGAGCAAATGTGACATGGGGTAAAATTGTTTAATTGGTCAAGATCTATCGGCCCTGAAATTATCAGACGAATCGAATAACCCATTGTTGGGTTGCTGCCACCGAATTGGTAGTTTTAACAAAATTTTGCAATTTTTTGTTTTTATTTTGAATATTGTTATAGATATATATAAACTGTAAGCAGCAATAATGTTCAGCAAAGTAAGATCTACAAAAAAATTAATATGACCAAAATTGTCAATTGACCCCTTTAGGAGTTATTGCCCTTTAAAGACAATTTTACACAATTTGTTCATCAAGTTTGCTAACATTTAAAAATCTTCTCCTCTGAAATGCAGTTGAGCGATTCAGGCTCTTGAGAACCTCTTGTTCTAAATGTTTTGGATGAGCGAATAACTAGCAAACTGAATGAACGTCCTACGGACTTTTATATAAAGTTTGTGAGTTAGTGACCCAGGATAAAAATAGTATAAAAAAGTGTTTAATCCTTTTAATTCTTTAATCAAAAATATACATTTTGTTATTACTTTTTGTATGTTCATTGGCTGCAATCCTCAGTTGACATATTGTAACTAGTTGACTTCCTGCAATTCACACATGTTCGATTAACGCAATAGAATCTAAACCGAAATTACTCCTACTTAAAAGATACCACTTTAATGAGATATTCTCTGATTTTGAAGCGTAATAATAACAGAATAACCTCTAGCTTGAGAGTTTTTTAAAATTTGTATGACGTCCTGTTTTGCAATAACGTTATTGCTGCTAGATCATTCATGAAAAAGCGGAATTTGATTTTAGTTTGATATTAAAAGAGGGGCAAAAGATACTAAAGGGACATTCAAACTCATAAGTCGAAAATAAATTGACAACGCCATGGCTAAAAAAAAAGACCAACAGACAAACAATAGTACACAAAACACAACATAGAAAACTAAAGACTGAGCAACACGAACCACCAAAAACTGGTGGGTGATCTCAGGTGCTCTGGAAGGGTAAGCAGATCCTGCTCTACATGTGGCACCCATCGTGTTGCTCATGTTAGTACGAACCCGGTAATAAGTCTTATTCGGTAGGTCGCATTCGGGAAAAGGGGACGGAATTGTAGTTACGACATTAGGAACATATCCGCTATCATCTGTGAAACGGTCCATTACGGTCAACCAACTCGTGATGGCGTCGGAAAAATTTACGAAGGGATGATTTCAACTTTACCACTTTGAACTCTTGGTTTAATAGCTTCCTTGTGAGCAGCAACCCTCTATCGAGGAAATCATAATAGGAAATACAAGCCCTGGTGTATTGTATCAACTGGGAGATTAATACTCCGTATGCAGGCGCTGCTGGAATGTTGCTACATAAAAATGGAAAGTTCACAATTAGGAAGCTGAAATCATCTCTTTTGTCGTAAAGTTTTGTTTTCAATCAACCATCATTGTCAATTTCTGGATGTAAGTCAAGATATGAGGCAGACTTAACTGTATCTGTTGTATCCTTTATCTCAAGTTCGATTGGATAGATGCGTTCAACATACTAGTAGTCAACAAATTTTGAATTATTTAGTGAGAGAACATCATCTATATAGCGGAAAGTAAAGTTAAAGGATACTGCTAACTTCTTTTCTTTCTTCCTAAGAAGTTCATGTATGAAGTCAGCCTCATATGAATAAATGAACAAGTCGGCAAGAAGAGGGGCACAAATAATTTTGTAAAGCTCTAATGCTTAATTTTGAAGTCTCCCAAACAAAGTTTGGGAAGACTTATTGGTTTTGCTCAGTTATTATTATTATTATTATGTCAACCGATCGACAATGTCGGGTGACATATTGCTTTTCCTCCGTTTCTGTTTATTATGGCACCCTCAACGGATTTGGGGTGACGTATTGTTATTGTTCCGTTCTTTTTTTTCTTCTTCTTCTTATGGCACCCTCAACGGAGTTGGGGTGACATACTGTTATTCTACGTTTCTTTTTATGGCACCCTCAACAACAGAGTTGGGGTAACATACTGTTGTTCTACGTTTCTTTTTTTTTTCTTATTTTTCTTCCACACATTTTGTCCGCGCGAGTTCTTGAAATCCACTGGACTAATGTTGATGGAACTCTACTATAATGAAGACCCCCATGTAAAGTTGTGCACCTTGCTATGGAATGGTAAAAAATGGCCGCCGTTTCCATGGAAACAGCAAAAATGCGAAAAAAAAATCAAAGTGTTCCAAACTGGAAGAAACTCCACAGGAATGGTAACTGGCAAGTGCTGATTTGCAGTTTGACTTCGGAATTTTCAAAATGGCTGCCGTTACCATGGAAACAGCTAAAATATAAAAATATCTAACTCTTTCGTTATAAGACCGAACTGGATGAACCTTTATGAAAATGTTACCCAGTATGCTAAGATGTCAAGACAATATTTGGATAGTCCAAAATGGCCGCTGTTGTCATGGAAACATGGGACAAGTTTTACATTGACCCTATGGGGAAATGCATAAAATCTGCGTTTTCTTAAAGAGTATTTCACCAAAGTCAGTGAAACTGTATTGATATATAACATGACATGTGGCAATGAAATGTCTACTTTTAGAATTTTGGAATTATCCACTGTAACCATGGATACAGCAAAAATGTCAAAAATTTCAAAAAAAATTAAAATGCTGCAAACTGGATGAAACTTTACAGAAATGGTAACTGGCATAGACAGAGTTGCATTTTGCAGTTGGAATTTTCAAAATGGCCGCTGTAACCATGGAAACAGCAAAAATGTCCAAAATTTGAAAATGCTCCAAACTTAATGAAACTTTACAAAAATTATAATTTGCATGTGTAGATGCCCTCTTTGACTTTGGAATTTTCTAAATGGCTGCCGCTCGACTGGTAATGATGGAAGGGTGCCATCCGCTATTGCTTGCAATGGCAAATCTAGTTTTTCTTATTATTTTTCTTGCACAAATTTTGTCCGCGCGAGTTCTTGGAATCCAATGGACTAATGTTGATGGAACTCTACTATAATGAAGACCCCCATGTAAAGTTGTGCACCTTGCTATGGAATGGTAAAAAATGGCCGCCGTTTCCATGGAAACAGCAAAAATGCCAAAAAGTCAAAGTGTTCCAAACTGGAAGAAACTCCACAGGAATGGTAACTGGCATGTGCTGATTTGCAGTTTGACTTCGGAATTTTCAATATGGCTGCCGTTACCATGGAAACAACTAAAATATCAAAAATTCTAACTCTTCCATTATAAGACCCAACTGGATGAAACTTAATGAAAATGTTACCCAGTATGCCAAGATGCCAATACAATATTTTGATACTCCAAAATGGCCGCCGTTGTCATGGAAACTGGGGGCAAGTTTAACATTGACCCTATGGGAAAATGCAATAAATTAGCATTTTCTTAAAGAGTATTTCACCAAAGTCAATGAAACTGTATTGATATATAACATGACATGTGGCAATGAGATGTCTGCTTTTAAAATTTTGGAATTATCCACTGTAACCATGGATACATCAAAAATGTCAAAAATTTCAAAAAAAATCAAAATGCTGCAAACTGGATGACACTTTACAGAAATGGTAACTGGCATAGGCAGAGTTGCATTTTGCAGTTGGAATTTTCAAAATGGCCGCTGTAACCATGGAAACAGCAAAAATGTCCAAAATTTCAAAATGCTCCAAACTTAATGAAACTTTACAAAAATTATAATTTGCATGTGTAGATGCCCTCTTTGACTTTGGAATTTTCTAAATGGCTGCCGCTCGCCTGGTAATGAGGGAAGGGTGCCATCCGCTATTGCTTGCAATGGCAAATCTAGTTATTATTTTTTTTCTGCCACCTTTTTTGTCCGACGGATTTCTGGGAGTTTAGTGAACTAATTCTTATGAATGGTTATCATAATGAAGACGACCATCTGAAGTTTTGCAGGACATCTCTGGAATTTTTAAAATGGCTGCCGTTACCATGGAAACGGAAAAAATGACAAAAAATAAAATTTATGGGTTTGGTGACTTATTTGAGTATGCCTGAACTTTAAATCATTAAATTTTTATACAATGTAGATGTCCATTATATACTAGGTTTTGGATGATTTTGACAATCATCAGAACTACTTTGTTGCCATGGAAATGACACCAAAAATGTCAAAAATTTCAAAATGCTCCAATTGTAATGAAACTTCACAGAAATGTTGACTGGCATGTGTAGATGTGGCATCTGACTTTGGAATTTCCAAAATGGCTGCCGTTACCATGGAAACAATGCAAAAAATGTCAAAATGGTCCTAACACCTTAAAGTAGGATTTGCTGTATTAAACTGGTAGGTCAAACCCAATGAAACTTTGATGGTATGTTCCCTCTCATGTACCAATGTGGCATCTGTCATTAAAATTTTGAAAATGGTCATCGTTACCATGGAAACAGAAAAAATGTCAAAAATTCAAAATGCTCCAAACTTATTGAAACTTAATATAAATGTTAACTGGCAAGTATAGATGAGGCTTTTGACTGCGGAATTTCCAAAATAGGGGGGGGGGGGGGGGGGGGTGACATCCGCTATTGCTTGCAATAGCAATTCTAGTTCTTCTTCTTCTTCCTCTTCTGCCGCTTTTAAATTTGAACTTGTCCGCAACGGTTCTCCTAAACCGCTTGTCAGATTAACTTAGGGTTCTACAATATGTTAGACTAACATGTCTAGTGGTGCAATAAGGGTTTTGTTTGTGCAATGGGGTTTGTAAAGGGGTACTTTAAGGGGCAAAAAGAAAGGAGGGGTTTACTAAAGAACCCTCTGGGATTTTATTTAAAAAATTTTTCAAATGATTATAAATTGAAAACCATTTGTGATAGACACATTCTTTTTAATTGAAAATGTTCTAAATGATAAAGCACATTAAATGAAACAAAAGGTTAGTCCTCGGGGGTTATCCCAACCCCCTGCCATTTGAGAAAGTTTAAATATCTTCTAAGTGATCAAGATCCCCACCCCTAAACCATATATATTCTGGTTTGTCATGATAAGGCACATCAAATGAAATACAGGTTTAGTTCCCAGGGGTCACCCCCACCCCCTGCCATTTAAAAAAGTTCTAATATCTTGTAAGTGGTCAAGATCCCCACCCCTAAACCATATATATTCTGGTGTGTCATGCAAAGATGGTTTGAATGATATACTGGGTTAGTCCCAAGGGGTCATCCCGACCCCCTGCCATTTGAGAAAGTTCTAATATCTTGTAAGTTGTCAAGATCCCCAACCCTAAACCATATATATTCTGGTTTGTCATGATAAAGCACATCAAATGAAATAAAGGGTAAGTCCCCAGGGGTCACCCCCACCCCTGCCATTTGAAAAAGTTCTAATATCTTGCAAATGGTCGAGATACCAACCCCTAAACCATATATATTCTGGTTAGTCATGATACAGCACATCAAATAAAATAATGTATTAGTCCCCAGGGGTCACCCCCACCCCCTGCCATTTGAGAAAGTTCTAATATCTTGTAAATGGTTGAGATCCCCTCCCCTAAACCATATATATTCCTGTTCGTCATGTCACAAAGATTCGAATGATATATAGGGTCAGTCCCCAGGGGTCCCCCCACCCCCTATGATCTAATATCTTGTAAATGGTCGAGATTCCCACACCTAAACCATATATAGTCCTATTCGTCATGTCAAGAAGATTTGAATGATATACAGGGTCAGTCCCAAGGCATCACTAATGCATATAACTATACAGGACCAAACCAATTATCACCGGACTTTGTGATGTCAGGCGACCCTGGGAATGACGAATTATGGGAGCTTCGTTTGGGAGACTTCGTTACAGCATCCTGTTACAATCATTTCTTATTTTTGGTATGCATTATAGTAGGAATAGCAGCATTGGATGATTTTTCAATCTCAGTAGGTTACGAAAGTAGTTTTGGCAACATGGTATATCGAAGTGTAAACCAAGGGAAAACATTCTTACGGATCAATCCGATTCAACTATTTGAAGATATGCAAATCATATAAGAATTATTGTGAAATGCACTAGATGAAATAAAAAATGCAGAATCTTGGTAATATGAATACGTTAAAACTTGTAATTATTGTAAAGTTCTTACTCATTTTAGTGCAAACTGTTCACAGTCTTAATGTTGGTATATCTGGACACCCTTACATTGAACCAGGCGTGCCATACAATGTCTCATGTACAGTTGATGAATATCAAGACAATAGACGGACATTATTTTTTGCCAGAACCGCAGATACTTATCTCGAAGAAACTACTGTTTGGTACTACAAAAAGTATGGATGTTTTCAATTCATGAGCCCTGTGTCTATACTTTGTAAAAATGCATCATGTGCTTGTGATGATAATGGACTAACCACGCACTGGACATACGACACACCTTCACATCTTCCAACATCAGTGATATTTACATGTAGCTCCTCAGATAATGAATCTACAATTGTTGAAAGTGACGTGTTGGTACCGACAATTCTTCGTAAGTGAATAAATAACAAATTTTTCAGTAGAACACTCTTAGAATTGTGTCATTAATTATTACGTTCATAATTTAACCTCTCTGGATTTCAAGATTACTTTTTTTTCCACAAAAGGTGCCAAAATAAACTAAGTCTGAAAAACATTGAGATGCTCCCCTTGAATTTTTAATAATAGTGGTAAGTTGTTTTGATTGACGTAGAAAATAGATGGGTAACAGAAATCTGCACACCAACAGATAATTTCAACTGTGTAAATATATGGATTGTATCAAATGAATTCAGGTGTTTCAATTTGTTTACTTTGGCACCTTCTTTAGGAAAAAAAAAGGATATCAAAATCAAGGTAAGCTTATAATTTTCTGAAACATAAACATTTAAAATTCATTTATCTAGTTCCTGTCATTTTTCAGGTGAACAGATATTTTTTTATTCAAAGTAAATCGTGTCGTAGGTTTGAATTCCTTCTTATGAACTTTAATAGATGTCAGTCAATTTAAAAAGTATCCAATCGTATCAAATACGTTGAAGTATACATATTTGGAGATATACTTAAAACAGCATACGATCCAGCATTGAAGTCTGCAATGTGTTGCTAGAAAAAATATCTTGATTTCATGGAACCTTAACACGATTTGCTATGGTATTTTTGCTGAAACATGTGAAAGGGGAGATTCTTTCACTAATCAACGTTTATGGGCAATTAACGGAAGGCAGTTATTATTACCTTTAGTTAATGCAACAAAAAGAAACGACAAAAAGCATTCCTGGTCATGTGTGTACAACAATAAGCCAAAATAAATCGTCAAATGCGTTATTCAGAAGATCTATGTTGTTATATAGTATCTGAGAAACTGGCCAAACTTATAAGAATTAACAATGTTAAATAAACCTTAAAAATTGGGTCAAGGTTAGATGACATCTGCCAGACGAACATATACACCTTACATCAATAATTCCATACACCAAATATAGTTACCATGAAAATAAGGTCAAGGTCAGCTGATATCTGTCAGACAAATATATATACCTTACAATCATAACATAGTCCAAATATAGTTCACCTTTTCCTTATAGTATCTGAAAAACAGACCAAACAAGGAAATCATAACATTGACAAATGATCCATGAAAATGAGGTCACGGTCAGAAGATTACTGCAAGACAGACATGTACAACTTACACCTTTCCATAACAATAAATATTATTGACTGAGTGGTTATAGTATCTGAGAAATAGATGAAAACACAAGAACTAAACTTTTACAACTGAACCATGAAAATGAGGTCAAGATCAGATGACAACTGCCAGTTTGACATGTACACCTTACAATCATTCCATACACCCAATATTGTAGAACTATTGCTTATAGTATCTGAGATATGGACTAGACCCCGAAACTTAACCGTATGCACTGATCCATGAAACGAGGTCGAGGTCAAGTGAAAACTATTTGACAAACATGAGGACCTTAATTGTAAGGTACAATGTATGCAATACCAAATATAGTTATCCTATTACTCATAATAAGAGAGACATTTACATTAAAAAAACATTTGCACTTTCTTACGAATGGGTTCTGCCAAGTTAAATTGCGATACTCCTGAAGTTTTGGAACTATAGATTTTATGACAGCAACGTAATCAATACAAGCAACACAGCTTTGCAAATAAGGATTAAACAAGTTTGAATTTGCAGTTTGACTTTGACAAAAACCGAAAGTAAAACTTTATCCCATTAATGGCTATACCAGGACAGCATTATCAAACTTCTGTAGCCATAAGAAGTTGCCGAAAGCTGTTATGCTATGACTTCTTTACCCTTAACTGTTAGCTAGGTTGGTTTAATTCCACACAATGCCTGTTACTTCTGCTCCAGGTAATATTGGTGTTTTTGTTTTGGTATGACATAACAAGAAAACTGGCTAACATTTTCACATTCAGTAGCATCTATATGTTGGTCAACATTTGGTCTAACTGGAAGAAAAAGGAAATTTCATTTTGAATTAATTTTACCTTTAAACTTGACATTCTTAAGAAAAAAATAATTGTAGTATATTGTTGGAGATAAAAGATTTCTAAAGCTATTATGCAATAAGATAATAATTTTGATATGATATGTATGTCAGTGTTCCAGCTATAATTTGAAAATAGATAGGCGTGTATCTTAAATAGGGCACTTAGGCGTGATCACACACAAAACAGGGCATTAAGTACATGATATGTATGTGTACAAGAAATTTGAACAGTAACACCACATATATTAAATTATGATAATACAAAGCCGCATTGTCATTGCGCTTGTGGGCTATATTTATTATACTTTTCCAATTGTCATTAGTATCATATGAAGCCCTTTCCTTTGCATTTTTAACTAGAATACCAGTGAACATACAGAAATGTTTGCCTTTACATATTTATACATAGACAGAACCATGCATTTATATCCAATGTCTTTCTCAATGGTGTAAATTTGTTCAATATAATGTTCATCTGTTGTCCTAGATAAATTTTATTTTCTATGATAATCGTTTATGGTAATAAGTTTAACATTGTCTGTTCTGTAAAGGCCGGTCTGCATAAATGCCTATCTTGATATATTTGTACGTTGTTTATTAAAAGTAAGTGGTTTAATTAAACTGGATAATTTTACAGTAAAAACATTTTTTTATATGCATTTTCAGGGGACATAACTCCACAATCATACTTTATAAACAGACCAAATTTTTCCCAAAAAAACCCAAAATAGACTGCGAATTTGGTAAAAGCTCTCACCATTTAGATAGGGTAGATAACTCACCAAACACATGTATACATTGTATGTTTTCATGCTTTACATTTATCAATTTTCAAGACAAAACATAGAATAACAATAAACAAATGTACATTTGTAATACATTAGACTAAATAATAACGCAACATAGACAAATAGCCTATATATATCATACATGTATTTGTTTTTCGTTCATTATTTTGTACATAAATCAGGCCGTTAGTTTTCTTGTTTGAATTGTTTTACATTTGTCACTTCAGGGCCTTTTATAGCTACCTATGCGGAATGGGTTTTAGTCATTGTTGACGGCCGTTGAAGGCTAATCACTCTCAATATCGATATCTAGTAAGCTTCGATCATTATCAAATCAACATTAAGTCAATTCGACTTAAGTGCTATGTGTTTTACTCATTGTTTAAGGCCGTACGGTGACCTATAGTTGTTAATTACTGTGTCATTTGCTCTCTTGTGGAGACTTGTCTCATTGGCCATCAAACCGCATCTTCTTATTTTTATAATTGTATGGTTATAATTCATCTTGATAGCTTCAGACATTTATTGTGGACCTTCTTCAACTGAAACAAACCACTAGCTTACCTTTAACTTCATGCCCCAACTTGTTTAGACATGTAACTACATTCCCATACATTTGTAGTTACAAAATTTTAGAAATATAAAGTATAAAGAAATAAATTTCAAAGGTGTATGAAAACAAATTCTAAATTATACACTGTCCAATCTATAAGTGTACAACAAAAATCAAAGGACAATAACTATTTCCTGATAAATAAAACGTGGCATGACCGAAGCTTTGGAAGTTATGATACAGCTGACTAAGTTTCAAGGCAATTAGATGTACATCAAAGAAAGCAAGGACATTTTGTGTTTTAAACTTTGGGTATTTACTATTGATGTTTGAATCGAACAATTTCAACTACATATATCAAGATTTGGGCCTAAGGACTTGCCTAAAATATTTAGATATTACTTCAAAATGCTCTATCTTAAAATGTAATCATTAGATTTAGATTATAAGTAAGTGTCCAAAATTTAAAAGAGCCTCTACCCGCTTCTTTTATTATTGAATTTACAAGATTGTTTAAATATTGTTCAGTATAATTCGTGGTATACCAATTTTCGAGGATCTCGGGGATACGAGAGAAACATGAATTTAAATATTTAACGAATTAAAAATTTTCTATAGGCTTGTATGCAGATTTTGCAAGGCCATGAAATCAAATATCCACGAAAAAGGCAAGTTTTCCTCAATCCACGAAAAATTGGTAGCCACGAAAATAAATAATTCAACAGTAAAGATGATTTTCCATTATATAAGTTTCATTCACAGTTGGTCCAGGATCAAGTCTTCAATTCGAACCTAGTACCAATTCATTAACAAAGACGAAAGGGGAACAACTTGGTCCATTTAATTGTTCAGCAACATGTAATCCTCCATGTCAGTACACATGGACTAAACCAGATAAAACAACTATCAATGGTGGTCAGTTGATTTTAACATCACTGTCTATTGGGGATCATGGACAGTTTATATGTACAGCATCAAATGATATTGGTGGAAGTCAGAATAAAAGTCTGGATGTAACAGTTAATTGTAAGTATTGGTAAAAAGTGATAGCTAGTCCTTTTCGTTTTACTTTGCATATTTCAATTCAAAATGTTTCTGCTTAAAATGACACCAATGCAAGGACAGGGAGATGTGAAAATTAAACATGAAGTGTAGACATACCTGTGATCAAATCTATGAAGACGACCGACAATGTAGCACACCGCACAACTGACCAGTTTCACTTCTGTTTTGCATTTTATACTAAATGGTCTCCATATGTCACTGTTGAATACAAGTTTTCCTTGCATATATAATCATAATTTTTCAAGAAACTATCGGCATTCCCATGTGAACCAACTGTGCCCCGCTTAAGCTTCTTGCCAACTTGTTCCTTTATTCTTATGAGGCTGACTTCATACAGGAACTTCTTCGGAAGAAAGAAAAGAAGTTAGCAGTATCCTTTAACTTTACTTTCCGCTATATAGATGATGTTCTCTCACTAAATAATTCAAAATTTGGTGACTATGTTGAACGCATCTATCCCATCGAACTTGAGATAAAGGATACAACAGATACAGTTAAGTCTGCCTTATAAATTAACTTACATCTAGAAATTGACAATATGGGTCGGTTGAAAACAAAACTTTACGACAAAAGAGATGATTTCAGCTTCCCAATTGGGAACATTCCATTTTTATGTAGCAACATTCCAGCAGCGCCTGCATACGGAGTATATAATCTCCCAATTGATACGATATTCCCGGGCTTGTATTTCCTATCATGATGTCATTGATAGAGGGTAACTGCTCACAAGGAAGCTATTAAACCAACAGTTCCAAATGGTGAAGTTGAAATCATCCCTTCGTAAATTTTACGGACGCCATCACGAGTTGGTTGACCGTTATGGAATATCCGTTTCACAGATGATAGCGGATATGTTCCTAATGTCGTAACTACAATCCCGTCCCCTTTTCACGAATGTGACCTACCGAATTAGACTTGTTACCGGGTTTGTACTAACATGAGCAACACGACGGGTGGCACATGTGGAGCAGGATCTGCTTACCCTTCCGAAGCACCTGCGATCACCCCCAGTTTTTGGTGAGGTTCGTGTTGCTTAGTCTTTAGTTTTCTATGTTGTGTTTTGTGTACTGTTGTTTGTCTGTTTGTCTTTTTCTTTTTTGGCTATGGCGTTGTCAGTTTATTTTCGATTTATGAGTTTGAATGTTCCTCTGGTATCTTTCGCCCCTCTTTTTGTAAAACTATCAGTTGTCATATAAGCTAATTTGAATCTGGTGTATAGTTGCCTCATTGGGAATCATGCCACATATCCTTATTTTTATAATGAGCATTTAATTTGCATTGACCTGAAAAAAAGGTGTAATCTATGTCTGGTACCATTTTAATATTACACACGGAGATCAGGCTTGGTAAACATCCAATTCATTGATGTCCCATTGTAATCAAAGGGGTTTTCCGGAATAATTGATTTCTGCAGACGTTCTTTTCATAAAATGAAATGATACAAATTACATGAATTATACAGCATAGAAAAAGTCAATTTTTCATTCTTTATTTTGATGTTTTTTATCATGTTTAGTAAACCCAATAAGTTAATATCCCATCTAATTAAAGAAGGGCAGAGAAAAGTGCAAATTTCTTCTTCGTCACAACTATTCATACTAGGTACTTAAACGCATTTATGTTTTAACCTTGTTTAGTGTGCAAATTATTCACATTGAGACTACAAGTGCAGACAAACTATACGGCAGGTTGTTTCCGGCCTGTTTTTTGTTACCTTTGTTTTGTATCTGACTTGTACGACGTTTCAAGAAGGAAGAAGTACAGTTTGCATTTAGAAGAGGTAGCAAAACTAAAGATATTAGAAACTTAAATGGCCATATACCAGTTAATGTAAGTTACAGTTTAAACTCAATTTTTTTTTTCTCACTTCCCTTCAGCCGAGAGTTTTTTCTTAAAAAAATCAAGAATCTAATAACTTTATAAAAAGAACCATTTCAAGTTAAAGGTGAATGTTATACACATTTGAGACTTTTTGAAATGCAACTTCGCAAGTAAGTAATGTATAAAAAAAGATTTCAGAGGTAAGCAAGCTACCATTTGATTTTTATTGGGGGAAAAAGGGGAGTTAAAATAAATTTTTAAATAAATAGGCTTCATCCTTTTTTTGTTGAAAGAATGCAGGCTGTGCCATTCCAGCCCCTGCCCCCCCCCCTCATTCCCCCTAAAAAATTCGTAAAAATCGTACGCCGCCAAATATATGAATTCAATAACAATATAAGTGTATCGAAAGAATGAATTTCCAATCTCATTAGTGAATGAAATGTTATGAAAAAATGGATTTTGTCTTGTTATTAGATATATATAGGCATATATTTTGGATTAAAAAAAATGTTCATGCTTATAGGTTTTTATATGTCTCTGATAGTGTTGATCAGGATTAAACACGTGTCATTATATGATCCAATCAGACCTTACCGTCCAAAATTGATGACATAAGTTGAATGATTTTCTTCAAGATTTGCTGCCTATTTGAACGTGTATTACACGGACACTTTTTATTTATAGGATCAATCGTGCATTGGTGAGTTGATAGGGATTTTATCTTTTGATTAGATTTGATTTCTTTTATATATATATGCTGTCTTATTTATTGAAATATAAACGTTGGCACCAGTATTTCTTTCAGCATTGTCCAGAATACTATTCATGTCCATATATTGAAAAAAAAAATATTTACGGACCGACCATTTAGCTTTAAAAGGGGGTGTGTTCTTTTCTGAGTAAGAAAATTATTTAGTTTTTCAACTATATAATATATTATATATTTTTTCTCATAAAATTGGGGATCAAAATATTTTTTAAGGAAAAAACCATAACCCACCTTTTGAAGTTAAATGGTCAATCCCTTAGTGTACTAATATGAATAGTTACTGGAATTGTTTGAAGAAAAATATAGTTATTGATGCTAACGTAAATATTTTAATTAAAAAGACAGGAAATATGTCGGTAAAACAAAAAGTTCTAATCTAATTGAAATTTAAAGTGCCCATGAACTCACTGATCATGCACGAGTGATTCTATTCATAAAAAGTGTCCGTGTAACAACTAAAAAGTGTCCGTGTATCATCTAAAAAGTGTCCGTGTAACACCCGTTAATGTACTGTTTTTCTATAGCTCTGCTGGGGGCAAAGTCGTACAAGTTATCAGCTAGTCAATTCATTTACACTGAAATTGAGAAAATATTAGAAATGACAAGGCCGTATTCATAAATATCTATTTTAAGTTTGCGTCAGACCAACGTTTGCGCGGTTAACTCTCTGCTTTTGTTTACAGATTTGACCATTGACTAAAGCAATAATCGATAATAAAAGTGTAAACATGAAAGTCCTTCAGACGAAAGCAACACGAAAGTTTGATGAAAGAAGTTAATACTGATAAATATCAATAAGACTCACAAGAATAACCGGCATTTAATTATGGAAGTATTTCCTTAACTAATGAAACTAAGTGCCATCATTATATAAACCGAAAGTCATACGGTAAAATATGATCTAGTCATTGGTATTGACAGCCCGGAAATTTAGATACTATCCGGGTAAACTTATCAATCCTTTAAATGGACTTATTCTAAAAGTTTACCTATTCAACACTGTAATTAAATCTTTGAATATTGTTTTCATTAGTGTAAATATTGATTTTGTTATCAAAAAATTAAAACCATACTAAATATTACACATATAAACTTTCACGGTACTACAATCTGTCGATACATATAGTTGGCATTGCACAAGGTCATGTTTTTCTCTGACTGTTAATGACGTCTTTACATTAAATCCATTGGATATTGGATGTGTACTGATATATATTTTAGTCTTAGATACATCATTTTTTTCATTAGTTGTTATTGACTT
This sequence comes from Mytilus californianus, assembly GCF_021869535.1. Taxonomy (NCBI): domain Eukaryota; kingdom Metazoa; phylum Mollusca; class Bivalvia; order Mytilida; family Mytilidae; genus Mytilus; species Mytilus californianus. The sequence continues at coordinate 719,839 of NW_026262717.1, read as the reverse complement.
TGAACTAGCTGCCACTAACTGCGAGTACTCTCAGATCTGTACTTTTTTTAGTGTCTTTTTGTTGTTTTTTTTGGGGGGGGGATGTACAAGTACCCGGCCACGTCCACTTTGTGTTTTTGTTAGATGTATTTCTATTTGTATCCATCTGATGAGTTAAGCCTTTTTCAAGTGATTTATATATTTTGTTCTTATGTTGTACTGTTACACCACTGTCCCAGGTTAGGGGAAGGGTTGAACGCTGACAAACATGTTTAACCCCGCCACATTCTTCATGTGCCTGTCCCAAGTCAGGAGCCTGTAGTTCAGTGGTTGTCGTTGGTTCATGTCTGCCATATTTGTTTTTCGTAAACGGTTTTGTTATAAATTAGGCCGTTTTCTCAATTGAATTGTTTCATATTTTTGATGTCGGGGCCTTTTATAGCCAACCACACGCTATGGATTTTTCTCATAGCTGAAGACCGTACGGTTGCCTATAATTGCTTACATCCACTTCATTTGAACTTTGGTTGATAGTTGTCTCATTGGCAGTCATACCACATCTCCTTATTTTTATACTTTAAAAAGTGTAGTTAGCATTGTAATTTCTATTCCTGAAAATGAACTCAGACTTAATTTCAGAAAGTCTACCTACTTTTGTTCTTTTCTTTGCGTTGTATATCGAATGCAAAGAGAGGTAATGAAACTGTTAGCAAGGCTTGTGTAATAAAATGGGTATTACTAACTACGTTTTGTTTTACTGAAATAAAAAGTACGAATATGCTTTTCCAATTCGATTAACAATAATTTGCAAATGCATCATACACTTAGATGTCATGATTTTTTTATTTCAGATTTTCTACATCGGTATTATGAACCTAAAATACCGAATACAGAATGCAAGACACATTTCTAAAAAAATAATTATGCGAAATAAAATGACATAAATTATTGCTATTCAAGGAATACAACTGGAGACCCTTTCTTGTTAAAAGTTCATGCGGAATTTTAACCGTTACATCATTTGTTTTGCAGACAGTCCCGAGTCTGTTACACTGTTTCCACGTGACACGCATTATAGTGTAACAGGAGGAAACAATATACAACCAATCAATTGCAGGGCAGACTGTAGACCTGTTTGTAAATTCATATGGTCTGGTCCTAACGTTCCCGCTGGCACAACTTACGTACTCAGTCTTCAAAATATACAGAAAAATCAAAGTGGAGTTTTTAACTGTACGGCATATAACGACGTTGGTAGTTTGAAATCAGACGATGTGAATATAAATGTTCAGTGTAAGTAATACTGTTTGCTTTGTTTATGACGAATGTTTTTTTTTTATTTGAAGCTAAATAGCATCATTTATCTAGGTGCTTTCGTTAAGAATGATTTCATATTGGTTTTAAGTGTACATGATGTTACCTTATTAAAATTGTCTAGATCCTATATTTTAAACGAGGAAACATGATTAAAAAAGAAACTACATAAACACGGTCACATATTCGTTTTTATGTGTCTAGTCCAGGACCGTGGCAGAAAGTATAGCTGATATTGTCATGAGGAAATCATGGTGTTGGTACCAGATCTCTGGTAGTCTTTCTAAATATATTCACACACTTGCTGCATGCCAATGGATTAACAGTAGTTATATTGTATGGAAACAAGTTTGGTTTCATTTCTAGATAATATGTTGACCTCTCAAATAATTTTTATTGAACTGAAATTAGTTTTGTGTACCCTTTAACTTTTTTACGATTAATTTAAATATAGAGACTTTCTTATGTACGTTTCATCATTCTGAGATTAATCATCACATTATGAAAAAAAGTAAAATAACTCCAAGGAAAATTCAAAACGGAAAGTTCCTTACCAAATGGCAAAATCAAAAGCTCAAAAACATCAAACGAATGGCAAACAACTGTCATATTCCTGACTTGATACAGGCATTTCCGTTTGTAGAAAATAGTAGATTAAACCTGGTTTTACAGCCAGATTAACCTCTCACTGTTATGACAGTCGCATAGAGTTCCATTATATATAGCAACAATGTGTGAGCAAACCAAACAGCCATAATAGGTTAAAATGTCAGATATTGGGGTACAGCAGTCAACATGATTGTCTTATAATCTTAATCACTATAAAAAAAACTATGTCAACAAAGAAAAAGAAATTGACATATAGACAAAGCACATAAGCAAAAATAAAGACAAGAATACAAAAAACAGCACAATAACAAAATTGCGGGATGTATAAATATCGAGCCAAAAAGGATATTACAAAAAATAGACTAAACAATAAATGTTAAAAAATAAACAAACACAATTACAAAGAACGCTTTAACACGTTGTTAAGAAGTCAGTTCCTAGAATCTTTACTTAAAGACCATCATGTATTCTTTGTGAAGTTGATTCGGAATATTTACATCAATGTCTTAGTATTTTCTGATTTACTTTTTATTTACAAAAAGGACGAGATGCTCTTTGACATAACACTGGTTCATCAACTTTCTGCTCAGAAACTGGTGACGTTTTATAAAGTCTGAGTAGCAGCTGCAAGGTCTTGAATACCAAATGAGTTGGAAAATGTAAACCGATATGGAAGTGAAGTTAGTATTTCGCTGTTAGGTCAGAGGAAATTTAAAATCGTCTCGTTTGTCATTGACATGATCAGCTATGTCAAATTCGAGGTATAAGTCTAAAAATGATTTACATATCCATGTTTTGTTTTCAAACGAGAGGGAGTTCCTCAGCTACAATCTCATCGAAGGGCGAGAGCCCTGAGATAAAATATGGCCAAAAGACATCCTCGATTTAAAAGACCATTAATAATCTATTCATCGCTATTTTGTCGATGACGTCATTGATGTTTACATTCACAACGGCACGTGCGCCCTTAGTTTCTGACGATCATTTTCTATTTCAGGCGAGTAGCATGATATGAAATATTTTATCACAATGATAGATCAAAATAAAAATACGCAAAATGCCGATATATAATGTTTCCTTCATTCAAGGACTTATCAGATGGTAATTTTTATTTTATTTTTATTACCACAGTCGGTCCAGGATCAAGTCTTGAATTTGAACCCAGTGACATTTCATTAACAAAGACTAAAGGGGAAAAACTTGGTCCAATTAATTGTGCTGCAACATGTAATCCTCCTTGTCATTACACGTGGACTAAACCAGACACAACAACTATCAATGGTGGCCAATTGTTTTTAACGGTATTGTCCATTGCGGATCGTGGAGAGTTTATTTGCACAGCATCAAATACTATTGGTGGTACTCAGAATAAAAGCCTGGATGTAACAGTGAATTGTAAGTAATGGCAAAAAATATATTAGAACATTTCAATTTGAATATTTCAATTGAAAATATTTCTGTTTTAAATGACAGCAATACTAGTACAAGGAGAGAGATGTGATATCAAAACCATATATGAAAATCATATGATTTGTTTGTAGTATATACACAACTGTAATGGAATCAATATACATGACTGACAATGTTGCATTCCGTGAAACTAACCTAAATATGTATTAAACCGTCGGGAGCAATCACGCATCGTTGTATACTTTAAGGACTCGTAATGAAGTCGTTATGTATTCATTTCTATGTTCTTTTATCAAATTTGCATCACCTGACCGCAGTTCTGTTTTGCATTTGTTGGACTAAGTGGTCCATATATGTAGCAATTTAATACATATTTTGCTTGCTTTTATAATTATATACAATTCCATGATCTTTTAAAAAGGCTTGCTTAGTTATTTCACTATTGGAAATTTGCACATGTTGCTCAATTATTTACGCCACAAAGGAAAGGGAACAGATACCAAAGGGATAATCAAACTCATATCTGTCTACAGTAAAATGACAATGCCATGGCATGAAAAATGATCAGAAGACAAATAACAGTATATTAAACACAACATAGAAAAACTTAAGATAGAGCAACACCACAACCCTCCCCCCCCCCCCTTTCCCAACCTAAACTCAGGAGTGATCTCTGACGCTTCTGATGTGTAAGCAGATTCTGCTCCACAAGCGACACCCATCGTGATACTCCTATAAAATATGTGTTAAGGTGTTACGATTTAGCATAGCGTGTACAAAATAATATTGTAATTCATGTCTGAGACAAATTCTGTCTGTTTGTTCTAAATAACGGAACTATAAACAATAGCACTAACGGTACCAGAAGAATCAGACCCACACATTTGAATATCCAAAACGTATTAAAACATTGATGAGCGTATAAATCCCAAAAAGACAAAAGATAAAGCCAAACCTGGGCATGGAATCAGAGCTTTACATGAATGAGATATATTCCTTTATTTCAAATAATTTTTAAAATTGTATAACATCTTATTCTAATATCACAGTAAAATATCCGTATGTTCATGCCCGTACTTAGGTACTGCATATTGGGCTCATGATATCATTTGAGACAAACAGTCCGTCAGTAGAGGTATCGACCATTTCCAAGTGGTAGTAATATAATTAACTGTCTACGCTAGCTATACAACCATGTTTATCCTACTGTTTACTTCGTAGACTGCCCATACCAATTCAGGAATATGACAGTTGTTTTCCATTTGTTCCGTTGGTTGATTTAGTCGATCATTTAATTTTTCAGGTTTTATGGATGTCGATCTTTTTAAATGAACTTAGGAGTTTTTTTTTGTTTTTTTTTAATACATGCTTTAGTATTACATACGGAGAACTTGATCATGATGAGGAAAATTCATGCACAGTCGTTTCCATAGAAGGTTCAGTTTGTCTCGTTTTCTTACTGCCATTAATTGATTCCTCCTCGATTAATTATTTTCCCAGACGTTTTGCTAAAAACCCGATACGATAAATAGTACATTTAGTATACAGCATGGAAAAGACACTGTTGAATACTCTATATTGATGTCATGTTTATATCATTAAGTAAATCTAAACACTTAATATCATATCCCTTTCAACTAAGGCAGATTACAAGAAAAGTGAAAGTTTTCTTACTTCATCTCTATAAAAATGGCATATGATGATTGTATCCGATTAAAAACCAGTAACTAAGTCATTTGTGTTATTTAATTAGTACAGTTGGGTGCAAACCAAGCATTTAATAGAGTAAATGCACGTTAAATCTGCGTGCACATATTTCGATTGTTGACTTCAATTTTCGCATTTACTAGTAACGGCATGTTTACTATATTTATGTTAACGCGGTCAAAATGGGAATTTCGAATGTCTACCGAGTCAATACGCATTTACTCTGTGCCCGTTTAGTCGGTAGTAAACGAGCGTTTAATGCAGATTTCGCAAGTATATTTTTTTCGTCAACTTGAAAGTAAACGGGCCTTTACTACAGATGTCGCAAGTATATTTTTACGTGCACTTGAAAGTAAACGTGCGTTTACTTTTCCGGTTCACTGATTGTGTAAATTATATAACAAATTTGTGTACATTTGTACATTTCTTTATTTTATTAAAATTACTTTTAAGTTAGTATTTTACGTCAGTAAAACCGTTACAATTCAAAAACACTTTTTATTCAAAATATTAACAATTATTTATTACTTTAAATAGCGGATTTTCTATATTTTCTTTTTCATAAGTTGCAAATATCGATTCACAAAAATGTTTTAAGAAATTATGCCAAGTTTAAATACTGCAAAACTTGTATGTACATTTACCAATATGTTCTATATAATATCATGGGTAAGTAATCACCATTCCTTACGCCAGATTTAACTAGTCATGCTTCATGAAATAAAACAAACGACATATCATACAAATATTTTGTTCCATGCCATAGCTCATTATCTATTTATCTAAAAAAATCATTATTGATCAATTTATATATAGATGCATGTATGCAGTTTACAATAGGTAAAACTCTAACTAGCTTTTATTTTGAAATAATGTACGATCGAACCGAATTATATTTCAAAACTAGAAATTATAATTTCAATAGGATCAATCAGTGCACGCAGCACATTTAAATTATTTATTTATTTCACTATCTCCACGCCTGGTACCCCATCAAATCTCAACCAAATGGTTAAGCTAGAAAAAAGGTTACTGACACTTCCTGGTGAGCTTTTCTGGTACAACATATCAAAAATATAGATAGGGTAGATCGACTTTTCATCAATGCATTGTCAATCTGTAAATATTGCCATAGATAACTAAATGAGAGCTTGTCGCGTTCATTGCTCGGACCAATGTAATTTAAAATGACATCGTAATGACTTATCTCCCGCAGGTATAAGAGCGGCCAGCTCAGTGAGTTTTTGACAATATGACACTGAGTTCTTGAAAACGTAACGTATATACCAGTATATAAGTGTTCTTTGTCATTATAAATAGGTTTTGTTTTCTATTTCTTTACGAATATGATTTTATTAAGCTAAATATGTTATAAAGTATGTCGGATTGAGATTGTCTGGTATCGGTTACGATATTCTGGAACAATGTTGGGATCTTCGGTCAAAAAATAACTTCCAACTAACTTACTGTCAATCGGATACGACCGTCAGAATTCGCGAACTCTCTGTATAGTGGTTGTCATTATAACTTGCTTCTTGTTTTGACATTGGTTTTGTGTGATCAAATCCTGTTGGTCTATTTATACAGCTACTAAGGAATAGTGGTTTTTAAAGCCTTGAAAACGAGATTTAAAGTATAGCGCTGAAGAGCCGAAGATGTTAAGTAATCGCTGGAGAAGTAAAGACTGGCGCTCAAAATGTAAAGTCGACCGCTGTATGTATAGGGTAGCAGTACACAGTGAGAAGTTTGGATTCGCAATTCGGCCCCGGTGAATTTGTTAATTAAGAAAGTTGGTGTGCAATAAAATTTATTTTAAGATAGTTGAAAAATAATATAACTTTCAAAAGTGGTCTTTGAAAAAAAAATATGAACATCAAGATTGTTTTTCGCATATTTTCATAGTGAATTTTCTGTTTGACAGTCCTTCTATTACATCCGTACTGAAATAAGCGCGAGAATTTTTGAAGCGTGTAATATTCTGGTACATCTTTGTCAAAAGATTAGAATCTATATCGGTTTCCTTTTAATGGAAAATGCACGTAGATTATCGTGCTTCGCTCGAATAATTACACGCCAGACCTTTGACCCTCCCCCCCCCCCCCCACACACACACACAAAAAATAACAATTAGAAAAAACAAACAACAACAACAATAACGAACTACAATACCAACTGCCTAAAAACAAAAGAAAAAACACATACAATTAAAAACCAATGCAAAAAGAACAGTTGAAGGTTTTTTCACCACAAATGCATATATTTTGATAGGAAAATATTCACTTGTGTTTAAAATGTCAATTCTAGTGTCAGATAATTACTAAAATCACACTGATTTAAAAAATGCATGGCATATATATACTTTTGCTAAAAAAGGTAGAACAGTATGCACTTCCGATTTACAAAATTTAATTTCTGTTTTCATTTGAACCTGACTTCCAAAAAACATAAGTTCCAGTAACTTCGACATGAAAATAATGCAAACATTACTACTTCTGGTTTACAAAAGGTCTCTTCTGGCTGCCCTTCTCCAATGTAAAATATCCTATGACTTCATCATGAACCAATAATAAGTAACGGTAAAGATCAAAATGTAGAACGTTAAATTAAACTTTGATCTTGACCTCAATTTCAAGGTCATACATCAAGGATCTCAAATCAAAAGACTTTAGGTTTTTTACTATATAAGGTAAATGATTTATATCACCATACAGCTTGTTTTAAAGAGAAGAAGGGAGAAAAATCCCATTACATGTCAATGTACCCTTTAAACGTGTTACAACATGTCGCAACTAAAAATTAAGTAAAAACATGTTGTCGATAATAAGACGATATGTTATAAGGTTTCTGCTTATAAGTAATAACAAGCCAAAATGTAGAACTTGATCCTGACCTTTGATTTTGATTCCAGTGATTTATAACAACATATAAGTAGATACGTGTTATAACAGCACTTTTTTCATAGCTGAATATTTCCAAACATATACTTTAAAGTTAAAATTGGATTTCAAGACGCACCTTAAACAAACAAAGTACCTTACAAGTGACCTCCAAGAGTAATGTGGCATAAGCGCTTCAACAATTGTTAACTTGAAACGGCATGGAAATTGCGTTTTTTTTTAGAAGTTTTAGAAGTAGGGAAATTACAGTTTCCAAACACTTCAATTCGATTGTAAAATTTAAATGTAACTGATATACAGGTGACGACAGCAAGATAAATAATTAATTGTTCAAAACTATTAGATCTGCGTCAACTATATATCGAGGATGCAGTGTTAATTTCGGGTATAGATAAAGCAATAGTTCAGCAATAGTTTAAGTCGTTCCCACATCAACTTCTAATTTGTTCATAAAAAATTGAGATTGAAAATATTAACTAATGGTTTAAAAATTAACATTTGGTGGAAGGAGATATCATCGATTACAATGTTTTAAGTGGTAAAAGGGGGACACTTAGCTACAGAATGTACGTCCGGATAACTTCAAGTCAATTCTGGCTTTAAATTATGAATAGATTACCACTTCTTAAAATATATGGCTGCTACTTACTTTCGACTAAAAAAAGGATATAATTTGTTACTTTCGTTTTACACAATGTCACGTACGGTGTCATTTGATAGGTTAAGATAGATGAAGTCGTAACCTTTACTAAGGTAAACGCTGAACAGAGTATCTGACTGCGTTCCAAGTTAACGGAAATAATTTTTAGCAGACCAACAAGTTAACTCTATTCGTGTTAGACCAGCCCAGGTCTGCTTTTTGAAGACTGACCCAGATCTTTTGACCAGTTTGCTGAAGATCAGACCTGTGGCCATGTCGGTTTTTTACCAGTACGTAGAACAGGTCTACTCCAGACGAGACCAGACCTGTGTACATGTCTACCTTCGACTAGTTCTGTGAATAGATGATCTCTCGACTATCCAAATGAACATGTTGCTTTAGACAGACTGTCGTGTTTTCCCTTTTCATACATGTCATGTGAGGCATGATCTTTGTTTCTTTAAACAAGAATCGTGTTGTTTTGTTTTCCAGTACATCAAAATACTACTCTCTATAAAATACGTTTCTATATCTACAGTTCTACACATATTAATTGTTTTCATTCAGTTTTGTATAAATAAAATGATTCTAATAAAAAGTCCCCTTTGTTGATCGGCATATTTATGCATGCAGATACCATAAAAGAAGGGAACGTTTGTTTTAATTCGAAACGGAGAGACAGTTTATCAGATGCATTGGAACAATAGATTATTCGATGGGAAAGAAACAAAATGTGTTAATTTGCTTCGTTCCCCATATTATACAGTCTGCTCCTAAGCATATTATATGCACGTGTATTTTTCTTTGTAAATCACTTTGGATTGCTTTTAATTTAATATCCTATTTTCGACCTTATTTCTTACTAAATGTTGTAAATTGCCAGGATAGAAAGGTATTGCATAATTTTATAAGACACTTTTCAACCTTCTTGTTAATTTTGGTTTATTTGCGTTTCAATATTTGCTAAAAGGAAAGAATCATCAACACATTAGTAATACAATATTTCCTGACGTACCAATACAATTGACCAGATCAGTAGTTTAAACAAAAAGAAGAAATATTAACACTTTAATTTCAACCCTAAAAAAATGGTCGGTATTTATACCAATAATGCTGTCATTTTTGTCTCGCCTGCGACGAAAGTCGCAGAAAGTGAGACATAGGTATTACTATCCGGCGGCGGCGGCGGCGGCGACGGCGGCGTAAACTATTTGTATAAAGCTTTATATTTCAGAAGGTAGAAGACCTGGATGCTTCATACTTTGTATGCAGATACCTTATGATACGAACTTTCCGTCTGTCATATGTCCAATGTCCTTGACCTTATTGTCATGGTTCAGCGACTGCTTGAAAAAAAAGTTTAGTTTTTTTGTTATGTAAATTTCTCACTTATTATGAGTAATAGGATAACTATATTTGGTATATGGGTTCCTTGCAACGTCTACATGTCCATCAGACAGGGTTCACCTGACCTCAGCCTCATTTCATGGATCAGTGATCAAGGTTAAAGTTACGTGATTAGGTCCGTTTCTCAGATACTACAAGCAGTAGGTCAGCTATATGTGGTGTATGGAATGATTATAAGGGATACATGTCAGTCTGGCAGGTTTCATCTGACCTTGACCTCATTTTCACGGTTCATTGGTCAATGTTAAGTTTTTGTGTTTTGGTCTGTTTTTCTAATACTACAAGCCATTGGTCAACTATATTTGGTGTATGGAATGATTGTAAGGTGTACATGTCTGTCTGGCAGGTGTCATTTGTCCTTGACCTATTTTCATGGTTCATTGGTCAATGTTAAGTTTTTGTGTTTTGGTCTGTTTTTCTAATACTATAAGCAATAGGTCAACTATATTTGGTGTATGGAATGATTGTAAGGTGTACATGTCTGACTGGCAGGTGTCATTTGTCCTTGACCTCATTTTCATGGTTCATTGGTCAATGTTAAGTTTTTGTGTTTTGGTCTGTTTTTCTAATACTATAAGCAATAGGTCAACTATATTTGGTGTATGGAATGATTGTAAGGTGTACATGTCTGTCTGGCAGGTGTCATTTGTCCTTGACCTCATTTTCATGGTTCATTGGTCAATGTTAAGTTGCTCTTGTTTGGTCCTCTTCTCAGATACTATAAGTTATAGGTCAACTACATGTGGTGTATGGAATGATTGTAAGGTGTGCACGTCTGTCTGACAGGTTTCATCTGACCTTGAGCTTATTTTCATGGTTCATTGGTCAATGTTAAGTTTCTGTTGTTTGGTCTTCTTCTCAGATGCTACAAGTAATAGGTCAACTATATTTGGTGTATGGAATGTATTTTATTATTTAACTGCTGATTACTTACATTGAAATAGATTATTTTATAAAAATCTTTAAATAACATTAATAATGATAATAAATAATAAAAACTTTTAAGAGATCATTAATAAACCGTGATTAACAAAAACATTGGAAGGTGTGAAAATGTTAAAATAAGGTCACTCATGCATGAACGTTTAACATAGAATACAGTTCACTCCAGTCCCTTCATAAAGATTAATTGGCTGAATATGTACAGATTGAAGAACTTTTGAAATTTTGTTTGCACAACAGAATCACATTTACTGATTTTTGATACATATGAAATAAGATAAGTATTGAGATAAGTAAAAAATATTTTAGCATAGCAACATAAATAGATAAATAGATAATATGAAAATATGACTTTTTACAATATTTTGATCAAAGATTGAAGATAATTTTAGTTTTTTTTTTTTTTTTTTTGGGGTGGGGGGGTCTTTCAGGTTCATCTCAAGGAATTGACAAATATTTATCCAGTTTCTGCAATGCCTTAACTTTATCTCACCTTGACTTCATGTTCATTCATCATTAAAATGTTAATTTAATATAAAGCTTATATAAACTTATTTTTTTTACTTTCAACATAAATTCAATTATGAACACTAAAACAGGCGAGACATTTCAGTGTGTCCACTCTTGTTTATTATGAAGTCATGTATGATATATGCTGAGCAGGTGCAGATGGAAAAGAGGGGACCCCGGCAACCAAATCTGTACCTCCACAAAGTGGGCTGACCCCTTGCCTCTTCAAAATCCCCCTCTGTTGAATTATGTTATTTACTGATTTATAATACCGGCATATAATTTCCAGTATAAAGTTCAAATATTTGCGGTGATGATTGAGGCAGGCAAATATTTTTGTTAAACAAACTAATCTGATTTGAAGTGCAATTTCAGTATTTCAAAAATAAGATGTAATATTGGCTAAATTGATACCAACAACATTTCAGTGTAACACCATTCCTGTCTTTAATGTTATACAATCCATCCAGAGGTACCAAATTTACCTATAAATTATACTGGCAAATCAATTTCATTATAAAATACAATTATAACCAATGTTGACTTGTGCCGTAAAGGGTTTTGGATCAGAACCACTGATATCTAATGACAATTCCGCTGTTTTAAATTAAAAGAGGAAATGTTGGCACTCTTAATTAGATAAGACAAGATTTCGAAGTCATGGTGTACCATTATTATTGTCCTTTATGTACAATCCATCCTATTTTACCATATTTACTCGATATTGATACCGCCATATACTTTTTCTTACAAAGTACAAATATAGCCGGTGTTTGTTAACGGTGGCAAGGATACTTAATGAACAAACAATGTTTAGATATCATCACTTTTGATATATAACTACGGTTCAGTGTTTCTAATAAAAGGAGGAAATGTTGACATTCTTCGATTTGAAGGCAACCCGAATTATGTAGTCATTGTGTACCAATATTGTTGTAATAAATATCTCATAATAATCATCCCTGCAAATTTTACTGGCGCCATCACGGGCTGGTTGATCGGTATAGATATCTGTTTCACAGGTGATAATGGGTAAGTTCCAGTTATCGTAACTTTAATTTCGTCTCCTTTTTCCCGAATGTGACCTACCAAATTAGAATTATTACCGTTTTTTTTTCAAACATGAGCAACACTACGGGTGCCATCTGGTGAGCAGGATCTGCTTACCTTTCCTGAGCACCAGAGATCACCCCAAGTTTTTGGTGGGGTTAGTGCCGTTTAAGACTTAACATCATTTACTAGTAGCAAAATGGCAACAAATTTTGTCAGCATCTGTTAAGAGTACCAACATTTCCCCTATGTATTTGAAATGCACAAATTGTCACTATAAATCAGCTTTTTTAAAATCTCCGGATTGTTTGTATAAATCACGTTTAAAATAAAATATCCACAATCACATTTGTTCAGTAAATATAACTGTTATTGTTGGTTTAAAAAACTTTTGCACAGCCAATTTGAATTATGTTGTCTACTATCCAAATTGTTTTAATAATACGAACATTTACATTCGTACAAAGGATAGCAAAAATTATCAAAACATAATGGAACCACAACTCAACAGACCACATTAACCACCTACATCACATTCATCCGAACAGACAGCTGTACGAAGCGAAAAATAACAGCGCACACTATAGGCAGGATAGGTTGCATGATACTAGCACAAAATGTGGATAGGGTAAACCATTATCTGTACGTTCAAATAAACCACTTTGCGTATCGAGATTATTTGTCGAAAATTTGGATTGAAAAAAAGCAAGATGAAAGATGGTTCCACACCCTTTTGAAAAAAAAAATACACGAGCGCACTGAAATGTTTTCTGTTGTTTCAAATATCATAAATGAGAGGTGTCACTTTATATTAACATTTACATTTTAGGCGCATCACATTTGAATGATTTGACTTCATCTTCAGTAGAAATATATATTGCATTACAAAATAATTTCAACTATCGACAATCATCATTTTCAAGGAATAGAAACGGAAATACTCTCTGCTATATTTTATAGTTTACAATGGGTTAAATTGGGGGTGATACGTCAAGACATGCACTTGGAAATCAATGAAACATGCACACATATTGTAAAACATCACCAGAGGAGATTTCTTATTGATTTTGATATAAGTGATTACAAAGGCAGTCTCATAACTATTGAAATGGAATAAAATTGATGCAGAAACCTTTATTTATTTTGTGACAACAACCCTATTATTTCACCCGTAAAAATTGTACTATTTGAAATTATAGTTTACCAAATGTTTCAAATATGTAAGGCATTTTTTTTTTAGTTAAACCCTTTCTTGACCACACCAGACCATATTCTCCACCTTATGTTAGTGCGGCAGAAAACAACTCTCTTCGCTTACAACTAGCAATAAATGCTAACCCGACACCAACTATAGAATGGACATTCAGGGCAGAGGCGGACTGGAATTCTTGCAATTTTATTACAATTGTGTCCAACACAACAACCAATAGTTTCCTCACTTCATCATCAATATTGATCGATAATGTACAAAGCAATTACTACGGCGAGTATACTTTTGCAGCTAATAATACAGTTGGCACCTTTTTACGTAGATTTGTTGTCATGAAAGAGGGTGAGTTTGATTTCAAATCTTCCAAAAACTCATTTGATTAAGAGTATAGCAATTCGAAAGCATATAATTATCTATGTTTCCGTTTGGTCAATAGTTAACGCGCATTTATTAATTTGTCACTTCTACTTTTGACATGCACTTAAACATTATAAAAAAAATACTTTAACTATAACTATTATAAACGAACTACGAAATGTAATTCTACTTGCATATGACTGTTTCTTTTATATTTCATGCTGAATGTAAAACACCAACACTTTAAAAGATATTTTATCCGATTTTTGAGAAAAACAAACTTGTATTACAAAAGTTATTTATTAGCATCACTGAACTTGTTTTCTTTATTTCGAAGGCCTATTTCCATATTATTCGTATGACATTAATGAATACAGACGAACCATGTATCACAAAAATAAATGTTTTATGAAATTAATCCGCAATTAAATGCTGCAACGCTGCATGTGAAAATATGTTGTATTTATAGTTTACATTATTTACGAACGATGTAATCGATTACGCATCAAGAAAAGATACATACTATATATAGTTATTTGATGAAAAAAAATCGAACCATATTATTTCGTTAATATTATGTCATTGTAAGTTGAAGCAGACGACATTTTGGAAAGGTTTATGGCATTGACGAATTTTCAAGGATTACTTTCATATACTTCACATAATCATAACAAATGAATGAAAACATCACTACTCATTGCCTTATGTCTATATTATCAATAATTATACTTTGACCAAACGAATGTATTTGTTTAGACAGTGTCGAAAATCGTTGAGCGGTGATGGCGAACATTATTAATGCAATATTGATTCGTTTTGGACATAATTGTCAAGGACGCGGCGTCACTCACAGATCAGTTGAGGTCTTTGGGATTTAAAACTTAGGTTTACATTACATACATTTATCGGATTAGTAAAATAGAGGTATTGGAGTATAAAATACATTATCGATATTCATAGATTTAAGAGTATTTACTGTAATAATTGACGACTTTTTTGTAGTATATTTAACACAAGTGAAATGTCCAATCACGAAAGAAAATACTGGCATGTTTGTAGCAGGAATAGTAACATTAGTTATCGGTTTGGTGAGCCTAACGGGAGCAGTAATTTTTGTTGTCAGAAACGGTAAGTCATTCATTTCCCAAAAATTGATTTCAAAAAAGTCATATGAAAACAAGAAATTTAAGTATTCTCAGTAGCCTTGTCCAAATCGAAGGGAAATATAATTATACGTATCAATTGTAAACTGTAAACGTTCACGCGATTTTCACAGGTTTTGTAAGGTACATTGATTACTGAATACATGTAATATTCTTTTCAATAAAACCTTTGTCTTCAGTTTAAAAATATGAACGAATAGCAATAACTTTAACGAATCTGTTCAAGCAATCAATTGTATATGCCTGATAAATGCACTACATACAAAATGTAGATTCCCAGCTACATGTATGTATGGTAACTGTCAATAAATTAAAAAGACAGATGTGGTATACTAATAACTATTATACTTCATGTTCAAATGCCAGATTTTGATTGGTTAATACAAGGGAGATAATTTACTCTGTCCCATAGCAAATTATGTATTACCGTTCACTGAGACGCTTGATCAAATGTGTGCTGTATTAGATACGGATGGTTGGTATGTACAAGACGTCATAGTTTATTACTTTGAATTTGAAATTTAACAGACAGTAATAACAGAACATTCAGTATAATAAATTAAATAAAACACATCTGAGAGGGCGATATAGCAGATTGTTACCCCTCGAAAAGACATTGTCAAACTTGGCTTTGCCTCAGTTGACAATGATTTTTTTGGGGTAACAATCGGTTCTATCACCCTCACAGCTATGTGCTATTTATATAATGTTACACAACACTTACAAACATATGAAC
Organism: Mytilus californianus; assembly: GCF_021869535.1. Lineage (NCBI taxonomy): Eukaryota > Metazoa > Mollusca > Bivalvia > Mytilida > Mytilidae > Mytilus > Mytilus californianus. Next base: position 703,908 of record NW_026262717.1, on the reverse strand, counting down.
CAAAACACACAGGAACTGTTCTTCCTCATTATGTAACAGTCAACTTCTCATCACGGAGCATAAGATTCCACGACTACAACAATTACTATTTGAATGAATTTTATTTTTCCTAGAACATGACAATTCTAGAAATTATTTAAAGACCCTTACACCGCTTTTTATTTACAAAAAAATTCTCAGACGTATTCTATGTAATTTTAAAATCTGTTACATATAGAACTTTGGTCAGTTGGTTATTAAAATGGGTATTGCAACATAATATTGGTATAATAACCTCTTCATGATTAATAATAATATCGTTTAAATTGCACCTAATGCTGCCAAAAAAACTGTGTGTTTTATCAGTACAAACAACAGTACGGATTTAGAAAAAGCAAATCAAGATTATTTAGTAATAAAATTAATTCAAAGAAAGAAAGCGTAAATATATTAGCATTTGACTCTACGTTAGTGAAGTAGACAGAGTTTAGCATAAACTAGTTATTAATAGGCATTTGTTAAGTGAAGAATTAGAATACAGGAATACATTTGCTTTTAGTCAACCTGATATAGAACATAATTAAAAACAAATACTACTATTAGAAAATACCTCGGGCGCGTTTAGTATAGGAAAGATTTTTCTCTCTCTCTCTCCCAACTGGAACAACTAAGCAAATGGAAATCACACTTGTTTTATTACCAATACATCTGATTTCAATGATGTATTGATTACAGTCGCTTTCCTTTGGGGAAAATTATTTCACAATTGGAGTTCTGTTAATTTATTTAAGAAGATTAACACTGAAATTTCTAAACATTCACGAAACTGTTGTTAAAATTTGTCATTTAGTTAACAGGTCAGTCCATTGAAGTTGGATTACAATTTCAAGTAAAGCAGTTCGTCATATTCCTATTGTCAATGTAACAACGCTGATACTTTATGAAATGGACCCATATTTTTACAAACTAAGTGAATTTCAGGCGCGGCTGCAATCTCATAAATATATCATTGGCGCTTTATGCAAAAAACACATTTTAAACGTCTTAAGTCTATTTAAGCACCAGAATCAATGGTATGAGACATAATTGTAAGAATAAACTAGGCCTACCGATGAACCAAAAACTCTTAAAGACATAAATGTCTACTTTGGTGTTTTAAAGTTTTTTAACAATATCAAAAATTCAAAGCTTGGTCAATCCTGATACATGATATACTCGTAAATTGTACACTGCATTCTTCATACAGACAGTCTTGTTAAAGAACACATGGTCCGTTTCAATAAAATGTTAAACTCACATTCAATACGAACACGAAACAACTACAAGTTTTCCTTATTATGAGATAACGATGAATTTTTTAAATGTTTTTCGTTTGCATAAAATATAAGAAGATTAGTGTTTACATTAAGCCATATTTGTTTATACTTAATGATTCTAAAATATAAATGGAGCTATTTAAACAAAATTAAAAAAAACGGAAAAAAACACATACAAGAATATCACTATTATTTACACAGTAAAAAGTATTTATATTCTTTTTTTGAAGATGCGAAGATATATGTTTACAGTAACTTTTACTTTTATTTATATTTTAAGGTTTAAAGAACAAGGCTCTGAATTCGTCAAAGTATGTATAACGGAACGTAGCTTACACGTTCAAACACAATTCAGAGAAATGTTCATAAACCAAAACACATAGCAAAGTGTTCAATTTCTGAAATATAGATAGAGTAATAGAGTAATTGATAAAACTAAAATTCAAAAACGTATAGAATGCATGCATAATCTGTGTAATTGTGAAAATCTTAAATGATAAGTTCCTGTAATCTTTGAGTACAATCAAAACCATTCCAAAAAATTTCGCATTGCATTTTCAGTCAAAACATACAAGCGTACTTTCGGATTCTATCAATACAATTAATCACTTGATATATATCAACTAGTGTATATGAAACATTTTTAGATCTGTTGACTATAGTGATGTGCAGAGAAGCAATCCTGCATTTACAGATGCATACACTACGTTACAGTCTAATATCGGTATGTATATTTTAAACAAGTACGTAGATTAGCGGGGGTATAATGACACACATTCACTTTTCAATTTATATTAGTTAGTTGTCACATTAGCACTCCTCCGATATCGTCAATTATAAAATTCAAAATATCGACACAGAAAGTGCTTTGTTGGGGAGCTTGATTGTATCAAATCTGTAAAGAACAACCAGTAAAATTTAAAAAGGTAAATATATCTGATTCTGATGTAGTGCTGTTAAAATTGTGTATATTTTTCATCTTCTTTAATTGTTGTATTTTACAGTACAATTTGTAGTATAATATAACAAAACAAAATAACTTTCGTGAACAAAAGTAATCAAAACCGTTGAACTTATATAAGTGGTTTTTTCATTGATGATACAATACAATTTGCTAATTCAAAGGTTCAAGGTTGGTAAAGCAATCACAATTACCGAAACATTAAAGGGACTTAATCACCATTACTAAATATATATGTCAATTAAATTTTGGGGGAATTGTATAAATGACAACTCCTTCAAATACTGCACAATTTAAATCCTTAATGTTTTGCACGTTCTCTTCGAGGATGCTACTGATAAATAGTTCACAATAATAAAAAAAAAACTTAACCAATTATTTATTTTCGTTTACCTCTTGATGTATCACGCGATGAGGACAGTAGGCCTCGTGAGTGTTGTGTAAAATTGAATTGAAACTTGCAATTGTAATACATTCTTCTTGTTTCTCTACAATTAGTTTAGTCAAACTTCTCAAATACAATCTTCTTAAGGGAAAAAGTAAAATGTAAAATAACACAAATATCGAGCTACAAGGAAAATTAAAAACAATTATCAAATGACAAAATCAAATGAAAACCAGTATTGTAAAATAATTTCCTTTTGCAAAAACACAATATTTTGAATTGAAAGTTACTGCGGCAATAACGTGCTTGAAAAATAATACGACTTGTATTTTACAATTTAAGACAATCACTTGTTCATGTCCAATTACTGCTATCCGTTTTTTTGACTAGACTGACTAGCTGATCAAAATATTTTACAAACTAGTTATGGCCTTAACACTTTTCGGGAAGAAATGTCATTGTACTTGAACACATTATTATTCTTACACCACTTGAAATGGTACTTAACAGAGATCATCAATATTTAGCTTACTGGGTTTTACATGATCTATCGACCTTCCTTTTTTATTCGAGGCAGATAAGTAACCAGTCTAAGATCTTGTGGATGTGGAAGAAAAAAAAAGAGTCATTTTGTAAATGTTCCTATCTTTACTTTTTAGAATCAACAGTACCTTCAGAGCAAATGTATGTACGAATACCTTTGTAAATTCAATTTGTAACGAAATGATACCACAAATACGGTTAAACCAGCCTTATATCTTGACATAATTCAAGCAATTTATAGTCAGGGTCGATCAAGAACAAACATTACGACACAAGGAATAGTTTCAACTTCGTTATTCTGAATTTTCTATTTCAATATTGAAACATTCAAGCAGTGCCTGCAGATGGAGTTTATATCTCCAGTCTGATGCGATATTTCAAAGCCTATGTTTGTTTTTCTATCATGATGTTCTTAATAGAGGATTCTACTTATAAGGAAGACATTAAAGACACTATTTAGCGTAGTAAAGTAGGAATCATCACTCTTCAATAGTTTCACGGAAGCCATCACGAGTTGGTTTACCGTAATCAATATCTGTCACAGATCACTGTAAACTTTGTACCAATTGCCATAATCACAATCCCGTTCTCTTTCCCTTGATTGTGACATCTCCAAATGAGACTTTTCTCCGAATTTATCTTGACTTTGAGCATGAGCAACATGATGGGTGCCACTAGTTAATCATAATTTGCCTACCTTTTCTGAGCACCTGATATCACCTTTATTCTATGTAGTGTCTATTGACCTGTTTGTCTTGTCGTCGTTGTTTTTTTTTTTTTTGGCAAGGTTATTGTCAGTTTCTTATCGACTTATGAGTTTTGAATGTCCCGTCGGTATATTTCGACTATTTCCCCATCAATAGAAAACAATATGTTGTAACAGTTGTATATTCGATACAATTAGTTGCAGAGAACAACAAAGGTAAATAGGTGTGAAAATTATTATAGATAAGAATAGAGAATGAGTTGATTAAATATACACGTACATGTATATTTTTCAACAGTAATGTAATAAAAAGTGGTTGCAGTTATAGTATTCAAAACTAGCTGGATATCGATATAGACATCTCTTTGGCCCGAGAACACAGTTATTTTCCCCTATTTGTCTATTAAAACATAATGGCAATTAAAAAAAATTCCACCTGCTCTATTCTAAAAAGATTTGGTGTGCATAAAGTTTGACTTTTATCCCAAAACATATCAAAAATTCAGAAAAGTCTACCAGCTCATTCTCTCCTGGTAACCCCAAACATAAGGACACCGGTAAGGATGAAGCCAGAGAGCTTCCGAGAAGAGGAAATTCCACCTTTATTTACCTGACCAAATCACTCATTTCTACAGAAAATTTCAAAAAGATTTTTTCCAGACAGTATATTTGAAGTCTTATCTTTCACCTAAATGCAAACAAATAATGAAAAATTCCAAAAAAAGACAAAGAAAAAAAATAAGAAAAAAAACACTGAAATTAAAGGGAACTACATTTGTGGACAACGAAAATTGAAGGTAGATAACTGTGTCCTCGGACCTAATAGGACCCTTCCAGTAGTCCAAATGAAATAAAATTTTACATACATTAACTTTAATATATATCAAGACTACATACCAAATTTCAGACCAATCAGACAATGCATGCACCAGCAAATGCATTTCTTGCACCCCTACCTTCACACCCAAATTTTATCATTTTTCTGGTATGGAATTTTCAATTTCCTCAAAATACCATCTTTATTCAAACGCTCATAACTTTTTTATTAGTGCAATTTTTACGAAAAACTAAAGTGTTTGTTAAAGTAGAAACATTGATAAAATTTAATCATTGATAAAATTTTCCAAAATTAGAACGCATTATTGTGTAACTAAGGTTATTTTTCTAAATTCATTTCAAATCACGAAAATTCCAAACCAGAATATTTAAAAAAATCAATGAAAAATTCAAAACTCAACCTACAGTTTTCAGAATTGCATTAAAAAATTCTACAGTCATACTACAATACACAAAATTTAACTTTATGGGGGTCTTGAATAAACTTTTGGCTTATTTACCTGTATATTCAACACCCCCTTTACACCATCTGCCAAAGGCAAAATCAAGATGTCATAAAAACTTTAAAATGCTGTAAAATCCTTATTTTTTGCAATTTTGAGATGAAATAAAGTGTTTTGGAAAGGTTAAGATGCCAAAAATTCATTTCAATTAAAAAAAGTAAAAAATTCAACAGATTTTTAGAATTAATTTTTTTTTTTCAAAATCAAACAAAAATAGAACCAAAAAATTAACAATAAATTACAAAATCACTTTTCAATGGCAAAACAACTTTCTAAAATTTGGAAAATTAACGTTTGTAAAATCTGAATAGGAAAAGAACTTTTATTTCACAAATAAAGGCCAAAATAAGGAATTTTGTTTGAACTGGACCAAACCCTTTGAAGCCAGAGTTGGTCATTTCTTTAATCTGCAGCTAAAAATAGATCAAAAGAATCCACAGAATTGATTGACAGCATCACTTAGCCAATTAAAAATCTGAATCAAAAGTTACATAATGACAAAAAGTATAAAAACTAACACTTCTATGGTCTGTCATCCAAGTTTCTTTCGACGCTTTACACTGCACCACCAAAATATTTGTCTCAACATGTATCCAAAAGGTTACTGGCCATTCAACAAAGGCTTAGCTGGACGGCTGCAGAGAAGGAGAGTTGCACCTGTGTGTAGATTCCAGAATGGCAGAATTCCATGGAATGTTCCTGTTCCTGTCCCTGTACTAGAGTTGTCCACTACACCAGACCAAGATATCAATAATGCTCCTGTTGTTGAAATGAATGTTGAACAGAAGGACATTAAAGATGAACCTACAATCACTTCTACTTCAGCTGTACACAATGATGGCATAAAGACTCGTTCCCAGCTACTGGTATCATCCTATGACCTGAAAACAGAAGAAGAAGATTGGAGTTCACTTTCTGGTATGAGGTTCGTCGATCATGAAGAGATGATGAAGATGCTGAACATTGTTATAAAGGCTCACACAAAAGAATTCAAGTACTGCAAAAATCCAGAAATACTGGCACACAGACAAGTTAAATGGGGAGTTTGCTGGAAATATACCCTTAGATGTAAGAACTGCACCTACATGAGCCCAGTTATAAAGTTATACAAAGAAGTTGTCACCAATAAACCTGGTACCAACCCTGGAGCACCCAATGTTGCAGTAGCTGCAGTCCTACATGACTGTCCCATTGGTAGTACAAAGTTCCAGGAGCTGTTTGCTAGAATGAACTGTCCTCCTCCATCCAGAACAAGCATGCAGAGAATGTCACATAATGTTGGAAAGGAGCTAGTAAAACTTAACAGGACAGACATGTCAGAAAAACTGGAGATTGTTAAGTCAGTAAATCGAGAGAGGGGGCTACCAGAAAATGTGATTAATGTTACAGTCGACGGAAGGTACAACAGTCAGACCATTACCAGCCGCAAGAAACCGGGACTGAATGCCACCCAAGCTTTCACACTTGCCATTGAGACAATGACAGAGAGGCAATATATTGTTGCATCATTTGCCCAAAATCAGATGTGCTGGAAAGGAGCCTGGCTGAGGGGTAAAGGTTTCGATGTTAATTGTCCCAATGGCCACGAAGACTGCACTGCAAACTTATACAGAGCAGCTCCAGTGTCAGAGTACCAGATGGGTAAAGAAATTGGTTCACAGCTGGCACTTCAAGACATCCTTGTAAAGAATGCCACAACAGATGGAGACGGACGGGCTGCCAAAGGGATAGATGACGCAACCAGAGCCCTACATCCCATGTGGAAGGTCGAAAGGCTAGCTGACTATGTCCACCTTGGCCAGTCACAGTTCCGAGCATCCCTGAGAGCTCAGTTCAGCGAAGGCATGTTCTATGGGCGTACAAAAGAGATAAAGAAAGAAATGAAGAAAGCTTTTAGTCAAGATGTCAAATGTAGGAGTTCGATGATAGTGGGACAGCTAATGGAACAGTACAAAAGAAATACAGATGACGTATGTAAAGACTTACCCAAGGCTCTGCAGGCGACAATCAGGTGTTATGATGGTGACTGCTCCATGTGTAAACAGCACTCAGTGGTATGTGCAGGTGATGAGAGCTACAACTGGTGGACCCGCTCCAAGTATCTTGGCTGCTATAACATTACTATCCTGCAAATGGACGAAAAAGACAAGTTGTTACTGCAAGAGATCTTGAAAATGAAGCTTAGTGAAGATGCGATTAGTAGTATGAAGCTTTACAACACAACAAACAAGAATGAAGCTGTGCACAGATCCTTGAGTGTGAATTTACCCAAGAATGTAATCTTCTCAAGAGGCATGGAGGCCAGATTAGCATCTGGAATTCACAGAAACAACAACATGCCAGGAACCTCAGCAAAGCAAAAGTGTGAACATCTGGGGGTTAATTTATCTGATTCCAGTTTAAAGTTCCTCGACAGTATGGATAAACAGTTTACCTACAAGCGAGAGTATGAAAAAAAACCTGAAGTTAAACGTAGACGTCTCACACAGAGTGGTGAAAAAATAGTAGAACATAGAGAGGCCAAGGTAAAAAGTAAAGAGCGCGATGTCTACAGAAAAGGGCAGTTGGACCCAGTGCCTGCCTTACTTAGCCATAGTACCTACTGCAAGAGAAAACTACCACCAGCACCATAGATGAGACAGCAACCCAGCAACACAGTAACTCAACCAAAGGTCCTTTTAAGGACCACCCAAATCTTTCAAAAAGATATCTGAAATTGTTGTTTACATCAATAAAATAAAATAAAGTAAATATTTAATTTGTAAATCCTAAAACATGAATAATACCAAGGTTATTGTTTGCCATCTTTAAGTCCAACTTGCAAGGTGGCAATGGAGCTGGGTGACCCAAGCAATGGCCACATGAAATGCAAGTTTTTCTACTGTTGTTGAAGCCGTGTGGCTCCAACACCAGATGATCAACATTAATGCATTTTGAGTTGTGGCACAGATGCGAGACATCAAAATTAGGTAAATGAAAATTTAGATGCCTTATCATGTACGCAAGTCTGTGCACATGTATTTGTCTCCACCCGCCGGCATTGGGATGCTTGAAATTTATCACCCCATATTTGCCATTAGGCGTACAAGTCCCTGTCCAAATCAGACAGTGCCCATTTTGGCCAGGGGCAGATTTTTCTTGTAATTTTGCTAAATATTTTTGAATAAATCCCTCCATTTAAACTTTAAAGAACTATTTCTTATCAGAATGAGTAGGAATTTGCTCAAAATAGAAAAATAATGAGCCCCTGTTTTGAGATTTGCCCCAAAAGTTTCAACATATAAATAACAATCCAAAAATATGGCAAAATAGGATTTTTTTGGCATCTAAAAATATTTTCCAATTATTTACTATAAATTAACAATGAAATATCTTTACATTTCAATTTTGAGGCAAATTGTGCAAATCAGGGGACCAAAATGTCCATTTTGGGGTACAGTGGGTTCAGCCTCTTAGGCCCGAGAACACAGTTATTTTCCCCTATTTGTCTATTAAAACATAATGGCAATTAAAAAAAATTCCACCTGCTCTATTCTAAAAAGATTTGGTGTGCATAAAGTTTGACTTTTATCCCAAAACATATCAAAAATTCAGAAAAGTCTACCAGCTCATTCTCTCCTGGTAACCCCAAACATAAGGACACCGGTAAGGATGAAGCCAGAGAGCTTCCGAGAAGAGGAAATTCCACCTTTATTTACCTGACCAAATCACTCATTTCTACAGAAAATTTCAAAAAGATTTTTTCCAGACAGTATATTTGAAGTCTTATCTTTCACCTAAATGCAAACAAATAATGAAAAATTCCAAAAAAAGACAAAGAAAAAAAATAAGAAAAAAAACACTGAAATTAAAGGGAACTACATTTGTGGACAACGAAAATTGAAGGTAGATAACTGTGTCCTCGGACCATATCAGTATAATATGAAAATTTTTAATACTCGAACAGACGTACATGTACACTTATCGAAATGAAATAATACTGTAACATTAAAGAGCTTTATACCGTACACATTAATATAAATTAATATTCTTCTCCTGGTATACAATATAAAAGATAACATACACATCATTTTATACAAAATTGAAAGCTTCCTCTAGAAGCAAACACTGTTTTGTCTTATTTATGTGGTGTCATTTTTTATTTCCTTCTTAAAGTTAGAGGTCTTCCTGCTGTTGATGGCTATACTGTACATGTTTCTATTGTTTTATATTGTAATTTTACGACATGCGCACTATATATGTTACCATGACATAACATATACTGTATCAAGCTGATATATTCTTTCAGTATTAACACTTATGAGGAATGTGAGAGAAATCCTGAAGCACATACATACAGTTCAGTAGACAAAATGGAGTCTGGTGAGAAAATTACTCTTTAGGGGCCGCCAACCTGGTTTAAAAGCACCAGAAATACTCACTGCAAACGTTTTTTTATGTCACTGGGTCAATATTTTTGCTGGCAGAATATCAGTCCTATAAATTACCATATGCCAATAAACCATTCTATAAGTATACGATTTAAATAATTAGTGTTGTCTATAAAGTTCCAGATCACGAATTGCGCAATCGCTCTTTGACTAAGGCTCGTAAATAAATACTCAATATAGATAAGTGTGTAAACAATATAACAAGCTCTATCTTAATCCACCAGATTGTAAATTAAACTTATTATGGATATCAAAACCTCTGTCGTCATTGATAACTAAAACATTCCAAAAGATAACTACTGATAAGGGTACATGGGCTTTTCCTGAAAACATTTTAAAAAAGAATACCCGATCGTTACTTATACTGAAATGTTCATAGCGTATTTGTTCTCGTAAGATATTTTTGTGAAAGAGTCACTGACTTTGGACAGGTACGTGAACATAGTCATTTTCAAGTTTTTTTTTATCTCAATTGTTCCTATTTAATTATGTATAAGCATGATAAGTAGAACCCCAAAGTCGAAATAAAAAAACACGTACAATAAGATCCTTCGGAATAGCACGTAACTCTAAAAATCCACATTTTTTTCCAGACCCAAGTCAACCTCAACATCATGGGTATGTATACTGAATACTGTTCATTGTGTATTTGATATTCGGAAACGATATGTTGCGATACATCGTAGATAACTAATAAACAAAAACAAGGAGGTTATATTTGCACTGTCAATTCCAATAAAACTTCGGGTTTTATAATCGTCTCCATGTAAAAATATGGAAATTGTGATTTGCAATTAAGTTTAGAAAACTAGTAGTACAGATTCATAGAAATAAACGATGATATTGAAAAGAAAATAGATAAGGAGAGAACTACCAAAAATACCTAACTATCGGGAAATACAAGTACACAACAAGATTAAAACTAAGTGCTTTTATCATTGAAACTTCATATTGATTTATTGGGATGATTTAAATGTTTTCCTCATGTAATATTTTTTTACCATATTTGATTAGAAGTGTAACAAGAATGTGCGTTCATAGGACATCATGCCCCACTCGTACTACCATACATCTATGTTCAGTGAACAATGAAGTCGGGATAATAATTATTTTTGGCATATAATTCAAAAATTCACCTTACTGCGTACTAAGTATACTCTTTCACATTTCTATGTTTAGTGAACAATGCAATGAGTTCAAAACTGTGATTTGGTGATATAATTTCATTAAAAACTACCTTAATGACTATTGCATTTTTGTTGTTCCGTGTGTTTGTTTTGTCAAGAGCATCAATTAAGCTTGAAATTTTTATTTGTATCTCTTTTAATAATGACGGAAATATTTTGCAATCATTATGTATCAAGTATATTATTTTCTAACAGTGTTAATACATATGAGGAATGTGGGAAAAGAAACGAATTCGAAGCACATGCTTATGATACTTTAGACAAATAAAGACAGATGAGAAAACAAATACTTACTATGCTCAATAAGGTTTGTATGTCCTCAAAACTTTTACATTTTCGGCTATACAAACTTTTGACCTCGACTATGAGAGAAACACATGCAGTGCGTATGAACATCTACAATCAATTTGTTCACTACCAACGCGTCTACAGTGCATGCACAATGAAAACTGGTTCACGTATAAAATTTCTGCATGTATCAGTGTAATGCATGGAAAATTATGTTTTAAAAAACTTATATAAAAACAGATGTTCAACTAAATGTGCATGTTGTTAATTGTTTGAGTATATTTACTCAGAACATAAACTTGAAAAGAACTTAAATAGAGAGATGTGTTATGATTGCCAATGATACGCTTATCCAAACGAGTTAACGTGACGCAGATAAAAGCAATAATAGGTCACTGTACGGCCTACAACATTGAGAAACATCAATACCGTATAGTAATTAAAAAAAGTCCTGACATGAAAAATGGCAAACAATTCAAACGAAAAAAACCAACGGCCTCATATATAACAATGCAATTTACTAAAGACAAATATGACAGACATTCACTAACTAAACAACAACAACTAAATTACAGGCTCTTGGCTAAGGACAGGCAATCAAGAATGAGGCGGGGTTAAACACTTTTGTTAGCGCTCATTCCTATGTATTAACGTATTCAGCAAAGATTTCAGATAATAGAATGACTATAAAAGAAAACCTAAAGTTTATGATAAAGCGACCCTCTGAAGAACACTGTTTATCTACTAAGCTTCGAAAGAATTTTAACACTCCTATTCGTAGAGTGTCAAAATAGCTACAAATTCATGAGAAACTGTACAAAATAAGCCTGTAAAACTCAACAAAAAACACGTGTAGTATAAACTTTCTCGGATACTGGTCATGGTGTCTAACGAAATTATTTATTGTTTGTGTGTGTTTTTCATTTAGGAAGAAACAATCATTTTTCATAACTTTAATTCCCTACTATATATTGGTGTATGCATATCCAGTTTCAGTAGTTTTAAAACAATTATTATCATTTTTCTGTTTTTTTTGTCAAATATCATATATGATGGCAAATATTATTTTTTCAGGGCAAGAGGACATCCAAAAAAGTAGCGGGTATTTGGAATTTAAAGATTTAGATATCTTATAAATTGAAATGAGATTTGTGTATACATTTTAAAGGCTTATTTCGATATGTTAGACTGTGTATTTAACTTCTGATTATACTGAAACGTGTATGATTTTTTATAATATTTAAAATCTCAAAGCATCGTGTCAATATTTAGAATGTTTTTGTTGCCAGAATTACGTATACAATGTTGTTTGTCACTTTTACATTTTGTATGATATCATATATTATCATATATTATACAGTTTCATTTACTATAATGCAAATTGAAATGTTATGGATTACCTTAACTAACAATATCAGCCAAAATTTGTATCCAATTAATACAATGTACCATCATTCGAAAAATATTTTGTATTGGTGTTTTTTATGTGTCCCAAAATTTGAAACTCTTTATTTGCATAAATGTTCTTATTAAAATAGATTAAGGTCAATGAGGGGGGGGGGGGGGGGGATCTTAATCAAGATCCATAGATTTTTTGGATATTTTGCCAAAATGCAGATTATGTCATGCTTTTTTTTAATATTATAAAAAGATCACCGAACTTGTTTTTAAGCTTCAGCTTGTTTAAAATTGTCAGATTTTGTATGAATTATGCATGAAAAACCCAATGATAGAAAGAAAAGTAAAACATAGAATTTTAGGATAAGATAGAAGATACCTCGAATGATGTGCTTTCTGAAAATGAAAATTAAAATTGGGGTCACCGGCCTTGTTTTTTTTTGTTACAAAACAAAACAAATAAATTCCTAATATATTCCTTTATTAAAGTTAAATTATCTGAGTTATGTCCCTTATTTGGCAAAGTTGAAAACAAAAATAAATAAAAATAAAACAATTCTGTATTTGTAAAAATGTATGTGGATCTCTTTCGGTTTGATTCAATCGCCATTTCATACTTGCATCTTCTATACATTGTTATTATCCGACTAGTATTAAGTTACATTTAACGCTGAAATCCCTTATGCTTGCAGAAGGCAATTTCCAGGGTTTCAGTACAAACTCAAATAAGATGGATTTGGAATACAGTATTGTAACATAAGAAATTAATCAGAAATTAAATTGCATGTTTACAGATTACACAGTAGTTTTTTTTTTTTATATTGAAAATAATATTATCTAACTAGTATACAATACAAACAAGAAACATCCACAAAGTAATATGTACCGAATTTTATTGAAATAATCATATCATTACATGCATCGCTGATGTAAATGAAGACTATCATGCCGCGTATATTTCAAGTCTTTCAAATAGTATTTCTGCCGATCAAATGTTGAGTGTTTTATTTAGTTGGTTTTGGCAGGTTTTTTTTTTTTCAATCTGATTTGGATATGTATTTTCATTAGGGATGTCAACGAGTACTCGAGTATTCGAGTATCGCTCGGTAGTACCGAGTATCGAATACCAAAACGATACTCGACTAATCGGTTTAGAATATTGCTGTTTTCTTTATATACAATTGATCTTCTTGCGAACCTCTTTCGGAAAATTAAATAGGTATCACTGCTTAATCATACTAGTAAATAAAAGACATTTTGTTTCGAATTTTTGTGCTAAATTGTCATCTAAAATGCCTCCGAAAATACGTGGGCTATACCTAGGCTAACACTTTAAACTAAACATGTCTTTGCCATTCCGCCACATTGGTACCGTCAGAGCAAATATTTTCGTCTGCAAGACCGTAATTTACAAAGTTGCAAAACCGACTGACCCAATAATAGTTTACAAGAAAATGTTTCCAAATAAAATAAATTCGTTGCATCCTCTGGTGACCATCAGTGAATAGTTAAAACTTCTAATCCTTATGCCTTGGTAAACATTAAATGTGTTTTCTTAACGATTACCAAATACTATTGCTTAATATTTTTCCTTGCTATAATTTTCAAATAGGTGTTCATTAAATTATATTGATTAAATTATTGTATTTTACTTAATTAGTACTTGTAGGTAATGAGCTATTAATTATGGTGTAACTCCTTGCCCCTATGTAGATGGTTTTTCGTCCGTTGAACAACACTCCATAGAATATAAAGTATGTATTTTTGTGTTTCCATGTTGTAGATATATTCCCGAGCGAGTACTCGAGTATCGCTCAATAAAACCAACGAGTACTCGATTAGTAATTGTTCACCGAGTTGACACCCCTAATTCTTGTGCATTTATACAACTCTGACATTATAATTGTTGAAATGATCACAAAATAAATCGCCTAAGCCACCAGGTTTTCGTCCGATCAGGTTAAATACATAACAGACTATGTAGGATATATGTATTTTGTTCAGTTTAGATGTATATATCATACAAATCGAATTATTTTTACCAGACTTCCACATCCCATTAACGTTACCAGGACAGATTATAGCTATACATATTGCATTAATATTTCCAGGTCTATCTAAAAACTAAAACATTTTATAAAAAAAACCATGAGATTACTTCACTGCGATAATAAGTATAGTAAGGCAGTTGAATGTCTTCATAAATACCCGATGATATTGTAGTGACTTCGCCTTTAGTTTGATTGTTGTGGTTTCAACCTCTGAATACTTGACGACTTCATGATACAATGTATAAGATAAGAAACAACCATGATTTATTCGGGTAGGGCGTTATGGTTTCGGCTGATTTTTAATGTGCGAGTTAGTACGTTGTAAATTTAACTAAGCATGTCGGTCTTATTATGCTGACCTAGTTATATAAATAATAAATATTGCCATGATACAACTTACCCTACTTAATTCGCATTTACATATTTTGCTGGATTAAGGTACTATATATTATCCAATTGTTTTAATTTATGCATTTATTCTACAGTAACTATTTATAACATTAGTTCTATTTTAATAGTATATCAATTGTATCAAACTCGTTCTTACATATTCCGAATAAATAATTTAAATTCGAATTGATGATGTCTATTTTATTAAAGCAAAGTGTTA
Source organism: Mytilus californianus (assembly GCF_021869535.1). Classification (NCBI taxonomy): domain Eukaryota; kingdom Metazoa; phylum Mollusca; class Bivalvia; order Mytilida; family Mytilidae; genus Mytilus; species Mytilus californianus. The sequence continues at coordinate 688,714 of NW_026262717.1, read as the reverse complement.
TTTTTATAAATCGCACACTACAATAAATCTACATGCATGTTATTCTTTTACTGCAAAACGGGTTATTTAACAATTAGCGTTATTTATGTGTTTTTGTTTTAAATCAACCTTTCTCCTTTTTCATATATTGAGCAAAGGAACACATATTGCACATAGAGCAGCGTAAAAAAACGTATAATTCATTTGACCAGTTTAGAAGGGGAGAAATATTTCACAGAGACAATTGCCTTTACTTTCATAGCAAAAGGGTACATAGAAGAGACAAATGAGTATGCTTGGAAAGAAGAGGCGAAAGGTGGCATTCACAACTCATCAATCGAGGTATACTTATAATGCCGTGGCAAAAAAAGAAAGATGTCGAAAAGACGAAAAAGTTCACAAAACACTACATAGAAAACTAAAGACTTAGCAACAGGAATCCCACCAAATATTCTGATCATTTATATTAAGTTATTATGGATAACACAATAGCGAATTGGAAATGATATGGTGACCTTAAGTCGTTATGCAAAGTTAACTGATTGTCAATCATACCACATCTCCTTAGATTTGTGTAAAGGAACATGCAAGAAACACAAGCATGAGAAATATTCTGATCATTTATATTAAGTTATTATGGATAACACAATAGCGAATTGGAAATGATATGGTGACCTTAAGTCGTTATGCAAAGTTAACTGATTGTCAATCATACCACATCTCCTTAGATTTGTGTAAAGGAACATGCAAGAAACACAAGCATGAGAAATATACTAAATTATAATAGAGCGTTGAAATAGTTAGCTAAAACTCAAATGTTTCCATATTGTAACTCCATTTATAATAACAAATCAAGATAAAAAAAACCTATGAGAATCGCAAGAACTTCAAACGGAGCGTAACCAGTTGCAATTGGAAACCGTACTAATTTAAAAGGTCTGCCAATTTTCACTAAAACTGAAAAATTGTAATTTGAGGTTGGTCGGGAATCTTGAATTGAGAGAAGAAGAAGAAAATTACAGATGTGTTATAATAGAGTTTTCTTACATTTCGACGAAAGGTACCAACAAACGTAAAGGGAGCATGTATAAAATTCCACGATAACACTGAGATTCTATGTTTTATCCGGTAAAACAACATTCTTTTCTAAGTCAAAGGTATATTAAAAAATTTAAGCATATCGCAAATAAAACATGCTTTTGATATCTAAAAATAAAGAAAAATAGTTTCAAATACACTTTCGTCCGATACACTACAATATGTTAACCACGATTACACACATTTGCGCGGGAATTATTCAAGCGTGCGTTTCACCATTAACATGTTAATGAAATTATTGAAGTGTGATTCTCTAAATTTAACGACAAGACAAACAATTATTTTTATTTTAATGACTTTGCGGATCATGGAGATTTGCAAGACAAGGATACTACAATGTTTTGAAAAAGAAATGTAAATAAATCTGGGGAAATATTTTTTTGTGATGTGACACTTGCGATCGCAGGAAACAAATGTGAAACGGAACAAAAATTATAGTCCCTTCTTGGAAGTTAAATGGTCGTTGCCTTAGTATTCCACAGATGATTTTCATGGGCTGTTTTCTATATCCGCAGTTAATGCTAGATAATCAACTGATGTGGGATCAATTAATTAAACATCGTTAATTTGTTTTAATCATCTAATAATTGTGGACCAATCAGTGGTGCATTTAGAATTCACAGAAGATGTTAACACGAGCGAATATGTGAAGTTCAATGTCAATTCCATGAGGGAGAACAAACACACACACACACTCACGCGCACACTATATAACATGCATTAAATGGTAAAAAAAAAGAAAAACAAACAACAAGTTATACTCAGAGAAAAAGCGGAAAACTTGGGTTTGTCGGAAAATTAAACCGTCTCTGTCTCTGACTTAGCTGTGCATGTAACAGACCAAGGCGAAGATCTAGAATAGGTGGCTAGGAATATGTCTGATGAGTAGAGACACTCGGCTGCATACACTCCTAAATCCGCCCTTGAGCGCTCTAATAATAGATCGACTGATTATAGATGTTTTATTCATTTACATACACATTTTCACAACTAAATGTATATCAAGAATTTCAAAATAAATGTGCAATCTTACACTAATATATATTCTGGATTTGAAGGTGACGATTAAAGGGAAAACATGCTTGTCAGATTTATGATTATTCATGAATGTTCAGGACAAAAACGCAATTATACGCTAAAAGAACGATTCCATAGGTGACCCTAACTCGGGTGTTTGGACACACCACAAGGCGACAATGAGTATTACTAAATGGGAGGCGGGAATCTCTGCAAGTTATTAAACAAACCCCGGTATGTTATATTTTGGAGTTGGTTTTTTTTTTCTTCATTTTTACTTTTTTAGGGTTGCAAATTTTTGAACTTAGGAATTATTTGTTTTTTTTTTATCTTATTTTATTTTTTGTGTGAGGAGAAGCCAATTTATTTGCCTTGGTATTTTCTAAGGTAAAATAATGCTAGTTGTAATTTTTAGGGCGTGGGGGAGCACAATTTTTTATTTGTAGGGGTATTTTTTTTTCTCCTGACGAGCCTATCTTTAGGAAATTTTGTTGAGTTATTTTCTTCCCCCTGGTGCTATTATATTTTTTTACCTTTCTTAAGTCCCGAAAGTCCTTCATTGCACGAAATTCAAGTTTAACACGTGTCGTTGCATGCAGTGTAAGGGTCCTTGATAGGCAAACATTGAGGCGAAACGCCATCGAAGCTCAATGACGCTTCGATTAAGATTACATACGTATGTCAGAATAAAAAATTCCTAAAACGAGTATTACGTCTTTAAGTAACACGCACCAAAGTACCTATGTAATATTGTCCACCAATGTGTACAAAGTACAAACATCTAATGACGAGTTAAGTCTTTTTCAACTGATTTTTATAGTATGTTCTTATGTTGTGCTGTAACACCACTGTCCCAGGTTAGGGGTTGTGTTGAGCGCTCACAAACATGTTTAACAGAATGTGGTGTGCTAAACCCTCCCCTAACCTTGGATATCTATTCAACAGCACACATATAAGAACAAACCATAAAACTGTATTGGCTTTCCGTAAACTTTTTTTAGATAAGGTCAGACAGATTTCTTGAACTTTCATAAGTGTAATTGATACGGACAAGGGCCATCATCATCGTCGACATCATCATCATCAAAACCTTAGTTATCATCACAGAATTATATTATTTGCTCAATCTTTGTTTCTTCTTTTTCTTTTCTTTTTTTAATGTTTAGTTCGTATAATATCCAATATATTGTTAGCAATACAAGCATTCTCGTAATATCATTATACGTACTGTATATTTTTATATTGTTTTATTAAGAAGAGAGAAGACTTCATACGTATGATTTACTTGTGTCACAAAAATATTGCTTTTATATCAAATACAATATGTTTCAACTATAAACCAAACCAGTTGCGTCGACTAAGCAAATGTTATGCATGCATTATGACAAAATTTGAAATATTTTAAAGAAGATCTCCAACGCCCAGATGGATATTAAAACAATGAAAAGAAATACAAAAAAAAGGCAGACAGCCACTAATGATTTACAAACGAATTACAAATTTCTGGCTTGGGATAAGTAATTACCTAATGCAACAGGGTTAAACATATGTTTGTGGTCTCCAAAACGACCCCTAACCAAAGACAGTGATGTAAAAGTAACAAGATTGCACTACAATGTGCATTGTGCCCTACATGATAATATTAATATCGACGAGATGTAAGTTTTGTTAGCTTAATTATCGAGACTGTAAAAGAGGAGCATATAGATCTTAAAGAACTTGTTTAACACTGCTTAATTTGCATGTACCTGTCCAAAGTCAGGAATCTAGTAAGTAGTTGCCTTGTGACAAGTCAATGTTTTGTGTTAATATTTAAATTTATTGTTTTGTGGCTGATCTTTGATTACTTTTGTTATTTTCCGGACCACTTGTATAGATAGAGACGGGACGATTTAGACCCTGACATCGCAATGTAGACATGTGTATATTTGTTAACATGTCAATGCAGTCCTCTATATTTATTTTGGTTATTTTTGTCGGTTTTGCTCTCGCATTGACGTATACCCTACATTTCGTTTTATTCATACAGTAGTCAGCTTTACATTCCACAGAAAACTTAATATCAAATCACATCAAGTTTTGTTGTTAAAATAAGAGCTTGGGAACCCAGAAACAGTTCTGCCTCTATATTGTATGCCTAACGTGTTGATAATATTGTGTATGTCATGCTAAAGTCATATGATGGTAACTCATACCTAAGTAATACACGTCGTTTACTAGGAACGAGTGTCAATTACTTCGGTGACAGCGTTGATGACTTCAACTTCAACAAGAATATTTGGTTTTCCGGCTTTCTTATGAGCAGAAATCCGTTAAATAATCCTTGATTATTCCACCATTGAGTGCATTTAAAAAAATTGCTTATCTGCATTAATTTGTCATATTTTAAAGCAATCATTACATTTGATTTTTGTGAAGAAATGGATCCATACATAGCATGTTGCAAGTCCAAACGTTTGCCTTTATTCACGATATTGTTTTCTGTGTGTTGTCCGAGGATCCAAAATTCCGTATCGTCTACTCACTTTCTAGAACTCACTTTTCAGATTTATTGGCAAGTCATTCTCGTTCTGATATGCATAACATATTTGGTTTTTAGACGTTCAGTAAGCATAAATTAATTCATCTTTATCTTCTGTCCCTCTTGAACAGTGGTCAATGCTAGAATCAAAGACCTTTTTTTAGGTAGGTCATGGGTTATCGATGCACAAATGTTTCTATTTACAAGACTTATGAGAGTTAGTTGTATTGTTAAAAAGTTCTCACACAATGTAAATCGTAGGGTTTAAATTTTACTTGAATCGATTGTTTACTTTTTATAAGTTTGGAAAAAGACGGAAGTAATAAAAAGATTGAAAATATAAACAGAAAACTGAGAAAGATATGTGTGAAGATGAAATGATGACATCTTCATTGTATTTCGTTATTTGTATACTCTTATCAAGTAAGTGAATATCGAAATCAGTCTAGATTATCATTTGAAGTATAGGTTTCAAACGTTCATCACAAAGTAAAATGTTAATGAAATAAAAACCATTTCAAGGGAAGTCATTATACATAGAAATCAAACACATTTAAAACGAATACGTAATTGTTCTCTAAATGGATGTCAAAACGCCAACTAAAAGCAGCAACCCAGTTTAGAATTAAATAGTATCCGTCTCGTTACCGTGTATACTCCACATCTTCGCTCGCACCATCAATCCCAAGCCAATTCGCATTCCGGAGTACGGGAAACCTTTTCCGGTTTATGATGGGGTTCGTGTTGCTATATTACTTTATATATATCTTTATTCTCAATAAACCATATACATAGGTATAGAGAAGACATTTTATGTACAATATTTACAATAAGACAGAACAAACAAAACAATTGGTAAGACAATATATGAAGTACATTTTAGCCAGGAGCACATATACCTGCGTTGATAATCTTTATAAATTTACAAAGTTTAATCAGTTCTGATTTGTGTTTTGAAGACATAATCTGCTTGTATTTAACAGTATTTGCATTTTTAAAATAATAATGTGACATACAATATTTCCTGTTTTCTTCAAAGTATTTGCATTCTAATATGTAATGAAATTCATCACCAATGTCATTTTTACTACATAGAAGACACAGTCTATTATTTCTAACTAATTTATTCCATCTACCCTGTTCAATAGGGAGCTTGTGATTTGTGGTCCTAAATCTACAAAAATCAATAGACAGTTTGTTCCCAAGAATTTCAAAATAATCTTCTTTTCCAAAAAAATCTTTAAAAAGTTTATAATTTAGTGCTTTTGGTGAGTTTTCAAGCAAAGAATGCCAGACTTGTACAAACTGATCTTTAAGTCGGAGCTTGATGAATGAAACTAACCATTTACAATTCATAAAAGATTGCGTTTCCCACACATTGGGGATACCACATTCATTTAAAATAGTCTTTCCTCTGTTTAACCATGAAAAATGCACATTGTCATTAATAGACATGTGATAACACAATTTATATAAAGTATATGATAGTTTTGTCTCTTTACCAGAATTTAATTTCCCCCAAAATGAGATCAATCTAGTTTTTATGTCCAAGTCTATAGGATATCTTCCAAGCTCCCCATAAATCATGTAAGAGGGTGTTGATGTTTTCAGACCTAATAATAATTTACAAAATTTTAGTTGTACCCTTTCAATTATCTCATTATTTCCAATACCCCATACTTCACAACCGTACAGTAATATTGGTTTCACCATTTTATCAAATAAGTCCAACTGACTACATATAGAAAGATTATGTAGACGACCTAGTCTTAACACTTCGTAAAGAGCCTTAGTAGCCTTTTCTACATTAAATTGCTTCGTTTTATTAAAATTACCTGTTCTTGTTAGAATTATGCCCAAATAGTTAAATTCATCAACGATATCCAGTTTTTTTTCATTAAAGAAAAATTGAAAATTACATGATGGTCGTCTCCTTGAAAAAACCACGACCTTTGTTTTATCAACATTTACTTTTAGCCTCCATACATCTGTTTAATCTAGAAAACAATCTAATAGTATTGGAGTTCAGTTGCGGATTCGGCCATCAACACAGTATCATCAGCATACAGAATAATAAAAAGTTTTAAAAATATGTCAAGTTTTTCTTCAAGCTCTGTTGAGACTGATTTTAGGCCCTCTATATTACAGGTTTGCAAAAATGAATCAAGATCATTCAAAAACAGAGAAAAAAGAAAAGGCGAAAACTTTTCACCTTGTTTAACCCCGTTATTACATGGGAAAAAAATCAGACATGGAATTGTTATATGAAATACATGACTTAGTACCTTGATACATATTTACAATAACATTATATATACATCCATTCATATTATTCAAAAGCATTTTATACCACAGTGCGTCTCGCCAAATCGTGTCAAACGCTTTTTCAAAGTCGACAAATGCACAAAATAATTTTTTTCTTTTTAAATTTTAAAATTTCAAACAATGAATGAATTACAAATAAATTATCAATTGTTGAATAACCCTTTCTAAAACCACATTGGGCGCATGGATTTTAATTATCTCTTTGGTATCTTGCTTTCGTGGTCAACGATACATAAGTAATACTGAAAATATTCTTCTAATATTTTTTTCTTATTTCAAATACTGGTTAAAAATTACACGCGTGGAACGTAAACAATCGACATCGAATCTGTATGAGATGAGAAATTACACTATAGTACAGGGCGTATGACAATAAATTTGTATCTTAATACTGTTTATGTCTTTATTTATACATATTCCACATAACTGTTATCGGTCCTTATATTCACAAATATAAGGGATATAAAAATTCAAAGAAAACTCATTGTCGACACATTTTGTTCAATAGTTTCTACAGACGCTAAGTAAATTCCTTTTCGTTTTTTTTTTATTTCAGTCTACATGTATATAAAAAAAAATGTTTATGTATTACGTTGTGTTTATCTATTTTATTTATATTCACGGGTGTCACATACCAAGAAAGATTTGCTTACTCTTCCGGAGCACATATGACATCCTTGGTTTTTGGTGGACTTCGTGTTGCTAAGACTTTAGTTTCTATTTTTTGTTTTATAGACTGTTGTTTGTCTTTTTTCGATTTTTGCCATGACAGTTCATCTTCGATGTATTTATGAGTTGAATATCTCTGTTGTATCTTTCGCATATCTTCTATAGCAATGCGATATTATAATTCTAATACCCAGCTCCATGAAGTTACGGAGAGTAATGATTTCTTGTTTTCGTCCGTCTGTCGGTCACCTAGATACAGCGTTTATTAATTATAAGATTCTTTGAAAATCTATATGAAGATTTCTGTTTATCAAAACCACAAATGAGATCGAGAATCAGAAAATTCAGAAATTGGGAACAGTTTTTTTTTGACTAAAAGGGACATTTCCCATAGTAATACATTTCGACGGAATATCGCGAACATTTAGTAACAAATTATAGACAAAGTATATTAAAATTAGAAATTGTGGAAAGTTTCCACTCATAACAAACCTGGAACAGTTCATTTATCCGAGAGAAAAAAAAACTTGTAAAAATGTCCTTTTTATATATTAAATTCCTGATGTCGGGATAGCGCCTTCACTTTTAAATGAGATCATCTTTTGGTTTAAAGGAAGCTTTCATTTATCAATAGCTTTGATGATTCAAATACCAAGCTAGTATGAAAAAGGAAAGCATTATATCGGGAGAAAAACGTCGTGTTAAAAGGTGCTATATAAATTCTTGTTAATACAAAGTGCCTTCATTTCAAACTGTTCATTTATCAATTTAATAAAGTTTTTGATGAATTTGATAATCAGAGAACACTGAGATGAGAAAATATTGTGTCAAGGGGAGGACTTGTAATAATATCCCATATCAATAAAATTGAGAATAGAAACTGGGAATATGTCAAAGAGACAACAACCCGACTAAAGAGAAGAAAACAGCCCAAGGCCACCAATGGGTCTTCAACATAGCGAGAACATTCCACAACCGGAGGCGGGCTTCAGCTGGCCCCTAAACAAAAAATATGTACTAGTTCAGCGAAAATGGAAGTATATTTGTCGTGAGACGAAAGAGCTTGTTCGTTGTCATTAGCAGAAGTAGTATAACCAAGTCAGGAGTCTGCGGTTGTTGTTGGTTAATGTGTGTCATATAAAGATAAGGAGATGTGGTATGATTGGCAATGAGACAACTATTCATTAAAGTTCAAATGCAGTGGATGTAAGCAATTATAGGCAACCGTACGGCTTTTGACAATGAAAAAACCCATAACATATAGTCAGCTATAAAGGTCTTCGACAAGAAAAATGTGAAATAATTTAATGAGAAAACTAACGGCCTAACTTATAACAAATAAATTTACGAAAAACAAGTATGAGAGAAATGAACCAACGACAACCACTGAACTACAAGCTCCTGACTTGGAACAGGCACATACCAAATGTGGCGGGGTTCAACATGTTTGTGAGCGCTCAACCTTCCCCCTAACCTGGCACAGTGATGTTTTAGTAGAACCAACTAAAAATCAGTTGAAAAAGGATTTAACTCATAAGATCGGTACAAGCAGAAAAACATCTAACAAAAACACAAACCCGACGTGGCAGGGTATTTATACATCCCTAACAAAAAAGACACAAAGTACAGATCTGAGAGAACTCACAGTTACTGACACCTAGTTCAAAGCCAAAAACAACTAATATAAACGAAAATCATGCATATAAGACTAAGATATCAATCCCTACACATCCAACATTCAATGGATATAGTGTAAAGACGTCATTAACAGTCAAAGAAAAAAAACATGACCTTGTGCAATGCCAAATTATAGAACAGATTGTAGAACCGTAAAACTGCATATGTGTACAACAATAATATTTAGTATGGATTTAATATACTGATAACAAAATCAATATTTATACCAATAAACACAATATTCAAAGATCTAATTACATAGTTGTGATTAATTGTTTTTGGTTAATTGTTTTGTAATGAATTAGGACCGTTAGTTTTCTCGTTAAAACTGTTTCACAATATACATGTCGTTTTATTTTTATAGCGACCAAACGGTGTGTGTTTTTCCATTGTTGAAGGCCGTTTGGTGGCCTATAATTGCTTCCTACCACTTCATTTAAACTCCGGAGGATAAAGGTCTCATTGGCAATCATACCAGATTTCCTCATTTTCATATTGATAGCATATCCATACCATCAAAAGGAAATGACAAACCTGTATCAAATTAATTTATGAAAATTAATTACTTTAATTTATTCTTTATGTATCTTGTTCTCTTTTAAGTTTGATATGAGGTATATGCCACTGTTACTATACATGGAACAGGGGAATACATTTTCCCAATGTATGCTACATCATGACATGTTCCTTTGAAGTACCAATAGAAGACAGATCAACATTGTATAACATACAAGATGAAAATAACAATGGTGTAGCGTCGTTCACAGTTCGGTATCTGATTACTACGGGTCAATGTTACTATAGAAATCCCAGTTATGTGCCGTGTAAACCTGAGGTTTGCTCGTGTGACACTGATGGACTTGCAACCAACGTCTGTTACAACCATACAAGTGATGTTAATGGGACTCTTACCATAGCATGTGCTTCAGGGTCGTCAGACACAATTAAAGTCAAAGTCGCAGGTTTACTTATTTATAACACACTGCGATAGGGTAGAAAATTGAACCGGGGAATGTGTCAAAGAGACAACAACCCAACCAAAAGGCAGAAAACAGTTCAAAGGCCAGCACTGGGTCTTCAACACAGGGAGAAAATCTCACATCCTGACGCGGGCTACAGGTTGCCCCTAAACAATAATGTATACTAGTTTAGCGCAATGGACGCCATACTTAACTCTGAAACATACAAATAAACCAAAACACTATAATGGGAGCTAATCTAATTTTATGAGTACTAGTCCTGTTTTAGTCCCTATCGGTTATAGAAAAAAAAAGATACAATTCAAACGCATAATATAAAACAAACAAGAAAATAATCACTTGAAATGTAATGCATTACATATATTAGTTCTTAAACACAACGAAATGAAACTTATAATTTGCAATACCGCATCTAAGATGGTCAACATTAGCAGAATATGAACTGCAAGTTCAAAATTTGTTAATTATGATTAGTAACTGTTTACTTATCAGCCGGAACGCAATCATCTGATGTGTCCGTTAAAACCCCGGATATGCGACAAGAAAATCAAGTGGAGATAATTTGAGGAAAAGCTGTCAACAGATGTCGCTCCGCGTTAAAAAAAATTAGCCGTGAACGACGCATCGGAAAATCGAAAATTGCATATATAATAAACGGAATTATAGACCAATCTAGAACATATTTCATCTAAAGTATTAGAGCAAAATAAATTTATAAAAAAAGCGAGATGACATATGCCATTTAAATAAATTCAAGCGATTATTTCCATTTTGTGAAACGGACATTTTTTTCACATCGACTGCCCTGGTCAATTGTTCAGCTCAAGTGAAAATAAATATGACTGGTATATTTTGATACATTGAGGTACGGAGAATAGCTACAGTATGGTCACATGACGTTACCAGGCGATTTAAAATACTTAAGCGGCCCGTCAACCCCAAAGCATAATTGTAGGTAGCGGGGAAAAATCCTCTCCTTATTTTTGGAAAACGTCCATATTTTGAATCAAATGAAACTTAATACTGATGAAATCATTAAGAAATGATGTAATCTTGATATTTTCTCCAATATTTAACCTTTCCAGCTAATTTTTACTTATTTTTTCCCTGTTCTGCCCCAATGACGTAGTCTGAATTAAGAGTTCACAGTTGAAAAAAGATTGTTTACAAACAATAATTTCCACGTTTTCATCTGCAAAACGTATTTCTGACTCGTTGAAAATTTACAAGGCACTAATTAATAAATTTTAAGTCAAAAAGAAAAAGTTTGGGGTGGGGGCAACATTCAGACCATGAATCTTTTATAAAAAAAATGTAGCCTTCCTCCAACACCAGCACCTTAAATACTGAAATTTGTTATCGTCCTCTGCATTCTTATGTCCATATATATATAATAGCATACAAATAGAATAAAGAATGGAAATGGGGAATGTGTTTGAGACGACGAACCATTCCAAAATGTACAAAATAACCCAAGCTAGTCCATCAATGTGTCTTCAACACAGAAAGAAATCCTACAAGAGTTTGGCTTGAGCAGGCCTGGAAATGTATGAATTTTGAAGGGGGAGATTTACAGGGACCAGTCCCGTTGCACCGCCTTTTCGAGCTAAATTGATGATTATAGTAAATATTTTTATATGTCCCACTTCTCCTTTTTTCATAATCCTTAATCTGCATCTGGTTTAAATGAAATTGCTAGGAAGGGCGCTAACTGCCTATTACCCCTATTTCTCAGAATCCTATATCGTTCAATAAACTTTTTTGTTTCTTTTTTGCTAATTTCAAGAAAAATGAAATATGCATATATTTGTATAGGACTGGTGATATAATTTCACTTTTTCTCCAATTTTAAGGTTACTTCTTTTCTACATTTAGTGTTGACCAACAGACTTACATACTTACAGACAAATGGAAATACTCATGCATGTATAACATTTGTATAGGTGTTCAGCATACTCATTTTGGGGCTCTTCTAAAGCAATTTATTGACATGACAATTAATTATTACTGTTACCTTTCCTCTAAATGATGAGCTCAGATAATTTAATATGCAGCATAATGATTTAAAGCTGGTATGTTATGTTCCATGTAAATGTTTCAATGTTACAATGTTTATGTAGATTCTAAATTGATGTTTATAGTCCACTACCAACAAAGTTGAAGGGGACTTTAGGTTTGCACCCTGTCCGTCTGTCAATCAATCCGTCCGGCAAATCAGCTTTCAACACTTTATTTGTCATGCTTGAAGATATTGGTTTGATATTTGGTATATTATAGTATAACCATGTCAAGTTACAGATCAAGTTCTAGTTTTGTTCCGGTCTGATGAGTTTTTGCAGAATCATGGCCCTTGGATTCAGAAAAATCACATAAGTAATCTGTTTTCTGCATATATAATAGTTTTACCTTTACAAGTTTCAGATCAAGTTTGAATTTTGTTCTGATTTGATGATATTTTGCAGAGTTATATGATCCTTAGTCCTAGAAAAATCACACAATCAATTTTCTGTACTTTTCTTTTCAGTCATGCCAGACTACCATTATACTGATTTGATATTTGGTATGTATAGTTTTAACATGACAATTTACAAATCAAGTTCAAATTTTGTTTTGGGGAACAATAATTTCAATTGGTAGGGGATGGCAGTACTCTCAGAATGCTGGATACTATCCATGGGATGATGCTGGTTTGCGTCCACACTTGTTAACCATTCTTATAATTAATACTATATATGCTGTTTCTCGCATTTTGTATGTATTTACTCAGGTTCATAAAATTATGAAATTGAAGATGTATGATACATGTATACAATGTACAATATTCTGTAATTGTCTGCCTTTTGTTATGAATTTCAGGTTCTTTAAAACATAAATAAGAAGTTGAGAGCTTCATAATATGGCCACTGAAATGAAAAAAGGAGTGTCGAAATTTTACTAAAATTTTCATTAATTATATGGGAGGTAGCTCTGGTTGCCTTAAATAAAGAGCTGTAAATAAAGTTAAAAGATGCACTAAGGAAGACAACTCTTACATTTTTTAAAGATTCATTTTGAACACAAGAGTTTTTTAGGGATTTCAAACAATTCGCATGGATTCAATTTAAGATAACTTATATTTAAATATTTAGTTCTATTCTTCTAATTGCACTTTCATGTTTTCAAGTTCTAAAAATTGGGAAATTTAGTATGTCAAGGCTAAGCTGCTACTGGACAAGACAAAATCATCCCAACTGTGTATTTTTTTTCAACCATGTGATCAAGTAGCAAGTTGTTATATTTTTTTCAAGAATGACACATTTTTGCGGTCGTATATTGGTATTACATTGTCGTCGTACGAAGACAGATGGTTTCCGGATAATAACTTTAGTATAAGTAAATAGAAATCTATGAAACAGTTTAGGAATTAGGGGCCATAAAAGGGGCCAAAATAAGCATTTTTGTAGTTTCCAGACAATAACTTAAGTGTAAGTGTATGAATCTCTCTGAAATTATACCACAAATTTCCATACTACAAAGGGATGGTTAGGATTGACTTTTGGGGGTTATGGCTCAAACCATTTAGGAATTAGGGGCAAAAAAGGGGGAATACAAGGATTTTTCTGGTTAAAGGACAATTAAGACAATTTAAAAGTAGTGTAAGGGAGGTTGATTACCTCCCTCACACTGCTTGTAAATTATGTATTAAAAAATGATGATTGTCTTGAGGTGATTATCTGTCAATTTTATTTTTTGCAGTTACTATTAATTAATTTTAATTTTAGCCATGACTATGTATGTCATATTATATTTTAAGACTTTTATGATGTATTTAAATGGGTAATTATGGTTGCAAACTCCATTAGAAATTTGAATTGAGATTCTGACCATATCTTGAGGGGAAGAATTTTTTTTTGGAATGAGGGAAAGGGGGAGGTGAAAAAAGTTGGGGGGGGGGGGGGGGGACAATTTTTCTCATTTCAGATTTCAGAAAAAGATAATTTCTTCAAATATTTTTTTGTGGGGTTAATATTCAACAGCATAGTGTATTGCACAAAAGCAAAAAATTGAATATAAGTCCAAATCATATAACCAATTTTAAGTTCTTTGACTACAGTTATTCTGTGTCAGAAACCTATAATGTGTCAAATAATTAATTACAATCCATACTCAGACCTGTATCAAGCGTGAATATTGTGTCCATTTTGGCCCCAACTTTTCAGGGTTTGACATCTGCCGTCGTATCCAGCTGCGCTCAGCGAAGCTATTTATTTTACTAATTAGTTCACTTCTGTTTTTTTTAATTTTTATTATTACTTATTTATAATTTCATTTTTTTAATTTGATTGTTATTATGGCTTCATTTCCTTTATTTATATTTTTACTTTTTAGTTTTCAACATTATCTTTTGTTTTATAGTTGCATAAGACAGGTCACATAACATTTCATAGTCAATTATAAAACTTATAATTATGAATTTCAAATTACCAAGCATTTGTAAGTTTCCCTCTTTTAGAGGTTGGTTATATTATGCTGATTTAATAGTAGGTGGAGGTGATACTTATATTTCTTTTGTTTTAAATTTTGTGTAGCTTTATAGTTTTTTATAATGCTTTCTTTTAAAAATTTAATGAAATTGCAAAGTTTACTTTTTTTGAAAAAGATTGAAAAGTCTAATTTTAAAAAGACACAATCATGCAATCAGTTAAAATAACTTATAAAATCCTATTTGAAAAGAACTAAAATAGCAAGACCCACTTTTTTCAAGGAACTGGTTAACTAATAAAAGGTTACCTTTTTATAGATGGCCCTGATTTCTTTTTAAAACAATTTACCTAATTTCAATAATTGGTGCCGTGGGTTAAGGTTAAGAATTAAATACTGTCAGGTTGAATGTTAGTATGTTTTTTTTACATTGTTTATATTAAAGTTGTTTTGTTTATATATAGTTTGCAAATACCCCTCTCTGGCTTTGCTGGTTTTTATGTTGTTTTAAAATGTTAAAGCCAGGAGTAGAACTCTGTGTACTGCTGCTTAACCACAGGCACTTGTCTCAGAAAAAAATTCCTTTAATATACCTTAATATGTTATATTAACGTATATAGGATTTTTTTTTCTGAGACAAGTGCCTGTGTGCTTAACACAACAATCATGTTTGTATTGAAAAATGGGATAAATCTCCAACATAGAATTGTTGACAATTATTTAAATCATAAAATGTATTTTTTATTCAAATCAAAATCTTGAAATCCTTTTTAATGATTTTTTTTTGGTTCAAAAATAATGTTTTCATAATATTTTTTTTCAAACTTTCAGAAACTAAGTTTAGTATGGCGTCCATTATCACTGAACTAGTATACATATTGTTTAGGGGCCAGCTGAAGAACGCATCCGGGTGCGGGAGTTTATCGCTGCATTGAAGACCCATTGGTGGCCTTCGGCTGTTGTCTGCTCTATGGTCGGGTTGTTGTCTCTTTGACACACTCCCCATTTCCATTCTCAATTTTAAACATGTGAATAGAAGTTCTTTTTTTATATTTTAGGAATTAAAAGTAAAATAAAAATTTGTAAATTATTTGTCTTGTTTCAAACTACAAAATAAAAGACTTAGTGATCTAAAATTACTAATTTCAGTTAAAAGGTTCAGAAATAAATTATATATAATTTGGATAAAAGTTTGCATGCAAAAATATATAGATTTACTATTCATATTATTTTGGCATTGGCTAAATTTATTCCTATAAGTACCTTTTAAAATTCATTTAGATTAATTTGCAAATAACAAAAGAATTTTATTGAAATGTATTGTTTTTCCTTTTTTAAATTTGGTTATAGTTTAATTCAGCTGTAAAACCAATAATTAAAGACAAAATTGCATTTTTCAAATGCATGTTTTCCCTTTTAATGATTGAAGAAGGGTTTTTGAATTATTGATGAAGGGGTAATGGTAATGAACAAGAGTTCTGCTCATGATTCAGTTCAAAGGAACTGATTATTTGTTATTGAAAAATTTAACATAAAATTTATTACATGTAAATGCACTTTGCAGAATATTCTGTATGCCAGATATAATCTAGTAACTTTAATTTATTTCATCTGGATTTTTTTAAAGGAACATGAAGATCATTTATATATTTTTTTTAAATTATTTTTTGCTAGTTAAATTATCCAAAAAAAAATATCCTCTGGATATTGTTAGAACAGTATGGACAAAAAATATATTTCTGTGGTTTCAATTTTAGTTAAAATAAATAAATATTAAAACATTGTTTTTTTCATTGACATTTATTCAGAAACAATTATTTATTATAACCCGAGATATGTGGTTTAATATGTCTCTGATTAATTCAATTAAGAATCACAACTATGAACTTTTCTTGAGAAAAATAAGGATGACATTTTTTTATGGGAAGAGTAACTGAAATAAAAACCATGATTCCATGAAATATTTTTCAATCCATTCTAAGACTTACAAATATCAAGAGTTTATCCACCATTAAAACTGGTGGACGTGTTCAATTCAAACAGTCAGCTTCTAGAGACCACCATTTACTTCAATTAAATACATTAATTTGTAACAGATGAGGGGCATGATGATCACTGTTTATATCCTGACGGGACTAACCTCCTTCCAATATTACAGTTATCAGATACACTAACAGGCAGACACGATATTTAACAAATGACCGCTTTTCAATGATATTTTTAAAAACTGAAACTCACATTTTTATTAAACTTTTCATTTTGTGCCCAGTAACACTGCTTACAAATCAATAATAAGGGGAAAACTTTTGTTCAATCAGTCATTTATGATCACCGTCGTATTGTTGTTGTTTTGGGATCGAGTTATTCCCCTTTAAACGTCCTAATTTTCGACTTGTTGAATCGTCACTGGGCCGGTTTACCTGTCGAGTTTTTCTATCAGTGGGCTTTTTTCAACAAAATATCAATAGTTATCATCTCATCTATAGGAAAAGACGTTACTATTTCGTGTGTCATTACAATTTACATTTATTTATTTTCAAGTGTCACTTCCGCGGCCCGTATTTTCATCTTTCACCACCAAATTTGCAATGCAATATTGTATTTTCAGCCTTTTAATAATAACGTAGTGAAAGTTTGGAACCTGCCGCATCAAAGGGTATACTTGGTTTAGAATGGGAAACAGGTTAAATGTCTTTACGCAGCCTTTTTGTTGACGTCAATGCCGTTTCTAAAAAATGCCATTTTTTGAATGAAAAAGCACGTGAGCTTTGTCGCATTTTCGACGCCATTATGAGAATTGCTGCCCGACTGTATGGTAATATTTCAGCACGATACAATCTAAAAGGCTCTTCTCATAATTTGAAAGGAGACGAAAAAGCAAATATAACGTTGAGCTGCGCAACAATAGAACAGTATGTCAAGTGGCAAAGAGAAACACTAACAATTACCGTAATAACGGGTATCGCCGCAAATAGATTGTGTTTGTTTAGTGGCACAACTTATCCTTTGTACAGGTTTACATGTGATCCAAATACATACATACATAAACAACATAACTATCCGTGTGGCAGTAGACGATCAACTTCAGAACATACAGTGGGGATGTGGACCTCTAGTAGGAGATGGTAGTAGCATGTTCCGATTTTTAGTTAACGGTATGTTTCATCAGTACAATTGTGTACGTTGATTCACCCAAATTGTAATTATATGAAGTTACCTTGCAAGCCCATTACCACGAGACCAATTAAGCAATGAAAAGAAGGAATAATAATTAATTCTGTTTTGTTAATTTCCAGTGGCAATTTCTTGAATAAGAGAACAGATTACCAATAAATATATAAGTAAGTTTTGCAAAGTGTGTCGACCGTAATGACGAGCGGAATGTTTGACTGCCACTTGAAACTGAGGGCATAGATAGGGACAGAATTTTGTCCTGCAACAAACTTCATAATACATATGATAAGGGCGAGAAATCAAGATGACATATTTGATAAGTTTCATGGCTGTATCATAAATGTCTGACACTACTAAATCAGATGTTAGTAATTTTAAGGACGAGATTAAAACCTAAGACGTAAATGCCCAGAAATTTATCAAATTTGTATACAGCGTAATACAGCTATGAAAACCGTACTATGACCTATAATGGTTTACTTTGATAAATTTTGACTTGGATGGAGAGTTGTCTCCTTGGCACTCATACCACATCTTCTTATATCTACAGTATATGTCTGCTTTTGTTACAAAATATTTGAAAGGCTTCGTAATTTTTAATATCAAAAATATATGTAATGGGTAAGATACTGGATGTATGAGCTGCCCTACCCTACCACTGAAGGGTTGAAGTTCTCATACCCCTTTTCCGAATAATTTACAATATAAAGGAAACTCGCTTTTTAGTTGAAGTGCAACCAATCCAGCATCTAGAAATACAATAGCATGACTTTTAATAAGCTTTTGATTTTCAAATTTGAGCATCACTGACAAAATATTTATTGTCGAAATGCACATCTGGTACAGAAAATTGGTACCGTTAATGTTACTACTACCACGGGTCAATACCTCTGCTGGTGGGCTGTTAGTCCCGATGATATCACCAGCCTAGGAGCCAGTTATTAAGTACTGGCATGAAAATACGGATATTGTGTCATCAAATTAGCAGTTACAAACTTTTAGAAATTATTATAAATTAAGATATATATCTCCCTTATGCAAAGTTCTGATTCCTTGCCCGACTTTGGCTATACTTTTTGTCCTTTTTGGTATATAAGCTCTTCATTTTTTAAATTAACTTTGGGTTT
Source organism: Mytilus californianus (assembly GCF_021869535.1). Classification (NCBI taxonomy): domain Eukaryota; kingdom Metazoa; phylum Mollusca; class Bivalvia; order Mytilida; family Mytilidae; genus Mytilus; species Mytilus californianus. The sequence goes on along the minus strand of NW_026262717.1, from coordinate 669,686 downwards.
TCAAATATTTTAGCCTCGTCCATTACGATAGAGACATTTATTGTAGAAATGCGCATCTGATGCAGATGGTACCTTTTATGTTATTACTACCACTGGACAGATACGTCTGCTGGTTGACAATCCCCGAGGGTATCACCAGCCCAGTATCCAGTACCTCGGTATTGTCATAACATTTGGATATTGTTATAATCTAATTTGCTGTTGAAAAAATGGAAATTATTTTAAATTACGAAATATATCTTCCTCATGCAAAGCTGATTTATTGTAGAAATGCGCATCTGGTGCGGAAACAAATGGTACCGTTTATGTTATTACAAAGTAGAAAGTTACCATATTTTTCTTCATTTAATCATAGAAACAATATTCCTTCCACTCCTTGTTAAGTATCTGTTTGTCTTATCGACACGTTCTTTTCTTGAACTGAGCACACTCGTTCTGTATAGTACATATTGCAGTTATCATATGGTTATGTTTAAAAAGGAATTTTTGTAACGCAGTTCCTGTGACAACTCTGACAATCACTCCAGCTGTAACAAACGACATAATAAACGTTGAAGAAGGACAGACACAGACATTTACGTGTACTACAGATTCCTGTCGTCCTGCTGCCTGGATTCAGTGGTACATCGACACTCTAAATATAACAAATCAAGCTGAAGCACAAACGCCCCAACAATATGGTGAAAAGTTCATATCGTCCAGTAAATTAGTGTATACTTGGAGACAGGATGACCACAACAAAAACATTTACTTCGAAGCTATTAATATTGATGGAGTGCAGAAAATAACATCATCAAAGATTCTTATATCCATACAAAGTAAGTATAAACATTTTTTTTAATCTTGCCTACAAACATCACTTTAAAGATATTCAGTGTTCTAATACCGGTATGTTATTTAAATAATAAATCCCAAAGCGTTGACTATTAAAATTGGTCTCCTTATTTTGTATGCGAATGACAGTTTTGGTTACATTGTAATTTAATCAAAAGAAATTAAAGTATGACTCCGCTTAAATTGAACGGATTGTATAACCTTGTATTAACCAGAATAACATTTATTTTGGATCTATCTTCAAATTAAAAAAAAACCAAAACAACCGTATCGTACTACGAAAAAAAAGGAAACAATTCTATTTTCATGAGGCGGTTTGTTTGTTTCATTTCTAAAATTTAGCAATTTATGTCTTTTATTATCAAATAAGGTGATTTTGTTTTGACTGGTTCCGATCCTTTTATCAACAATGATCAGCCTTTTACACTTAACTGCTCATCTCATGTTGTGCCGAGGGGAGAAGAAGCATATTTCTACAAGGACAATATCAGTATCATTAACATACGTTATCTACCATCAACATCAACGTGTTATGGGATACCACAGGACGGAAAAACGATATTCCAATGCAATGACACTTGCACTTGTTCAGAGGATGCTCGAATATTCACATGGACTTACAGAGGAACTGTAACCAACCAGCGAGTAACATTTAAATGTGGCATGGATTTCGGTACTGATCAAAGAAATGTCACGTACAGAGAAATAACCGTTGAAAGAGCATGTACGTTACGCTAGATGGTATATACATATTGCTAAACACGCATTAACGTATTGTGATAATAATAAACATCAGTCGATCAAATTTGTTTGAATTAAAATATGTCCTACAATATGTAACACCATCCTGCAATTCACTGTTTACGTCATTATAACGTCAAAATTTACTTTGCAAAACAAAACATTATAATATATCATACTAATAGCAATATGCATCCACCTCAAACTTATAGTTTCTCATCATTATAAGTGGTATTTTGACACAGGTGTCAGTTTTTAGAGGAGGATAATGTAAAGCTCTTTACATTATAAATACATACACTACCATGTACTATGTAAAAAGTAAAATAACAAAAATACCGAACTCCAAGGATAATTCAAAACGGAAAGTCCCTTATCAAACGTTAAAATTGAAAACTCAAACACATCAAACGAATGGAAAACAACTGACATATTAACACATTTAACACAGTTCCGTGTGTAATATAACATTTTATGAGTAAAAACTTGCAAAATTTGTCTTTTCAAATAATGATTAAAAATCTGTTCGATTGGTATATGAAGTATTTCAATAACCGTCAAAATGAAGGCATTTAAGAGCATTTTATTATCATGTTAATGTCAATTTGAAATTTTAACCGGCATATTTCAAATATCTTACAAACATATATGTTTAAAACAAATCATTACAAGTTGAAGTATTGTTTCATATCTTACACAAAACAAAACGTTAGTGAAAAATCGTACAGAGGAAAATGATAAATTCAAATAAAAAGTCGTCGGTGAGACAACGAAATCATTGTAAGAACTGAAAAAATTTAGCTCAACGTGCCTTCGTTTGGCTTCAGCCCTATAATAGACCAACAATAGAAACGAGATCTAGAATCTAGTTTGCAGTGTTCCTCAACGTCGTTTGAACATATGTAAGTAAATCATGTTAATGTAGAATTTATGACATATTAAGGACCATTAACGCTGAAATGTTAGCCGATTGTGTCGGTAATTTGGAATTTTATATAAAAGTGTTACTAGTATATATTTAATTTGCAAACTGCAAATAACATTTTTAACTTATTATCCAAAAAAATGTTTTAATCCCATAAGTTAATGTGACTCCGCCAATTACTTCGGATGCACCAACACGAGAACCAGACGCTCCATCAAATGTTTTCGTTGTTTGCAAGGAAACGTCAATGACAGTTTTTTGGAGACCAGGATTTAATGGCGATGATATTCAAAAATTTAAAATATTGCTTGTGAATAACCAGACAAACCAAACCACTACTTCACAGTTCATGCCTGATCAAGGCAGAGCAGAAGCAGTGTTGTTAACTATTGAATCACTTGATCCAGAAACGTTATATATTGTGTCTGTGCAAGCCAGTAATACACACGGGACAGTGGCATCAGAAAACGTTAACTGCTCCACATCATCAGGTTAGAAATTATTCATTTTTTTAATTTTTTACAAGAGAAAATACTATTTGCAAATCAGTATTTCGTAAAATAATTGATTGATATTCTATTCTGGAAAAGCCATATATAGTTGTAATTGGCTCTGAAATAGCTTCCATTAAATTCCAGTAAGGTACTTTGTATGTTTGTCTTTTTGTAAACATTTATGATTCGTGCCAATCTGAGGAGTCCATCCTCTTAAGTTCTTATGATGAACTTTTACACAACTGTACTGTAGATTGATGGGAAAATTGAGTACTTTCAAACACATTAACACCGCCGTATTCCTTTTGTGTTTGTTCTTAAGTATGTCCCTAATTCAGAGGCTGTCGTTGATTGCAACGGTCTTTGTTTTTCTTTTATTATGCATTAACTGATCCAAAGTAAATAAGGATATAGCGAATGTGAATGCGTTTAAATATAACAAAGTTTTTCCAATTGTTTCCAATCAATATTCATTTTCCCCGAGTATTAATTATGAATGATATTGAAACGTACTTATTTTGTACATAAATTAGTCCGTTAGTTTTTTCGTTTGAACTGTTTTACATTTGTCATTTTGGGGCCTTTTACAGCAGACTATGCGGTATGGGCTCTGCTCGTTGTTGAAGGCCGTACGGTGACCTATAGTTGTTAATTTCTGTGTCATTTGGTCTCTTGTGAAGAGTTGTCTCATTGGCAATCATACCACATCTTCTTTATTATATTGGCGTTTTTTTTTTTCTCTCGTTTGGTTACATTTTTGACAATAGTGTTAACACAGTTACCTTAACTAAAAAAAATAGATAGATAGATTTATTTGATCAAATATCAACATAAAACATAACTGAAGTAGTATAAAAAAAACAATAGCAGACATGTAAACATACTTAAATCATAAAATCTGTTAAAAAAATGTTTGAAACCTAATCTGGATTGCCCATGAAAGCATTCCGGCTTATTTCGAATGGGGTCTATTTATGTCACATTCTTTAAAATATTCAAATATAGTAAGAAGAACTCATGGATTTGGCAGGTTTTATAGCAATCATGCAAAATTTAAAACCAAGCATTATCATTGATCTCATTTTCCTAAACAAACCTCCATTTCAGATCAATGAATATTAACAACCTTTTAAGATCCGAAAAGTGGAGATTTACCAATTAAAGTCATAAATAATTGACATAAATTACAATTATTTTTATCAAATACCCATGTTCGTCACCAAGAAATGAACAGAATAAGTCAATTGCTTTTCTGAACATTATTGATTGATTGAAGGCCGTACGGTGACCTATAGTTGTTAATTTCTGTGTCATTTGGTCTCTTGTGAAGAGTTGTCTCATTGGCAATCATACCACATCTTCTTTTTTATATTGGCGTTTTTTTTTCTCTCGTTTGGTTACATTTTTGACAATAGTGTTAACACAGTTACCTTAACTAAAAAAAATAGATAGATAGATTTATTTGATCAAATATCAACATAAAACATAACTGAAGTAGTATAAAAAAAACAATAGCAGACATGTAAACATACTTAAATCATAAAATCTGTTAAAAAAATGTTTGAAACCTAATCTGGATTGCCCATGAAAGCATTCCGGCTTATTTCGAATGGGGTCTATTTATGTCACATTCTTTAAATTAAAATATTAAAATATAGTAAGAAGAACTCATGGATTTGGCAGGTTTTATAGCAATCATGCAAAATTTAAAACCAAGCATTATCATTGATCTCATTTTCCTAAACAAACCTCCATTTCAGATCAATGAATATTAACAACCTTTTAAGATCCGAAAAGTGGAGATTTACCAATTAAAGTCATAAATAATTGACATAAATTACAATTATTTTTATCAAATACCCATGTTCGTCACCAAGAAATGAACAGAATAAGTCAATTGCTTTTCTGAACATTATTGATTGATTGATGGTTGCTTAATGTCCATTTAGCACATATAAAAGTTCATGCATATTCCGGATGAAAACAATTAATAATTAATGCAATAGGTAGGTTCTGTAAACTGGTTTGCCTAGAATAAAGAGCAGTACTAGCACTGAAAAATCTGGTTTTTGGATAGCGTAGAAATTTTACCATACACCAGGTATCCTATACTAATCCCTCATACAGGTGTATCACGATTTATGTAAAGATTTTGAAATGCGTTTGCTGTGTCGTTTCAGAATATAGGTTCTTTAACCTTTTGAATAAAGGCATTTGTTTCACATATCGCTCACTAACTCTAGTATTACTGGATTTATTTCTCCAAAACTTTACATTATTGATTGGATTAAAAATTCAAAGCTCCTTTTAATATTTTGAATTGTTTGTTTTTCCGTTCCAGTGTTGCGGGACTTTAACTGTTTGAATTAAGACAATTTTTCACATATTGCCCGCTTACTCCAGTATGCCTGGATTTATTTCCTCAAGACTTTACATTGTTGTTGGGATTGACAAAGGAAAGTTTAATTTCGATTTTTTTTTAATTTTCCGATTTCCGGTCCAGAGTTAAGGGACTTTGATCGTCAGATTTAAGTTAGTGTTTTGCATGTTGTAACATAACCAAGTTTACTTAGACTGATTTACATAATTGTTGTAATAGTTGACCATTACACACAATTCGATTTAAAAAAATCATTGATTAGGATTCAAGATTTATTCATAACCTCAAACACATACAGGTGTACAAGAGGACAATATAATTACAAACATAAGATAATACATAGCGAGACAGGACAGATAAAAACACAAATACATAGTATTTCATAAAAGACAATTGATATAATTAGTTAAAGTATTTCATAATTTTCTTTACGAAAATTGATAATTTCTTTTGTACTTGTACGTTACATATAGACAGCAGACCGGTAAATTTGTTCTTGCTTGGGTTCATTACATAATAATTTGATATAAACTTTGATCTAAGAGCAGAAACATCAACATTTTTACAGGTAAACAATATATGAAACTCATCACCTATTCCATCATTACATAATGCACATATTCTATTTTCCCTCGCAATCCCCGCCCATCTCCCCGTCTCAATAGGTAACTTCAAATTCGAACATCGAAGTTTAGAAATATAATATCTGTCCCTAGGTAATAATCGTAATAAATATGGTTCCAAACAAAACTCAAGTTTAAATAAAGAATAGTATTCCCCCCTGGATGCATTATGTATCTGTGAGAACCAGTGCTGATAGTACTGATCTGTTAATCTCTGTTTAACCATACCCTTTAACCAATGATTATTTACAATTAACTGATCGTTCCATATAAAACTAAGACCTGTATCATCAAAAATAGATTTTACATATTGAATCCATTTAAATTTGGTAGGATTCGTTCCATGTAATTTAATCATAAGTCTTAGAAAGATATTTGACAGTTTGCTCTCTGCTTTAATAGTTCTGCACCAAAATGATGCCATCCTAAGTTTTATAGAGATATCCAAAGGAACCCGACCTAATTCCCCGTAAACCATAAAATTTGGTGTACTATTCCGAACACCAAGAATATTTTTACAGAACTGCAGATGCATTTTCTCAATATTCTGTTTATTTTCAAACCCCCAAACCTCTGATGAATATAATAATATAGGTGCGATGACAGCATCGAAAAGTTGTAACTGAATATCAATAGGTAATGATATATGTTTTATCTTTCTGTATAGAGCAAACATGCTTTTTGTGCTTGATCAAAAATCCTTTTTCTAGCAGTACAAAAATTACCGTTGTAATTAAAAGTTATTCCTAAATAATTGAAAGAATCTACAACTTCTATAGCATTACCGTATACATGAAAATCAAATTTGTGTCGTACCTATCTTTTGCTAAACACAACAATTTTTGTTTTATCTATATTGACTTGGAGTTTCCATATGTTACAATATTGTTCAAAAACATCAAGTGCATGTTGTAGTTCTTCTTTACTATCCGACATAATAACCGTGTCATCTGCGTACAGAATGACAAAGATTCTAACTAATACTTGTAACAATTCTTCACAGTTTTTTGATATATATTCTAAATCTTTTACATCATTTTCCACAAAAAAGCTTTCTAAATCATTTAAAAACACCGAAAACAAAAACGGTGATAAATTTTCACCCTGCCTAACACCAACTCCACAATTGAAGAAAGTTGAACTTTGGTTACCATATCGAATACATGTCTTTATATTTTGATACATATCAGGCTAAGGGGGAATTACATTGCAATGTAATGCATTATATTGCAATTACTTTGACAAAACCATGCATTAAATTACAATTACAATTACATGCATTTATCAAAGTAATGCATTAAATTACAATTACTTTTGCAAAGTAATGCATTGAATTACACATTACATTTGTAAATGTTATTATTAAGTGAAAAAAAAATCAAACATTTTGAAAGACCACATGAAGTCACAAAAGATTCTAGCATATGCAATTACTGTTCCGTATACATATTAAATTTAAGTATCAAGTAAAAAGTCTATTCAGTACAACTATTTCATTTTAACATCATAACGGTTTCAAGGTATACATCTCTGTGTTTTCTCAAAAAAAGAAATCAAAGAAATGAAGTCTAATATTTATTTTAACTAATGTTAACTTCACTTTTATAAATATACATTTGTTTTATTTAATTCCAATCAAAAATATTTAGTATACTGAGAATTTCTTTCCTAATTAATTAATAAATTTATGACCAAGTGTCAAAATGGTGAAAAAGATTGATTGTAAAACAAACTAATTAGTGTTTTATGGCAATGGTCAATTTTCTGTTATTTAATCATGACAAGGTATTAATTGATGTTTTGACAACAATAAAACACTTTTACAGTAATGCTTTTCAAATAAAAAATGGCAATATCCAAATGATTATGTTCTTAATAAATCCAGAACTCTTAAATTCTGCTTTTGCGAAATCTCCAACAATCTGTGAAAGATAATGCCATGTAATGCAATGTAATGCATGAAATTACACAACTTTTTTCTCAAGTAATGCATTAAATTACAATTACATGTAATGCACAAGTTGCTGCATTACACATTACATGCAATTACTTGGAAAAATGTAATGCATTACCACACATTACAATTACAAATTTGCATTACGCCATGCCTGATACATATTATAGATAACTGTAAAAGTTTTCTCAGTAATGTGAGATTTTTGTAACTTTTGCCATTACCCTGTTCTCCAAACAGTGTCAAATAGATATAAGAAGATGTGGTATGAGTGCCAATGAGACAACTCTCCATCCAAGTCAAAATTTATAAAAGTAAACCATTATAGGTCACAGTACGGTCTTCAATACGGAGCCTTGGCTCACACCGAACAGTAAGCTATAAAGGGCCCCAAAAAATTACTAGTGTAAAACCATTCAAACGGGAAAACCAACGGTCTAATCTATATAAAAAACGAGAAACGATAAACACTTATGAACCACATCAACAAACGACAACTACTGAACATCAGATTCCTGACTTAGGACAGGTGCAAACAAATGCAGCGGGTTTAAACGTTTTAATGGTACCAAACCTTCACCCTTTTTCTGAAACAATAGTGTTACATCACAACATAGAAAGACACACTATAAAATATCAACTGAAATAGCTTGACTCAATCAAAGGACATATTAACACCATTGAACATACACTGAACAAATAAATTTGACCTATGACACAATGTAAATACAAAATAAATAAACTAAGGGAAGAATAATAAAAGTAACATGTTATATCGGTAATAAATGTTAAACAATTAAAGAAAAACAATATGCTCGAACAAAAATACCATCCATTTGCAATAACTTTAAACACAGGTAAATGAAAATAATTGTGTTGTTAGGTATACGTGTACAGTACCAATAGAGAAAGGAAATATTTTTACAAAATAAATAATTTGGATGTTCATAGTACGAAGTGAAAATTTATAGTTATACCAAACACTTATCAAAGCTGGTATATAGACCAGATATAACCCTGCATAACATTATATAACAAAAAAGCAATACAATTAGTATCAACAGGTCAAATAAACAAGAAAGTACGACTTGAGAGTACTAGCAGTTACTGACAGCTAGTTAAAAGCCAAAACAATTAATAATAAAAAAGCATGCATCAGAGACTAAAATCAACTAAAACACATCCCAGGGATTTAGTATTTTAAAGTCATGGACAGTCAAAGAAGACATGACTAGTGCAATGCCAAAAATAAATGTATCGACAGACAGTAGGATAGTTAGGAGTTTAACCTCTTTATAGACCTAAACGAACGTGGGTGTGTCTTTATACATCCCACTTGAAAAAAATACAAATTTAGTTATGTTTTAATTTGCTGATGACCAAATCTATATTAGTGCCAATGTAAACTATATTCAAAGATCTAATTACAACATTGGTAAGATAACCTTTACTAATAAGTTTGTTTAAAGGTTCGATGAGTTTACACGGATCACATAGTGATTTCCGCGCTTTAAGTACAATATTACCGTAAAATTTAGGATGTGAAATACCGTTTTTTTCAGTTTTCTACAAGTACAGCCAAATTTACTAAATAAATCAAATCTTTGTATCTGTGAAAGAACTTAGCAAAAGTTTTACGTAATTTATGGTAACGAAATCCTTGATTTAATAATTTACCAGTGATGCTTTGATTACGTTCGTTAAAATCTATAACATCACTACACACACGGGCATAACAAACGAGTTGGGATATATATACACCGTATGATGGAGCCAAAGTCAAATGCTCTCTTGAAATCCACAAAAGTGCAAAATAATGTTTTGCCCATCGAAAAAAATATAGACAAAATTGAATGCAGCACAAAAATATTATCGGTAGTTCAAAATCCTTTTCTAAATCCAGCCTGAGATTCTGATATAAGTTCAACTTCATCTGAGAAAATATTTAATCTCTCATTTATTATTGATGAAAAAGTCTTTCCAAAACAAGAGTTTTTTAATGTAACACCTCTATAATTTGCAGGGTCTGCTTTGGAACCTTTATTCTTAAAAATAGGAATCATTATACCAAGAGACCATAACTCTGGAACTATACCCGTATCTAATACTAAAATAAAAAGTTTAACATACATTGGCATAAGATCATATACAGTACATTTTATTATTCATTAATTATTTTGTCACATCCCCCAGCTTTATCATTTTTTAAGTTTTTTACACTTTTTAAAATCTCGTTTTCGGTTACAGCACCATTCAATAAGTTATACAATTCATCTGGCAAATTATGTACATTAAAATTAACCTCTGGTTCCTCAGTATTTGAGTCACATCTATTCATATCTTTGATAAAGTTATAGAGAGCTTCAAAAGAAAGTTCAGGATCTACGCCTTTTTTTATCTGACCCAATACTATTGAGAATATTCCAAAACTTTTACTATCTGATTTTTTGGTCTGACGTAACTTATTGCCAATATTTCTTTGGTACAGTTCATATACTTTAGAAAGTTCAATTTTGTAGTTTTTGCTTGAGTTTTTCATTTGTTTTCGATTTTCAGTGTTTTTTACAAAACTGTACCTTTTCTGCGCTTTGTGAATTTTTTTCTGTAAAACATTGCTTGTTAAACCAAGGTTTTGTATCGCTTTTGGGTTTGCGATTTTTAAACGGCTTATGTTTACCAAAAGTTTTCGTAGCAACTGATTGAAAAAAGTTGCTGATTCTCTCTACAACTTTGTTCATCTCATTTTGATGAATCCCTTGTTGTACTTCTAAATTGTCTAATTTTAACAGTATCTGTTCTAACTGACAATCATGATCACTTTTAACATTATCTAAAAATTCTGAACACTTTTCTTCTCTCCACTTGACATATTTTTCACTACCCAATTGAGAGAGTTCGTTATTACTATTAGACGTGTTAGGAAAGTCAATACGATTTTGGCGCTGATGTTAAATACCAATACCACTACAGGCTATAGTGGGGACCATCTCAAAAAGCCTAGATAACCATTTATTATTGTTACCTGTATTGCTGAGATTTTTTTAAAACAATAAACTTAAATAATAACAATTTATTCAACAATACACAGATGAGGATCATGCAAAAACACGACCATTATACATATTTATTAATATCATAAAATTGCATTGTTTCATAGTAGTGATCGATTAAGTTTAAAATCGTACGTTGTTCCTCCTTTTCTTATTATTTTGCCGAACGTCTTCAAGGAAAATCCAAAAAATGACCAAAATAAATGAATAAAAGAACACTGCTATCAAATTACATCCTAATCCGTTTTTTTACTCTACATCAATCTTTGTTCAAAATGTTCGTTTATTTGAATTTTTTTTTAAATGTGCTTTTCATGTCTGAACCTTTTGTAGCTTTTTTATGCCGTATGGGTTATGTTCCCTGTTGAAGGCCATATGTGACCTATAGTTGCAAACATTTACGTTATTTGGTCTTTGGTGGATAGTTGTCTACTTTGGAAATCATACAACATCTCCTTATTTTTAGTATCATGTATCTAGAATAGAGCAATGTGAAGCTTTACATTCTAATAAAAAAACTAGAGTATGTGTGTACTAGGCAACTAAAAAAAAAATAATTGAAAAAAAAACAAAAACTTTTTTATTGTCTTTCAAGGCCGGTAAATTTTATTAAATCACACACTTTAGATAGGGGTCCTACCCCTATAACCCCGATAAGTTATTTGCATCCCCACAATATTTGTTTCCATAAAACCCGATATAATTTTCATACCGAAAAAAGTATTTTCAAAATTCTATATATATTGTAAAAGACGGAAAATTAAAAACACCTTTTAAACGAACGTCAAATTATGTAAGCAATTCTTGTATAAATTTCTCTCCTCGTCATGACGACGACTTCCGTCATAACTGTTCATTCAATATACATTTTAACCATATTTTCTTGTATGCTCTAATTCAAGAAACTTCGTCATTGGTCAATTTGGGTTGTCTGAAGTACCATTTCTGCAAAATATGGTTCCAATATCCGAATTGTTAGATTTTTTCATTTTCCAGGGGAGACATATTATCTTGTCCTATTCAATTCTATTATCTTTATTTTTTCATTTTGTCTAGACATGTCACTCTGGAAATCTAATGTTATTCTGAAAAGGGACCATACCTGCAAAAACCTGTTCAAATGTCTGAATTAATTATCCTAATTCACATTTTCCCTGACATTTTCTTTCTATCAACTTTCGTAAGTTAGTTTTTCGGACAGAAGAGGTTATCGAAATAAGTTTTAATAGATTAACACATTCGGACACTATTCAAGCAAAGTGTTGAATGTACGTTTCGGTGATGGGTCGGTAGTTTTTTTTTCCTCTTGGTATCACAGCTTCCTCCACCAACAAAACACAACTAGACGTTGATTTAATTATCTTTAGGCCAGGAGGATATTTTGAAAACGGAATATTCCTTTTCACCTGCTGCAAGGCCTGTTTGATTTTTTGACGGGCAATTTTTTTTTCGATTTCCTGCATTTTGTTATGCCGAATACTCATCATACACTCCGCTTTCAAATTGGACGGTATATAGTGATGGGTGGTGGCATATGTCTGTTCTGTCATACCCAGACAATACAAATCACATACGGCTCGTAAAAAGGGGTTTTGTTGGACATCAAAACGATGCGCAGCAGTACAACCTTCTTCAAAGAATTGGCACTAATTTGAAATTGGATTTTTCTCCAAACTGTGTTAATGTGATGAGATTGATAGTACCGCCCAACAATTGTTACGCAATATAGGAGACACCGATTATACAAAAACCGCGTAAAAATTAAATAGAAGAATTTCAGAGTGTCGAGTTTATGTCGAACACGCCATCAGACGTTTACAACATTTAGGGTTGTCCGGACTGTGTGTAGACATTAAAGACACGAATTAAATCAAAAGTAAAATCACAAAAATACTGAACTCCGAGGGAAATTCAAAAAGGAAAGTCCCCAATCAAATGGCAAAATCAAAAGTTCAAACACATCAAACGAATGGATAACAACTGTCATATTCCTGACTTGGTACAGGCATTTTCTTAAGTAGAAAATGGTGGATTGAACCTGGTTTTAAAGCTAGCTAAACCTCTCACTTGCATGACAGTCGCATCAAATTCCATTATATTGACAACGATGTGTGAACAAAACAAACCAAAAAAAATCACAAATTATTGAACTGTGTGCTGGACTTGTGGAGAGATATCAAAGGGACATTCAAACTCATAAGTCAAAAATAAACTGAGAGAATTCGTTAACAAAAACACTCCTAAATTAAACAAACAAATACATATATTAATATCTATGAAATACCCGTGCATGATTTAAAATTTGTGGTCGACGTTAACTGTTAGCTATAGTGTATCAAACACACCACAAATATAAACTATGCTACGCCTGGATACTTTTCAATACAATTGTATTTTGAGAAAGTCCACACTTAAATCGTTATTTAACTTCAGCACAGTATTTAAATCCCTTTCCTAACACGTCTATTATATAAAATCAATGGAGCTTGAAAAACTAAATGTAATTGACAATGGACATCTGAGATCAATGGATCAAATTCCTTAATATCGAATTCTTTAACAACTGGAAATAAATTTGATGACAATAATAAATAGTCAATAACACTTGTGTCATTACAGGTTTTTTTACCAACCTCTATCATTACCTACTCTAGAGTTTGCTATATACATGTTATTTCTTTTACATACATTTAAAAGTTTGTGTCCGTAGTTATTTGGTTCACAATTACAACTTGTAACTCTGTGTAATGGAATACTGTTTCTAGGTAAATTTTCGTAAGCAAACATATATGAAAGTATACCCTCGTCTGAGTTAAATTCAAAAATATCAGCTAAATTTTCGTCCGGTATAATATAGTCTGGTAAACTACCAGTTTTGGCATTAAAATCACCAAAAATAATACAATTTAAACTGTCTATGTTTTTTATATTAAGCATCTCATTTTCTACCTCATCAAATGATTCACTTGTTGAATATTTCGAATTTGCAGGTGGAATATAAACACAACCTAGTAAACAATTAGTTTTCTGGTTTATAATAAGTTTTGAGATCTTGACCCACAGTACAAATTCACAATCTGTATTTAAAAAGTTTAAATAACCTTTTAACTGATTTCTATACATAACAACAATACCCCCTGATTTCCTTTTACATTTTTTTCTAATTCTAGAATAATACATATAGTCATCAGGTATATTCAATAAATCAGTGTCAGACAGTTTTGTTTCTGAAAATAGACAAATATCATAATTTTTTTATCATCTCTGTAAATTCCGGACATAACAATTTTTGTTTTATACCACAGACATTAAGAAAACAGATTTTTAGTTCAGAAAAAGTATTATCCGCATTGTTTGTTTGATTTTTACACGTGCTGATATCTCTTTCTGTTCTTCTTGCACAACACCCCTATGCGCCAGGAAAAGGAGGAGGTGGTCTTTGTTCCATGGATTGCTGGTTTTGGAACGATGGTCTAGGTGGCATTTGTGGTGGAAGTCGCGGGAAGAATCGCCTGTTGTCAATGTAAAGTTTATCATCACGTAAATAGGCTAAGTGCCCCTTCTGTCTAGCGTCCTTCATAATTGGTACCAATTCACGCCTTTTCTGAATAACTTCCCCTGGAAATTGTTCATGGACACGAAAGGTGTTACTTTCTTTCAATTTTTCTCTCGCAGCCGCCAGGACCTTTTCGCGGTCCTTTCTTTATTTAAATTTAGCGACGATTCCCATTGGACCTCTATCATGGCGCGGTTTGAGCCTATGAACCACGTGAAATGGAATATCGTCTTCGATTCCAAGTTCATTTGTTAAAAATGTTTTTAGTTTTTCTTCCGTATTTTCTGGTTGTTTGATATCAGAAACATCAGGAATCCCGCGAAATATCAAATTGTCTCTCATCGAGCGAGTTTGTATATCTACTATTCTGTCCCTCAATTCACAATTTTCGTTTTGGAGTTTTTCATTTTTTATAAAATCGATATTCTGTTCAATTACCGATGATCGTATTGATGATTCTTGAATATATGTGCTGTGTTTGTTTATTTGTTGTCGCATATCCGTTACGTTTCTGTCTAAATGTTCAAACCGTTGTTCCATGGCATTTATTTTCATAACAATGTCATCAAGTATGTCTAGTTTCTGGAGTTTTTGTGAACAGTCTATCATAAAATTTTCAAATTTACTGTATAACGAAAATTCATTTGGTGGAGATTGTGGCGAGCTGAAGCTGAGATTAGTTTGAAGAGGTTGGTTCGCTACCAGAAAATCAGCAGGAGTTGTAGGGGGAGTCATTGGGTAAGTTTGATACGGGGTTCCGATTGAAGTTTGACCGTATGTGTTTAAATGGTGTAAATTACTCGGGTTACCATATAATATGTTATGAGTTGTACTTAGTTGATCCGCTACTGGAGTATTAGGTGTATTGCGGTTAACACTCTGTACCTTGTTTACATTGGCGTCCATTTTTTTTGTTTTTGATTGTGGTGGTGTCTTACTTGAACTTCGTTTCCTTTTATTATGTCCTTTTCCTTTTTTCGATCCCATGTGCACTCAAGTTGTTGCTCAAGAACCTAATGTTCGTCATGTTATATCAAAAAGTTCCAATAAATTCCACAAAACATATATAACTAATAACTTTTTTGTGAGAGCTCAGAAGCCCTGTCTATCCTGTCCGCCATTTTTCTGTTTTTTTATAAGAATATAGTATGTTTCTCAGTGCGTCTTTATATGTTCATGGCAGCTACAGAAGATTCAGACAACCTTAATATAACTGCAATATAAAATATCAATTGGGGGTCATAAAAAAAGTGTTCAGAATTTAAAAAAAAAACGAAATATCCAACAAATTTGTATAACTTTATGCTTCAAGAGATCTTTAAAAAATATTCCAGTGTACCAGCGTAATACATTCATATCTAATTTGTCGACAAATTTTAAGACGGAACTGTAAATCAACTGTATTGCAGTTTAATAAATTGGCATTTTCATGTATATTAATGACATATATGGTTTTGTTAAGGTTAGGCACTTAAAGAATCGGACAAAATCGCGGCTGTTGGCATTGGGGCAGAAATAGGATCGGCTATATTAATATTTGGAATAACAAGCATTGCAGTCTTTTTTTTACAAGAAAAGAAAAGATACAATCAAAGGTTCGTAAAATATATGTTTGTTTTTCAATCTTAAAACAGTCCTTTTTCTTTAATTAAAAACGATCTCACCCAGTTTTGCAATTTTCACAATGTCTCAGGAGAGTCGTGTTCTAGCTACATATAGAGTCAAATAAAACCTTCCACAATATCATCAGCAATATAAAGGTTTGGTGATACCAGTCAATCGTCTTTGTCGTAAGTTCGCTCAAATACATCAACATCAACGTCATATAGGATGATCTTTCCAAATGGTTCTGCAAAGGTTTTGGGACGAAAGAAGTAAATTATCAACAGATAGCAAGTCTAACATGTAGAATGAATTCGAGTGTTGTATCGATTATAATTATGGGACAATTCAATACAAGTACTATGAATAAATGTAAACTATATAAACTCATCGTAGATACTGTTTGTTTTTTAATTGAAAAACATCTCCCGTTTAGTTTCAGTGTTCTACATAATGCCCACTCTCTCCTCCGTCGTGCAGCGGGGATGATCGACTACCTATTTTGTTCGTCTGTAACGCATTTCTGTCACATGTTCCGTAGCAACAAAATAAAACTTCTTGTTATATGACACCAAACGTTATGTGATTACTGTGTGCTATACATTTTTAGTTCCTTAAGCTTTTTGCTGAAACTTCATATTTATCAAATGTGATGATGCATATTTATATCATTTTTGTCTAAAAAAACATTAATTAATACAAGATTGAATACAACAATTTGGATAAAAATATTATAGCTTGTACAATCAATGACTCTTACAGAACAGAGAGCCATGTATAAAGCAACTCAGTATTCTAGGTAAGTATAACGTTATTGTTTAACTGAACTTATATTATAATTTTGAAACATTAGCTCACAAACTGTTGCCTTTTGTCAACAATTTCACAAAGTGTTGTTAGTAAGTTCTAAGTGTTGTTAGTAAGTTCTAATTGGTTGATAAATGATGTGACTAGGATTCAATTGACTAATTTTAGTTATAAAATTGAGAACACGCCAGGATGGGCAGAAGAAATTAAATGACAGTATGCGTTTTCTAAACCCGACCAATGAATATGTTGCTATCATTATAGGAATATTCTTCGGAACATAGTAAATTTAAAGCATCAATGTATGTGTTATTCTCGCTGTGTTCTTTAGGTGGTGATGGAGTCGAGAGTGTCAATTGACTTCTTCTAGTCAGAAATAATTTGATTCATTAAAGAAATAAAAGATAAAGTCAGAATGTCCGACATCGGTGTCAATCTATTCAAGAACGTCCCAACATAATTCTTGGTATAAGCATTTTTTTTTATTTAACCACTAGTTTTTTATGTTATATTTTCCTTTCACATTCCCTTATTCATGACCGTCAGAACAGACCATATTTCTTGTTAGATGAGTATGAAAGTGTAACCCCGTTACCGTATCTGAAATGAAGATTTAAATAAATAAATAAAAAATATTTTATTTACGTCTCACATCGTGCATGCAATAACACAATACAGTCATGAAATACACATTTTTTTTTATACATAAGCCAATTTGTACAGATTTATAAGAGACGATAACAACATGTATACATATTAAAATTAAACATGAATGATAAAAAAAAAAAACCAGCATAATAGTGATAAGATTTACAATATAAAACTTCTCGACATATTTTCAGAGTTACTGGTTTTGACACATAATAATATCTTGTTTCGAAAACAAAATAAAAATTTCTGACAGTCTGTAAAATTGTTAAAAACAGTATTTGAAATACATGAAACTCTCTCTTCTAGTCGCAAATGTTCATACCTTCCAGTTTCCGGTCTAATTGGAGCCACCTCACATCTTAATTTTGCAAAGAGACTTTTTTTCACTAAAAGGCATCTTTATAATAGCTTTTAAATAACATAATCCTGTTTAAAAATAGTATACGTTCTCCACGTGTTGCGTCCATTACCCCGTCTGGAAAGAGGATGAATTAGCAATGCTCTTCTATTCTTCAATATCTTTTTTGAAATGACCGTATTATTAAACAGATTTGTATTAACATTAGTGTTGGTATTGCAAAAGTCAATTAACTGTTTTTTAACCATGACATTCCAATTTTTGAAAATTTTCTTTTTCAGGCTGATCTCATCTGCCCATATAAATATGTTCCTGTTAATATGATCTGGCTCCATGTTTATTAATATATGCCAGTGTCTTGCAATTAACATGTTTTGGATGACTAACCCTCTCCCTAACCTGTACAAAACAATTAAGGCGAAGTGTACGTAATTGCACGCCTCTAGCGGAATTCAGGATAAAAAACGTGCGTCGTTAGTTACGCGGGTTATCTCCCCTACTCTAAGAAAGGAAAAATGGGCACATGAAAGAGAAATGACTTCGTGCGGGCTATCATGAATTCAAACAAGTATTCATGTGCTATCTCAAAACTTCAAAGAAATAATTAGAATGACTCCAATCAGAAATCTGAGTATCCTATTGTGAGTTAGTCTGACTCTATTACCACTGTTTTTGTTTTAGACACGCAGGAGCAGGTACACAATACGACTCGTGTTTATTTCAACAGAAGGTAAAAACGCCTAAACAACAAAATTATAACCAAATA
This sequence comes from Mytilus californianus, assembly GCF_021869535.1. Lineage (NCBI taxonomy): Eukaryota > Metazoa > Mollusca > Bivalvia > Mytilida > Mytilidae > Mytilus > Mytilus californianus. The sequence continues at coordinate 650,945 of NW_026262717.1, read as the reverse complement.
AAAAATAAACCAGTGACAATTCTGCTTCTATTCGTATCAAATTCATTAAAATCAAACCAGAATTGACACCACAATATTTTTTGAAAAACCATAGTTTTGAATGAAATGCACAGTGTACTGTAGATCCTGTAGCGTAAAATTGTAGGTAACGAATAATTATATTGCATGTGAATTTGTGTCTTAAACAAGAAAGACGTTGGCATGTCCGTTTTTATGCAATTGAAAATTTTATGATGTTATATATTTTATTATTTATGTAAAACGTATAAAAGATACTAAGGGGTAATCGACCACTAGTACAACATTTATAAGCCGAAGAAAAAGCCAACAGCAAAAAAAAAACCCATCAGATTCCGTCCACAAAACATTACACACTCAGAAACTAAGAATTGTTCACTATGACATTTATCTCAGAATATGTAAAATCTATGTCATCCAAATCTCAGTTTTCAAGGTGCAGAACATAAACAGGTGTCTTCTATTCCGTCCGCAATTTTTGGGGAAAGTAAAATCTAAATTTAGAACCATGGTTGAAACTGAAACTACACATGTATGATAAAAATAGAACGTGTTATTTTTTCTTAATCAAATTCCGATTTCGAAGGGATAGCGAAATTTGTTCTCTTTTGTTGTGCTTTTGTGTATCATTCAGCAGTAGTATAAGGTAGGGGAAGAAGGGGTAGGGGTGAAGAATAATAGTTCTACAATGTCGGGGCTTTTTATAACCCGGCGACTATATACGGTATGGATTTTCTCATTGTTGAAGGCCGTATGATTGCCTATAACAATTGGTTACATCCACATCCTTTAAGGTAGCTGGGTTGTCTAAATATTGGACGATAGATTTTTCTTAAACTACTGTAAGACTTCATTGTCAATGTAATTTTTAATTTCAATATAAAAACTGGGGATCACGGACCTTGTTTTTTCGTAATAACACATTGAAATTAACGAAATTTGGGTTATTTTATATTGTTGATATAGGGGAAACTTAAGTTTTCCTTATTGCGGAAACATTAAACGATAGAATTGGGTAAAATTCGATGAGAGAATTGCTTTTCATTAATAACTCCGAAATATCAAATAAAAATAAGAGGTCACGGGCCTTATTTTCTTGAAAAAAAACCCAAAAATTTTAAATATACTTTACGACACTTAATTTCTTGATAGTTCAATCTTTAAACTTCAAGTTTTAAGTATTTTGTTGTATATTAAATGATACTTGGTAAAATATTTTTAAAACAAAAAAGTTTTTGCAATCAACATGATCAGAACGGACGCTCAGAAAAAGACACCCGATCTACCTTAAACGTGGCAGATAGTTGTCTCATTTGCAATCATACCACAGCTCCTTATGTTCATATTATATTAACAAAACTGCAATTCATTTGCATTATATACAGGAACAATTAGTATGGCACTATACTAGGTAAACTCGTATAGCATCGCTCTTGGTACATTCTTATAGCATTACACCAGTACATTAATTTATAGCATATCACTATGCACAAAGCTTTAGCATTACACAATACACAATGCTATAGCATTATACACAATATACGCAATGCTAAGGCTAACACTGGGAATGATCTGTGCTACGTGAAGTTAAAACTCCGATCTGTTTTACTTTGCTAAAATTCATATGCGGGTTCTTCTTTTGACCTTATTACAGTCATAAAAATTCTCAAGATAATATGCAGATGCAGTTTTCTTATTTTTCGGGAGTCGTGCATGTGGATATTAAACAAATTATGGAACAAAAAATTATTTCCTTTTTTACTTAAAATCTCCAGCAAACATTAAATCATGCTTTGTCGTGTAGTTAAAGAAAAGGGAAAGCGATCGAGACAGGAAATTTTTTAAATAAAATTGCAGAGTTGTGTCACGTGCACGCGTGTGAACCTGACAAAAAATGGGCTTTGTGCGCAATCCCTCGAATAGCGCCGGAAGTGGTGAGGATGAAAAGATGCAGCAAATTATATTCACTTTTTTAAAATACAAACATGCAGAAATAAGATTTTAAAAAAGACGTGTATACGCGATCCCAATATTATAACCGATTATTAAAATACGTATAGAATCATTCTGTCAACGCTGTGTTTACTGGGACAATTTTAAACTTGATATTTGATTCATAATTATTAGAACATTACAATATAAAAAAAGAACATGTGGCATGATTGCCAATAAGACAACTCTCCACAAGAGTCCAAATGACACAGAAATTAACGCTTGAGCATTTGCAATAATTAGGAAAATGGGTTATACACACTCACGATTTTGTTACGACACTCTACGGTATAATAGCGTTATAGTAGAAATTGTGATGACGTTACAGTAGACATCAATAACGTCGCCGATTGTTTTTATTCTTTCCGCTAGAAATCAAACTTCCACAGGATATAGCTTGAAAACTAGCACGGTTGCTAAGGACTTTCTTTGCACCAATGGGTTCGTCGTTCATTTTTGAATCGCATATCGATTTTTTAAAAAATTCTGTGGAGCAACGAATTAGAAAATCTTGATAAAGTAAAAATATCTGCCGATTTTTATGATTTTCCCTATATATCCTTTGTATTTTTGGCTTATCATGCTGTTAATTTCAACAGCTTGTATCTGAAAAACGAAAACGGTTACCCCCTTTTTTTATTTTATTGTGTGATGTATTTTTACAAGCAGAATCCACATGTAAAATTTAAAAAAATTCTGTGGAGTAGTTAATTACGTACACTTCGCCTTAAGGAAGAATGACTATAATATACAGAAATCGACGACAATCACCGAATTATAGGCTCCTGACTTGGGACTCTTTAAAAATGCATGTTAATACTTTTTCGTTTCATTTTCCTAAGCAACATCTATTATATTTTTTGTGTTCCGAATAGTTGGTACTGCCAACATGTGTAGGATACACCTTTTGTGTGTCTGCTTTCTTGGTTTTTTGTTCGTATATTTATAATCATTCCAAAAGTACATAGGATGTAATCAAGTCAGTAGTTACTCCATCTCACACAACATGATCTTGCTTCATTGATTTTTCCAAAAGATACATCAAAATGATCGTTATAAACAATTCCAAAGACGGAATATCCAATTTGATAAAATGTTACGTTTTCCTAGCTGTTTTAAAATCATTGAATACAATTTTGAAAATCTGTTGTAATATTTCATGTTTTATTTGTTCGGAGGTAGCTGTTTATTTGAATTTCTTTTGTAGTGAAGGTGGCGTTAACATATATAATGAGTTGCATAATGCTGGAACTGGTAAGTACGGAAGCATTGTACAGCATAACATTGAGAATGTATCAGCATACTTTTTGTGAATAACTTACAAAAAGAAGGCGGAATACACATGTACAAAAGTAATCTTCAAACTCATTTAAAAACTGGCAATGCCTTGACAGAAAAGGAAACACTATCAAAAAAAAAAAACCAAAACAGAAAACTAAAGACCGATCAACACAAACCCCACCGAAAACCGTTATATTTTGGAAATAGCTTTTCCATATTGGCCAGGGTAATTCAACTTTATTTGGTCCGTTTCTGAAAATATTCTTTGACTTTGTTGGTTTTGTGTAATTCACACAAAATTATTCAAACACAGAGCAAATAATATTCTTTTTTTATAAAAATACGATGTGGTATGATTGCAAATGAGACAACTCTCCACAAGAGACCAAATGACATAGAAAATAACAACTATAGGTCACCGTACGGCATTTATCAATGAGCAAAACCCTTACAGCATAGTCATGCAAGCTTTTAAAGGCCCCGAAATGACATATGTAAAACAATTCAAACGAGAAAACTAACAAACTTAATTAGGTACAAAATAAAGATTTACTGGCTCCTGACTTGGGGCAGGCACATACAGAATGTGGCGTGTTTAAACATGTTTGAAGGCTCGCCAACCCTCCCCCTACCATGGGACAATGGTGTAACTGTACAACATAAGAGCAAACTTTAAAAATCAGTTGAAAAGGGCTTATCTCATCAGATCGATACAAAGCAGAACTACATTTTAAAAAACACAGAGTGGAAGTGGCAGGGTACTTGTACATCCCCACAACAAAAAGGCACTTAGTATAGCTCTGAAAGTACTTGCAGTTACCAACAACTAGTTCAAAGACAATAACAACTAATAAAAAGATCATGCATCTAATGACACCTCTTTGTCATTAGTTCGCCCAAAACAAATCATGCATCAAAGACTAAAATATCAATCAATACACATCCAACATCCATTGGATTTAGTGTAAAGACGTCATAAACAGTCAGAGAAAGACATTACCTTGTACAATGCCAAGATACAGGTATCGACAGATTGTAGAGCAATGTATGTTCATATGTATATACAAATAATGTTTAGTTTGATTTTAATTTATTGATAACAAAATTCAAGGATCTAATATTAGTGTTGACTTGGTAGCCTATTCAAAGGATCTATAAGTTTATCCGGATCGTATCTAAATTTCTGGGCTCAGCAAAGAACATCTCCGTAAAATTAGGATGTATATAACCTTTTCCGTTCTAATCAAAATGTTACTTGTATCTTTACTTGTTGCTGTTTACTCTTGGACTGATATTATGACCTAGTGAGAAAACTATTGTCAAAATACATAAGAAGGATAACAATATGAAATTATTTCCCCCTTGTAGCAAATGTTTATTAAAAAAAATAGTTGTATGATTGCCAACTTCGTAACCCTTCGTCAAGGTTATAAAATTTATCAAATATCGTATGGTTGCTATCGACCCTTTAATCAATGGAGGTCAGCTAGTTCAATGGAGAATGGTATAATATGTAATTTCCAATGCAAATGTCTACATTTAATGCATTCTTTGAAAATTGAGCTAAGAGAAGTTGAAGCTACAACTTGCAAGACTAGGAAAACTCAGACAAACCCATGAAAGAGTTCTTTTGGATGTGACATGTGGAACAGATCAAAGCTTTAATCTATCCATTATGTACTTCTGTTTTTGGTCAGTAAGCGTATTAGGTACTGATGACATACTATTTGTAGAAGATACAATTACAAGGTCTACAATATATCCGTGAGTATAAAACATAGGAAAGAGAACAACAGTGCAACATTATTTATCAGTGACGCTCAAATGAAAACTTGAAAGGCCAAATAAGGTACGAAGTTGAGGATCATTGAGGGCCTAAAATTCAGAAAGGTTTTGCCTTTTCAGCTAAGTAATGTATTTCTGAGTAGAAAATCCTTAGTGCTTCGAACAATCCAAAAATGTTTTAACAGTTATTTATGTATATGACAATAATAATGAAAATTCATGTCAACACACAAGTGATGACAACTGGTCTAGGGCCGCCCTCGTGCAGAAAACCTCCATCAGCAGTGGCATCGACCAATTGGTTGTAAAAACACTCATCAAAGATAACAGGCTTATATTTTTGTACGACTGACGCGCGTTTCGTGTACAAAAGACTCATTAGTTCCGCTCGAATCAATAACGAAAGAAACTCTTTAGTATTTCGAACAATTCAAAGTTAAAAGATATGATCATTCATCTCCAACACCTTAACTTCTTGCAAACCGGCTGAGCGATATCAATATGGAACGTGGAGAGTAATAAATAATTTAACCATATAGTTTGAAATTCAGGTTCTAACGGTTGAAAGCTTCTCCGATAAAGGTGATGTTGTACAAACAGTCGCACTCCACGACAGACATAAATATATTAAATATAATCAAATGTGCATCAAAACCTCTGTATTTTTTAACAGATGCGTCTTTTCCGGATCAGAGTTCAAGTGATACAAGGTATTTAATCAGATACAACTTGATTGCAGTGTTACTTATTTAATATCCAAACCATATAAAATAAATGTTGTCATTTGCCAAGAATTTACCATTCTCGAGAACTTATTATGCCCATGAAAAACAAATTAACGCTAAATACTCTAGGACAAAACGACGACAAAAATATACCTGAAAAAAAAGACCAGAGCTTTTTTTATATACTTAATGTAAATCAGCTCTGTTTTTATATTGATCACAAAGTAATCCCAAGAATAAATACATAGTACAAAAAGTCAACACAGTTTATAATAACCAAAAAAAAAAAAAAAAAACAACACACAGCCAGTTGTTGAGATTAGTGTTGAGAGAAAAAAAATAAAATGTTAAAAAAAGATTTGTTTGTGTTTGTTGAGTATCAGGTTGTAGTCTTCATCTTGATCTTTATATGTATAAACTAGTCGTACAATCAAAGAGAGGCGAAAGATACTAAAGGGACATTCAAACTCAAAAGTCGAATATAACCTGGCAACACCATGCTAAAAGCCAAAAAGACTAACGGACAGCAAAAGACGTAGCAACACGAATCCCACCAAAAACCGGGGGTGATCTCAGGTGATCCGGAAGGGTAAAAAAGTGTTGAATATAAATTTGAAACATTTTTCATAGAACCAAGGTAACCAGTAGTTAGCACAAATGCTGTTATTAAAAACCGACTGCAAATTCCTGCGGTTTTGAAAATTATGAAGGGAAAGTAAATTACGGAACCAATACATAATACTCATCATATATTTACAAACCTGTTGATTGAACGTGATTATTTGGTGAGATTATCAGATTCATTAATAGAAAAACCTGACGCATTACTATCAGGTAAAAATTCAAACTATACTCATCTTTATGAAATCTGTCTTGTTTTGGTTTTGACATGGTTCCAGGTGTTTGGTTGAAAGGATATTGGTTTCTCCAGTGCTGGAACGATCCACACCCATAACAAGCTCCTTGTTGTTGATTTCTTCGCCGATTACCATTCGTGCTGGCTTGAGCATGGTACAAGGCTTGTCCGTTGTACCATGACTGAGGGTCACGAAAGGGCTGATTTTTTGCTGGAAAAGTAGCATTAAATTGAGAAGGAGCACTCGATACATAATTATTGTAAGGCTTAGGAGCAGCCTTTTTCCCTTTTGAATTGCGTTTACGTAAAGCCCTGTTTTTTGCTTTATTAATTTTGCTCTCGTCGTCAGAGTCGCTTGCTACTGGATTAGTTTCATATTGTCGAACAGTCTCCCATCCCCCTTTGCTGCTATAGGCAATTTTGATTAGTTTGTTTTGCCTTTTGATCTTGTCAATAACTTCCTTGATAGTATCTCGTGCGTAATCAACTTTTGAGTTATCAATTGCCCAAATGGATTGTGTGTGGTATTTAAAAAATTCAGTGTTAAGAAGAAATTAAACCTTATTCCCCTCGTATTTCCAATTATACTGGGGTTCAGTTTTTAACTTTTTAACTTGGGATGCAACAGAAACGGTAGCCCGTGAACTTCTGTCTTAAATCGGAAATGTCTTTCCTTAAACTAGCGTTTAATTCACCTTGCGTTTTAACAGCTTGCTTTACATCTCTAAGCGAAACCTCATAGTCATGAATATCTAATTCCTCATTTTCAGCCATTAGCAACAAATTTTTACCAAGAAATATTTGAACCGATCGCTTTGGCGCTGTCCTGCTGAATGACCGCAACCCCCGTTTCGGCGGGAAACTGACGGTACGATAGGTACGACACCTATACATCATGAAACAGATGGTTTTTGGCTAAAAAAAATTCTGATTCACAACTTTGAAGAAATAAATAAATTGTCCAGGGAAAAGGAAGAAATAAATAAATTTTCTGAATGACAGTTTTTTTCATTAGATATTATGTTAAGTTCTGAAAAAAAATTCAAGCAACCAAAACATTAATAATGTGATACTTGCACTGTACGATAAAAAGTTTCAGAGTGAAACAAAAACAAAAAAAACAACATAAACCCCCTCAAAGTAAGATAGTCATTCCCTAAGCGTATAAATATAGCTCCAAATATGGCTGTTAAAAATCTCATATTTCTGGAATAACAATCCAGAAAAATTATCAAAATCAAAAGCAAGTCTGCATTCACCAATCCCAACAACAACTCACAACGTGTAGTAGTTTGATCTAAGCATACTAGGGCTAAAGCATGAATATGACCTTTTATTAATATTAATTTTACAGTCAAAGTCTCAAAACTCTGATATGACAAATTGGAAACTTTTCAAATCAAATGATACCTTACTTTCACATGTTTCACCAATTCCAACAATTATATAAAGTCTCTAGCATATCAGTCCACGAGTACTCAAGTTAAGGTACAGCCAGTGAAATATTTACTTAAATCTGAAGTAAAGTCCCATAACTCTTAGAGCATAAAACCAGAAAATTTTTGAAATCAAAATGGAACTTAAAATAGAAATAATTTCATGCACACTGTAGTCAGTGTGTGATATGCTTACATTGCCTTAACTTCGACAATTACTGTAACTCTTGAGCAACACACCAGAAAAATAATCAAAAGGGAGCTTCTAGTTTATCATTCTCTTAAATCTGACAATTAAAGTCTAGTAACTCTGACACCACATAACTAAAAGTTTTTTAAGGCAAAAGAGAGTTTTGTTTTATCAATCATAATGTTTTGTTGAATCTTCATACAATAATCTAAAACTATTGCAAACACAAAAATTGCTGCACTAAAACCACATAGTAATTGAAAATTTGTTGATTCCTGTTTTTGTTTAGAACTCATCTTTCATATTAAATGGCCCTCACTAATATTGAAGGCTCTGACAATCGAGAATCCTTTGTCTTTAATGAAAGGATTAGTAATACTTTTCATTTTATGAGCAGTAATATTTTGGCAAGTTGTATCTTTATCAGTTAAAAGTTTGACACACTATAATGAAAAGGAATAAAAGAATATTTAAACAAATATATGACAAGAAAATAGAATGTGTGTTTGCAAAGTACTCAAGATATAAAGTGGACAAGATTCACCAACCAGCTTCGTAGGCAAGGTTGGCTAGCTATACTGCCGCTGGTATTTACCAGTTTTACCGCCCTAGTCAATACTCCTCATGTGATCAATACTAATTGATTGAAAATTTTGATGTGGTCTTTACTATTAATTCTAATAAAACAATGATCTTTAGAGTGAAATTTTTTTTTTTTCCTTTGACATGAATATAATATTAAAAAAAAAAAATGTTGACATTCTTCTTTTTCTTCATTGTTATAAAACTCTCGATATGTTTATACTTAGCGCAGAGTCAGATATGTAATTATTAATGGCTGGTACTATCTACCTCCAACGTAAATTGACATGTATCGTAATCTATACACATACACTATGTCTATTTCGCTGTTTTCAAATTGAAATCCAAAAAGACACTACAGAACCGTCATTTATCTTCTAATATATAACAAAAAGAATAAATGCAAAAGAGCTTGAAAAAATGTAAATTGCTAAATTCCATGAACAATCTTTGCACATTAAGGGGACGACCATTTGATATTCTGATAGGGGACAAGAGGATTTTGTGCAGATATACCACTCATTTTCCCATCTGCTGCTACGCATACTTATTTTTTTTGCAGCTTTGCCCTGCAAATATTTATTTGCAGTTTTGTACACAATTGTTTCCTGCATTTTGTGTTGAGGAATATCCATTTTCATCCTGTCTAATGCAAGGTCACTTATTTTCAGCTCTTATATTTTTGTACCAGGCCAGGATTTTCATTTTCAAATTCCTCCTCCTAACGCACGAGATAAAATTCGAATATAGCAACCCACACCATGTGAAAATTTCCTACAAATCTATGAGAGTCTTGACGGGGGTTCCTCCATTTCTGTATTCTTTAATTTTTTTGCCAATTTCTATTCTTTATACTTTTTGCCAATTATTCTCTATTCTTTATATTTTAGCACCCCATTATCTCTTCTGAATTTTTTTCGTCCATTTTTCTCTATTCTTTATATTATTTCCCCATTATTCTCTATTCTGTAAACCCCCATCCACACCCTCATCTATGGCTTGCATGAATTATTTAAACTTTAAATATAATTACTCAATTAGTCCTTAGGAGTTTACTTTTGTTATTATACTTTACGTTCAAATGACTTTTTAAATAAGATTTAATACTTATATATCTTACATTTCTTCATATTAAAAAGTACACAATGTTATATAAATCCTCTTTTTGATAATTATAAAACTCACCCGATAAATATTAAAATTACGATCATTCAACATCAGATGCTTACGTTTTATTGATGAATGTACATGTGTACATGTATTGTTTTGTTGTTGTTGTTGTTGAAAAAATTCAGTTGCTTTATGTATCAACATTCATTGACTCTAAGATCTGGTATAAAATATAGATTTAATATTATTTAACCTACACCTATGCCCCCTTTTCATTTTTTTTGTTTGTTCCATACATGTACCATTATAAACGTTTCCAATATCCAAAATGTTTTTATAATTCTATTCTCTTTCATCTTTAATCATTACGGTACGCTCTTTTCCTTTAGAAATTGCCACAGGGGATTGTATACTTCATTAGAGCAGTTATTAAGAGTTCACTTTTATAATTAATCTACAATGAAAAGTCATTCATGTATAGCATTTTATAGTGCATGGAAAGCCATATACTATGGAAATTAGAAGGGAAATAACTGATCTTCCATTGAACGAGAAGGGGTGAGTGAACTTATCCCATCACTTGGCAACCGTCGTCGTCTGTCGTCCCAGTCGTCGTTAACTTTTACAAAAATCTTCTCTTCTTAAACTTCATGGCAACCAAACTTGGCTAAACCTATTATTAGGATATCTAGTACAAAAAAACTGTTCCATGACCCCGCCTGCCAACCAACTTGGCCGACATGGCTAAAATAGAACATAGGGATAAAATGCAAGTGTTGTCTATTATTTTGAAAACCGCTACAGTTAGAGAAAATCTGACAGGAGCAGATATGTTTAGAATGATGAGATCTACATACTGTCCGTTTTCATCAAAATTGTCAGACGACTTGTTATAGTAGTTATTGCCCTTAAATGACAATTTTTAACTCTTTTTTTTTCATTTTTGCTTGAGAAACTTTGAATAGCAAACTTAAACAGCTTAAATGCTCAAAATGTTCACAAGGAAGCACAATAAAATACCACTTTTTTTTATTTTTCGACAAATTATATAATTTTGAAAAACTTTTATTTTCCGAAAAGAAGGGGGGGGGGTGCATCTTATCACGAGTAATTAGTTTTCATTCTGCACCAATATAACTTCATAAATCATATATTCTCATTAATAATTAACAAATTGGTGCCAGAAATGCACAAATAAATGGAAGAGTTGGGCTTATTAAGTTGAAGAATTTTGATTGTTCATCTGTATGGCAATTTGTTTTTTTGTGAAAATGGACAATTTTGGAATAAAAATATTTTTTTAAAGACAAAAAAAAACAGGAATTTCTTTTTATTTTATTGATAACTAATAGGTTGTCTTTCAAAATTTGTCAGTTACATGTAAAGGTATTTTTGGTCTTGGAAGATAAACAAAAATAAAATTTGATGATTTTTGATTTTTTATATTATAGAATTTTAACGTATTCTTAAATGGTTGATATGGAAACAAACTATAATGTAAATCTAAAATTTTAACATTTTTGAATAGTGTGGTGTTTTGCTTGTCAACATTGTAAAAATACTTATTGTTTTTATTAATTAACTTTATTTTCCCTTATTTTCATATTTTAAAGGCTTCTTTTTGCACGTATTCAGGCAAAATGTGATTTGGATGGTTTCCATGGCAACAAGGGTAAAAAGAAAACAATTAAACATATGAAACTTAATTTTATTCCATACCTTCTTCAAAAACAAAATATCAAGACATTTGAAGAGGGGTCTTGAATCGTGAATCAACAGTTATCTGCATGATTCTTACAAAGACAGATACTTTACAAACACACTTTTCACCTGAAACTGTTCTACGTATAACAACCATTTGTTGTGACGGTTTATTATAGGTAACGATTTATCTCATTTCCTGATACATGTACATAACTAGACATGACTACTTATGACGATCAAATGCCAACACGAGATTTTGGAGATAAACATTAAACATAACGGAGATTATAGTTTTGAATACGGAAAATCATTACAGAAATTGATGTTTAAGTCGTACTTTTTATCACACCAAGATTTCGTGTAGAATGGGCTTGTGGATAATGAACAGACCATTTGACAATAACGGTTTAGTTGCATTCCTCAAGTGATGGTGATCATGCAATAACAGTTATGGATTTAAGGATCATCTAGTTATAGTAAGTGTATGGTTCATTTTTAATAAACACTATGGGGACTGACCGAAAGGAAATGGCTTTAATCATACGAATCAGATTGATTGATAGATTTTTGTTTGCTTTTCGTCCTGTGGCAACTATTTCATGCATGGTTAAGATGAGAACAAGTGAGAAATGAAAACAAACGGTAGGGTTTTCAATAACAATCAACCAGGATGATGGCCGAGAAATTGGGAACGCCACTGGAAAACTAGGATTTATCGGACAAGTGCAGAAAATTAGCCTTGCAAAATGTCACCTACAGTCCCCTTAGAGAGTTGTTGCAAACATACTTTAACATAAAGAGATCATGGTTTCGCTCTACACGCGGCATCGAATTTAACGTCCCAATTCTGTCCGGACGTGGTTGTGAACTTATACATCCCGCACACGGATGTTATACATGCACCTACCGCTATGCGAGTCAAAAGGTTACAATCGGGATAAGGACACAGTCGTTTAATTTAGACGACTATTTTGGTATTTAGAGATCCACATAATTTATGTAAGTCCTCGGATAAATCTCGCTAGCGAGTTGTAATACACTAACATGATAGAAAGTTATAAAGTTAATACATAATTTTGGCTTGGTTTACGTACAAAAGATAATTCCCTGTCAGAATTAAAACAAATAATGTTATATCTTACAAAGGATTCAATACTGAGTACACCATACCGCTTACAAAGATACGTTTATGGATTTTAAAGTTAGATACAGCTATTCCAGATGGATACAACTACAAGGTGGATACTGTAGATATTTTGTTCTGTTTGAAGCAAATTTAACCAATAAGAGGTAGGTAATTACTCTGTTCGGCGCAATAGTGGTAACCATAGTCGCTAAAACATGTACATATCACCTGTCGTTCATAACGTGTCATAAGAATTTATGTTTTTCTTCCTACGTAGATACAAGGATCGGGAGGAATAAACCCTACTTTGCCAAAAAAACACTCTGATTAAAAAAAAACAAACAATTCTCTGAAACTGACATTATAAAGATGCTTGATTTCTTGATTGACAACATATTTGTCACGTTTTGAGGACGTGTTTTTCAACAAACAATTGGCATTCCCATGAAAACTTCTTCTTGACGAGCATCTTTAAATCATCGTACGCCCTTCAACACTGAGCAAAACTCATACCGCAAAGCAAGCTATAAAAGGCCCCAAATTGACATATATAAACCAATTCAAACGTGAAAACTAGCAACCTGATTGATGTATAAAACAGTAAACGAAATAAAAATATGATTTACAGCAACAAACGACAACCAATAAATTTCAGGCTGCTGACTAGGGACAGACTCATACCGAATGTGATCGGGGAAGTTGACAATTGGAGGGTTAAAAGCAGTACTCATTAGAATACTACACAAACTGTTAAAATATCAATTAACCAAAATCAACAAATATGTTGTGGATCTTTCAATGAAGCATGGAGAATAGTATTGTAAAAAAAAATCTAAAGTGTTCTATATTTTGTAGTAGATCTTTAGAATTTTAAGAAATTAGGAAATTACATATGATTAAGACCGTTTGCGAATATTCATCATCACGTTTTTTTCTGAGTCTAATAGTTTTTATCAGCATTTTGTGAGATTTAGTTATCTGTGTAAAGACAAGATATACGGTGTTTATATTTCACAACTTGTTCGCTATGCCCGTGGCTGTAGTGACGTTTTGGATTTCAATGAACGTAATCTACGAGTCAGGGATTTCGTTACCACACATTACTTAAAAACTTTACTAAATTCTTCTATAGATACAATGATTTGGTTTGTAAGTTTGGCTGAACCTATAGAAAACTTATTTCAAACGGGATAGCACATCCTACTTTTTACGGAGATGTTGTTTGACGACCCCGGACATATAGATGCGATCCGGGTAAACTTTCAGATCCTTTAAATACAGTTATTCTAAAAGGTTACCAATCGAACACTGTAATTTGATCTTTAATTGTTGTTTTCATTGGTATGGATATTGGTTTTGTTATCAGTTAATTAAAACAAAACTAATATTATTGTTATAAACATGTACATATGCATATTCATGGCTGTACAATCTGTGGATACCTGTATCTTGGCATTGCACAAGGTCATGTTTTTCTCAGACTGTTTATGACGTCTTTACACTAAAACCGTTGGATGTGAAATGATTGATACGTTAGTCTTAGATTATGATTTTTTATTCTTTGTTAATGGTTTTGAACTACAGTACACGCTGTGACATTGTCTGAAAAATGCTGAGCATTTTTTTGTTGGTCTGAAATGCTTGGCATTTAGGTCCCTGATCAGACCACCAGTTGTGATTAGGGGAATAGGTGAAAAAACAAGGGTAATAAAATTGTCAGGTATTCATTAAGGGTAATAAAATACAACAGGGATTAAAACATAAAATTACAGGTAAAATCTATTAAAATTAATTTTAAACAATTGAAATATATTAGTAATAATATTATTGGTAAAATTTGTATTCTAATTATCATCATGTTTTTACTTTAGACTATTTTCTTTTATATAATAAAGCAGTGACTCTTTATGTATCACAATTATAGTGAGATTCTTTTAATTTTACTGGACTTTTGCTATAAAATTCAATGACCTGCTTTCAATTGATATAAAGATTTTAACTGCCTCGGTGATCTCGTGGTAACGTGTTCGCCTCGAGTGCGGGAGGTCATGGGTTTCGAACCTCGGCCGGGTCAAATCAAAGACTTAAAAATTGGTATTAGCTGCTTCTCCTCTAAGCACGCGGCATTAAGGAGTAAGACCAAAGACCGGTGGGCTTGGAATCAGAATAATGTATCTTGGTAAGGTGACATGTCTACCTGCAGACTGTTACCTTGTGAACTAGCACGTTAAAAATCCGACTCAGCGTGTCGATGTAGTACAAAGCAGGGTATATATTCATATTACATTTACATGTTCTCGTCCTGAATATGCATATTAATTTGCCCCTGGACGTTAAGCAGCCATTCATTATCATCTTATAAAGAATTCAGTTTTTAATTAAACTACAGTTTATGATAGGACAAAAGTCACAGTTAATTGGTTTACTATTGTTTGAATATACAGTTCATGTTGAACATGAAAGAAGAAATCCTTCAAATAATGTCTTTTTATGAAAACAGTTCATTGTAGGAAATTGTTCATTTAATATCATTATTGAATGAATAACTATCAAATTTTTATATCTATAGGCACCAAGAAGCAAGTACTTTAAGACAGTCTGTTTTCATAACAATAATATGATTTTTATTTTTTACAAAGTTGTATAATGTATTATTAATTTGGAACATACATTTGCTTGTTTTCTGTCCTACATTTTTTAAATAGTAGTGTATAATCTTAAATCAGTGAAGAAAAAGCCGTAAATAAAATAATGAAAAATGTATCTAAACTTGACTTCCAATTTTATCATTTTTTATGTGAATTATTAAATTTTTGAATAAAAAAGGATAACAGGAATTGCAAATTTTCCTTACTGTACAACAGACAACGGCATGTTTTTTTTATATATGACTTTATTTTATGACATTTGGTTATTTTTATAATAGCCTTTAACCATGGCACGTTTATTTGAAATATATAACAAAATAGATAAAATTTAGTTGATAATAATTTTGATAATTTATCATATTGATAAATAAAGATAGCATTTACATAAGATTTAGGACATATAATTTTTAAACATGTGCAATTTGTTAATATCTTGTATGATTATACAAAATACACATTCTTTTCATTTCGAATCCTGTTTTATTGATTTTTCCTATCCATAGTTCACCTGTAAAACAAAGGTAAACATGAACCTTAGCAGGTACAAAATATGAAACAAAATTGTCAACCTGTGGCAGTAAAATTACACACCTGGATGACCACCTGTTAATTTGCCCAGCAGGTAGCATGATTTCACTTCCCTAGTAATCCATGGTTTATGACCCCAAATAATGCCTGATATCCAATGTCATACATATGGGATGCTGATGATTAATCAGACTACGTCCAAGTGTGTACTGCAGCTGTCAGTAACTGCAAGTACTCTCAGATTTGTGCTTAGTGTCTTTTTTGTTGTAGGAATGTATAAATACCCTGCGACGTCCGGTCTGTGTTTTTGTTACTTATTTTTCTGCTTTGTATCGATCTGATGAGTTAAACCCTTTTCAACTGATTTTTATAGTTTGTTTATATGTTGTACTGTTACAAAACTGTCCCAGGTTAGTGGAGAGTTGAGCGCCCGCTAGCATGTTAACCCCGCCACATTCTGTATGCGCCTGTCCGAATTCAGAAACCTGTAATTCAGTGGTTGTCTTTTGTTGCTGTATATCATATTTGTATTTCGTTCTTTGTTTTTTACATAGTTCAGCCCGTTAGTTTTCTCGTTTGAATTGTTTTACATATGTCATTTCGGAGACTTTTATAGCTGATTATGCGGTATGGGTTTGGTTCATTGTTGAAAGCCGTACAGTGACCTGTAGTTGTTAGCGTCTATGTCATTTGGTGTATGGTGGAGAGTTGTCTCAGTGGCAATTATACCACATCTTCTTATTTTCATAAGAGGTTTCATTGTCCTTTTTATGTTATTTACAAAAGATATTTTTTATTTTTTGAAAAATCTTCCTTTCCCAGGGTTCTGTGAATTCCTGTTTCCTAAGTTAGACATTCCAAATAATCAGGCTTGCATGTACTATTAATAAATGTAGAGGAGTTTTGTTTCATTCCAAATAATCAGGCTTGCATGTACTATTAATAAATGTAGAGGATTTTTGTGCTAGAACAAAAATAGTTATGTCGTTGAGAGAGGATGAAGCATCTACAACCTCGGATTTCCTGAAGGAGTACGTTGTCCATTTGATTTTGAATCCGCCTCTGTACAACTGACCAAACAGATTTGATCCATTCAGACAAAGTGTCCAATTTTGAGTCATCAGACATAACAGACTTGTATTTTATCCCTTTTTTTGGTATACTCCCAAACTGCATTAGTAGCCCGCAGAAATTCTTCAAGTTGATTCGGGAATTCGATATCGTTTGTTTATGTTGATTGTTTATTGTGCTTCGAGTCAATTAACTCTCCACTCCGTCCATCCGCCAAAAAGACATTGAGTAGAAAACTTTCCTCAAAGTTGTCTAGGCTTCTTTGGAAGGAAATGATTTAATATTTGGTGTATAGCTTGATAATGTTGATGGGTTGCAGCGAATAAGCTATTTTTACATCCACCGTGCAGACACGTCCTGTTTGCCGATAGGTTGAAAAGTTACAACAGTCCTTGTACAAAGAAAATTTTCGTCAAACTTGTAATGAGTCTTATTGAAGGGAATGATTTTATATTTGGCCTGCAACTTGATTAGATTCAGTTTAAGAGAGTAAACAATGTTTCAATCCACCGCACAGCCGCTTCCTGTTTGCCGATAGTTTGATATTTACTCATTCTACATCGAAAATTTTAGTCAAAATTTTTCTTGATTTCAATGTAAGGGAATGATCAGTTATATTTTACTTCAATCAATTGCATGCAGCGACGCAGATCCAGACCTGGTATTGGTATTTTTCAATGTACATGTAGTATTTATTGTGCCGATTATTTTATTTGAAATTACAAAAAAGTTAAGTATTTATTTACCCGTGTGACGTACTGTAAATGGGCATGGCGTTTTTGATAAATATTTTTTCAATTTTAATAAAGAAAACGGAAACTATTTTGCTCAATAACTTGGTAATTAAAATTGTTTTTGTCATATTTCCCGTTCCCTTCTGCTACTAGTCGCTTCTTGAAATTTACAATCAAACCATTTATTTGAAAATCATGATCTCCCAGCATAAATGAATGATCGATGCCCTATTCATTATGTGCAGGTGAATGGACTGGCTCTACGCGAGCACCACACTCTCTGTAATTTTTCTGTCAAAGTGTCCAAACGAATTATTTATTAAACAAATCAACAAAAAAAACAAAAAAAAAAACAGAAAAGGATATTTATTTTATTCATCCCTTTATCTTGTTTTTTTTACACAAATATAAACGAAAAGAAAACATGCCATCGTGCTGTATTTTTGAAAATCCTCCGCTCTTTTATTCAGAACACGAAAGAAATTTCACCTAAGAAAAATAAATCATGTTCTTAAAGAATTTATAGGCGCTGTCTAAAGATGGACCAAATTAATTGTACTATGTCATCAAAATCTTAAAGTTATGTTATCAAAGTCAGTTGATTAGAGCAACATATTAGCTGAATCATCAGAAAATATATAAACAAAGGATATGTCTTAAAAATAAAAATAAAAACATTTGATATTAATGTTATGATCCCCTTGGCATTTCATACTTTTTAACACTATTTTAAGCATTTGTAAAGTGCGTTATATTGACATGATTTCATAATGTGTTTTCATAAGAATGTTTTATTCCGGCCAAAAACAAGGAAATGAATAAGAAGTCAATGCGTAAACGTTGATCTCTCACCTGACAGCACAGGCACTTAAAAATGTATCAAAGTCATTGATATCTAGAATAGTCGTTTCTTAAATATCCAAACACTACAAACGAAAATGAAACCCTGCTATTGTAGTCTATGACTCGATGAAATGCATAGCACAACCATGAATTTGTAGCAAACATTACATTATTTTTCCAACATTTTCACAGTGATATACACTTTAATATTATATTGTAAAATGCTTATTATCATGATTATAAGTGAACTTTTAGAATAATCAATATATTGTGTCCTAACCGGAGCTCAAGTAACATTTATTTACATTTTAAAAATTACCGTAGGTTATAATTAAATAGATGATTGGTATTTCATACAATACCACAGCGAATTCAAAATAGATATTTCAAAACGGCCGACCTTAATAAATAGCAATTCGTGGAAATTTATTTAGGTTAACAATGTATGACAAACTATCAAAACCGAAAGAAGATATTTCGAGTTCGGCGAAAAAATAGATAATACACTTCCGCATCCAAATATTCTTAAAAGGTTACATACGACGAATACGTATTTGATATGATGTGATGAGAAGATACATTTATCTAAGAAAATATTTTAAATATCCAATCTACCATCGAAAACCTGAAAATGCACTAAAATATCAAATAATCGGATTTTTGGCGGGAAATCTACTACAGGCAAGTAAACTAAACATCATCGGAGTTCGGTGTGTGTCCTTTCAGCACAGCACAAAATCGAACAGTAAAAGGTAGGACCAATTTGATTGGTTCATATACTGTATGCAGTATTATTTAACAGGAAACAATTTAACTATTTTTAACGGACATCAATTATATCATTTTACCAATGCATTGTGTGTTAAAATCAATGAAGTTATTGTTATAAAATATGCAACCTTGACTGATTACACCTACGTAACCTTGAACATTGTTTGTCATTGTGTTCTGAGTGTAAATATATGAGTAAATAATTGAAAAGTGTTGAAATATCGGTCAGTTATTCAAATTTAATTCACACAATGAAATTTGTTACTATTATTATATTTATACGATGAAATGTCATACGATTCATTGTTCATTTCGGTCAACATGTTTCCATCATGTTAGAGCGGTTTTATTAGCATTTACTTGTAAGACAGGAAAGTGTGTAAATGAACTCTGGTTGAAAACAATAACGAAATGACAGCTGAACTCGTATGCTGTGCTTATTTTGTTGTTGTTAATGCTGCCTCGAAAGCATTCCTCCCTTGTATAAATTATTTCATGTACATGTATATAACTGAATCTGTACACCTATCCCGAATTTCAGTATTTTTTTCAGAAACTATGTACAAATAATGAAGGCAACACATTTCTTTGGAATCGTCATCGAATGATTAACGACGAAACACTAGGAATTAAATAACAAATAAATCAAAGTAATTCAAGTAGTTATCTAGGACGTGTTGTGTAGTTCAAAACTTATCTTTATTTGGAGGTTTTATTGAATTTAATTATATTTCATATAGTTGAATCTTTAAATGGTCATCATAATGGTGGTTAGATTTTCCATTGCAATTAATGTTATATAATAGTGAAGTTTACTTCGTTGCCAATCCGGTATTCACTGAGTGATATTTGTACGACAATTGCTGAATGTACATGTAACTGTATTTAACTTCAAATGTATATTTACAATATAATACAACCAATATGAAATATTCTAGTATTTTATGTTTATTACTAGTCAGCACAATTATTAGTCACATACCAAAACAGAAACTGCATTGCATACTCAGTTATCTAAATAACAAAATAATTAATCATAGCGCAATATCAGATTATCTGTTGTTGTTTGTAGTCGAAAAAAACAGATACACGCAGGTCCGTGTATATAAGAGTCCATTCGTTTTTCGTTTTGAAAAATAAAAAAAAAAAAAACAAAAAAAAACAAAAGTGTTTTCGTTTTTCATTTTTGATTTCTCACAAACCAAAACGAAAAACCAAAGTGTTTTTGTTTTTCGTTTTCGATATCTTAAAACAAAAAATGAAAAACGGAAGTTTTTATTTTGATATAACAAAACAAAAACGAAAAACGCCATTTTGATTCAATATCTGTATTTAGTTATAAGTATTTCTCGTTTTAATATTAACTATGGTTTTGTATTTTGTTTCATAGTCATTTGAAATATGTCAACGAAGTTCGTTTTCATTTACGCAATATCAACATGTAGACGTCAAAATTAATGTAGACAAAATAGACTGCCTGACTTATGAATTGAAATAAATTGATTAAAGAAACAAAGACTTTCAAATTATCTTGTTTTTATCTAAAATAAGACATAGAATTGTAATTTTTAAATAGTGAAAGGATTACTAATTTAAATTACGCAATGAAATACACTATAAAGATGGTCAAATATATATATATATATATCATTACTTTATCACATTAACAAGGGAAGTTACTATCTAACAGACAGGAAAACTAGGCCGGTCGTTAAAGTATACACAGCGGTTATTAGATCAATAGTATTTAAATCGGAGATAAAGTCGACGAATGAAAAAGACTTTAACAATCTTAACAATTAGGGTGCATGATCTATACTTTTAAGTTTAGAAAGATTAGTAATCGAAGATGATTAAAATAGATAACTTAGGTCCATCAGCCAATATTACACGAACATCAGGACGATACTATGTTTGCGTTATTAAGATTAATTAAAAAAAGTTAACACCCCAAGTTCAGGTTTAGCAGATCATCCTATGAGTCACCTCCAGGAAGCAGTCCAAAAGAGGATATGTATACCATGCTCTGGCACATTATTATAATCCCCGAGCCATACTTACTTTATATCAGAATATAAAATGTTTGTATGTGATACGATAGCTGCGATTTTTTTTTTTCATTAAGTCTCAAATCACAAAATATAAGGTTGTGAGAGTAATTGAGTTTGGTCCGTTTCTTAGTATGTCGCCTCAATATTCCGTGACTTATTTTGTTGGTTTCGACTTTGCTTAATGCCCAAATGATATAATACCATCAACTTGCATGCTGAGCCATTTTTTTTTCAAGCAGTAACGCATCGTTACTTTATTTTTTGGCATGTTGGGTCAACCACAGAAATAGCCAACAGAACAGGCGCTTGAGGTACATGTGTAAGCACCCCTTTTATCCTATTTTATTGGGAGGAGGGGTCTTTAGGTGTAATCACTCATTGGGTCAAAATCTAAAATTGGTCTTGAAAGTAAATTGAAGATGACGTAATATATTGTGTCACAGTTTTACATATTCCCCTAAAATTAAAATACTATTCAGTGCTTTATGCTGCTGTTGGATTTATTTAATACAAAACTGCAAAGGGTTAGAGCCAATTTAATATTTAAATATTACAATTTTTTACTGATTATAAATGAAAACAAGAAAATTTGAAAGTCTTTGTTTCATTAATCACCTTATTTCAATTCGTAAGTCAGGCGGTCTATTTTGTCTACATTAAAATTGACGTCAACATGTTGATAAAGCGTAAATGAAAACGAACTACGTTGACATATTTCAATTACGGTGACTATGAAACAAAATATAAAAACATAGATAATGTATAAACTAGAGATACTTAGAAGCTAATACAGAAATTGAAACAAAATGTCGTGTTTCATTTTGTGATATCTAATTCGAAAAACTTTTCATTTTTTGTTTTGAGATATCAAAAACGAAAAACGAAAACACTTGTTTTTCGTTTTCGTTTGTGAGAAATCAAAAATGAAAAACGAAAACACTAGCTTTCGTTTTTTGTTTTTTGTTTTTTTATTTTTCAAAACGAATGGACGCAAATATACACGGACCATCGTATCGTTAAGTAGTATACTCTTTTTTCCTTTACTTTGAATTAGCTGCGTAAATTTAGCAGTACTATATTTGCACGGTTTGCTGGTTTATTCCTAAATCTGAGGAAATGAAATACGTTAATATTATCAAAGTACTGTTACATGAATGCAAACGTATTACAATTAAGAAAACAAGTAAATATGACCGGTACCTAGAATATATAACTGTTGAAAATCGCTTCAAATACAAAAATCTACAGTACAATGCAAATCTCTTTCGTAGACATTTGTCTAAATGTTATGTCTACTTGGAACGTTAACAAATCCTTTAAAGAATTCTGAGTTGTGTGCTGGTAGCCAGTTGCTTGACACGTTATATGCCCTCTTTTCTAGGGCATTCTAAACTTTCATTCCTCAAGTTGGTCGGCAAATATACATGGACTACCTTATCGATTTTAAAAGTGTTTGACTTGTAATGAACATACTATAAAACAAATGCCCACTGGTCAGTATACAAGCATCATTCAATCGCTCTTGTCAATATTTGTTTACAAACTATCAGCTTAAGACTATTTAAAGACATAGTTAAAATCTATAATAATTATACATTTGTCTTCTGAAAGTTACGTGTGTATCGTCCTTGAATACACAAATTATGTCTTGGTTGCTGACGTAGACAGTATTATTGATCATTTTATATCACTGTTTCGTGTTTTAATTATTATTACAACTGTGGAAATCGTTGGATTCTCGCAAAATAGTTATTTGTAACCATCGAAACACGTATCAGAGACACTACTTATAATAAATAAGGAGATGTGATTGGAATGTCAATGATATAACTATCAACCAGATACCAAATGATGTAGATGCTAGTAACTATATGGCACCATACTGCTTTCAACAGAGAGCAGAAGCCCTAATGTATAGAAAACTTTGCAATGCATGTATTTTTAAAAGGTCCAAGAAAACCGACAAAAGGGATTACTCATCAGATCGACACAAAGCACACTGGCAACAGTAGTATACCGCTGTTCAATAGTCATAAATCGATTTAAGTGAAACAAATAAGAGTCACAAACCAAAACCGAGGGAAACACATCAACTATAAGAGGAAAACAATGGAACAACATAAAAACTGAACTGCTAAAGACACAACGTAGCGATCTGGCAGTACTAGTAGTTACTGAAAACTAGTGCAAAGCTTATAGCAACTTTTAAACATTCATGTATACAAGACAAAATATCAATCAGTACACATCGAATTGATTTAGTGTAAAATCAGACTAGGAAGACATGACCTTAAACAATGTGAAATCCTTGCAGATTTGTAGAAATACTACGGTATTTATTAAGTTGATATTCATGCCTAATAAAGTTTTTAAATGTAAGTCAAGATATTAAGCAGATTTAACTGTATCTGTTGTATCATGTATTTCTAGTTCGATGGAATAGATGCTTTCAACATAGTCACCAAACTTTGTATTGTTTAATTACAGGACATCATCAATAGCGGAACTTAAAAGCTCCTGTATGAAGTCTGGCTCTTTGGAATAAAGAAGAAACAAGTCGATATGGAGTAGAGCACAGTTGGTTTCTATAAGAATGCTGATTGTTTGTTAAAAACACGTCCTCCCAACGTAACTGATATGATGCCATAAAAAAATCAAGCATATCTGTGAACTAAGTTTCAGAAGCGTTTTTGTTTGACTTAGAGTGTTTCTCTTACAAATTATGATTTGTCCCTCCCTAAAACAAAATAGTTGTATCTTTGTTTTATGAAACTAAGTATGAGGGATGGTTGGCGCCTTCAAACTTGTTTTACTCCGCCACATTATGTATTTTGTCTGTCCCAAGTCAGGAGCCTGTAATTCAGTGGTTGTCGTTTGTTGCTGGATATAATATTTATTTTTCGTTCATAATTTTGTACATAAATCAGGCCGTTAGATTTCTCATTTGAATTGTTTTACATTTGTCATTTCGGGGACTTTTATAGCTGACTATGTGGTATGGGTTTTGCTCATTGTTGAAGGCCGTACGGTGACCTATAGTTGTTAATTTCTAAGTCATTTGGTCTCTTGTGTCATTGGTAATACCACATCTTTTTTTTATAATGACCATTTGTTTTCAATTGTTCTGTAAGTTTGGAATGGAGAGTACTTGTATAAAGGGTAAAAAAGTCAAATGTTTCATACAATTACAAGAGGAAAGAGACTTAAATTGTTTGTTTTGCAACATATCTTATGAAATGAAATTTTTAATATCAGCATCAGAATCACATCACCCGTAGAGTAAGTGGTTTCACAATAGCTGCTCTTATGCCCAGTTTTGATTGATAATAAAAGAACGATTGGGTGCGACGACTGTAGGATAACCCGTCTTTATCTTTGTAAAAATAAAACTGAACAACACTTCTGCAGCAACATATTTAACTAATGACATGAAGGCCAAGTAAAGTGTGCCATTCCTTAACTTCATTTTAAAAGTAGTATCCACCTGCAACATCTTTAAACCATATGCATCATCTTGCAGTCGTTTATTTTGTGTTACGTTAAACCAGGTGAATGTGTCAGAGCTAGAAGTTAGGGAAGTGTTGCCATTTATAAGTATAGTTCCGCCTAGACAGATTGAAGTAAGGCAATCTGTTGCGGGAAAACAATTTAAATGATTTGAAAGATCAAATTTACTTTGTTATAAGAAATATTTTCCACATAGTAACATAGTGATCGAAAATGCCAAGTTACAAAAATAGAAATACTTAGAAACCTATATAGGCCAATTATTCATCACAAATAAACAAAACAACAAAACAACAGGAAGAAATCCAACTAGCTCGGGAAAGAAATGATAACAAACATCCGTATTTAAATCTCGAATTAAAGTAATAACCAGCTCATACTTTATTTACTTAAGGTGAAGAAATGATGTGCTAATTTCTCAAAATAATTATTAGTACTTCGTTTTTTCGCAAAATCGTCGTACAGCAGTTAAATATCATTCAATGTGATTTTTGGTGGGAAAACCTAGATAAGTTCGGCTTTGTAAAGTTCTCTCAATTGGCATAGGAAGTTCGGCGTTAGTCTTTATAATGCACATCAAAACAGAGAACAAAAAAAGTAGGTGTAGTAGATTTGACTGGGATACATAATCAATGATATTTACAAGGAAACAATGCCAAAAAGTCTTTATTTAGAATATGATACCTTTTATTTTGTTTGAATTCAATAAAAGCATAGTAATGCTACATTTGTAGGATTTCAAATAATATGACGTAATAACCTTGACCAAGCATTTGTTATAGATGTATACTTGTTTTACACTATTCATTTTGGGGCCCTTTATAGCTTGCTGTTCGGTGTGAGCCAAGGCTCCGTGATGAAGGCCGTACTTTGACCTATAATTGTTTACTTTTTACACATTGTAACGTGGATGGAGAGTTGTCTCATTGGCACTCATACCACATCTTCTTATTTATATTGTGAATAGATTGGTCCTTGAAATGTCGACCAATTGCACAAACCACGTATATTAACGTGGCTTGTTTTTGTTACAATATCAATATAAAACAAGGCCATTCGAGACGAATATTTCTAAAGCTAAAAATAGCTTTGTAAGTCCAAGGGCATGTAATTGAAAGGCATAATGTTCTCTTTGAAAATAAATTGACAATAATTTGAACATAAGACTGGCGATCTGTTTCTAGGCTTTATTATGCTGTCATTTTTACTTGTAATCTCTCCATTTCATCCAGTATATTCAAGTAATCAGCATTTTGGCATAAGCTTATTTTTTTCCACAGTCATCGGGTAGTTACTTGATTCATAAATATCTAAAGATGTATGTTTATCATGAATCTTCAAAATTATCAAACTTCAAATGGAACGCTGGATAAAAGACAAAGTTAATGATACATATGACACTTTTCGAATTCAAAACAAAAACAGAATAAAATGTGAATATTACTATGGTGTAATGGAACCATCTCGTTTTCATTGGCCATTATGCTCATACAAAATTGCAAAAATGCTTTACCACTGTCCCAAGCGAGATAAAGAGTTGAGCGGTTTCAAACATTTCATCCGGCTTAAAGTGCCCCTGTGATCTATTGGCATCACTTTGCATTCGTCGTCTATCTTTTTATTCAGCCTGCCATTTTGTTAACACAAACATGAATTATATTGATTTACAAGCTCCTAAATAAAGCAGTATGCGTTTAGATTTCATAATTTTAGTAACAAGATTAGAAATCTTTTGGATTTGTATAATGCTATGAAATTGTACATTGTTGGCATATTTTAACAGATATTCATAATATTATGGATTTTCATTAATCACTTGATATGTATGTATACTTTACCTATTTTATTTAACATATATCAATCTCTAATGTTGGTTCACTTTCATTTGCAGATGACCTTCTAATTATGTCTGAAAGTAAGAAAGGACAGCCTTGATATACTTGTGATGATTGGCAACTTACCTTAAATATTACAAAAATAAACACTATGGTTATCCAACAACAATCAAGCGTAGTCCCCCCTTTTGTAGAGTTTAAAGGTAACATACAACAAAATGAAACTAAATATAAATTTTCACGTTGCCTATTAATGTGTAATGATAACCTCAAACATAGTCTCGAAGAGCTAGCAAAACAGGTAATTTTACCTATTTTGGTGTCACAAAATCTCTTTGATAAATTGATGAAAGCTGCCAGATGAAAAGATGACATTGAAAATCTCAACTTTATTGATAAAACACCCTTTTAAAAAATCCATCTGACTTTTTGTAATTACCTTCTTTGTACCAAAAAAAAAGTAAAATACAGAACTCCAAGGAAAGTTCAAAACGAAAAGTCCCTTATCAAATGACAAAATCAAAAAGCTCAAACATTTCAAACGAATGGAAAAAAAAACTGTCATATTCCTGACTTGGTACAAGCATTCCCTTATGTAGAAAAAGGTGGAGTAACCTTTTTCACGTTGCCTATTAAAGTGTAATGATAACCTCAAACATAGTCACGAAGAGCTAGCAAAACAGGTCATTTTACCTATTTTGGTGTCACAAAATCTCTTTGATAAATTGATGAAAGCTGCCAGATGAAAAGGTGACATTGAAAATCTCAACTTTATTGATAAAACACCCTTAAAAAAATCCATCTGACTTTTTGTAAATACCTTCTTTGAACCAAGAAAAAAGTAAAATACCAAACTCCAAGGAAAGTTCAAAACGAAAAGTCCCTTATCAAATGACAAAATCAAAAGCTCAAACACGTCAAACGAATGGAAAAAAAACCTGTCATATTCCTGACTTGGTACAAGCATTCCCTTATGTAGAAAAAGGTGGAGTTAACCTGGTTTTATAGCTAGCTAAACCTCTCACTGTTTTATAGCCTGCTAAACCACACGCTTGTATGACAGTCGCATAAAATTCCATTATATTGACAACATTGGTAAATTTCTGCAATCCCAATCAGGACCAGGACACAATCGGTAAATTTTCAGATCAGACGAATATTCCCGTTTCAAAAAATCTGAGACCGCAAAAGCATCTCGCTGTTAGTTAAAATAAAGACTCATTGTACCGATCAACCAATTTGGGATAGTAAACTATGGCATAAATACCATTTTGCAGATGAGGAGGAATGTCATGGAGATGCTTCGATTGCATAAAACAAATCAGACAGACTATAAACCAAGAAAGGGATAAAATGCAATGTAGTCATTCAAAAATATCCATAGAAAATTTAACAAAGTTCCACTAAGACCAATCAACAACAATCTAGTGAAATAAAATAGTAATAAATCGCGTACAAATAGGCCTTAAAACATTGCAAAATGATACCTGTATTACAATGAGGGAGGCATACAAAGGGGATGCCATAGTTGACATATATTAAAGGTAAATATTTAGAGCAATTAAATGACAGACCTTCCTAATGGGAGATAGAAACCAATATGGAGAACACAACATTACGATTTATAAGCAAGTATATCGCAAAATACTCTGACGAATTTACCGATGAAGAAAAGGATTTGCTTGTGCTGTTTGAGGTAAAAAAAAAAGTAATGTGTACGGCTTGCCTAAAATACAGAAAAGCCTAGTAATCCAGGATGATATTTCCAAACAAAATAACACATACAAACGTGTTTTCTATCTTTCAAATTTACAATCCAGACTGATTGTTGCAGTCGCGTAATCCAACACACAGACTAAAATTGTATCGATATCATTATGAAACCACTGACATTTTTCTCCAAGTTTTACGATTTAGAATTTCTCAACCACTTACCAAGTTGAGTTGAACATCATTGTCTATTAGTTGGATTTGATGTAACTTGTATTAAGATATTCCGTATCCGTTAGGATTCTAAGCTACATCTGTTTGGTTGGATAAACATGGAAATATAATCCCCCCTCGTTTTCTGAAATCAATTTTACTAGCAGCCTTAACAATACCTTGCACGGTAGTGCTTTTTAATTTTATATAGCCAATTTTAATATCTTAAACTTGAACTTAAAATGCACCAACGTACACTATCTTTGTGATGAGATATATTAAAAAAGAATGCTTTAAATTATGGAAATAATGTTTGACATCTTTACTTTTCCGAACTATCAAAAGCCAATGGAGACGTTACTTAGACGATTGCTTTACATTTGGAATAAGTCCTTACGTGATATACAAAACTTGATAATTAACTGAATAATATTCATCTATCAATACATTTTTCAATTGAAAGTAGCATAAAAAACTACCATTTTGGGGAATTTTGCTGATTGAAACGGACGGGGAAAATCGCAATGGATAATACTACAAAAGCACGGACTAGCATAAGTATTAGGAAAACAAAAACAAAAATACCGAACTCCAAGATAAATCCAAAAAGAGAAAGTCAATAAAAACTTACAAAATCAAACGTAATCATCCACCCCAAACAGAACCGAACTTTCGATCTCGCTTGACGTATATATACAATTGTGAGCGATGAACTTAGAAAAACAGTAACACGAGAACAAACCGTGAACATTATCTCTTTTGTAGACCCCACAATCCGCATAACCTTAGTATCATCAAAAGATACTGATCAGTCCTCGAATTTATTGCCACTAACCCTTCAAAATAGCCAGATCGAACGACAAACGATGCGGTGTTTGTAAACATATTGAAATTAAAATGACAACATAGTGAGTGAAATTCACTTGTTGATTGCCAAAAGCCATGAAAACACAAGCGACCTGTTCAAAGTGGTTTTAATTGTTTAATATGTTAAGGCAATTCGCCACGTTTTCATTTTGCATATATTT
The DNA here is from genome assembly GCF_021869535.1 of Mytilus californianus. NCBI lineage: Eukaryota > Metazoa > Mollusca > Bivalvia > Mytilida > Mytilidae > Mytilus > Mytilus californianus. Next base: position 621,201 of record NW_026262717.1, on the reverse strand, counting down.
ATATGTGAACACAAATTTAATTAACTAGTATGTATTATTTGTATGTATTAGGTTTAATTCAACCAAAAACACTAATAACAAAAAGGGACCAGTCAATTTGTCACAATTCATGTTTATTCTATGCCAGCTACAACCCCGATCCCGTAGATTGACAGCTAAATGCATTCCTTGAAGCTTTTTTACTACACATTTAAGACCGTATAAACAATTCAACATTATGAAGACAACGTTTGCTCGTACTTCATATTGAGGGGTCATTTAAGACTTTAACACCCTGCGACAGGCCTAAGGTGATTCACTTATGTCCATGTAAAAACCATTTATACATTCAAAACAGTTAAATGTAAGGCCAAAAGCTTACAGTCTTACCACATGAGGGCAATTCAGGAAAAGCTGTAAAAAATATATAATGAAAATTCAAATTTTATCTAATTAGCTGTAATATGCAGAATGAAGTAACATAAGCCGTTGTGCATTGCACGTGCACTTTTCCACATAAACAATTGCAATGATTAAGTGAGCTATACAAATTTAAACAATAGCTTTTAAATGAATACAACAAGTCACCACTAGCAAATTTGGTTTTACAGGTTGTACAGATGAGTGCAGTCCTAACCTGTACAAAAGTCAACTTGGAGCAGACTTTTTGACTGCTTTCCAAGTTAACTTGAGACAGTTTAAGCAGACAAGCAAGTTAACTTCGTCGTTGGTAGACCAGACCTAGGTCTGCTTTTCTAGGAATGCTGCAGACCTAATGACAAGTCTGCTCCAGACCTGTGGACAAATCTGCTTTGGGCCAGTCATGAGAACTGGTCTACCCCCGACCAGACCTGTGGACAAATCTGCTTTGGGCCAGTCATGAGAACAGGTCTACCCCCGACCAGACCTGAGGACAGGCCTGCTCCAGACTTGACCTGTGGACAGGTCTGCTACTGACCAGACCTGAAGACAGGTCTGCTTATGACAGATTGCCGTTTTAAAAACTTTTCATATTAGACCTGAGCTTTTATTATGTAAACAATAATCGCATTGTTGTTTTCCCCAGTATAGCAAAATACTATACTCATTAGACTCTGTATAGGTGTTATACACATTAAACATTTCTTTTTTCATTTTATATTCTTAAAGACATTAACTAATTGCTATAAAATTACACACTTGTGATCGACAAATATACATGCAAGTAGCTATCATAAAAAAAAGAAAGTTTTTTTTTTAATTATAGAAGGCGGATAGAAAGGTTATCCAACGCATCGGAAAAACATTTTTATATGATGGGATATACACATCATTGTTTACGTTGATTCGTTCCCCATTTTTTACAGTCTCTTCCTAACTCTTTGCATTACATGGATTTTTCATCATAATTCACCTGGTTTGCCTTGGATTTACGATTAATCTGTCTTTGACAAAATGTTCAAACGAAATTTATACAGTGTCCGGATATATAATGTATAATTATGAACCATTTCGTCAATTTCGGTAGATTTACCTTCGTCCGAAAAAAAAATATACTTGTTCCGAAAATGAATGAAATATTTGCCCCTTGACGTTTAGTTACCAAAAACATCAAGCACCCGACATAAAATACTAACAGTATACTATTCCCAGAAGAGAACTTCACATACTTTTCATTATAAAGTACAAATGAAATCAGTCATGTCAGTGTTGGATGATGTGGTCAAGTAGCCTGAATAGTTTTGTTATACAAACCATCCTGAACAACTGAACAACTGACTTTAGGGACGGTTCAATATGATGAATATGGAGAGAAGTTGCTGGCACTCTAAATTGCTGTCATTTGTGTAATAATATCCATCCTGACATAAAAAAAAATACTGATTTATTATGCGACTACGTATATTTACATAATTAAGTGCAAATATTGTCTGTTTTGGTTGATGCGGTCAAATAATTTTATTATACAAGCCAGCCTGAGGTATCAAAACTACTGAAATTTTGTTGCGAGTCAAATGTTTGAAAAAAGAGGACATGCTTGCCTTCTAAATTGATGCGGACAAAATTTTGTAGTCATTGTTTTCCAATATTGCTGTCATTTGTATTATACAATTCGTCCAGACATAAAAATATAGCTGATGTATTATGCTGTTATGTAAATTTACATAATAAAGTGCAAATATTGTCTGTTTTGGTTGATGCGGTCAAATTATTTTGTTGTTTTAGCCAGCCTGAGGTATCAACACTACTGACATTTTGTTGCTAGTCAATATTTGAATAAAAAGAGGACATGCTGGCGTTCTAAATTGATGCGGACAACATTTTGTAGTCATTATGTTCGAATATTGCTGTCATTTGTATTATACAATCAATCCTGGCATAAATGTATTTCTGATTTACTATATGCGACTATATAGATTTACATAATAAAGTGTAAATATGGTCAGTTTTGGTTGATGTGGTGAAGTGATTTTGTTATACGAGCCAGCCTGAGATATCAAAACTACTGATTTTTTGTGGCAAGTCAATATTTTGAACGTAATAAATAAAGACATGCTGGCACTCTAAATTGATACAGACAAAATTTTGTAGTCATTGTGTTCCACTATTGCTATTATTTGTATTATACAATTAATCCTGTCGTAAGAATATTACTGATTTACTATGTGGCTATATAGATTTATATAATAAAGTGCAAATATTGTTTGTTTTGGTTGATGCAGTCACATAATCTTGTTATACGAGCCAGCCTGAGGTATAAAAACTACTGACATTTTGTTGCGAGTCAATTTTTTGAAAAAAAAGAGGACATGCTTGCCTTCTAAATTGATGCGGACAAAATTTTGTAGTCATTGTTTTCCAATATTGATGTCATTTGTATTATACAATTCATCCAGACATAAAAATATAGCTGATGTATTATGCTGTTATGTAAATTTACATAATAAAGTGCAAATATTGTCTGTTTTGGTTGATGCGGTCAAATTATTTTGTTGTTTTAGCCAGCCTGAGGTATCAACACTACTGACCTTTTGTTGCTAGTCAATATTTGAATAAAAAGAGGACATGCTGGCGTTCTAAATTGATACGGACAACATTTTGTAGTCATTGTGTTCGAATATTGCTGTCATTTGTATTATACAATCAATCCTGGCATAAATGTATTTCTGATTTACTATATGCGACTATATAGATTTACATAATAAAGTGTAAATATGGTCAGTTTTGGTTGATGTGGTGAAGTGATTTTGTTATACGAGCCAGCCTGAGATATCAAAACTACTGATTTTTTGTGGCAAGTCAATATTTTGAACGTAATAAATAAAGACATGCTGGCACTCTAAATTGATACAGACAAAATTTTGTAGTCATTGTGTTCCACTATTGCTATTATTTTTATTATACAATTAATCCTGTCTTAAGAATATTACTGATTTACTATGTGGCTATATAGATTTATATAATAAAGTGCAAATATTGTTTGTTTTGGTTGATGCAGTCACATAATCTTGTTATACGAGCCAGCCTGAGGTATAAAAACTACTGACATTTTGTTGCGAGTCAATTTTTTAAAAAAAAAGAGGACATGCTTGCCTTCTAAATTGATGGGGACAAAATTTGTAGTCATTGTTTTCCAATATTGATGTCATTTGTATTATACAATTCATCCAGACATAAAAATATAGCTGATGTATTATGCTGTTATGTAAATTTACATAATAAAGTGCAAATATTGTCTGTTTTGGTTGATGCGGTCAAATTATTTTGTTGTTTTAGCCAGCCTGAGGTATCAACACTACTGACATTTTGTTGCTAGTCAATATTTGAATAAAAAGAGGACATGCTGGCGTTCTAAATTGATACGGACAACATTTTGTAGTCATTGTGTTCGAATATTGCTGTCATTTGTATTATACAATCAATCCTGGCATAAATGTATTTCTGATTTACTATATGCGACTATATAGATTTACATAATAAAGTGTAAATATGGTCAGTTTTGGTTGATGTGGTGAAGTGATTTTGTTATACGAGCCAGCCTGAGATATCAAAACTACTGATTTTTTGTGGCAAGTCAATATTTTGAACGTAATAAATAAAGACATGCTGGCACTCTAAATTGATACAGACAAAATTTTGAAGTCATTGTGTTCCACTATTGCTATTATTTTAATTATACAATTAATCCTGTCTTAAGAATATTACTGATTTACTATGTGGCTATATAGATTTATATAATAAAGTGCAAATATTGTTTGTTTTGGTTGATGCAGTCACATAATCTTGTTATACGAGCCAGCCTGAGGTATAAAAACTACTGACATTTTGTTGCGAGTCAATTTTTTTTTAAAAAGAGGACATGCTTGCCTTCTAAATTGATGCGGACAAAATTTTGTAGTCATTGTGTTCCAATATTGATGTCATTTGTATTATACAATTCATCCAGACATAAAAATATAGCTGATGTATTATGCTGTTATGTAAATTTACATAATAAAGTGCAAATATTGTCTGTTTTGGTTGATGCGGTCAAATTATTTTGTTGTTTTAGCCAGCCTGAGGTATCAACACTACTGAAATTTTGTTGCTAGTCAATATTTGAATAAAAAGAGGACATGCTGGCGTTCTAAATTGATACGGACAACATTTTGTAGTCATTGTGTTCGAATATTGCTGTCATTTGTATTATACAATCAATCCTGGCATAAATGTATTTCTGATTTACTATATGCGACTATATAGATTTACATAATAAAGTGTAAATATGGTCAGTTTTGGTTGATGTGGTGAAGTGATTTTGTTATACGAGCCAGCCTGAGATATCAAAACTACTGATTTTTTGTGGCAAGTCAATATTTTGAACGTAATAAATAAAGACATGCTGGCACTCTAAATTGATACAGACAAAATTTTGTAGTCATTGTGTTCCACTATTGCTATTATTTGTATTATACAATTAATCCTGTCGTAAGAATATTACTGATTTACTATGTGGCTATATAGATTTATATAATAAAGTGCAAATATTGTTTGTTTTGGTTGATGCAGTCACATAATCTTGTTATACGAGCCAGCCTGAGGTATAAAAACTACTGACATTTTGTTGCGAGTCAATTTTTTGAAAAAAAAGAGGACATGCTTGCCTTCTAAATTGATGCGGACAAAATTTTGTAGTCATTGTTTTCCAATATTGATGTCATTTGTATTATACAATTCATCCAGACATAAAAATATAGCTGATGTATTATGCTGTTATGTAAATTTACATAATAAAGTGCAAATATTGTCTGTTTTGGTTGATGCGGTCAAATTATTTTGTTGTTTTAGCCAGCCTGAGGTATCAACACTACTGACCTTTTGTTGCTAGTCAATATTTGAATAAAAAGAGGACATGCTGGCGTTCTAAATTGATACGGACAACATTTTGTAGTCATTGTGTTCGAATATTGCTGTCATTTGTATTATACAATCAATCCTGGCATAAATGTATTTCTGATTTACTATATGCGACTATATAGATTTACATAATAAAGTGTAAATATGGTCAGTTTTGGTTGATGTGGTGAAGTGATTTTGTTATACGAGCCAGCCTGAGATATCAAAACTACTGATTTTTTGTGGCAAGTCAATATTTTGAACGTAATAAATAAAGACATGCTGGCACTCTAAATTGATACAGACAAAATTTTGTAGTCATTGTGTTCCACTATTGCTATTATTTTTATTATACAATTAATCCTGTCTTAAGAATATTACTGATTTACTATGTGGCTATATAGATTTATATAATAAAGTGCAAATATTGTTTGTTTTGGTTGATGCAGTCACATAATCTTGTTATACGAGCCAGCCTGAGGTATAAAAACTACTGACATTTTGTTGCGAGTCAATTTTTTAAAAAAAAAGAGGACATGCTTGCCTTCTAAATTGATGGGGACAAAATTTGTAGTCATTGTTTTCCAATATTGATGTCATTTGTATTATACAATTCATCCAGACATAAAAATATAGCTGATGTATTATGCTGTTATGTAAATTTACATAATAAAGTGCAAATATTGTCTGTTTTGGTTGATGCGGTCAAATTATTTTGTTGTTTTAGCCAGCCTGAGGTATCAACACTACTGACATTTTGTTGCTAGTCAATATTTGAATAAAAAGAGGACATGCTGGCGTTCTAAATTGATACGGACAACATTTTGTAGTCATTGTGTTCGAATATTGCTGTCATTTGTATTATACAATCAATCCTGGCATAAATGTATTTCTGATTTACTATATGCGACTATATAGATTTACATAATAAAGTGTAAATATGGTCAGTTTTGGTTGATGTGGTGAAGTGATTTTGTTATACGAGCCAGCCTGAGATATCAAAACTACTGATTTTTTGTGGCAAGTCAATATTTTGAACGTAATAAATAAAGACATGCTGGCACTCTAAATTGATACAGACAAAATTTTGTAGTCATTGTGTTCCACTATTGCTATTATTTGTATTATACAATTAATCCTGTCGTAAGAATATTACTGATTTACTATGTGGCTATATAGATTTATATAATAAAGTGCAAATATTGTTTGTTTTGGTTGATGCAGTCACATAATCTTGTTATACGAGCCAGCCTGAGGTATAAAAACTACTGACATTTTGTTGCGAGTCAATTTTTTGAAAAAAAAGAGGACATGCTTGCCTTCTAAATTGATGCGGACAAAATTTTGTAGTCATTGTTTTCCAATATTGATGTCATTTGTATTATACAATTCATCCAGACATAAAAATATAGCTGATGTATTATGCTGTTATGTAAATTTACATAATAAAGTGCAAATATTGTCTGTTTTGGTTGATGCGGTCAAATTATTTTGTTGTTTTAGCCAGCCTGAGGTATCAACACTACTGACCTTTTGTTGCTAGTCAATATTTGAATAAAAAGAGGACATGCTGGCGTTCTAAATTGATACGGACAACATTTTGTAGTCATTGTGTTCGAATATTGCTGTCATTTGTATTATACAATCAATCCTGGCATAAATGTATTTCTGATTTACTATATGCGACTATATAGATTTACATAATAAAGTGTAAATATGGTCAGTTTTGGTTGATGTGGTGAAGTGATTTTGTTATACGAGCCAGCCTGAGATATCAAAACTACTGATTTTTTGTGGCAAGTCAATATTTTGAACGTAATAAATAAAGACATGCTGGCACTCTAAATTGATACAGACAAAATTTTGTAGTCATTGTGTTCCACTATTGCTATTATTTTTATTATACAATTAATCCTGTCTTAAGAATATTACTGATTTACTATGTGGCTATATAGATTTATATAATAAAGTGCAAATATTGTTTGTTTTGGTTGATGCAGTCACATAATCTTGTTATACGAGCCAGCCTGAGGTATAAAAACTACTGACATTTTGTTGCGAGTCAATTTTTTAAAAAAAAAGAGGACATGCTTGCCTTCTAAATTGATGGGGACAAAATTTGTAGTCATTGTTTTCCAATATTGATGTCATTTGTATTATACAATTCATCCAGACATAAAAATATAGCTGATGTATTATGCTGTTATGTAAATTTACATAATAAAGTGCAAATATTGTCTGTTTTGGTTGATGCGGTCAAATTATTTTGTTGTTTTAGCCAGCCTGAGGTATCAACACTACTGACATTTTGTTGCTAGTCAATATTTGAATAAAAAGAGGACATGCTGGCGTTCTAAATTGATACGGACAACATTTTGTAGTCATTGTGTTCGAATATTGCTGTCATTTGTATTATACAATCAATCCTGGCATAAATGTATTTCTGATTTACTATATGCGACTATATAGATTTACATAATAAAGTGTAAATATGGTCAGTTTTGGTTGATGTGGTGAAGTGATTTTGTTATACGAGCCAGCCTGAGATATCAAAACTACTGATTTTTTGTGGCAAGTCAATATTTTGAACGTAATAAATAAAGACATGCTGGCACTCTAAATTGATACAGACAAAATTTTGAAGTCATTGTGTTCCACTATTGCTATTATTTTAATTATACAATTAATCCTGTCTTAAGAATATTACTGATTTACTATGTGGCTATATAGATTTATATAATAAAGTGCAAATATTGTTTGTTTTGGTTGATGCAGTCACATAATCTTGTTATACGAGCCAGCCTGAGGTATAAAAACTACTGACATTTTGTTGCGAGTCAATTTTTTTTTAAAAAGAGGACATGCTTGCCTTCTAAATTGATGCGGACAAAATTTTGTAGTCATTGTGTTCCAATATTGATGTCATTTGTATTATACAATTCATCCAGACATAAAAATATAGCTGATGTATTATGCTGTTATGTAAATTTACATAATAAAGTGCAAATATTGTCTGTTTTGGTTGATGCGGTCAAATTATTTTGTTGTTTTAGCCAGCCTGAGGTATCAACACTACTGAAATTTTGTTGCTAGTCAATATTTGAATAAAAAGAGGACATGCTGGCGTTCTAAATTGATACGGACAACATTTTGTAGTCATTGTGTTCGAATATTGCTGTCATTTGTATTATACAATCAATCCTGGCATAAATGTATTTCTGATTTACTATATGCGACTATATAGATTTACATAATAAAGTGTAAATATGGTCAGTTTTGGTTGATGTGGTGAAGTGATTTTGTTATACGAGCCAGCCTGAGATATCAAAACTACTGATTTTTTGTGGCAAGTCAATATTTTGAACGTAATAAATAAAGACATGCTGGCACTCTAAATTGATACAGACAAAATTTTGTAGTCATTGTGTTCCACTATTGCTATTATTTGTATTATACAATTAATCCTGTCGTAAGAATATTACTGATTTACTATGTGGCTATATAGATTTATATAATAAAGTGCAAATATTGTTTGTTTTGGTTGATGCAGTCACATAATCTTGTTATACGAGCCAGCCTGAGGTATAAAAACTACTGACATTTTGTTGCGAGTCAATTTTTTGAAAAAAAAGAGGACATGCTTGCCTTCTAAATTGATGCGGACAAAATTTTGTAGTCATTGTTTTCCAATATTGATGTCATTTGTATTATACAATTCATCCAGACATAAAAATATAGCTGATGTATTATGCTGTTATGTAAATTTACATAATAAAGTGCAAATATTGTCTGTTTTGGTTGATGCGGTCAAATTATTTTGTTGTTTTAGCCAGCCTGAGGTATCAACACTACTGACCTTTTGTTGCTAGTCAATATTTGAATAAAAAGAGGACATGCTGGCGTTCTAAATTGATACGGACAACATTTTGTAGTCATTGTGTTCGAATATTGCTGTCATTTGTATTATACAATCAATCCTGGCATAAATGTATTTCTGATTTACTATATGCGACTATATAGATTTACATAATAAAGTGTAAATATGGTCAGTTTTGGTTGATGTGGTGAAGTGATTTTGTTATACGAGCCAGCCTGAGATATCAAAACTACTGATTTTTTGTGGCAAGTCAATATTTTGAACGTAATAAATAAAGACATGCTGGCACTCTAAATTGATACAGACAAAATTTTGTAGTCATTGTGTTCCACTATTGCTATTATTTTTATTATACAATTAATCCTGTCTTAAGAATATTACTGATTTACTATGTGGCTATATAGATTTATATAATAAAGTGCAAATATTGTTTGTTTTGGTTGATGCAGTCACATAATCTTGTTATACGAGCCAGCCTGAGGTATAAAAACTACTGACATTTTGTTGCGAGTCAATTTTTTAAAAAAAAAGAGGACATGCTTGCCTTCTAAATTGATGGGGACAAAATTTGTAGTCATTGTTTTCCAATATTGATGTCATTTGTATTATACAATTCATCCAGACATAAAAATATAGCTGATGTATTATGCTGTTATGTAAATTTACATAATAAAGTGCAAATATTGTCTGTTTTGGTTGATGCGGTCAAATTATTTTGTTGTTTTAGCCAGCCTGAGGTATCAACACTACTGACATTTTGTTGCTAGTCAATATTTGAATAAAAAGAGGACATGCTGGCGTTCTAAATTGATACGGACAACATTTTGTAGTCATTGTGTTCGAATATTGCTGTCATTTGTATTATACAATCAATCCTGGCATAAATGTATTTCTGATTTACTATATGCGACTATATAGATTTACATAATAAAGTGTAAATATGGTCAGTTTTGGTTGATGTGGTGAAGTGATTTTGTTATACGAGCCAGCCTGAGATATCAAAACTACTGATTTTTTGTGGCAAGTCAATATTTTGAACGTAATAAATAAAGACATGCTGGCACTCTAAATTGATACAGACAAAATTTTGAAGTCATTGTGTTCCACTATTGCTATTATTTTAATTATACAATTAATCCTGTCTTAAGAATATTACTGATTTACTATGTGGCTATATAGATTTATATAATAAAGTGCAAATATTGTTTGTTTTGGTTGATGCAGTCACATAATCTTGTTATACGAGCCAGCCTGAGGTATAAAAACTACTGACATTTTGTTGCGAGTCAATTTTTTTTTAAAAAGAGGACATGCTTGCCTTCTAAATTGATGCGGACAAAATTTTGTAGTCATTGTGTTCCAATATTGATGTCATTTGTATTATACAATTCATCCAGACATAAAAATATAGCTGATGTATTATGCTGTTATGTAAATTTACATAATAAAGTGCAAATATTGTCTGTTTTGGTTGATGCGGTCAAATTATTTTGTTGTTTTAGCCAGCCTGAGGTATCAACACTACTGAAATTTTGTTGCTAGTCAATATTTGAATAAAAAGAGGACATGCTGGCGTTCTAAATTGATACGGACAACATTTTGTAGTCATTGTGTTCGAATATTGCTGTCATTTGTATTATACAATCAATCCTGGCATAAATGTATTTCTGATTTACTATATGCGACTATATAGATTTACATAATAAAGTGTAAATATGGTCAGTTTTGGTTGATGTGGTGAAGTGATTTTGTTATACGAGCCATCCTGAGATATCAAAACTACTGATTTTTTGTGGCAAGTCAATATTTTGAACGTAATAAATAAAGACATGCTGGCACTCTAAATTGATACAGACAAAATTTTGTAGTCATTGTGTTCCACTATTGCTATTATTTGTATTATACAATTAATCCTGTCGTAAGAATATTACTGATTTACTATGTGGCTATATAGATTTATATAATAAAGTGCAAATATTGTTTGTTTTGGTTGATGCAGTCACATAATCTTGTTATACGAGCCAGCCTGAGGTATAAAAACTACTGACATTTTGTTGCGAGTCAATTTTTTGAAAAAAAAGAGGACATGCTTGCCTTCTAAATTGATGCGGACAAAATTTTGTAGTCATTGTTTTCCAATATTGATGTCATTTGTATTATACAATTCATCCAGACATAAAAATATAGCTGATGTATTATGCTGTTATGTAAATTTACATAATAAAGTGCAAATATTGTCTGTTTTGGTTGATGCGGTCAAATTATTTTGTTGTTTTAGCCAGCCTGAGGTATCAACACTACTGACATTTTGTTGCTAGTCAATATTTGAATAAAAAGAGGACATGCTGGCGTTCTAAATTGATACGGACAACATTTTGTAGTCATTGTGTTCGAATATTGCTGTCATTTGTATTATACAATCAATCCTGGCATAAATGTATTTCTGATTTACTATATGCGACTATATAGATTTACATAATAAAGTGTAAATATGGTCAGTTTTGGTTGATGTGGTGAAGTGATTTTGTTATACGAGCCAGCCTGAGATATCAAAACTACTGATTTTTTGTGGCAAGTCAATATTTTGAACGTAATAAATAAAGACATGCTGGCACTCTAAATTGATACAGACAAAATTTTGTAGTCATTGTGTTCCACTATTGCTATTATTTTTATTATACAATTAATCCTGTCTTAAGAATATTACTGATTTACTATGTGGCTATATAGATTTATATAATAAAGTGCAAATATTGTTTGTTTTGGTTGATGCAGTCACATAATCTTGTTATACGAGCCAGCCTGAGGTATAAAAACTACTGACATTTTGTTGCGAGTCAATTTTTTTAAAAAAAAGAGGACATGCTTGCCTTCTAAATTGATGGGGACAAAATTTGTAGTCATTGTTTTCCAATATTGATGTCATTTGTATTATACAATTCATCCAGACATAAAAATATAGCTGATGTATTATGCTGTTATGTAAATTTACATAATAAAGTGCAAATATTGTCTGTTTTGGTTGATGCGGTCAAATTATTTTGTTGTTTTAGCCAGCCTGAGGTATCAACACTACTGACATTTTGTTGCTAGTCAATATTTGAATAAAAAGAGGACATGCTGGCGTTCTAAATTGATACGGACAACATTTTGTAGTCATTGTGTTCGAATATTGCTGTCATTTGTATTATACAATCAATCCTGGCATAAATGTATTTCTGATTTACTATATGCGACTATATAGATTTACATAATAAAGTGTAAATATGGTCAGTTTTGGTTGATGTGGTGAAGTGATTTTGTTATACGAGCCAGCCTGAGATATCAAAACTACTGATTTTTTGTGGCAAGTCAATATTTTGAACGTAATAAATAAAGACATGCTGGCACTCTAAATTGATACAGACAAAATTTTGAAGTCATTGTGTTCCACTATTGCTATTATTTTAATTATACAATTAATCCTGTCTTAAGAATATTACTGATTTACTATGTGGCTATATAGATTTATATAATAAAGTGCAAATATTGTTTGTTTTGGTTGATGCAGTCACATAATCTTGTTATACGAGCCAGCCTGAGGTATAAAAACTACTGACATTTTGTTGCGAGTCAATTTTTTTTTAAAAAGAGGACATGCTTGCCTTCTAAATTGATGCGGACAAAATTTTGTAGTCATTGTGTTCCAATATTGATGTCATTTGTATTATACAATTCATCCAGACATAAAAATATAGCTGATGTATTATGCTGTTATGTAAATTTACATAATAAAGTGCAAATATTGTCTGTTTTGGTTGATGCGGTCAAATTATTTTGTTGTTTTAGCCAGCCTGAGGTATCAACACTACTGAAATTTTGTTGCTAGTCAATATTTGAATAAAAAGAGGACATGCTGGCGTTCTAAATTGATACGGACAACATTTTGTAGTCATTGTGTTCGAATATTGCTGTCATTTGTATTATACAATCAATCCTGGCATAAATGTATTTCTGATTTACTATATGCGACTATATAGATTTACATAATAAAGTGTAAATATGGTCAGTTTTGGTTGATGTGGTGAAGTGATTTTGTTATACGAGCCATCCTGAGATATCAAAACTACTGATTTTTTGTGGCAAGTCAATATTTTGAACGTAATAAATAAAGACATGCTGGCACTCTAAATTGATACAGACAAAATTTTGTAGTCATTGTGTTCCACTATTGCTATTATTTGTATTATACAATTAATCCTGTCGTAAGAATATTACTGATTTACTATGTGGCTATATAGATTTATATAATAAAGTGCAAATATTGTTTGTTTTGGTTGATGCAGTCACATAATCTTGTTATACGAGCCAGCCTGAGGTATAAAAACTACTGACATTTTGTTGCGAGTCAATTTTTTGAAAAAAAAGAGGACATGCTTGCCTTCTAAATTGATGCGGACAAAATTTTGTAGTCATTGTTTTCCAATATTGATGTCATTTGTATTATACAATTCATCCAGACATAAAAATATAGCTGATGTATTATGCTGTTATGTAAATTTACATAATAAAGTGCAAATATTGTCTGTTTTGGTTGATGCGGTCAAATTATTTTGTTGTTTTAGCCAGCCTGAGGTATCAACACTACTGACATTTTGTTGCTAGTCAATATTTGAATAAAAAGAGGACATGCTGGCGTTCTAAATTGATACGGACAACATTTTGTAGTCATTGTGTTCGAATATTGCTGTCATTTGTATTATACAATCAATCCTGGCATAAATGTATTTCTGATTTACTATATGCGACTATATAGATTTACATAATAAAGTGTAAATATGGTCAGTTTTGGTTGATGTGGTGAAGTGATTTTGTTATACGAGCCAGCCTGAGATATCAAAACTACTGATTTTTTGTGGCAAGTCAATATTTTGAACGTAATAAATAAAGACATGCTGGCACTCTAAATTGACACAGACAAAATTTTGTAGTCATTGTGTTCCACTATTGCTATTATTTTTATTATACAATTAATCCTGTCTTAAGAATATTACTGATTTACTATGTGGCTATATAGATTTATATAATAAAGTGCAAATATTGTTTGTTTTGGTTGATGCAGTCACATAATCTTGTTATACGAGCCAGCCTGAGGTATAAAAACTACTGACATTTTGTTGCGAGTCATTTTTTTTTTAAAAAGAGGACATGCTTGCCTTCTAAATTGATGCGGACAAAATTTGTAGTCATTGTTTTCCAATATTGACGTCATTTGTATTATACAATTCATCCAGACATAAAAATATAGCTGATGTATTATGATGTTATGTAAATTTACATAATAAAGTGCAAATATTGTCTGTTTTGGTTGATGCGGTCAAATTATTTTGTTGTTTTAGCCAGCCTGAGGTATCAACACTACTGACATTTTGTTGCTAGTCAATATTTGAATAAAAAGAGGACATGCTGGCGTTCTAAATTGATACGGACAACATTTTGTAGTCATTGTGTTCGAATATTGCTGTCATTTGTATTATACAATCAATCCTGGCATAAATGTATTTCTGATTTACTATATGCGACTATATAGATTTACATAATAAAGTGTAAATATGGTCAGTTTTGGTTGATTTGGTGAAGTGATTTTGTTATACGAGCCAGCCTGAGATATCAAAACTACTGATTTTTTGTGGCAAGTCAATATTTTGAACGTAATAAATAAAGACATGCTGGCACTCTAAATTGATACAGACAAAATTTTGTAGTCATTGTGTTCCACTATTGCTATTATTTTTATTATACAATTAATCCTGTCTTAAGAATATTACTGATTTACTATGTGGCTATATAGATTTATATAATAAAGTGCAAATATTGTTTGTTTTGGTTGATGCAGTCACATAATCTTGTTATACGAGCCAGCCTGAGGTATAAAAACTACTGACATTTTGTTGCGAGTCATATTTTTTTTTAAAAGAGGACATGCTTGCCTTCTAAATTGATGCGGACAAAATTTTGTAGTCATTGTGTTCCAATATTGATGTCATTTGTATTATACAATTCATCCAGACATAAAAATATAGCTGATGTATTATGCTGTTATGTAAATTTACATAATAAAGTGCAAATATTGTCTGTTTTGGTTGATGCGGTCAAATTATTTTGTTGTTTTAGCCAGCCTGAGGTATCAACACTACTGACATTTTGTTGCTAGTCAGTATTTGAATAAAAAGAGGACATGCTGGCGTTCTAAATTGATACGGACAACATTTTGTAGTCATTGTGTTCGAATATTGCTGTCATTTGTATTATACAATCAATCCTGGCATAAATGTATTTCTGATTTACTATATGCGACTATATAGATTTACATAATAAAGTGTAAATATGGTCAGTTTTGGTTGATGTGGTGAAGTGATTTTGTTATACGAGCCATCCTGAGATATCAAAACTACTGATTTTTTGTGGCAAGTCAATATTTTGAACGTAATAAATAAAGACATGCTGGCACTCTAAATTGATACAGACAAAATTTTGTAGTCATTGTGTTCCACTATTGCTATTATTTTTATTATACAATTAATCCTGTCTTAAGAATATTACTGATTTACTATGTGGCTATATAGATTTATATAATAAAGTGCAAATATTGTTTGTTTTGGTTGATGCAGTCACATAATCTTGTTATACGAGCCAGCCTGAGGTATAAAAACTACTGACATTTTGTTGCGAGTCAATTTTTTTAAAAAAAAGAGGACATGCTTGCCTTCTAAATTGATGGGGACAAAATTTGTAGTCATTGTTTTCCAATATTGATGTCATTTGTATTATACAATTCATCCAGACATAAAAATATAGCTGATGTATTATGCTGTTATGTAAATTTACATAATAAAGTGCAAATATTGTCTGTTTTGGTTGATGCGGTCAAATTATTTTGTTGTTTTAGCCAGCCTGAGGTATCAACACTACTGACATTTTGTTGCTAGTCAATATTTGAATAAAAAGAGGACATGCTGGCGTTCTAAATTGATACGGACAACATTTTGTAGTCATTGTGTTCGAATATTGCTGTCATTTGTATTATACAATCAATCCTGGCATAAATGTATTTCTGATTTACTATATGCGACTATATAGATTTACATAATAAAGTGTAAATATGGTCAGTTTTGGTTGATGTGGTGAAGTGATTTTGTTATACGAGCCAGCCTGAGATATCAAAACTACTGATTTTTTGTGGCAAGTCAATATTTTGAACGTAATAAATAAAGACATGCTGGCACTCTAAATTGATACAGACAAAATTTTGAAGTCATTGTGTTCCACTATTGCTATTATTTTAATTATACAATTAATCCTGTCTTAAGAATATTACTGATTTACTATGTGGCTATATAGATTTATATAATAAAGTGCAAATATTGTTTGTTTTGGTTGATGCAGTCACATAATCTTGTTATACGAGCCAGCCTGAGGTATAAAAACTACTGACATTTTGTTGCGAGTCAATTTTTTTTTAAAAAGAGGACATGCTTGCCTTCTAAATTGATGCGGACAAAATTTTGTAGTCATTGTGTTCCAATATTGATGTCATTTGTATTATACAATTCATCCAGACATAAAAATATAGCTGATGTATTATGCTGTTATGTAAATTTACATAATAAAGTGCAAATATTGTCTGTTTTGGTTGATGCGGTCAAATTATTTTGTTGTTTTAGCCAGCCTGAGGTATCAACACTACTGAAATTTTGTTGCTAGTCAATATTTGAATAAAAAGAGGACATGCTGGCGTTCTAAATTGATACGGACAACATTTTGTAGTCATTGTGTTCGAATATTGCTGTCATTTGTATTATACAATCAATCCTGGCATAAATGTATTTCTGATTTACTATATGCGACTATATAGATTTACATAATAAAGTGTAAATATGGTCAGTTTTGGTTGATGTGGTGAAGTGATTTTGTTATACGAGCCATCCTGAGATATCAAAACTACTGATTTTTTGTGGCAAGTCAATATTTTGAACGTAATAAATAAAGACATGCTGGCACTCTAAATTGATACAGACAAAATTTTGTAGTCATTGTGTTCCACTATTGCTATTATTTGTATTATACAATTAATCCTGTCGTAAGAATATTACTGATTTACTATGTGGCTATATAGATTTATATAATAAAGTGCAAATATTGTTTGTTTTGGTTGATGCAGTCACATAATCTTGTTATACGAGCCAGCCTGAGGTATAAAAACTACTGACATTTTGTTGCGAGTCAATTTTTTGAAAAAAAAGAGGACATGCTTGCCTTCTAAATTGATGCGGACAAAATTTTGTAGTCATTGTTTTCCAATATTGATGTCATTTGTATTATACAATTCATCCAGACATAAAAATATAGCTGATGTATTATGCTGTTATGTAAATTTACATAATAAAGTGCAAATATTGTCTGTTTTGGTTGATGCGGTCAAATTATTTTGTTGTTTTAGCCAGCCTGAGGTATCAACACTACTGACATTTTGTTGCTAGTCAATATTTGAATAAAAAGAGGACATGCTGGCGTTCTAAATTGATACGGACAACATTTTGTAGTCATTGTGTTCGAATATTGCTGTCATTTGTATTATACAATCAATCCTGGCATAAATGTATTTCTGATTTACTATATGCGACTATATAGATTTACATAATAAAGTGTAAATATGGTCAGTTTTGGTTGATGTGGTGAAGTGATTTTGTTATACGAGCCAGCCTGAGATATCAAAACTACCGATTTTTTGTGGCAAGTCAATATTTTGAACGTAATAAATAAAGACATGCTGGCACTCTAAATTGACACAGACAAAATTTTGTAGTCATTGTGTTCCACTATTGCTATTATTTTTATTATACAATTAATCCTGTCTTAAGAATATTACTGATTTACTATGTGGCTATATAGATTTATATAATAAAGTGCAAATATTGTTTGTTTTGGTTGATGCAGTCACATAATCTTGTTATACGAGCCAGCCTGAGGTATAAAAACTACTGACATTTTGTTGCGAGTCATTTTTTTTTTAAAAAGAGGACATGCTTGCCTTCTAAATTGATGCGGACAAAATTTGTAGTCATTGTTTTCCAATATTGACGTCATTTGTATTATACAATTCATCCAGACATAAAAATATAGCTGATGTATTATGATGTTATGTAAATTTACATAATAAAGTGCAAATATTGTCTGTTTTGGTTGATGCGGTCAAATTATTTTGTTGTTTTAGCCAGCCTGAGGTATCAACACTACTGACATTTTGTTGCTAGTCAATATTTGAATAAAAAGAGGACATGCTGGCGTTCTAAATTGATACGGACAACATTTTGTAGTCATTGTGTTCGAATATTGCTGTCATTTGTATTATACAATCAATCCTGGCATAAATGTATTTCTGATTTACTATATGCGACTATATAGATTTACATAATAAAGTGTAAATATGGTCAGTTTTGGTTGATTTGGTGAAGTGATTTTGTTATACGAGCCAGCCTGAGATATCAAAACTACTGATTTTTTGTGGCAAGTCAATATTTTGAACGTAATAAATAAAGACATGCTGGCACTCTAAATTGATACAGACAAAATTTTGTAGTCATTGTGTTCCACTATTGCTATTATTTTTATTATACAATTAATCCTGTCTTAAGAATATTACTGATTTACTATGTGGCTATATAGATTTATATAATAAAGTGCAAATATTGTTTGTTTTGGTTGATGCAGTCACATAATCTTGTTATACGAGCCAGCCTGAGGTATAAAAACTACTGACATTTTGTTGCGAGTCATATTTTTTTTTAAAAGAGGACATGCTTGCCTTCTAAATTGATGCGGACAAAATTTTGTAGTCATTGTGTTCCAATATTGATGTCATTTGTATTATACAATTCATCCAGACATAAAAATATAGCTGATGTATTATGCTGTTATGTAAATTTACATAATAAAGTGCAAATATTGTCTGTTTTGGTTGATGCGGTCAAATTATTTTGTTGTTTTAGCCAGCCTGAGGTATCAACACTACTGACATTTTGTTGCTAGTCAGTATTTGAATAAAAAGAGGACATGCTGGCGTTCTAAATTGATACGGACAACATTTTGTAGTCATTGTGTTCGAATATTGCTGTCATTTGTATTATACAATCAATCCTGGCATAAATGTATTTCTGATTTACTATATGCGACTATATAGATTTACATAATAAAGTGTAAATATGGTCAGTTTTGGTTGATGTGGTGAAGTGATTTTGTTATACGAGCCATCCTGAGATATCAAAACTACTGATTTTTTGTGGCAAGTCAATATTTTGAACGTAATAAATAAAGACATGCTGGCACTCTAAATTGATACAGACAAAATTTTGTAGTCATTGTGTTCCACTATTGCTATTATTTGTATTATACAATTAATCCTGTCGTAAGAATATTACTGATTTACTATGTGGCTATATAGATTTATATAATAAAGTGCAAATATTGTTTGTTTTGGTTGATGCAGTCACATAATCTTGTTATACGAGCCAGCCTGAGGTATAAAAACTACTGACATTTTGTTGCGAGTCAATTTTTTTTAAAAAAAGAGGACATGCTTGCCTTCTAAATTGATGCGGACAAAATTTTGTAGTCATTGTGTTCCAATATTGATGTCATTTGTATTATACAATTCATCCAGACATAAAAATATAGCTGATGTATTATGCTGTTATGTAAATTTACATAATAAAGTGCAAATATTGTCTGTTTTGGTTGATGCGGTCAAATTATTTTGTTGTTTTAGCCAGCCTGAGGTATCAACACTACTGACATTTTGTTGCTAGTCAATATTTGAATAAAAAGAGGACATGCTGGCGTTCTAAATTGATACGGACAACATTTTGTAGTCATTGTGTTCGAATATTGCTGTCATTTGTATTATACAATCAATCCTGGCATAAATGTATTTCTGATTTACTATATGCGACTATATAGATTTACATAATAAAGTGTAAATATGGTCAGTTTTGGTTGATGTGGTGAAGTGATTTTGTTATACGAGCCATCCTGAGATATCAAAACTACTGATTTTTTGTGGCAAGTCAATATTTTGAACGTAATAAATAAAGACATGCTGGCACTCTAAATTGATACAGACAAAATTTTGTAGTCATTGTGTTCCACTATTGCTATTATTTGTATTATACAATTAATCCTGTCGTAAGAATATTACTGATTTACTATGTGGCTATATAGATTTATATAATAAAGTGCAAATATTGTTTGTTTTGGTTGATGCAGTCACATAATCTTGTTATACGAGCCAGCCTGAGGTATAAAAACTACTGACATTTTGTTGCGAGTCAATTTTTTTTTAAAAAGAGGACATGCTTGCCTTCTAAATTGATGCGGACAAAATTTTGTAGTCATTCTGTTCCAATATTGATGTCATTTGTATTATACAATTCATCCAGACATAAAAATATAGCTGATGTATTATGCTGTTATGTAAATTTACATAATAAAGTGCAAATATTGTCTGTTTTGATTGATGCGGTCAAATTATTTTGTTGTTTTAGCCAGCCTGAGGTATCAACACTACTGACGAAATTTTGTTGCTAGTCAATATTTGAATAAAAAGAGGACATGCTGGCGTTCTAAATTGATACGGACAACATTTTGTAGTCATTGTGTTCGAATATTGCTGTCATTTGTATTATACAATCAATCCTGGCATAAATGTATTTCTGATTTACTATATGCGACTATATAGATTTACATAATAAAGTGTAAATATGGTCAGTTTTGGTTAATGCGGTCAAATAATTTTGTTATACGAGTCAGCCTGAGGTATCAAAACTACTGACATTTTGTTGTGAGTCAATATTTTGAATAAAAAAGAGGACATGTTGGCTATTCTAAATTGATGTTGGCAACATTTTGTAGTCATGGTGTTCCAATATTGCTTTCATTTTTATAATACCATCCATCCTGACATAAAAAAAATACTGATTTATTATGCGGATATGTAAATCTACATAAGGCCAAATAAAAATATATGTGTGGTTCCAGTTACCCTACCTACCCTTTTTAGTCTTACTTATAGCCTACCCTAAAGATTTGATTGTCACTTTTCATTAAGCACTGTTAAAGTCAGAATGTTGCTTCCATAGACTCAATGTTAAAAAAAAAACCTATCTACCTACTCTAACTTTTTTTCAGATGTAACTGGAATCACACATACTATTTTATTTGGCCTAATAAAGAGCAAATATTGTCAGTTTTGGTTGGTGCTGTCAAATAATTTTGTTAAACGAGCCAGCCTTATGTATAAAAACTACTGAAATTTAAATATTCTAAATAAAATAAGACATGCTGGCCTTCTGGATTGATGCGGAAAAATTTTTGTAGTCATTGTATTCCAATATTGCTGTCATTTGTATTATACAATCCATCCTCACATAAACATATAACAAATTTAGTATGCGGCTATGTAGATTTTTATAATAAAGTGCAAATATTGTTTGTTTTGGTTGATGAAGTCAAATTATTTTGTTATATGAGCCAACCTGAGGTATCAAAACTACTGAAATTGTGTTGCGAGTCAATATTTTTGAAAAAAAGAGGACATGCTTGCCTTCTAAATTGATGAGGACAACATTTTGTAGTCATTGTGTTCCAATATTGCTGTCATTTGTATTATACAATCCACCCTGACATAAAAAAAAATACTGATTTATTATGCGGCTATGTAAATTAACATATTAAAGTGCAAATATTGTCTGTTTTGGTTGATGCGGTCAAATTATTTTGTTGTTGTAGCCAGCCTGAGGTATCATAACTACTGAAATTTTGTTGCGAGTCAATATTTCGAATAAAAAGAGGACATGCTGGCCTTCTAAATTGATGCGGACAACATTTTGTAGTCATTGTGTTCCAATATTGCTGTCATTAGTATTATGCAATCAATCCTGGCATAAATATATTTCTGATTAACTATATGCAACTATATAGATGTGCATAATAAAATGCAAATATGGTCAGTTTTAGTGGATACGGTCAAATAATTTTGTTATACGAGCCAGCCTGAATTATCAAAACTACTGACATTTTGTTGGGAGACACTATTTTGAATGAAAAGAGGACATGATGGCTACTCTTAATTGATGCGAACAATATTTTGTAGTCATTGAGTTCCAATATTGCTGTCATTTGTATTATACAATCCATCCTGACATAAAACAAATACTGATTTATTATGCGGTTATGTAAATTTACATAATAAATTGCAAATATTGTCTGTTTTGGTTGATGCGGTCAAATTATTTTGTTGTATGAGCCAGCCTGAGTTATCAAAACTACTGAAATTTTGTTGGGAGACACTATTTTGAATAAAAAGAGGACATGATGGCTACTCTTAGTGATGCGAACAACATTTTGTAGTCATTGTGTTCTAATATTGCTGTCATTTGTGTAATAACATCCATCCTGACATAAAAAAAAATACTGATTTATTATGCGGCTACGTATATTAACATAATTAAGTGCAAATATTGTCTGTTTTGGTTGATGCGGTCAAATAATTTTATTATACAAGCCAGCCTGAGGTATCAAAACTACTGAAATTTTGTTGCGAGTCAATATTTACAATAAAAAGAGAAAATGCTGGCCTTCGAAATTGATGCGGACAACATTTAGAGGACATGCTGGCCTTCGAAATTGATGCGGACTACATTTTGTAGTCATTGTGTTCCAATATTGCTGTCATTTGTATTATACAATCAATGCTGACATAAAAATATTACTGATTTATTATGCTGCTATGTAAATTTACATAATTAAGTGCAAAAGTTGTCTGTTTTGGTTGATGCGGTCAAATAATTTTATTATACGAGCCAGCCTGAGGTATCAAAACAAGTTTATAAGACTAATGCTACATTTTAAAACCGATCAGAACTTATAACATTTTATATAAAATACATGTATCTGATATACAGTAGTTGTCGTCTGTTTAGGTAGTTCATATGTGTTTCTCCTTTGCTCGTTTTTATATAGATTAGACCGCTGGTTTTCCCGTTTGAATGGTTTTACACTAGTAATTGTTGGTGCCCTTTATAGCTTGCTGTTCGGTGTGAGCCAAGGCTCCGTGTTGAAGGCCGTACCTTGACCTATAATAGTTTACTTTTATAAATTGTTACTTGGATGGAGAGTTGTCTCATTGGCACTCATACCACATCTTCCTATATCTATATACGACTTAAGGAATTTGATATTTATTGGAATATATTTTCAATGCTTGTAACCATTGTAACCAATATAGTTTTTAATTTATAAAAAAGGCAGATCACTGAGAAATTTGTATAACAAGCAAAGTGTTATGCGTACTTTATTTACAAATACATGTATTTAATCTGTATTGTTTATATCAAGAAACAAAGGCATTTAAAATATTTAAAATATGTCCTGGTTACAAGTTAACTTAGTGTTGAGCAGACCAGCAAAAAGTTAAATTGAGATCAGGTCTTGTTCGATCGGAGTTGTCAAAATCAAAGCTAACTTATGACAGGACTGGTTTTGAAGTTTACTGATAATAGTAGCGGTCCTGTATCCAAGTTAACTTTTTCGGCAGTCATAAAAACAGTACAAGGACCAAGTCCGGTTTTCAAGTTAACTTGATTGTGGTCCTAGGACTGGTCAGAGCAGTTCAAATCCTGTCACAGGTTAACTTTGACCAGTCAAAATGACTGGTTACCAAGTTAACTTGCTGTACAGGTAAGGACTGCACCCGTCTGTATGGCATATGAAAATCTGCTGTAGACGAAAGTTCAATGATCCTTGACTACATTGGGTAACAACTTTCAAAGACGACCTGGCTGAATGCCATTGATAATAAACAGCAATAAACAAGGTTGTGTCAGTACTCAAAATGGATAAGTGATTTACATATCGACACACTACAAGTCTTTTTGAATGATTGAAGGTATGATTAATAATGTTAATTTAACCGCTTTTCGGAATATAATTTGTCGGGAAGTAATATTTTTGGGCAAAATAATTTAGGCTATAAAAATATGTTATCGTGCAACTAATTATGTAAGAGTACAGCAGTAAATATGATACATTTAAATTATAAAAATTTAACATTATGAATATGTATGAAAGCTTACAATCTTTTTTTGAACAATTTCCATTTTGTTCACTCATTACAGATTTGTTGTAGAAGGAAATCAAAATCGTTTATAAACATTTTTATGAAAAACATAGATTTGATCATTTCATCTTTGAAGGGAAAGAACAGATTTCTTAATCTAATTATTCAGTTTCAATAACAGCAGTGTTGTGTAATTATTTGAAAGTTGAATTTGTTTCATTCTGATATATCAAAAAGCATTAAATGCACAAATAGAAAGAGATATTACCTGGACGAAAGATTAAATGAATAAAATTCAGCCTATGGAAGGTTAAATTACTTAAATGAACTGCCTGTGTCATTTTTCAAGTTTACAGTTGCAGCCAGGTCCATTTTATATACACAAACATGTACAATATAGAATTCTATTATAAGATTGCAGATTTCCATAAAAACTGAGAGAGTACAATTTAGAAACAGAAAACCAAGTCAATTCGCGCATCAGTTATGATTACGTTTGGAATAACTTTTGTGTGTGAGATGACATTATACAAACCATAAAGTAAATAGTATTGGTAATGTCCTATGGTTAAACCAGATATATTTCCTATTCACCATCGTATTTATCGTTAGTACTGGTAATGAATCATGGACATTTTTGTTACATACGTGGTGTAACAAGTGGACCAGGAACCGATTAAACATTTGGAGCACCGGAATCAAACTGGATTCTTGGTTTGATTCACGTTGTGCAATATTTGAGAAATGTTTTGCAGACGGTCGTTTGCCTGTTTGACTTTTTCTTTTGGCCATTGTTGTCTTTGATAACCCATTAGTCATGTTGGTGTCCTTTCCATTTTCTGTATCGTTTAGGATTCGTACAGCACATTACCAAACTTATTATATAATTAGTAATATGACAAGGAAACAAAAACAATTGCATAAGGCCGACTTGGTAACAGCTAGATGAAATACTAGTTTATGATTCAATAATTATAATATGTAAAGTAACGATTCTGATTATATATGGCTCATGTTCATTCAGTTTAATATCTCTTATGCAAACAAGGAATCTTGATACACAATTTAACATCTATCGAGTAGTACTTAACAGTCTATATAATTTCGTAATGTTATATATATTAAAAACTGAAATATCTCAAAATATGGACTTTAATGTTGAAATAACAAAACAATGTGTTAAGTTCTAGTTCGGCTGCAATCACCTAGACATTGTGAAAACAATACCTTTGCTGAATATGGAACCTTCAGAAAAAAAGCTTTCGCAAGTACACGAACACATTCCGGGTTATATCCGTTCTATAAATATCAAGTGGGCAGGCCTTACATTTGTTCAACCAGGAAAAAATAAACTGGCAACATGTCCACAGGTGTTGCAAGATTATTGATATGTGTAATCTTTTATAAAGGTTAGTACCATATTATTAGATTTTTACAAAAACACCCAAAGCTTTATTTTGACAAGAGATAAAAGAAAACGATTATAAAATTGCATTTCAATAACGCTTTATATATATTGTAGTTTTATTCAAAAATTTAAATACTGAAAGCCGGACATATTTTCCTTGAAATGACATTAGGTTACAAGTCATAATGAACGTTTTGTTTGTTTTTGAACATAACTTGTATACTCAATATTTGTTTATGTTGATATTGTGTATGTAAGAATTAGTATTTAATATCAAATCTTATCGGATGTAAGATGCGAATAAAAAATTATAAGTCATCCATTTGGAATTAGCTAATAATTCTATAAAACAAAATTACTAACTTTAATTTTCTGTTTTTGTTAAAAGTATATTGCGAATATGTTTCAGTTGGGTGCAGACCAAGCATAACATAAAGTAAACGCACGTTAACGCCGCGTGCACATAAATCATTTGTTAACACCAATTTTCGCGTTTACAAGTAAACGCGCGTTTACTATAATTATATTAACGCATTCAAAATGGAAATTTCTAATGTCTACTCGAATAAACGCGCGTTTACTCTGTGTCCGTTTAGTCAGTAGTTAACGGGCGTACTACATATTTTACATCTTTACCTGTACGTGCACTTATAAAACACGCGTTTACTCTTCTCGTCAACTATTTGTGGAAATTATAAATATACTTTTCTTTTTTTAGAATGATTTTTTTATTTTTAAATTTGAATATAACTTTCTTAAAAGTACGTTCTATCAGATTATAATGAACTATGTTAATCTTGATTTTCTTTATTTTAAATGGCTTATTCATATGTTGCAAATTATAAATAAATAAAGTATCGCTAAAATATTTACAGAGAGTTTTGGATAATTAAGTACTTCAAAACTTCAAAAAAAGAAATTTGTATAAGTTGACAACAATATTCATTATGGGAGTACGGTAGATTTAACAAGGCAATGCTTCAAGACTTGAAATAAAACAGACGACATCAAATGATAAATGAAATTATTTTTTTCAGACAATACACTCATTTCAAAATATTTGCTGTAGTTCATGGTTTACTGCATTTAAAAATGATTTTGTTGATCGACATTTATATATACATGATATATAATGTCAGTTTTATAAAACGTGTTCATCCTTGCAGACAATACAAAATTGTTAACTACCCTTATAACAAAAAATATATTTACTGGTTCATGGCGGGCGGAAATGTTTTATTTGAAAACTTAATGTGTTATAGGGATTGACACGAAACACATAATCATACATATAAATTAGGCCTGTGTCGCCGAACTGATGCTTTTGTTGCAAAATTCTTTACTTTACACCTTTGTTTTGTGTGGGACACCTGAGCAAATTTCCGGAACGTTCGATTTTTATAACCCGAAACTCGGCTCCGTTAAGTTGTAAGACCACCAATTCAGAATCCCTATCTAATCAACCAAATCTTCCAAATTTCACAGCTTTCTAAATATTTTACCTTAAGTTTAATTTCATAGAAACCTGGTATATCCTGAATTGTACATGTGTCATTTTTCTACATGCCAATTTTTAACCTATGTTTAAAGTCTTGTAAGGAAAAAACTAATGTTCAGGAGACAAGTACTGCTAAAAATAACCCCTGGTTTTCTGGAAATCTTAAGTAAGTATACTATGGAGCGCATTAATCCTCAATTTATAATGTAAAGTCATGGACAAGTAAATTTTGGCTCAAAATGGTCTACATATTCTTCACTTTCAACAAAAGTTTCATTTTTGCAAATTTGTTGGTTAGTGTAAGTAAACAATGACATCAAAAGCACTATTTTTGTCAGGGAAAGGCTACTTTTACATAGTTTTTTACGCTCTAAATTGGAGTGGGTAGATTTGTGGTCTGACACCTAAATTTTATGGAGTTTTCTATTTATTTTCTCCCAAAATTGGGACATCGTATCTCAGCTGGGCATTTTATCTTTACTTTTTGATATATTTTGCAAAAGACAAGGTAAGAATTAGTATATATATAAATTTTGGTCTCAGTGGACCTGCCTGGCTGTCAGATAATGAAATGTAACAGTGGCGGCAAGGTCTTTTAATGCTTTTTCCTGTGTTTAAGTCGGATTTACTAAACTTATTTTTGCTTGAACTTATATTTGCTTGAGAGCAACAAAAACAGGGAGCATGGGTTGACCAAAAGACGAAGGTACAGAGGTATTACGTGTAGGTATAAAGTTGAAAAGGAAAGGGGGAGGACGATTTTGAAAATGAATATTGTATCCACTGAATAAGATAAGCATGCGTAGCAACAGATGAAAATGAATAGTCAATCCGCACAGAGGTAGTACATGTAGGTATACATTGAAAGGAATTTGATTTTGGAGGAAGATGATTTTGAAAACGAATATTGTATCCACTGAATAAAATAAGCCTGCGTAGCAAAAAGTAAAATCACAAAAATACTCCGAGGAAAATTCAAAAAGGAAAGTCCTAATCAAATGTCAAAATCAAAAGCTCAAACACATCAAACGAATGGATAACAACTGTCATATTCCTGACTTGGTACAGGCATTTTCTTATGTAGAAAATGGTGGATTGAACCTGGTTTTATAGCTAGCTAAACCTCTCACTTGTATGACAGTCGCATCAAATTCCATTATATTGACAACGATGCGTGAACAAAACAAACAGACACAATAGGTAAAAATGTCAAAAATAGAGGTACAGCAGTCAACATTGTGTTATCATTTTAATTACTATAAAAACAAACAAATGTAACGAAGAAGCACAAAAAGGCATACATCAAATTTAACATCCTCATTTTGCTTTTTTATTTTACGATTTTATTTATCTATGTAAAATCCACCCATAAAGGATGGAAGGTTTTAAGTACTGGCGTAAAATTGCGCGTTTGAAATTCGCACAGGTAGACAAACAATAATTTTGTCGTTCAAAGTATGACGGGATACATAAGTACAGAGTCACGTAAAATGGATATGACAAAAAAACAGACTGAACAGTAAAAGTAATATTAATAAATAAAATAATTTTGTGGTTCAAACTATGACGGGCAACAGATGGAAATGAATTGTCAATCCGCAAATTTTGCTGATTTCCTGTCATTGATTGTAGTTAGTGAACAAGACGTACACGTTATAATTTCCACACTTGATTTTAATAAAGCGATGGGGCCTGATATTACAAGCAACAGAATGTTACTTGCTGTCATAAATCAAATTTCAAAACCATTATGTTTATTATTCAATAAGTCATTACGGGATAAAATATTCCCAAACCAGTGGAAAGTTGCACATGTTATTTCATTATTTAAAAGTGGTGATGAATCTTTGCCCTCAAATTATAGACCAGTCTCTTTATTATCTTGTGTTAGCAAACTTCTTGAAAAAATAGTTTTCAAAAATATTTTTAATCATTTTCATTCACATAATCTATTATACAAGTTTCAATCGGGATTCATTCCCGGATATTCTACTACCCACCAGTTGATCGAGTTGTATAATAATATTGTAAAGGCATTAAACGACAAGCAAATTACTAGTATAACATTTGTGGATATAAGTAAAGCTTTTGATACAGTTTGGATCAAAGGTCTTTTATATAAACTCGAAAAATATGGCATTAATGGGGATTTATTATGTTGGTTGAAAAGTTACTTATCGGGACGGTCACAAAGAGTGGTTATGAAAGATTCACTGTCCATATTGGGCTGCGTAAGAGCTGGTGTGCCCCAGGGGTCGATACTTGGTCCATTATTATTCTTGGTTTATATTAATGACATTGCAGATGATCTAAGTGGGTTCAGTAGACTTTTTGCTGATGACACATCTATTGGACATACTGCACCTGATGTTACACGTCTAAACACTCTAATAAATATTGATCTAGATAATTTGCAAAAGTGGTCTGAAAAGTGGATGCTAAAATTTAATCCTAATAAAACAGATATCATGATTTTTAATACTAGGAAAATGCAGAACGTCCTTACTTTTGATTTTGGTGGAGTCTCAATAGCTCCTGTAGATACACATAAGCATTTAGGTATTATTTTTAGTAGTGACTGTAAATGGAATAAACATGTTGATAAACTGATAGAGAAGACGTCATAACAAGTAAACGTACTGAGGAAACTAAATTTTAACTAAAAAGGGAATATCTTGAAAAGATATATATGATTTTTATTCGTCCTATTTTGGAATATTCATCTGAAGTTTGGGACAACTGTGGGCAAATTAATTCCGAACGGTTAGAAAAGATTCAGATTGAAGCAGCACGTATAGTTACCGGTTTACAATGTTATGCTATTATTAACTCTATTTATAGAGAGAGACGGGATGGGAGAAATCAAGTGTAAGAAGGGAAGTTAAAAAATTGACCATGTTTTATAAAATTGTAAATAATCAAACACCGGATTATTTACAAGCATTGGTTCCACGTATGTATCAGATACTACTAACTATATAACCTGCGAAATAGACATAACATAAATATACCATCGAACCGTCTATCAGTTTATAAACAGTCTTATTTTCCATCTTCTATTACATTGTGGAATAAATTAGATTTGCATACTCGTCAAATTCCTACTTTCTCTTCTTTCAAGTTACAATTGCAACAATTGTATTTTCATAACATAAAACCTCATAGGTACTATTTTTATGGAGATAAATTATTATCTATATTACATGCAAGGCTCCGCAATAAGTGCAGTGCACTTGGTGCGGATTTATACAAGGCCAATTAAGTACAGGATTCATTTGTGCATGTGGTTACTTTAGTGAAAGTGTTGAACACTATTTATTATATTGCAATGACTTTGCACCGCAAAGGAATGTTATGCTTACTGAACTGACCCACTTAGACATTCCTGTTACAATTGATTTGTTATTGTTTGGTAATGATAACTTAGATACAAATGACAATTTTGTAATATTTTCTTCAGTACATAAATATATAAAAGAAACACAACGTTTCTCACTTTGATAACAACCTTGCTGGTTATTGTTTTATTTACTACAGTACAGACGTTGCATTGTTCGAATGATCGATTTGCTGTTCATAACGGTTAACATAGTGTTACGTCTCAATGGATTTCAATTATTAAGTTAATACAAAAAGGATACTTACATTAAATCTATGTTCTTGTCAACTTTTTATCTATATTTTTAACGTCAGAATTTAATACTCGTATCACAATAATATATATTGCACGTTAATATTTACAAATTATACATGTAAATAGAATGTCATTGAAAACACACGCATTTCAGTCGGTGTTTTCCCTTTGGACCGATCGTTTGGTATACACCTTAGGTGTGTTTGATTATTCAAAATTAAAACGTTTGATATCCATTGATATAAATATTGTAATAACAATTAATGTTATTTATTTAATTATTTTTCATGCCTTCATGCTTATTAGAAAATTACAAATTTATGTAATGTGCAATATAAATATAATGTATATTCATGTATATTATGGAGAAGACGGAACTAAGTTGAAATATATACTTCTTGAAGTTGATATACCTTCATGTAGACTTGATAATAGGGCTATAATTGTTAAATTATTATTGCCAATACGCCAGAAATAGAACAGAAATGTATTTGATTGGCTGGTACAGCTATGTCACAAAGTATTGAAGTTTTAAGATTTAATAATTCTGCAAATATCAGATTTCATTCTACCGTTGAAAATACAGTTCAACATTTGACTCTTTCTGTACAAGAGCTGGTGTGCCCCAGGGGTCGATACTTGGTCCATTATTATTCTTGGTTTATATTAATGACATTGCAGATGATCTAAGTGGGTTCAGTAGACTTTTTGCTGATGACACATCTATTGGACATACTGCACCTGATGTTACACGTCTAAACACTCTAATAAATATTGATCTAGATAATTTGCAAAAGTGGTCTGAAAAGTGGATGCTAAAATTTAATCCTAATAAAACAGATATCATGATTTTTAATACTAGGAAAATGCAGAACGTCCTTACTTTTGATTTTGGTGGAGTCTCAATAGCTCCTGTAGATACACATAAGCATTTAGGTATTATTTTTAGTAGTGACTGTAAATGGAATAAACATGTTGATAAACTGATAGAGAAGACGTCATAACAAGTAAACGTACTGAGGAAACTAAATTTTAACTAAAAAGGGAATATCTTGAAAAGATATATATGATTTTTATTCGTCCTATTTTGGAATATTCATCTGAAGTTTGGGACAACTGTGGGCAAATTAATTCCGAACGGTTAGAAAAGATTCAGATTGAAGCAGCACGTATAGTTACCGGTTTACAATGTTATGCTATTATTAACTCTATTTATAGAGAGAGACGGGATGGGAGAAATCAAGTGTAAGAAGGGAAGTTAAAAAATTGACCATGTTTTATAAAATTGTAAATAATCAAACACCGGATTATTTACAAGCATTGGTTCCACGTATGTATCAGATACTACTAACTATATAACCTGCGAAATAGACATAACATAAATATACCATCGAACCGTCTATCAGTTTATAAACAGTCTTATTTTCCATCTTCTATTACATTGTGGAATAAATTAGATTTGCATACTCGTCAAATTCCTACTTTCTCTTCTTTCAAGTTACAATTGCAACAATTGTATTTTCATAACATAAAACCTCATAGGTACTATTTTTATGGAGATAAATTATTATCTATATTACATGCAAGGCTCCGCAATAAGTGCAGTGCACTTGGTGCGGATTTATACAAGGCCAATTAAGTACAGGATTCATTTGTGCATGTGGTTACTTTAGTGAAAGTGTTGAACACTATTTATTATATTGCAATGACTTTGCACCGCAAAGGAATGTTATGCTTACTGAACTGACCCACTTAGACATTCCTGTTACAATTGATTTGTTATTGTTTGGTAATGATAACTTAGATACAAATGACAATTTTGTAATATTTTCTTCAGTACATAAATATATAAAAGAAACACAACGTTTCTCACTTTGATAACAACCTTGCTGGTTATTGTTTTATTTACTACAGTACAGACGTTGCATTGTTCGAATGATCGATTTGCTGTTCATAACGGTTAACATAGTGTTACGTCTCAATGGATTTCAATTATTAAGTTAATACAAAAAGGATACTTACATTAAATCTATGTTCTTGTCAACTTTTTATCTATATTTTTAACGTCAGAATTTAATACTCGTATCACAATAATATATATTGCACGTTAATATTTACAAATTATACATGTAAATAGAATGTCATTGAAAACACACGCATTTCAGTCGGTGTTTTCCCTTTGGACCGATCGTTTGGTATACACCTTAGGTGTGTTTGATTATTCAAAATTAAAACGTTTGATATCCATTGATATAAATATTGTAATAACAATTAATGTTATTTATTTAATTATTTTTCATGCCTTCATGCTTATTAGAAAATTACAAATTTATGTAATGTGCAATATAAATATAATGTATATTCATGTATATTATGGAGAAGACGGAACTAAGTTGAAATATATACTTCTTGAAGTTGATATACCTTCATGTAGACTTGATAATAGGGCTATAATTGTTAAATTATTATTGCCAATACGCCAGAAATAGAACAGAAATGTATTTGATTGGCTGGTACAGCTATGTCACAAAGTATTGAAGTTTTAAGATTTAATAATTCTGCAAATATCAGATTTCATTCTACCGTTGAAAATACAGTTCAACATTTGACTCTTTCTGTACAAGAGCTGGTGTGCCCCAGGGGTCGATACTTGGTCCATTATTATTCTTGGTTTATATTAATGACATTGCAGATGATCTAAGTGGGTTCAGTAGACTTTTTGCTGATGACACATCTATTGGACATACTGCACCTGATGTTACACGTCTAAACACTCTAATAAATATTGATCTAGATAATTTGCAAAAGTGGTCTGAAAAGTGGATGCTAAAATTTAATCCTAATAAAACAGATATCATGATTTTTAATACTAGGAAAATGCAGAACGTCCTTACTTTTGATTTTGGTGGAGTCTCAATAGCTCCTGTAGATACACATAACCATTTAGGTATTATTTTTAGTAGTGACTGTAAATGGAATAAACATGTTGATAAACTGATAGAGAAGACGTCATAACAAGTAAACGTACTGAGGAAACTAAATTTTAACTAAAAAGGGAATATCTTGAAAAGATATATATGATTTTTATTCGTCCTATTTTGGATTATTCATCTGAAGTTTGGGACAACTGTGGGCAAATTAATTCCGAACACTATTTATTATATTGCAATGACTTTGCACCGCAAAGGAATGTTATGCTTACTGAACTGACCCACTTAGACATTCCTGTTACAATTGATTTGTTATTGTTTGGTAATGATAACTTAGATACAAATGACAATTTTGTAATATTTTCTTCAGTACATAAATATATAAAAGAAACACAACGTTTCTCACTTTGATAACAACCTTGCTGGTTATTGTTTTATTTACTACAGTACAGACGTTGCATTGTTCGAATGATCGATTTGCTGTTCATAACGGTTAACATAGTGTTACGTCTCAATGGATTTCAATTATTAAGTTAATACAAAAAGGATACTTACATTAAATCTATGTTCTTGTCAACTTTTTATCTATATTTTTAACGTCAGAATTTAATACTCGTATCACAATAATATATATTGCACGTTAATATTTACAAATTATACATGTAAATAGAATGTCATTGAAAACACACGCATTTCAGTCGGTGTTTTCCCTTTGGACCGATCGTTTGGTATACACCTTAGGTGTGTTTGATTATTCAAAATTAAAACGTTTGATATCCATTGATATAAATATTGTAATAACAATTAATGTTATTTATTTAATTATTTTTCATGCCTTCATGCTTATTAGAAAATTACAAATTTATGTAATGTGCAATATAAATATAATGTATATTCATGTATATTATGGAGAAGACGGAACTAAGTTGAAATATATACTTCTTGAAGTTGATATACCTTCATGTAGACTTGATAATAGGGCTATAATTGTTAAATTATTATTGCCAATACGCCAGAAATAGAACAGAAATGTATTTGATTGGCTGGTACAGCTATGTCACAAAGTATTGAAGTTTTTAGATTTAATAATTCTGCAAATATCAGATTTCATTCTACCGTTGAAAATACAGTTCAACATTTGACTCTTTCTGTACAAATCAAATTGGTTAGAATAAACAAAATAATAATATGTGTTAAAGTTAATAAAAGGATATTTGGTATGCACAAGCAATAATGCAACCAATCAGCATACATGAAAAAGTGTGACGGAAATATGTTTTGGACGAACGGACAAACCCACAGACGGACAAGGTGAATGCAATATATCCCCACTCTAGGTATAATTAAAACATTATAACATAATAGTTTACGTTTTATCTATGTTTGACGTTCTTTTTCAAAATAAATCATTCATTAAATAAGGTCATTAAGGTATTAAAAGCATGAAAAACAAGTAAACTTTTATTTTTGTATTGACAGAAATGTAAATGTCTGTTTCGGTGGCTGCACTGTTCTAATTTGCTTGGCTCTGAAACTCCAATGACTTAAGATAATGATTAAATTGTATTATAGTTGTTTTTCTTAAATAAAGTAAAAATGTTTAAGAAGTTATTTTTTATAACAAAAAAATCGTCGAAATAATTGCCAAACAATCCATCAATTCCAAGTAGAAAAAAGAGAATTCATTCCGCCAGTACAATGGTACAAAATTTAATTATATAATATTGTCAATGTTTATTGTTATCGACATACATATAAGTAACCGTATACCCATAGAGCTCTCAATTTGTGTAAAACTATTCATCCTTGGGGATAAAAAAAAAAACCAGAATTTTAATGCCCTTGTATAATGTTCTAACAAAATGGAAAATATTGGCACCTTTCGTTGATGTCGACAACAAAATTTGCAATTTAAACTTAAATTTCTTCACTTTTATGTCTAACAATCCATCCTGAGGTATACAAAGTACTCAATTATCAGGCCAGAACTAGAATGTTATTAAAAAAAAGAAATATTGTCCCTTTTTATGATATGGACATAAATATTAGTAATCGTACACTTATAGAGCTCTCAATTTGTGTAAAACTTATTTATCCTTACTGACCAAAAGAACAGAATTTTTGTATGTCCTTGTACACCTTTTGTTGATGCCGACAACAAATACTGCAATTTTAACTTAAGTTTCTTCACTTTTATGTCTAACAATCCATCCTGAGGTATAAAAAAGAACTCTTGTTATCAGGCCAGTACAAGAATATTTATAAAAAAAAATATTGTTATCCACATAAATATTAGTAACTGTAGACTTACAGAGCTCTCAATTTGTGTAAAACTAAACATCCTAAGAGACCAAAAAGAACAGATCTTTTATGCGGTTGTATAATATTCTATTAAAATGGAAAATATTGGCTTCTTTTCTTTTTGATGCGAAATCAAATTTTGCAATTTTAAACTTAAATTTCTTCACTTTTATGTCTAACAATCCATCCTGAGGTATACAAAGTACTCAATTATCAGGCCAGAACTAGAATGTTATTAAAAAAAAGAAATATTGTCACTTTTTATTGTTATGGACATAAATATTAGTAACCGTAGACTTATAGAGCTCTCAATTTGTGAAAAAATATTCATCCTTAGGGACCAAAAGAACATAATTTAAATGCCATTGTATAATATTCTAATAAAATGGAAACCTTTTTTTTTAATGCGATAAAAAATTTTGCAATTTTAAACTTAAATTTCTTCACTTTTTTTGTCTAACAACCCATCTTGAGGTATGAAAAAGTACTCAATTATCAGGCCAGTACAAGAATATTAATAAAAAACAGAAATATTAGTTACCGTAAACTTGTAGAGCTCTCAATTAGTGTAAAACTATTCATCACTAGGGACCAAAAGAACAGAATATTAACGGTTCAATCTTTACAAAATTAGAAGACGCGCCTTTTTGTTAACGCGGAAGTAAAGGTTGAGTAGGTGGTCAACTGTTGAGAACATTCTTTTCGGCAAATTTATCTTGGTCAGACTTCAAGAAATATCATGAATCTGAAAATTTGGTTTTCGGACCATATAATCGTTTTAAAATCTAAGTCCACTGACAAAAAATAAATCAAAAAGGTTAAATGCTTCCAGAGGAAACATGCTGTTGTATAATATTCTTACAAAATGGAAAATATTTGCACCTCTATTTTATGTGACAACAAATTTTGCAATTTTAAACTTAAATTTCTTCAGTTTTATGTCTAACAATCCATCATGCGGTATAAAAAGTACTTAATTATCAGGTCAGTACAAGAATATTTATAAAAAAAAAGAAATATTGTCACTTTTATTGTTATTGACATAAATATTAATAACCATAGACTAATAGAGCTCTCAATTTGTGTACAACTATTCATCTTTAGGGACCAAAAGAACAGAATTTTAATGCTTTGTATAATATTCTAACAAAATGGAAAATATTGGCACCTTTTTTTTTTTTTTTTTGATGCGACAACTAATTTTGCCATTTTAAACTTAAATTCTTCACTTTTATGTCTAACAATTCATCTTGATGTATTAATAGTACTCAATTATCAGGCCAATACAAGAATAATAATATAAAAAAAAAAATATTGTCAATTTTACAGTTTTAATTGTTATTGACATAAATATTAGTAACCGCAGACTTGTAGAACTCTCGATTTGTGTAAACTATTCATTCTTAGGGGCCAAAAAAAAACCAGAATTTTAATGCCGTTGTATAATATTTTCACAAAAAGGAACATCTTGGCATCTTTTGTTGATGCCGACAAACAATGCCAAAATTAAAGACATATTAAGTAATGCAAAACTGTATGTAGATGTGAAAATAACATATAAGATAGCGCCAGGAGTAGGTGGTCAACTGTTGAGAACATTCTTTACGGCAAATTTATCTTGGTCAGACTTCAAGAAATATCATGAATCTGAAAATTTTGTTTTCGGACCATATAATCGTTTTAAAATCTAAGTCCACTGACAAAAAACAAATCAAAAAGGTTTAATGCTTCCAGAGGAAACAACTCTTTGTTGCTTAGATATATGTAAAAGTTTAAATTTTCAATTAATTTAATAATAAAGCAAAAAGGTTTAACGCTTCCGGATGAAACATCTCTTTGTTGCTTAGATACATGTAAAGTTTTAAATTTTCAATTAATTTAATAATGTCATATCATGCATTATAATCGGTAATCTATATATTTGTCGAAAATGTGCAGTTAGAAATTTTTACGTAGCTAGTCATGTGATGTGATATGTCAGTGTATCAAGAATACGATGCCAATCTGCGTTATTGCGAGTTACCACAACTAGTAAACGTGCGTTTACTTTTTCCAGTAGAAGACGCGCCTTTTTCACATTAACGCGGAAGTAAACGCGGAAGTAAACGTCCGTTCAATCTTTACAAAATAAGAAGACGCGCCTTTTTGTTAACGCGGAAGTGAACGTGAAAGTAAACGCCCGTTTAATTTTTATGTCTACTGAAATTATAGAGTTAACGCAGAGTTGAATAATATCCTTAAGATATGTATAAGACATATGAGTCTTTCGGACATCAGTATTTATATTTTTAAATTTTTTATTACATATTTGCTATAACGCTTCACACATCTTGAATGTATCGTAAAACTAAAAAAAATGCTTACTTAATAATAGTTTGAGAGATCTTGTCATTGATATTTACATATGAACCAAAAGTTTACTCAAAAATATCTTTTCCTACAGAATGTATCTTACAAAAGCTTAATTTAAAATTAATTAAAACTATTATCTTTTGTTAAAGCATATATATATACACGTCTAAACATGTGACAACTTTATGACAGACATTCTCAATCGGATAACACGTGGTAATACAGGGCTAACACTATTTTCATTGGCGATTTCCCCCGTCCGTTTCAATCAGCAAAATTCCCCAAAATGGTAATTGTTTATGCATTTTAAAT
The DNA here is from genome assembly GCF_021869535.1 of Mytilus californianus. Lineage (NCBI taxonomy): Eukaryota > Metazoa > Mollusca > Bivalvia > Mytilida > Mytilidae > Mytilus > Mytilus californianus. Next base: position 582,404 of record NW_026262717.1, on the reverse strand, counting down.
TGTAAAATGTACTGATAGATGAATATTATTCAATTAATTACCAAGTTTGGTAAATCATGTTAGGACTTGTTCCAAATGTAAAGTAATCGTCTAAGTAACGTCTCAATTGGCTTCTGATAGTTCGGAAAAGTAAAGGTCAAAAATTATTTCCAGAATTTAAAGTATTCTTTTTTCATCACGAATATAGTGTACGTTGGAGCATTTTAAATTCAACTCTCAGTTTAAGATATTTGTCATTGAAATTTGCTATATCAAATTAAAAAGCACTACGGTGCAAATTATTGTTAAGGCTGCGAGTAAAATGATTTCAGAAAACGAGGAGGAATCATATTTCCATGTTTATCCAACCAAACAGATGTAGTTTAACGGATGCGGAATATCTTAATACAACATGTTACACCAAACTAATAAACAATGATGTTCAACTCGACTTGGTAAGTGGTTGAGAAATTCTAAATCGTAAAACCTGGAGCAAAATGTCAGGGGGTTTCATAATGGTATCGATAAAGTTTTAGTCTGTGTGTTGGATTACTCGCCTGCAGCAATCGTTCTGGATTGTAAATTTGGAAGTGAGAACACACGTTTGTATGTGTTATTTCATTCGGTAATATCTTCCTGGATGACTAGGCTTTTCAGTATTTCAGGCAAGCCGTACACATTACTTTTTTTTTACCTCAAACGGCACATGAAAATCCATTTCTACATCTGTAAATTCGTCAGGATATTTTGTAATATTCTTGCTTAAAAATCGCATTGTTGTGTTGTCTATATTGGTTTCTATCTCCCAATAGTAATGTCTGTCATTTAATTGCTTTAAATGTTTACCTTTATTATATTGGTTGTCCATGTTAACTGTGGCATCCCCTTTGTATAACTCCCTCGTTATAATAGAGGTATCATTTTGCAATGTTTTAAGACCTGTTTGTATGCGATTTATTAAAATTTTATTTCTCTTGATTGTTGTTAAATGGTCTTAGTGGAACTTTGTTAAATTTTCTATGGAACTTTTTGAATAACTACATTGCATTTTATCCCTTTCTTGGTTTATAGTCTGTCTGATTTGTTTTATGCAATCGAAGCATCTCCATGACATCGCTCCTCATCTGCAAAATGGTATTTATGTCATATTTTACGATCCCGAATTGGTTGATCGGTACAACGAGTCTTTATTTCAACTAATAGCGAAATGTTTTTGCAGTTTCTGATTTTTTGAATCGAGAACATTCGTCTGATCTGTAAACTTACCGATTATGTCCTGGTCCTGATTGGGATTGCAGAAATATATTAATGTTCTCAGTATAATGGAATTTTATGCGACTGTCATTCAAGCGAGCAGTTTAGCCAGCTATAAATAGTGCGAGGTTTAGCTTGGAAAGTCAGGAATATGACAGCTTTTTATATTTTTATGTAGCCTAGGTATTCCAGTGGTCTAGGGCGCTGTACACGGTGCAGGTGGTGTCGCCATTATGTCACAGAAGCAAGGGTTCGAATCCAGCTGAGAGGAAAACAAAAATTTGCTAACGCAAATTTTAAACTCTAACATTGTTGGGCTAAATTTCAGACGAGTTATATATATATTATGGTGTGAGCCCTGTATAACCACGTGTTATCCGATGAAGAATGTCTGTCATAAAGTTGTCACATGTTCAGACGTGTATAATAAAATCAGAATTTGATGTGGCGGCATGACTGTTAACATTATCATCCTTTACGACAGACAAAATAGCTGATTTTTAAATGTACACCATCTACTTGCCACTATACATCATGAACTGTGTTACAACTCTAGATAAAGCCGACGATGAAAGGCATAACATTGACCACCAAAAAAAAAATCCACGTTGAAAAGTCACAACGTTTGCACGTATTAATTCAAAAAAAAAAAATATAAACAATAAATCCTTGACTTTTTATAAACAAATTATGATTTCTGAAATCAAACAAATTGACTAAACACAAACAAAACCCTACTTAACCAGTGAGTCGAAATGTCACCGGCAATGTGGACGGCTGTGCCTGATGAAGACACCAAACGTACTAACAATGTTCTAGAGTCTTTTCACAATCATTACAATGAACAGTTTTATTCTACTCATCCAGCAATCTACACATTCATTGAGATTATACTGCAAATTTAGGTGACTACTTACATAAAGATTCGCGGTGTTGATATCCGAGCTCTTGTAAAAAGAAAAAAATCAGTACCTTTCAACAACTTTTGATATTATATATCCCGCCAATGTTATCTGAAATCGCTAGGATATAAGTACCAGGCAAGGACTGATTTATAGATGGTTCCCATAGATATCATAAACGTATATATTGTGTTTTAAACATGACAGTATACTTTGAATGTTCCTTTTTAGGATATTTACTTTATTTTATTCAAAACCGTTCTTTTACATAAATGTAGTGCTTTTAAATTTTTTTATAAACGAATAAAGACTTCTCTAATGTTTCCTTTTTTTTTTAATATTGGTGTTGTTTTGAACACTTTTTAGGCGTTTATATATTATATATAAGAAATAAGAAGAAGTGGTATGGTTGTCAATTTATGTATAAATAATAAACATTAAACGAAAAACAAATATGATTGACGACCATGGCCACCAACGAGATAACACATTTCCCTGAAAAAAAAAGCCGTAAAATGCAGGTTATTCTCAGGATTAAATCACAGGAAAAAACTCACGGGTCTATAATAAAAATAATCATATGATTAGTGTGTTGTTTAACTTGTCGTTAATTTTAACGCGGTGTTAAAAATGCTAAAACTGTCGTTAAATTTAATCCACCTCATGAAGGTGTATTAATTTTAATCATGCGATTATAACATCCAAAATGGCTGCGACATCATTGTAAAAATTGGTTTATGCTAGTAAAATGAGACGTTTTAGAGTTATTTATCCCCTTGCAAGGGATGTTTAGCAACGATCAGCTATGAAAGCACTTTAGATTTGAAAGAATCACAATAAATTTGTAGGGAGTTGAGTTGAAAATTAAATTGGAAAGGGATTAGAAAAGTCAAAGAGAAGGGTCGGACGGATACATACAATGGTCATTAGATAACAGGAAGAAGTTGCACATTTCGACAGATTTTTTTTGTATAGCATCCGAACAGTGTTGATTGTAAAAACGGGACACATTATTGTGCGGACACACTCAACAAATTACGACGAACCAGCTTTTGTGAATAATAAAGGTTACCATAGCATTAATGTAGAGGCCATAAGTGATTTCCAAAGCAAGTCTTTACTAATTTTCCCTTTTTTCAAAGTTCAAATATTAGCACATTTAGTAGCGCCCTTGACCTTACAACTTACGAAGGTAAATTTTTAATGGCTTAATTCGGTCCACAGACAGATCGGACCATAAGGTATTAATCTGTTTGCGTAGTTTTATTTCATCATGTATGTATTTATTTCCCTTTAGTAAAAACGATGAGCTTAACGAGAATCCAGATATTTTATAATAAAAATTTCTATAATAAGGATTTAATGTCAGTGATTAAGTATAACATATTGTGAATAAAAAGTCTTGTATTTCTCAGGTTACACAATATACAAAAACAAGCACATGTTACTCAGAATTTGGGAAACATCATTTCAGACAGTCAGGGATTTAAAAAACAAACTTCTTATACCCCTGTGGCTGAGGGGTAGTAGGCCTATTACTAGTACCTTCAGGGAACAAAAAAATATCCAATCGTTCATATCACCATTATATGTTTGCATAATTTTTTTAACACTGAACACTGCTTCTCCCATGTCTCCAGTAAAACGCTCAAGGTCCAAGTAAGACATGATAAAAGATAAATTGCAGCAAGATCATAGAGCATCCTTATAGTATATAGTATCCAACATATATATTTCGCCATGTAATATTCTACTGTTATGTCAGTAATGATCGCAGGGGCGGATCCAGCCATTTCAAAAAGGGTGGTTCCAACCATATGTCCCCATTCAAAAGCATTGATCGTCAAAAAAGGGGATTTGTTATAATTCACAAAAGATCAACCATGACACAGGATTTAGTTATTCTATAGAATTTGTAACGATTAAACAGATTAGAAGATTCACCTTAAATACTGTATAAATCAGCGACTATGATATATAAGCATGCAATAAAAAATGGAAATAAATTATGTGGATAAGGTTGTTATCCGCGAGTGTTAGAATTTTTATCAAACATGAAAAATGTTATTATATGTCTCTGACCAAATCAAAGTATATAAGATTTGATAAGAAATATCCTTTTATTTCGATAATGAGCGAACACGAAGATATCTGACAACATGATTAACGAAAATAATCTAATTTTGTTTCTCTTTGAGTTTTCCCGTTTAAGGCTCATCCAAACCCTTTTCAAACTAGATATATTGTGTATTTAATATAAGAGTAATTTCTAAGAAGTCATATGAAAATATTTTTTACTTCTACTAGGGGGGTATTTAACGACCTTGACTACACATAAGGGTCGGGCACTGTCGATCATGGTTTATGCCTTATTGGGCATATGAAATAATAATATAAAATAAATTTGTACAACAAGGAATAAATATCAAATGAAAAATAGTTTGATAAGTAAACAAAATAATTTTGATCCACAGTACTTTGTGTAATTCCCAGTACCCCAATGGTGACTAGGAAATAGAAATATGATCACTTTTAGTCTACTCCTGACGGCAGTAAAACCTTTGCCAAAGCGGGGCTTCGCTTGGTTGTGTGAGATGTATAAGTACGCAGCCACGTCTGGTCAGAATGGGGACGTTAATTCTGATGCATCGTGTAGGGAGACTGTCACGCTTTCTGCACGTTAACAACCCTTGCAACAACTCTTAGAGGGGTCCATAGGTGGTCTATTGAAAGGCTAAATTTCTGGCCCTAGCTAATACCTCATCTTCCAATGACAGGCCAAATTTCTTCCCTTCATCCTGGTCGACCCCTATTACATTACCTACCTATTGTATTTATTGTTAATTTGTTATCATCCTGAACATGCATGAAATGTGTGCCACTGGATGTTTAGCAAACAGTAATTAACCAATATAATGCCCTAAATGATACGGTTTGCCTATATCCCGTGAAAAAAGCATGCAGGGAACTCTATTTACAGAAATAACCCAAAATAACCGTCGGATACATGGCATTATCGACAACTTTATAAATATATTGAAATGTATCATTTTTTGTTTGGCCTATGAGCCTGATTCACCGATAAGAATGAAAAAAATATGATCTGATAAAAGTAAAACATTTCTGAATTGGTATGATATATATGAGACTGCAATCCAACAATACAAGCTGAACAAGTGTTTATTGTCTTGCTGTTTTATTATACCTTTCCTATTGATGTTTAATTCTCCATGTTCTTGGCCATACAAACTTTTTTCATCGACGAGCATAACAGTATAATTGTAAATGTTTGAAGTGCAAAATTTTTTTTTTTAAGGTTTTATTTTCAATCAAATAATGGAAACACTTGGGCAAACGAAGCCGTACATATATTTTGTAAAAAACCAACAAAACTGATTTGACCGTCTTATACATGTAGGACAAAATGTATCAAATATTTATCCTAAGGGAGAAAAACAAATCCTACGAAACAAAATTAATCCTAAGGGAGAAAAAAAATCCTGTGGGAGAAAAAAAAAATCCTATGGGATAAAAAAACATCCAAGAGGACAAAATAAATCCCTTAGGGGAAAAATAATCCTAAGGGACATTTTTTTAAGCCAAAAATTCTTTAGAGATAATCCTATTGTATAAATAAAGTCCTATAGGATTTTACGTGATTTCTAAAAACCCGACATGATTTTAAATCCCGTCAGATATTCATTTTATCCCGTAACAAATAATTTCTATTTTTATCCTCTGGGATATAAATATCCTACGGGATTACGTCTTTATCCTATAGAATTTTTGATAGAAGAAGACTTTGAAGTCTTCTGAAATCCTATACTGCCGGCTGTAAAGTCATTGAATCGTTACCCGGAGTGTTGCCGTATTCCTTTCTGTTCTTTACAATTTCATAACTTCCGTGCCGTATCTTGACACCGATTTGTACACATGATCGATTACAAGTTCGTACAATAGCGTCTGCATCATTATATAAAACAAATGTACAGTTAGGCTTTAAAAAGACAATCACTATCGTTAGTGTTATAATTTCTCATGTATTAATATTTTAATATCTTCCTTTTTTATTTATGTCAATTTGTAGATTACATCTTAATCATCTTTAATCGTACATGTACGTCATTCATTTACTAGCAACCGGATGTTTAAGTAAATATGGTAGTAGGCATTCGTGAATTTAATTATAATCCAAAACAAACTCGACTGCCGTTTCTCGTTGGAGTAATCGGAATACAACAACTGGATTATTTGGGTTAATCCAAACCACGTTGGTTACGTTAATACAATTCTGCGCATGTGCACAAATGGGATATTTAATTGTGCATCCGGAAGTTTCAAAATTGTCATTAATTTATACAATGCATCTTATGTTAATCTCAAGTATTTATGCGGAAAGTACGACTTCAACTCAATGATGCTTGACAAAAATACACGGATTTAGTTTTTCCGTCTGTGTTCAGATCTTTAACGTAATCAAGTCATATTCCGGTTTCAGAAAACATGCGTTTTAAAACGAAAGTTAGAATATTTCAGTATGTTATCGCGATGAAAAAGAGTCGAGCGCACACGTAAATCTACTGGTGCTTTACACTTCAAACGATGCACTGTCAGTTGACAGAAAAATCAATGTACGAACTAATATCAGTTGACGGAATCCATATCATCGAGAGTACGAAGTTTTTCGTGTCAGACATTGTCTGAATGTCTGCAATGATTACCTTGATTTCCTTAAGTTTTAAAGTTTTAAGTGATTAAAAGCGGGATTTAAACAATGAGAAAAGCCGATACCACATAATCAGCTATAAAAGGCCCCGAAATGACAAATGTAAAACAATTTAAACGAGAAAACTAACAGCCTTATTTAAGTACGAAATAATGAACGAAAAACAAATATGTTACACATATAAACCTATATGAATGACAGCAACGAATTGCTGGTTCCGGACTTGGTTCAAGCATAAATGTTTTAGCAAATTAGTGGTTCCCGACTTAGGTCAAGCACATAGAGAAAATGAACGAGTTTGAAATGTTATCAAGTGCTCAAAACCCAATCCCTGACGAGGGACAATTGTGTAACAATACAGCGTAAGAATAATCAGAAAAAAATCAGGTAATGAGGGATTTTGATCCACTTTCAAATATGTTAACGTAATGAACTCAACTGATAACAACTATAACATTTCAAAATTGATTTTTGGGTTAGTGTTGCTCAGATTTTAGTTTTCTAAGAAGACTTAAGTTGTTAACACCTACCAACTTTCAAAATCTGCATTGGATATATTTAGCACTTTCCAAAGTATGTTTATAATGAAGAAAAAACCGGGTAACTGTGCACGACTATACCAATTCATGATTAACTGATTGATGTTGGTGTTAACCCCCACTTTAATCACATTTGACTAAAATAATGGTGGGCAGGTTTTTCTATACGAAGGAAGTCGGAATACCCAAAGTGAAGTATCTATCTTTGACAGAAAAACTTTCAAGTGAATACTAAGCAATTCCTGGTATAATTGCTTGCATCAAGTTGGATTTTTACACTGTTTTTACTAGTATTCCCGAACCAGGCGAGCTATACCAAAAATTGTTTTTGCATCGTTTTACCTATCCCCAGAGGTATATTATTGCAAAGTTTGATAACTCTACCTTAAAAAAATGTGGTCCGGATTTGCACTTATGAGAAGTGCAAATTAATCCGAGAAGCTGTTCTGGGCAAAATATCCTTCAATATGTCTTGAAACAAATAATCATTTTAGACGACAGATGAAAAAAGAATTAATCAGAACAAAAGCAAAGGGTCTGTCCACGAAAAGAGGAAAGACCTAATAATCAGAATAAAATAAATAGGTCTGTCCACGAAAACTGGAAAGACCTCATAATAATAAAAATAATCAGAAGAAAGTTCGGAATTTGCAAAGTGTATATATATCTCGGTCATTGCTAATTTTAAAATAATTTTTAAATTAATACACGATAACTATTGATTTTATTTTTTACAGGTACTAGTAATTGATGTCTGATCAAGCATGCTTTCTTCGTACACATATTTGTATTTTAATGCATGTTTAGAAATTTGATTGAAGGATTTCACTAATATTTACGAACTTGGGAGCGATTTCGTTGTCGTTGATTTTAATTTCTCAGTCAAGGTCAGAGCATCATGCGAACTGCACGTGTGTTTATAGTGCTAACGGGATCATATTGTCCTGATTTATTTACAGGTAAACTGATATCTAATCGCTGACCATGAATATTCATTCATTGCATGCCAAATAAATGCTGTTGTTGTAGTAATTTAACAAATCGTGTATCGGTTATTTTCAGAAAATACATGAATTGGAGCAGATTTTTACAGGGATGGATTTCTATTTCAGAAGTTTGTACAGAAGACGGATTGCATTTTTACAGTAACATGTACGGGACTGACGGCGATTTTCACTTCATAGAATTGAGATTCCTAAAAAAAAATCAAATAGAAAAGGGGGGGGGGTCGGTCGGTGGTGGTGGACCTTGGTTGATTAATTGAGATAAAATGCATATATAAATCATGATAGCTGTAATGTTTGAAGTTATAATTAGTTAATTTGTAAGTTTTACTGTTTGAGTGGCATTGAACCCCCAAGAAAATGGCGTGTACCATTTCGACAAAAGCTTTCCAGTTATAACATGGCGCGACTGACATTTTAGTTGAATTTTTTTTGTCGATATCTTTAATTCTTTTTGTTTAGAAACGATATGAAATGAATGTCAAAATTAAAAATATAACCTTGACCTTTGGCCTTGACCTCATTTTATAAGTTAAGACCTATTGACTTCAAATAAAAAGACTCTATGTTTATACGTCTAACGGTTTATGAGTTACAAAAACATAATGACAAATTTATTTGGTAAAGGTAGATAACTTGTTAAAAATTTCACCGGATCCAAATCAGTTTAAAATTCCTGAGGATGTAACGAACAAATATGAAAAAGAATGTTGTCGCTTTCTTTTTGTGTACGAAGATACAGTAACAAGGGAGATAACTCTTACAATAAAAAGTCTTCGGCTAAAAAAGGTGAGTTTCAAAAGCGCAATAACTGTTCGATATAATATCCAAAACATGTAAGCGACATTTTGAAAAAATCCCTATACACCGCAAGAAAATGATTTGTCGAAAGAAAAAAAATAAATAAAAATAATAAAAATTAAAAACCAATTGTTCAGAGTACAAACGCTTTGCACTCGTTTCTTTTATATATACATCTTTAAAAATTACAGAGAAGGTCATTTAACAAGTAAAAGTCAAAATTGAGAACGTGACCTTGACCTTAAATTCATTTTTATAAACCAAGGACCTCAAATCAAAATACATTAGGTCGCTATCACTTACCATTCATGTGATACATTAATATATCACTTATGTCAAATACAGAAGGGGAAATACCTCTCATATGGAGTCTTCCTATTGCTTCGGTCAAAATTTGACCAAACTTCCTGATATTATGACGAGCAATTTAGTAAAATTAGTTTGTCGATTTCTTTTACGGTTACGGAGGATATTTACTCACAAGGGAAACATTGTTCGGGGAGATAACTCACATACAGAAAAGTGGAAAGACCTAATAATCAGAACAAAATCAATAGGTCTTCCCACGGAAAAGTAGAAAGACCTAATAATCATAATAATCAGAACAAAATCAATAGGTCTTTCAACGAAAAAGTGGAAAGACCTAATGATCAGAACAAAGTTAATAAGTCTTACTTCTATTACGGCCAGAAATCACCTATAAATTGTAGCCAACAAAAAACAAAAGTCAAAAATAATTTTAACAAGATTTATTATACAATTTTACAGGAAATATTATACAAATTGAAATGTCAACTTAACTGTTAAAATATATGTCCGATCCTTTGTCTTTTCTTTATCCGGAATTCTTCTCTTAACTGTAACAGAATCCAATGGAATATATATGTCCAATAAGTTCACAATCTAGTATGATGTTGTTCGTAAATAAAAGTGTCAATCCAACAACTCCAGAGATTTTCTGAGAATGCAAGTATATTAATGTCTCATTTTCTAATTTCGGTGTCTGTATATATAGTTGTCACGGAAACTTCTAGAATACTGTAGAAGGGAAACTCTTAGAACACATTACAAGGGAAACTTCTAGAATACTATAGAAGTTTAAATAGCGTAAATTAGAAGGGAAACTTCTAGAATACTGTAGAAGTTTAAATTTAGTATTGTTGATCATGATCATTCTGGGATTATTATGTAAGTCAAATAGAAAGTTATAATCATTCCATCAGTATCTATGATTGTTCCAGTGATTTCTAAACTGCACAATTATAACATTATTTTGTAAACAACTATAACCGAATTATATAAACATTATAAGGCCACACAAAACAAATTAGGCAAAGATAAATAAACATGATAATAACAATATCATAACACTACGGAAAAGTAGAAAGACCTAATGATAACGACATCAACAACAACAGATAGAGGAGTTACAATAAACCAAGACTTTTCTTTTGGGTGACATTTCGAAGAACTTAATAATACTAAAGTTAAAAATCAGAATTATTATTATTATGTTTAGGTGGTTCCACGAATAGTGTAGCTTTTGTTCTAATTATTTTTTTTTTTCTGCCGTCTGAGATGTTTTTCTATTACTTGACATATCGACAGGAATTTTGGCCTATGATATCGTACAGTGATTACGATTACACCATTGACCATGTATAACCGAACACTTTCTTATAGGAGTTAACTCCCCACGCCGTCTTTTTCTAGTTTTCTATATTTCTCTATAACCGTAAAAGATATCGACAAAATAAGTTTTCCAAACTGTTTGTCTACTCTTAAGGATGCTGTGGTTAAGTTTACCCGTAGTAATCCAATGATATATTATGGGAGTTATTTCTCCTTTTAAATTTAACAAAGGTGATATGTTGAATTGATTCATAAACCATAAGTCATTAAGTGCTAAAGTCTTTTAATATGAAGTAATTGGTCAATAAGGAGGAAATTGAGGTCAAGGCCAAAAGCTCCGTAACAGTCAATGATAAGAGGCTTTTACACAACTTCAACACATTTGAGTCAAAGTGTTTCGGTGACCTGTTATAGGAGTTTTCTTCCCTACATATTTGAAATCAGTATAAGTCCTCATCCATACATGCGAATGACCTTGGATCTTTAGATTTGAGATCAATGACCTATGACATTGAATTGAGGTCAAGGTTAAAGGCCAATTTGACGTTCTTGATTTTGACTTTTTTAAATATTCATACTGGTTCATTATAAAACACTTAGGTTTTTGCCTCAGGTTGATAGACATAAAACCTTTAAAAGAGGGACGAAAGATACCAGAGGGACAGTGAAACTCATAGATCGAAAACAAACTGACAACGTCATGGCCAAAAATAAAAAGACAAACAGACAAATAATAGTACAGATGACACAACATAGAAAACTAAAGACTTAGCAACACGAACCCCACCAAAAACTTGGGGTGATCTCAGGTGCTCCGGAAGGGTAAGCAGATCCTGCTCCACATGTGGCACCCGTCGTGTTGCTTATGTTATTACATATGTTGTTAAAAAGGTCAACCGGATGTGACAATATTTAAACCGATGTAGCCATATTAATACATATTCAATCAAATAGTACCTCGAAACCTTATAATTTTAAAATCAGTTTGAAGCAACCGATCAAATGAACCAGGAGTGACATTTTCTAACACCATTTTATTTAAACGGAGGTAGCTTTATAAAAGTTCCTCTAATCCTTTGTTATCAAAAGGTGAGTGGAAAGACCTTCAATTGTTCTCTGAAGAATTGGTTTTTAATTATATTTACTATTATTAAAAAAAAAGGGAATAGATAATTGGTTGCGACTATTATTCGAGTGAATTTCTTCAGAGTTATGTCTGAAATGTTTTGTTGTATGTAGGCAGACGGACAAAACAGAGATTATATGAACACCTGATTTTGTTGAGGACTTTTTATTTATAGCAACACAAATAATCAATTTTATAATATGACTTATTTCTATACAATACACTTAAAGTATAAACATCCTTTAAAATATTACAGGAGTATTTGGTATTCAGTTAGAGCCTAAATCGATAGCTAAAGCCAGAAGATATTCTTCCAGCGTGTTTAATTGTTCTGTGGGAGAGAATTGGCTAAATGTTATATTCACTATACAGTCGACAGACGGGAGATTTTATGTCGGTGCATTTTTTACTAACATCGGAGGTAAATGTAAAAATATGGTAAATAATACTGAACTTTACCAGACAGGTTGTGATTACAGTTACAGAAAATTTTATCTGACTTTAACAATGTCACTGACGATTATGACACACATTCTGTGAAATGTAAAGCTGAATTCAAACAGCCAAAAGAAAAGGAAAAGGCAAAGACGATCATTGATGTGCAATGTAAGTTCGTTCTTTGTTCGTAGGTAAAGTACTGACAGTTGTAATTCAAAAAGCATATAATCTACTGGCAACATCCTTCATATTTCACCTAGAAAGCCCCACAAACCAATTCTTTAAATGAAGATATACTCTTTTCCAAATTGTAACATAATACATTTTCAAGAGATAAATTATATGTATATCTAATCAAAAGCAATTACCATGATTACATTGACATTAAAAAACGGAACCTTTCGTTAAATTTGTATACAGTTTAACAAAATTAACAATCTATACATCACAAATAACTGATTTCAACAGCTTTAAAGACTCACAGGTAACAATTCATAAATATTTCTACTTAAAATTAACCGTTTAATTCATAAACCATATGCCATTGTGTAAAGATTAATCTAAAAGTTTCAAATTTCAAGTTGTGATTTCAACTTTGTATGATGAGGTATTATACTACTATCAGTTTCTTCATGCTCTCTTAATTTCCTACTTATGTAAGTCGAAACGCCCAAACTCAACAGGAAACAAATTGGATGTATATGTATCAATGAAAAGGTGTAGTTTTAATCGCGCAGTGCTTTTCATTTGAGTTGTATAACTACATCGCAGTCTCTGTTGAAATTCCTTTACCTTCGTCAACTCTGAAATTCCAGAATTATACCAGTTTAATTCGCTACATCAATGTAACTACTAAACCTACGTCAAAAAATATGAAATGTATAACAGTTCAAATCGAACAGTGCTATCGATTTGGGATGTAAAAAATTTGTTTTAATTACTTAGCTGTCGTCAAATTTTAAATTCTAGTATTATACCAGTTCAATTCGGTCGGTGCTTTTTATTGGGAATGTATTTCTACTATTCAGTCTCTGTTGTTATAACTCAACTTTCGTCACCGGTGACACTTTAGAATTGTACCAGTTCATATCACACATTACTTTTCTTTTAGATGCAAATCTATGCAGTCTCTGTTGTAAAAACATATTTCTACTTCTTTTCTTCTTACTTTTAGAATTATACAAGCGTTGGTCGGTTCTTAATTGTATAACGGTAAAGATTATTTTAGTTAAATCAGAACATTTTGATATGATTCATTTTACATCATCATAATCATACTATGAAGGATATCAGTTATCTGAAATATTTATAACCTTTGTCAAAATTATTATTATTATTCTCTTTTTTAATCATTATCAAACTGCTTTTTATTTGGGATGTTTAAACAGCCTCTGTTATAATTACTTTACCGTCGTCAAATTTGAAATATTATACCAGCTCAAATCGGTCAGTGCTATTCATTTGGAATGTATTTGTACGCAGTCCTTGTTGTAATATCTTAACTGTCGTCACCTTTTCAATTTTAGAAATGTACCAGTTTATATCGCATATTACTATTTTTATTTGAAGCATATCTATGCAGTCTCTGTTGAAAATACCTATAAAACCTACGTCATTTTTGATATTTTAGAATGTACAAGCGTTGATGTGTTCGGTTTTAATTGTATAAATTTCAAGATTGTTATAGTTAAATCAGAATAGATTGACATGATTCATTTTACATCATAATCATACTGATGAGTGATATCTGTTATCCGAAATATTTATAGATACTTGTTTCCTTTTTTTTAATATTGGTGGTGTTGTTTTGTACACTTTTTAGGCGTTTATATAATTTATTTATTGTGTACATGTATCGTTAATAGTATCGATCCAGCGCCCTCGTGAGAAAGGTCGTTGACTAATATCTAGACGTTATATATATAAATCTATATATATATATATATAGGCGTGAAAATAATTTTCACATGTGCAGATTTATATATTCATAAAATAAATAGTAAAATAGTAAAATAAATATGATGAAATCGATTGAACTGGAACTGTTAACTTGTTTACTTATTTTACTTTGTTTGCGGTATACCATCTTTTCCCTAAGTTATTTGTTTTCTGTTTGGTATCAAATTAATAATAAAGATCCATTTTGTTACATCTTGTGATCCGTTTATTTGGCAATCGCCAATGGCAGTCAGCAGGGTTTAAGAACATCAGTTGTTCGACCTGTTAGTCAAATGCGTTTTGTTCACATATACTTTTTCACTTTTTTGGTTTTTTGGAAAATGTTGTTTGTGCTGTATTTAGACCCCTCTACCAAGAATTTTGTTTTGCATGCACACGTATAAAATTTGCAGTTTTTATTCAACGTAATCATAAGTTTGAACGTTGTTTTCAATTTAGACTCATTTCTATTTTTTCGTTAGGGCTTGTATTATATTTGCCTTCGGATTTTTATGATCCGTTCATCCTATTTCGACTTTTCAAATTTCAAGCGTCTATCCTAAATTGAGGTAAATTATATGGCCTTCCAAATACCGTTTCGATTCCTAACATAACTGAAGAGACATTAATTGTCGGAATCCGGATATGGTGTACAAATATTTGCACCTCATGTTTGCGGTAAACCATCTTTTCCGCAAGTTTATTGTTTTCTGTTTGGTATTAAATTAATAAAAAAGACCCATTTTGTTACATCTTGTGATCCGTTTATTTGGCAATCGCCAATGACAGTCAGCAGGGTTGAAGAACATCCGTTGTTCGACCTGTTAGTCGACTGTGTTTTGTTTAAATATACTTTTTCACTTTTTTGGTCTTTTGAAAAATGTTGTTTGTGCTGTATTTAGACCCGTCTACCAAGAAATTTGTTTTGCATGCACACGTATAAAATTTGCAGTTTTTATCCAACGTAATCATAGGTTTCCATGTTGTTTTCAATTTAGACTTATTTATATTTTTTCGTTAGGGCTTGTATTACATTTGCCTTCGGGTTTATATGATCCGTTAATCCTATTTCGACTCTTCAAAATTCAAAAGTCTATCCTGATTTGAGGTAAATTATATGGCCTTTCAAATACCGTTTCGATTTCTAACATCACTGAAGAGACATTAATTGTCGAAATCTGGATATGATGTACAAATTTTTGCACCTCATGTTTGCGGTATACCATCTTTTCCGGAAGTTTATTGTTTTTTGTTTGGTATTAAATTAATAAAAAAAGATCCATTTTGTTACATCTTGTGATTCGTTTATTTGGCAATCACCAATGGCAGTCAGCAGGGTTTAAGAACAGCCGTTGTTCGACCTGTTAGTCAAATGCGTTTTGTTTAAATATACTTTTTCACTTTTTTGGTATTTTGGAAAATGTTGTTTGTGCTGTACTTAAACCCCTCTACCAAGAAATTTGTTTTGCATGCACACGTATAAAAATTGCGGTTTTATCCAAAGCAATCATAGGTTTGAACGTTGTTTTCAATTTAGACTTTTTATATTTTTTCGTTTGGGCTTGAATTATATTTGCTTTCGTGTTTAGATGATCCGTTCATCTATTTTCAACTCTTCACAATTCAAGAGTCTATCCTGAATTGAGGTAAATTATATGGCCTTCCAAATACCGTTTCGATTCCTAATATCACTGAAGAGACATTAATTGTCGAAATCCGGATATGGTGTACAAATTTTTGCACCTCATGTTTGCGGTATACCATCTTTTCCGCAAGTTTATTGTTTTCTGTTTGGTATTAAATTAATAATAAAGATTATTATCGGCTGTTGTCTGCTCTATGGTCGGGTTGTTGTCTCTTTGACACATTCCCCATTTCCATTCTCAATTTTATTTTATTACATCTTGTGATCCGTTTATTTGGAAATCGCCAATGGCAGTCAGCAGGGTTTATGAACATCCGTTGTATCTAGTAACTGGCTTTTAAATGTAATATAGAAAGCAAACTACAAGCTTCCGAATACAACATTTTACATAGAATAGTCTTTTGTAATTATTTTCTTGAAAAATATAAAATTTCTGATACTAATGAATGTGCCAGTTGTAAAGAGATGGAAACTAAAGAGGATAAATGTTTTGAATGCACAGAAATAAAACATTTTTGGAGAGAATTTTGTAATTGGAGGTATTTTGTTTTTGGAGTAGGAATATTTTTGGATAAAGACAGTGTAATTTTTTGGCGTTTTAATTCTGATAACTTAGTTTTAAATTATTGTATTCTACAGGCAAAATATTACATTAATTATGTAAAGATCACAAAATTAGACAGAGTGTTAATATATGTGCAAGCTTTCCATAAATTTTTGAAAAGACGTTTGGAAATTTTAGAATATTTATATCTCTCTAAAGACAAACACGAGTCATTTATTGACAGAGGGGGGATTATGGAATTCATTTAATGTATAATGAACATGATTGATTGTGTATATTTATTGAACTCCAAAGTATTCTTTAGATAGTATCATATACTGTATATTCACATTGTAGACCTCTAAATTTTTGATATTTCTCAGATCAATAAACAAAAATAATAAGATCGATTGGATTTGTATTTTAATTGCATATGTGATTACGAATCACTTTTACATAACGGTGAACACGTTTGGGTGTTTTTAAAATATGGTCACGATTATAAAAGGGACGTTCCGGTCTCACATGGACACGTTCGAGGGATTAAACAGGTTCGGACGATTTTGTTGTAATGGACACGACTGGGCGTTCATAAAAAGGACACTTTGGTGCCCTTTAGCAACTAGCATGTATTGCAGTTCAGTGACGTTATATGGACACGATGGGGGAATTAGATACGTTTGGGGGATAGACACATTTCTGAGTGTTACATATATGTATACGACTAACACCAAAACAATGATAAAAAAATATGACACAAAAAAACTAAATTCGTTAAATATTTCGGATAACAAATATCCGTTATCAGTATGAGCAAGTTGGTGTAAAATGGCTATGCATCAAACATTTTTACCATTTCACAAATTAAACACCTAACATCGATTGTAAAAAAAAGTTAAAGATACAATTCAACAATCTTAAATTGCATACAAATAAAAAAAAACATAAGATTCTAACATTAAAGGTTGATAAAACGCATAGTTTAAACATTTCTTAATTGGCTGATGACACAACTCTATTTCTCAATTCTAAAAATGAAATTGGCCTAGCATTGAACCCTAATAGAAATATTCGGAACATTTTCTGGTTATAACTCAACAAAGCTAAAACAGAAGGTATACGGTTGGGTAGACTCAAATATTATAAAGAAAAAATTGAGAATATAAACTAGAGCAAACAACCAATAAAAAGTTTAGGTGTCTACTTTGAGTTAGATAAAGACAAATGTGACAAACATTGAAAAAATAATAAAACAGTCAAAAGCATTAATATTTGATTGGGGAAAAAAAATTTAACAATGATAGGTCGAATAACAGTTGTTAAGTCACTTATCTTACCTAATCTTACTTTTTTAGTATCGGTTGATTCCATACCCCCGATCTACATAAAAGATTTTAAAACACGTAATACGATTTTATATATAAACAATAGGCAAGAAAAAATAAAACGTTCAACACTTAGCAAAGATCACACAAACTGGGGTCTGAAATGACAGACATTGATAATTTCTTAAGTGCATTACAAATTTCATGGGTTAAACGATTAACTACAAAGGAATTTGCTAATCGGAAAGTCATTCGAACATTTTATTTTAACAAATTTGGTAAAAACAACCTTACTTTTCATATGATGCCAGACAACATAAACTCTATACCCAATTTGAGTAATACATTCCCCTCATTTTACTTGAACATATTATAGAGCTGATACAAACCAAATAATACACCACCAAGTATCATACCCATCACCAACTTTAAAAATACTAGGCAGCAAATGTTGTGGGGTAACAGAAATATAAGATTTAAAGGAAAATGTTTAGTTTATCTTAATTGGATAACAGATGGTATTATTTACATCAATGATCTCATCCATTGATCAAAAAGGTCATATTTCACCAAAAGTTATTAAGAGAAATAAACCTCAAAACCTAATTGGATCTCAGAACTTTAAAAACTGAAAAATTCAATTTCAAAACAGTGGTTTTATTTAAAAATACATTAAAATCTGACAAATCCTTAAAAACTTCCTTAAACTTTTTAAAAGACGTTTGGAAATTTTCGAATATTTATAACATTTTAAAGACAAACACGATTCATTTGTCGAAAGATGGTTGGAAATTAAGGATTTGTGTAATTTATTTTGAATATGATTGTATATTTTATGAACTCCAAAGTATTATTTAGGTAAAATCATATACTGCATATTCACATTGAAGCCTTGTAAATGCTTAATATTTCTTAGTAGCATAATAACAATGTCATATATTTTATTTGCGTATGTCTTGTAGCAATGTATGTATGCACTGTAGTTTGAACGCCAAAAGATCAATTAATGTTCTTTTTTAAATATGGTGTATGTCGTATCAGTTGAGTGCCTGTTGAAAGTCGTGGTATTTGCTTGCAACCCAACCACCCTTACAACTACTAACGATCGCGAAGAGTTTGGATGATAAATCAGATCTCATCAGAAAATCTTTAACGCTTTAAGTCTTTTAGGCCTATAGAAAGCAAGTACGGGTGGCTCGGGAGATATGTTGAAAAATTTATGATTGTTTTCGATATCTTTTCCAGTTTTCGCAGATAAGGTGTGAAAATTTATCGAATTGTGGATGATGAGTCAATAAAAGATTAACTCTTTTTGACCTTTTTCACTTTATACTGTAAACGTTCACTGAAGGAGTTTAGTACTTGTTTTAAATACTAATTGTACATGTATGTTTTTGTGCATTTTTTTCAATTTGTTTTACCACTTATCAAGATTAGAATAAGAGAGATATATCAAAATAAAATAGTATTCTCCTCATTGTTTCTTTTTCATTGGATAATTTTGTATCTTTCAGTATTATTTTGTTATTGAATCTCGAACCAAAATAATAAATATGTTAGCGTGTAATATTTAAACATTATTCGGAATTTCCGGACAAAATCGTTTTCGGCAAAGTTTCTTTAAACAACTTCACAACCTCGAACGCTTTGTTTAATACATGTAGCTCTCTTGTAAGCCGCAATCCTCTTTTAAGGAAATGATGAAAGGAAAAGCAAGCTCTTGAATATTGCATCAACTGAAAGATGTATACTCTATACAGGTGATGCTGGAAGGTTGCTTCGTACTAATTTAACATTCACAAGCTGAAATCATATCTTTTGTCTTTTGTCTACCGACCCTCTGTGTCAACTTCTAGATGTACAAATGGGATGGGGTCCTAACCTGTACAGCAATTTAACTACATTACCAGACTTTTTGACTGGTCAAAATAGTCCTGCCACAGTTTTTAGGACTGCTTCGACCGGTTGTTGGACCAACATTAAGTTAACTTAAAAAACAGACTCGGTCTTAGTACTGTTTGTCAGACTGTCGAACAGGTACAATTCGCTGGTAATTTTGCATAGTTTATTCGCATCTGTAGATTCCAAAGAACAAAACATAACTGAAAAACAACATACAAAAATATTAATTACAAATTTAAAGTCTGAATTGAACAATTACCAAATAATATAATTACCGAAGGCGGGGATAACAGATTGAAACATTTTTCTTTATCAACGTTTCTCAAGAGTCGTCTTCGCCAGTTATCACTACATGTCAAATCATCTACATTCGCTTTTGTGCAAAATGTGGATATAATTCTTTAATGATTGATGTTTATTAAAGGATTGTAAAATACATGTTATAGATTGATAACGAAATCTGAAAGATGATACAAATCATGAAATATGAATAGATATCAACCAATCATAATAATTTTAGAATAAATAATGTTCGGGTTATACAGGTCCGCTACTGTAGTTAATTTCGAAACCAGTCTTGGAAAAAGGTATCTTCGACCCGGAAAACTTCACGGCCGATTAGACCAGACCTGTTCTAAAGTTACGTTTTAGCTGGTCTGCTTCACACTTAATTACTGAAAAACATAAATGACGAGACATTAATTGTCAAAATGTGCATCTGGTGCAATCAAATTGGTACCGTTAATGTTATTTTTTAACTTGTGACCAATACCGCCTTGCATCGATTGAAAACATATTTTGAAAGTCATTGTTTCTCAATATAAGAAATTCAGTTGAATACAGAACGCATAAAATTGTGATTTGAATAAAATATCTTCTATCTTCCTTTCAAACAAACGAAAAAGATCATATTGATTACAAAGTTACACCATTAAAAACAAAAAGGGTAACGTACCTAATTGTATATTTTGATAAAGATCCCATTCGTTTAGTCAATTTTTATTTTATATAAAGCATTAATTTCTTATCCGTGTTAAAATGCGGCAGTCCATGCACAAGCGCAAAAAGTTGGTTATTGCAGTATCTATTAACAATTGATGGCAACATGAGAATTTTGAATTTAAATATACATATGATGACATTTTAAATTTGGAGACTTAGGGAAGATTGTGCAAAAATAAGCATGATAAATCAAGCAAAATGTATGTACAGTTACTAAAATTCAATGATGGAATTTAATTTAAAGTGCCAACATTTCTTCATTTTATTCAAAATACTGGTCATACTTGTCCTTAAGATGGGGAAATATGCAATTATCACAAATCAGTTAATTTTGTAAACAAGGATGCATTGTAGATTACATTACTAAGAAGGTTTTTAAAACCAAAATTTTGCTAAGAACCGAAAATAGTTGGTAATTTTCAAAAGAAATAATAGTGAGGACCAGCAGATTTTCTTGAAGGACCAGCAGGGAAAAACATTTCGAGAACTCTGGGTGTATTACATTTGTGAGGATTTAGGGATAAACAGACATTACATTAGCGCGATAGAATATATTACAGTTGCGCAACTTTACCTATAGATCTACCTGTATACAGTGATTTACCATGCAAATACAGTTGAACGGCAAACGCCTGAATCTGACAGATAAAGGTCAATCTGTCGACACAAAAAGTACCCGTATGTAAAATGTTTACGCCCATAAACAGCGCCACCTATTTTTTTCTACGGCGTCTTTGAGAACGATGTTCCGTTCTGTAGTAAATTAAAACATTAAATTAACTATAACATAGAAAAGTAAGTGTATAAAACTAATTAAAAGATATATTTGCACATGACTGGTTATGCATGATACGCTGGGAATGTGCGCAATGTCCTTTAATCCAAGATTCAAAATTAGTTTGTTTCCTATGTCAAAATGGCGCAAAATTCGTATCCAATCATTAATTTGCATATCATGTACTGTGTAGGGTAGCTTATCCAATGGGATTTACTGTTATAAAGTGGCTATACGTTACCATCCATCGTTACAAAAGTGCCATGTGTTTTGTGTGTATAGCTCAGGAATGATGTGTCTTCAATATTTACGGTAAATAATCAATGTTATGTTCATTATATTTCCATGCATACACAAGTGATAACAGCAAATGCATTCTTTATAGAACTTACAAGGTAAACAGACATGTTTAACTGTCTGATTTAGCAAAAATTCGTGTAAATAAACCTGATGCCAGTGATGGGTCGTTTTGAATATTCAAGCACAGCAGACAAACACGTGGTAGATTTGATGTTTGTTTACCTAAATTGCACGTTGTTGCTACTAACTACTTAGAAATAACCATTATCGTGTTATTATTGTTTAACAGCAGATACAATTAATTTTACAATTGCATTTTACTACTTTCAAGAGTTATATAATACACCTTGCCTAAGAAATAGGTCTAGCTAGGTCCAGGGACTTCCTTTACTAGGTCCTTAAAAATGAGGCTGTAATAATGTAAATTACCATATTTACATTCCAGCATTTTTTTGCATTTGATATATTTCATATACATGTACATGTATGTACATAGAGAACAATAGAGTAAATGAACATGCATGGGTTTAATTCCCACCCTAGGTATTAATTTTATTACTCATTAGAGGTTGGAGCAAATAGGATAGATTGCAATTGACCATAATGTAGTGTCTAAAAATGCTGATTGATGTGGCCAAGTCCTCAACATCCTTTTTTCTAAGTATACAGCAGCTCCTCTAAGGATTAGTAAGGGGACACTTTACATATAGTCCAGTGGCTAAGTCCTGTATTTTTTGTCTCTATTATTTCCTTATTTATATTATTATATTTCTTATATTCTCTTGTACATGTAGTAAGCTAAAAAGCTATCATTACTCTTTTTCCTTATCTGCCTGATAACAATGAAATGTATTCATAATTTAACTGCTAACAGACATTTGGACTCTGGTGGATAGTTTCTGTACTGTTATCTCATTGGCAATCATACCACATCTCTTTATTTTAGTACAGGTTAAGTATTTAAAGTAAATGACTAACGAAAATTAAATCATTTGAAAGAAAAATCGGCAATGATTTCAGTTTACATATATCAACAATAAAATTTGGTTGTATAAATTGTGTCATTATGTTTATAATGACCACTGTAATTGTGAACTGTCATGACTGTCTTGTACAAAATATATTTGAATAAGTTCCCTAATGAATAGTATATAGATGTTTAAAAAAAGAAATGTATGTACTAGTTCCAGATCTATCAATAAAAAAATAATTGATGTTTTTTTTAATTAATTGAATAATAACAACTTATTGCAATAATCATGATAATCATGCTATTAATACAAACTAGCATTCTTATATGTGATACATATATAACTTAATGCAGCTTATTCTGAAATTGTAATGTATGTCATAAAAAAAAGAGATTTTTTGTAAAAGTTACCAAAATTGTCTGTATTTCAACCACATTTAGGCCTAGGAACCTTACATTTTTAAGTGTAGAGGTTGACAAGCTAAGTCATGACTGTAAATTCAGATATTATCATGAGGTTTTTATTAAAGTAAATAATGCGATTAAATTGATTATCTCAATAAAAAGAACTCGCATTCTGATTTGATACTATGAGATTTTTTCTGATATCAGAAAAATAAATATCTCATTGTTGTCCATTCTTCAAAAAATTTCTGAACATACTGTACATTTATTTAAGTCAGCTTTGTTTTTGTCTGAGACTACTATAACAAGGGAAGTGACCAATCTCTATGTTATAGTAGTTTCAGGTTTTTGTTTTGTAGTTCAATTGACTATGCATTTTAGAGCAGTTAAATATGAATTTGGATTAAATTTGAAGTTGATTCAGTATATTTTATGACATAATAACACTCTTTTATTTAAACAAAACATTTTCAGACTTTATTTATAGATCAGCTTAGCTAATCATTCATTATTCAATCAATAATTTAATTAAAGGACTCAACAGTTGTTTGTAGGACTTTTGAATTCAAATATAAAAAAAAATCAAAACTTGAAGTAATACATGTAATAGGAATTATGAGAACTGCATGATATCAGATTGCAATACAGCTTTTTGTTCAGTTTTCTTTGTGTTGAATATAATGTTTTAGATCCCTTTCTGGCTTTTTGGATGTTCAGATTTTTTCTCTTGATTAAGAGCGAGCAACGGAACTTGTACATCTTATATAGTTTCTCATCTCGGGGGCGGATCAAGCCAATTTTCAAAGAGGAAGGGGGGGGGGGGTCCAACTATATGTCCCCATTCAAATGCATAGGTTGTCGATAAAAAGAGGGGATTCCAATCGCCGGACCCCCGGGAGATCCGCCACTGTATCTTATAGCAGGTCTAATATAAAAATAAAAAAATGTACTTCTGTCCACTGCAAATTGACTTTTTTTTCATTCAATGTCAATGTTCACAATTTTGAAGCATGTATTGTCTACATTTTCTTTTTTTCCATATTGTATGTTTTAATGTAATGCAAAGTTAAATTCTATTGTAACACAAGTTCTGCTGACAAATGGCTGATAAACCCCTCTTGTATGTAATTATTTGGCATGAAATGAAATATGTTTTTTCTGTATATGGAAATTAAGAATAATCCACCCTCTCTTTATAAAAGACCTGGATCTGCTTAAAAGTTCTTGCTTTTCTCAGAATTTTCCATTGTTACATTAGGAATAAAGGCTACTAATAATCATGCTTGAAGATCATTGAGGTCACACATAAAGAACCCATCTCTTTGCAGATCATAGTAGAAAAACAAAGATACAATGTAGTTGGTAACATAAATGTATTGTTTAAAAATATCAAGAGAAACATTCCCATACAGAATCTCTGTCAATAAGTTATTTTTCCACTCTTAACAGTGAAATCTTAAATATGTAAATTGATTGGCAAGCCTCGCATCTTGAAAAATAAAATGTCTGTAGGAGAGAACTATTGTTCACAATTGATGCTGTGTTAGAATTTATAATATCACTCTTTTTTTTCCCATATGATCAGCATAAAAAGTGACAATCTATAAGTTCTTCAGTCTAAATAACTTTGTTAAATCTCATTTCTGATGGAACATTTTCAGTGCACCAGATTAACAACTTTCTATGTTAGATACTTATTTAAATATAAAAATTCAAGTCTAATTTTAGAGTGAAATTTTAATATATTTAAACAAACTGTTCTATAAACAACCAACATGTACAAACACTGAATCTATTTTCATATCCTTTCTAAGAATATTGATACAAAGAAAGTAAAACAAAGACTTGTATCATTCCATCTACCAAAAGGGTGTTTGAGAATATACAAATAAGTCCAAGTTTCAGAGAAAAGTCAGTTATCTATAATTTTCTTCTTTGGAAGTTTTCAAAAACCTGTTTTAGGGTACTTGAAAAAATGCCATATTCAACCATTCCATGACTATTTTAATGTTACAAGAATAGAGGAACATGAAATATTGAATGGTTATTCAAGAAAGTGTCGAAATATAACTACAATCATTAATTTTACTCGAATTTACTGTTGTGAACTTGCAATTTCCTACGACGCGTGTACGGAGTTATCTCCCTTTGATCTCCACTTCGCCACGATTAAGCTGACACAATTTCGTGTCCAGTGAATTTAGGATAGATTATCATCAAAATTTAACGTAAAAAATTGTTTTGCTTCATATTTTATATCTCTCAACACGTTACCATACCTAATTAAGGAATAATAAAGGATTTTCCGTGGACCTACGCAAATTTTCAGAAAAAAAGTTTCACTTCATTCGTGAATTTATAATACTTTAACAAAACTTTTTAATAATAATTAAAAAGAATAATGAAGCTTATTCAATCTAGAATTGAAAGCTTTGATTTTTATTGATGTGCGAGTACAAATAAGACGATACGAGTAAAAAAACCACCAGGCATGCACGTTTACCAAAAAACCGTAAACTCCGACCTTTTTTCACGTGACCAATGTCTTGACCTTAGAAGCCATTAAATCGTTTGCCGTCCAACTGATGGACGTGTTATGAAAGTCAATACGATTTTGACGCTGATGTTAAATACCAATACCACTACAGGTTATAGTGGGGACCATCTCAAAAAGCACAGATAATCATTCATTATAGTTACCTGTATGGGTTTGTTTGATAATGCTGAGATGAATTTTTATTAAACAATAAAATAGTAACAATTTATTCCGCAATACACGGACGAGGATCCAGCAAAACAACACGAATATTATTCTTGCATTGTGTGATAGTAGGGATCGATTAAGTTTAAGATCGTTTCTCCCCCATTTCTTACTATTTTGTTGAACGACTACAAGGAAAATCTACAAAGTGATCAAAACAACCAAAATAGAAAAAAAACACAGGAATCAAATCACATTCAAATCCGATTTTTTACTCTACATCAATCTTTGTTCAAAACGTTCGTTTATTTGAAATTTATTTAAAAAATAATTGTCATGTCGGGGCCTTTCTTGGCTTTTATATGCGGGTATGGTTTTGCTCCATGTTGGGGGTATGTCATACGGTGATCTATAGTAGCAAACATTTACGTCATTTTTTCTCTGGGAGATAGTTGTCTATTTTGGCAATCATACCGCATCTCCTTATTTTATATCATTTTCTAAAATAGAGAAATGTGTTACACAGTAGCATAAAATCCAAAAAATAAACCAAACTAGAAATATGTGTACTTGACAATTAAAAAAAGACTGAAACAAAAGCGTTTTCAATTTGATTATCTTTATATTTTTATTTTATCTAGAAAGGTCACTGACAATATTATATAATGTTAAATGAATTATTTCTTATTCACATTAAACATTTTGCCCTGACATTTTCCTTCTATCAACTTTAATCAGTTAGTTTTTCAGAAAAGAGAGGTTATCGATTTAAGTTTTAAAAGATTACAACGTTTGGACATTATCAAGCATGTTAAATTAACGTTTCGGTGAAGGGTCGGAAGTTGTTGTTTTTTTTTTTTCTTGTTACCACGGCTTCCTCCACCAACAAAACAGAACACCACGATTAAATTGAGATATTGTTGAAAGTGGCGTTAAACTTTCACATGGAGAAGTTAATGTTAGTATCTTTGGGTCAGGAGGTTATTTTGAAAATGGAATATTCATTTTCACCTCTTTCAAAACAAAGTCTGCTAAATTATATGTCGGGCATTTTTTATTCGATTTGCTTCATTAGATTCACTATACACTCCGCTTTCTAAATTGGACGGTATATAGTGATGGGTGAATTGGTCCATTCGTCCGTTTTTTCGTCCCTCTGTCCATTCATTGCATTCATACCCAGATAGTAGTAGACAATACGAATCGCATATAGCTCATGAAAAGTGGTTTTCTTGAACATTAAAACGATGCGCAGCAAGACAACCTTCTTCTGTAGCCCCCCTGCTTCTTATAGTTTTTAATATAGAAATAGCACTGTATCCACTTGTGTCCACTTTTTATTAACTTTTTTATATAAAGATATAACGATTTGTTCAGATTAGTACTGATTTGTTTAAGCCACACATGTATACGCGTCCGTGTATCCCTGAACACAAAATGCATGCTAACTATATTTTGCAACGGAAATAGGAATATCTATTGTGGAGAGACAAACTGAGTTATTTAATTATTAAACATATTCTAATCATATCGCTTAATATATATATATATATACGGACTTGTGGCCGTAAAATCCGTCATTCCCATTCTTGACTCTTACATATATTTTTGTTAAGTTTTGTTTCAAACAAATACAAATTAATGTGTGAATGTATGAAGATCTACGTAAGGCCAATGCACGTCTTAAATTTTGGAGTCGACGTTAACTGTTCGCTTTATATTGGATCAAACACACCACAAAGGTAAACTATTATACTACGCCGGGATACTTTTCAGTGCAATTGCA
This sequence comes from Mytilus californianus, assembly GCF_021869535.1. Lineage (NCBI taxonomy): Eukaryota > Metazoa > Mollusca > Bivalvia > Mytilida > Mytilidae > Mytilus > Mytilus californianus. The sequence goes on along the minus strand of NW_026262717.1, from coordinate 554,710 downwards.
TTTTGAGAAAGTCCACACTTATATCTTGTATCGGTATTTGTATTTAACATCAGCGCAGTATTTAAACCCCTTTCCTAACACGTCTAATGAATACAACTCACTGTTAAGTCGTATTATATATTTTAAATTGAGCAAATATCCATTCACTTTGTTGGTGTCATTTGGACCACAAGTACATTTATTATGGAACCAGAAATATAACTATTGCTAACAAATAAAATGAAGAAGTCAAGTAAGGCAAAACTTAAAACTGATGAACTTTATACCACCGTCATGTCTGGGACCTCTGCTATATAAAGCCATCTGACTACGACCCTTGGTAGAGACAAAACAGCATGTATATGTCAAATTTAACTGTTCATTTCTGTTTTTTTTAAATGAGCGTAAACATAGTGATATCTCTCGAGCAAATGTAATATTTTTTTTCGCACAAATGTAATGCGAATCCGTGCTTATTTAATGCACCGGCAAACCAGTTATTTTGAGACGTTTGAATAGATGGCTTATATTCTTTTTGGGTTACATTTCAGTGCATGTTTATATACATTATACGCATATTGTAAAGAACAGAAACCGATAAGTTTAAGTTCTGTCATATTTGTCATTCGCAAATAGTGTTTAGATGAATTATTCCGGGCTGTTTATAATTGACTCTATGGTATGGGTTTTTCTCACTGTTGAAGGCATACGGTTGCCTATAACTGCTAACATCCACTTCATTAGAACTTTAGTGGATAGATGTCTCATTGGCAATCATAACACATCTTATTATTTTTATACGTCATAATTGCCCTCAAGTAGGCATTTATATAAAAGTTACTGTCATACAGGAGAGTATTAAGAATTTGTTATGCCTCCGCCGTCACCGGAGGAGGCATTAATTATTACCCTGTCCCTTTATAACGTTATACGCAAGCGGGGAATCATCTGTGTCGCATGGAAACATTCTCCATTTATTTAAAAATTAAAATTTTGCCTTTCTACCTACCCTATACATTACTAAATAACATTAGATAGACTCGTCTTTTTGTCTAAAATAAATGAAAGTACTGTACATTTGCTGCGTTATCTTCAATATAGCAGATCAATATATGAGACAATATCAGAAAAGACTAACTTCCTGGTTCCGTCGTTCATCGGCAATTATTTTTTAATCCAATTATCTTTTTGGAAAATTTTAAGTTTCAGTATTAACTAGAGTATACAATGCACCAACTATTGCCAATTTAACACTTCTTATATTTCTTCCAATAAAATATTATAATAAAATGGTCAACCCCCCGTAAAAATCGTGTTGTCCACAATCAAATCATTCAAAGAATATCCTAATCAAGTAAATATGTTTCCAATTGTCACAAATATGATAGATTATATAAGACAGTTGTCCCATATTGATCTGTTTTTTTTTTATTACTAAAGCATATCTAAAAAATTAGCATTTTAAAACTTTGTCCCAAGGGATAATTTCCTTGCTGTTACCACTGTTTTTTTTTACCTGTGGAAACGTTTGAAAGACCAAGATTTAATTTCCTATAATCCAATGAGAAGAGCATCATTTCCTGAATGCATTACTACACGTGTATAGTTTGAATGGTGGCCAGTTTGAAAAATCCGAGCTCATCCAAGATAAGAATTTATAGAACAAAACGTTTGTTGTTCTCTCCTGTAACATCCTTTGTGTGTACCTTCTGAGAATATTTTAATGTCAGCCCTATAACATTAAATGTGTTTTATAGTATCTTATTAAATTGATATGTAGATGGAAGTACACTTCCATACAATTCAAATAAAATGGACAAAAAATACTGTGTAATTCCTTTCTGTTACGTTCTGTCATGTTACCTTATAAAAAGTAACAGCATACCCATAATCAGTAACAAGAAGGATGTTAAAGACAATTTTACTAATGAAACACAAAGTTAACCTACTATATGCCAAACAGTTCATTTAATATAAGTTATTATCATCATATTAAATAAATCTCAAAATAATATACTGTCTTTTGAATGAAAAGACAGGTTTTTGACTTTTAATAAACGCAGAGAACATTGTGCAATTCTTGTATAGTAGATGGTAACAGAAAGGAATTTATTTTTTTTATTTTTCATTACAGGCAGATTTTTCATCTTGCAAATGAAAGTGTCAAAAGAAAAATGACATTGTTTGCTGTTATCTTCCAATTGTGACCATTTTGTAATGATGTATTTTTCTTAAACTTTAAAAACAAAGGATTTGTTTTGCAATAAAGTTCCTTCCTGTTACCAACTCTGTCCTGTTATTCAATATTCTTTCGTGTTACCGACAAATCGGACTATATTTTAGTATATTTCTTAACTTTATGTATTGTAATTGCTAAAATAAATAATTGACATTTGATAAAATATTGCAGGATGTACTAGTAAACCACAAATAGTATCTTTAATTTATTCCTTATTCCCATTAGGAACTTTTTAAAATTGATTCACTTTGGTAACAGGGAAGAACTGGAATATTTGGTACCATTTTTTACATTGCCATAGTTACCACATTTTACATTTTTTTGAATTACAGACAACAGTTCCTGAATCCTCAATGATTATTCTTTGTTTTGTGCTATTAAATTACATTAATTTCAGAGACATCTTTTTTTTACCCCCATTACCATTGACTTTTTGTCTGTGACTTTTTGTCCTGTGACTTTCTTTCCTACATTCTATTATCGTAAAGTAATCTATTGTTTGTAAACGATTGTTGTGATTTAGTCTTGGGTGGATAATTTCTCATTTACAATGGTATGACATCTACTTATCTGTTATGGCCATTGTATTTGCATTAGGAGAATGTAAGACAGACAGCCCTGGACAAAAGGGTACAGGAAAAGTCAAAATTAAGTTTTGAGATATATTTGTCTTTGATTTACAATGTGAAAGAGCTAATTTGTAAGTTGTATTTTTTATTTTCCTGAACCATTATATGTAAAACATCTTTGTAAACAAATTTAATTGTAATTAAATTCATAATTATCTAGAAAGTAACATTATACAATATCTGTTTTAATATTAATTTTAGAGATAATTTGCTCCTGAAAAATATTTTTATATATCTGTATATCTAATTCTTGTATAATACTATATTTTATGAACATGAATTCATGATCATGCAAATGTGAAATTAGAATAGGTAATAATCAGGATGTTAGCATTGTATTTGTAATAGTCAGAATTAGACTATACCTACTATAGGTAATACACAGATGTCCTAAAAACAGTTAATTGCCTGCAGACGTGCATTTCTAACTGTCACGGATATTGCAGATGAATAAATGGTTTTCACAAATGTATATATAATAGCCCCCTCATTATGTTAATGATAGCTATTTTAGGGTGCGGACTTGCGGCAAGGTTTACCTATAACATACATCAAGGACATAAATTATAAATTGACCTAAGACAATTTTATTTTTTCATGACACAAAATCACTTCATCATGTACATGCACTTAATAAGTCAAAAGAACTTATTGCTGGCTTTTTTCTTTAATTTTAGTTACTATTACATTAGACAAAAGGCCAACTTTTAGACATTGATTGAAAAAGAAATCTCCTGATAGAAGAGGGTCTGGATGAGGTTAACAGAATAGAGAATAATGGGCAAAACGTGCAAAATAAAGGGTGAAGTTAAAGAATAAAAATCAAATAAGCGAAAAAAACAAAACAAATATGGAATATAGAATAATAGAGTGCTGAAATAAAATAGAGAATAATGGGGTGCTAAAATATTAAGAATAGGGAATAAGGATTCAAAAATAAAAAATGAAGATTAAAGGAACCCCCCCCCCTTTTTTTCATCCAGACCCCCAAGGAAGGAACCACTAAAAAAGAAAAATGATGTAAACCCCAATTAGACAGTTACATTAGAACAATAGAACACACCTAAGAAAACATAAATGTAGAATGAAAGGCACAATGTTTTAGAATTAAGGCAACAAAAAAAAGATAAAGACTTAAATATACTACATGTTCTAAAGACTGTGTTGGTGTCATATTTTTCCTATGTCCCCGCTGTAAGTAATGAAGTCATTAAGTTTTACACTTTAACGTCCTTCCGTTCGTCTCATTTTTGTTTCCGCACTCTAACTGAAGTTTTCCTCATCCAAGGTTTATGAAACCCACACACAATATTAAGAACCACAACACGCAGACGGAGTTCGAATTTCGGGCAGTAAGTCATTTGCTGTTTTAGAGTCATGTCCCTTTTTAACTTGGAAAATTGCAAAACTTGAGCGGGGGCATTTGTGTCCGACGCATTCTTCTTTTATTTTGTTTTATTTGCTCCTAACAGAAAACTATTTTTTGAATGGCGATAGCTACAAAATATGAAATCTTAATACCCTCCTTATTATGATCAGAGCAGTGTTAGGTGCTAATTTAGGATTTCGAATCTTTTCTTCATTCTTTATATACTTTTTCTATACATCAAAATAAAATAGATAATTTACAATATGTGCATTGCAAAACACTTTCTTCTCATTATTAGGGCTAAAACAAAATAAAGCTAAAAAAATATGTTTTAGCAAATTGGGATTGCAAGTTTTCTCCGAGGTAAATAAAGTTATTGTAATTTGAGATTATTCACAATATATATTACAGAATAATTTAAACTAAAGTTACATACAGGTATATGTACAAGTTTATTTGAAATATATGTTTTTGTAGGAATCTGTTTGGTTTGAAAATGATTCCCAGTTAGAAAATGAAGCTTGTACAAATTAAAAATATGCACTCTTGACACATAGAAAATATAGATGTCAATCACTTGGTGGTTGCAAGTTATAAATGGATGATTTTTTTTAAATAGATAACGCTAACAGCATACCATGAAGTGATTTTTGGATTATACTGGACAAGAGGCAAATTGTGCATTGAATATTGTAACGTTCCGGGGTTTTCTTGTCAGGATATACCCGATGTTACTTATGTGGGCCTCTGGTGAAGGAAATAATAATAAACATCATATTGGAGTCCATAAATTGTATTAATTCTATTATTTCTGTTTAGCAATACAACAAATACAGTAGTTCATTAAACACATGAATAGAGATATATATCTTAAAATAAATCCTCGTGCATTTGTCCCTAAAAACTTAATAATGATTCCTACTAGCACTTGGTGCAAGAAAATCTAGTTGGTGCACAGCAAATAATTTGGGACCCTGCTTGGTGCAGGTGATATAAGTTTGACCTCATAATTTCACCAAGTAATTCCGAGCAAATCTGCTTGGTGCTAGCCAAAATGTAAACACCGACTTGGTGCAATACGGCAGACGACGGGTAGTCTGCGATCAATGAATTAAAATCTTTTTATAAAGTTTTGGAGTAGACATTTACCAGTTTCTGTCCGAAGCTTATATGATTGTGTGTCATATTCCGGCGTAAATAATATTTTGTTTGGTGCAATATGATTGTGTTAACAATTTAAAACCAGCGAACATTCTGCATTGAGGTGAAAAGCCTACTCGGTGCATGGATACTTGCTATTTATACCTTTTGGCTCCGCCCGATATTGACGTAATACACAAGAAAATGCACAACTTACAGAATGGCGCCGAAAAGTGAAAGTAGCTATGAACAGAGACGAATTTGGACAAATGCACCTGTAAATGAAGATGATACATCGATAAAATAGCATCTTTTAATAGATTTAATTTCAGGTAACCCACTCCTTTCATAAAAATACCGTACGAAGCGTTTCCGGGGACATCTGCATGGAGAAGTGTGGAACGGAGGCCACAACTAGAAAATGAAAATACACGTTTTAAGTTTATGAAATGAGGCCAATGGCCAGAGCGTAACACTACCCTCCACCTTATAGAAAAAGATGGTTTGACAGCCATGCAGATGTTACAATTAATACCATTTTAGAAGATGAACCTCCTTTTTTTTTTTAACAATAACCAAGGGATAACAATAACTTAACTTAACTCAATTAAATCAATCATCCATATTCATTATAAAAATTGAAGTCCGGTGCAGTAAGATTTTATATATTAAGTCTATAATATATACACAATCAAGAACCACCAGGCATTTTTGCCAGGCAAGAATATTGTCATTCAGAGTATATGTAACGTTATTCAATCACAATTGTTCAGTTTCTTTCTGAGAATACTATATATATATTAAATCTTTTTTTTTATATCACAGACATCATTCCAAGGAATGTCATTAAGTACTGAGAGTCATTTCTCCACATGTTCTTTAGTCATGGTGTTATGGTTTACAGCCACAACATATACATTGAAGTATATGATAAAATAGTCCTTTCAATAAGGTCAATATTATTTATAGAACTTTTAGAGTTCTTTTTCCACACGATACTAGTCCTGGTGTTTTGTCTTATATCCACAACATTTATATATATATAGTATTTATGAGTTCCTGTATTTCACTATTTCACTATCAATATATTACCATAGTCATCTCAATAATATATATATATATTTTTTTTTTATCAAAGATAAATACTTTAACGGAATATACTGCCAATTGAATTACAATTGGAACGTATATAATACTACTTACTGCACCAATCAACAATGTAACAACACCCAAGCCTGGGCAATAAAAGATCAGCACCTAAAATCAACTTATCAAGAAAATAAATACTTGGTAAAAATCAACCATAAAAAAATATCATTCAATAAAAAAACAAGCAACCTAATTACTTGTTAAACACTATACTTGATGTAGCATACGTACACCAGTTTATTCAAATGAGGCCTTTTCAAACTAAAGTTCGCTTGGGGTTCCCGAGATTAGTATAAACATGATAAATAAAACAGCATGTAACTATATAGGTCTCAGGAACTCGAAGTGATACAAGGATTAGGACAGACCTAACATTGAACCTTTTTTTTTTATATAATTTAAAAACCACCCTCCCAAGGGATGTGGGGATAAATATTGCCAATTTCCACTGGAAAACAGGCAACCAGTAGGAAATTAATTGCAATACAGAGTGACTAAAGCTGACGGAATTTACAGTAGTAGGCCAAAGATGCCATCTACCGTGTAAAATTTTGTAAGTACAAAGTTATGATATACATAATATATATAGGAACAAAATGTCACTCCAACAAATGTCCTTGTATTATGTCCACAATTCTTTTTTCCAATAAGCAATGCAGGTGGGTAAGGTTGTAAAATGTACACTCTCTCTGGAGTTCACGGAGAGCAATAACGGTTCTTGGAAAAGTTGATAAGTCCATGCTGCACTCTGATCAGAGATAATTTAGTATATGAACGAAATGACGGGGGTCTCTATCCAAAAAGTAAGTGTAAGCATTGTCTACTTTGTAAGGTTTTGAGGGTGAGTCCTTCAATATCATATAGGATAATATGGATGATGGGTTCTGCTGGAGGGTAGGAACACAAGTTTCGAAACGACTTCCTCCTACATTTAAAATAATTCTTGATTTCTGGCATTCAGCCATAGCTTTTAGTTGTAATGTATTTTTCGGGGTCGGGATATAACTAGCGTGGACACATGTTGCATTCACACTCGGTGCATTTAATTCAGGGCTATATTCATCTGGGGCTAATAGTGATAACACATCAAACTGCTTCGGTTCAAAAGTAGATTGGAAGCTACACACTGATGGTGCTGTACATATCTCAGGTGGAGGAATTATATATGGATAACCATTAGATATAATTGGTATATCATTAGTACTCTCTAATATTGGTTCAGCAGTATAAAAATTAAGTTCATCCAGACAAACTGTGCTTGGTGCTTCTTCACTGAATAACGGTATAACAGGTGGCACTAAAGTTGGGGCATACACATGAGGGGGCGGTGGCATCACTTTCTCTACAGGTTTTATAATTATTTTTCTGGACTCTGGTATGGGGGTGGTTGATCTTGTGAGAAACCTGGTGGGGGACAAGGAATGCTTTCTTTTCTTTTCATTTACTTTTTCTTTTGGTTGATATACTTTTTCATTTTTGTTTTCTACTGACGCCACATTTTCACATTTCTCTTTTGGCTTTTCTTTCCTTTGTTGATCTTTATTTATTATCTTTTTCTCGTGAATACTTTTATCAGGTTTATAGTTTTCCTCTGCCTTCTGTTCCCTACTTCGTGATTTTTGTACATTTACTTTAACATTATTTTCCTTATTTTCATTTTGTGAAGGGTGAATTTCTATAATCATTTGCCGGCTTTCTCTTTTGAACTTCTTTAATTCTTGTTGCCCTGCTTCCCCGAAAAGAAAGTTTTCCCTACTGACATATGTTAAGTCTTTTCCACCGGTTTCCCCCTTTTTGCAATTTTTATGTTTGCTGTCCCTTCTTAGGAAGATTCGTTTACAATCTGGGCACATGTAACCAAAGTTGGAATCACTACAAACCAGTAAAAGTCTGAAATGGCCTATATCTGTACTCGACTGTACTGATTTTTACTCGACCAGTCTGAATTGGTCTGAATTTTACTCGACATTACTCGACCCCAGTCTTAACCATACTCGACTGTACTGATTTGTACTTGACCCTTATCTTTGTCATTGAAAATAGTCTGAACTATTACTCGACCAGTCTGAAACTGTCTTAACCCATTCTCGACCTGTACTCGACCTATTTTTTTCAGTCTAAACCATACTCGACCAAATGTCTGAAAAATACTCGACCAGTCTGAACCATACTTGACCAAATAACCTCTACTTTTTCTAAATTTTAACTGTTAAAATAAATTTCTTTTTAACTGACATGACAACAGCCACAATAAAATAAAGATATATTATAAAAACAGATTTTTATTACATGATTCTCAGATTTATCAAATAGAGATAGTTAAATCAAATTATCTTATGTAATAATTTAATTATATTAATTTTAAAGTTTTAGAGTTTTGTTAAAAAAAGATTTTCTTTTACCTAAAAACCACACCTATACTGAGGGTAATTAAACCTTATTTAGGTGCTTCTTGTTAGCATGTGTTTTTTTTTAAATTAATTTTCCTAAATTCCTAAATAAAAACTACATAGGTTTCATGGTTACATACACGCAAAAAATGTACAATAGTTATATAATTATCTTTTTAATGAGGTAACAACAGCCAACAAAATCACTGAAATTGTTTTACCTTATTTTAGAAATATATCTATTATTATAATTTGGGATATATTATATACAATTTATATCAAAAAGGGATAAAAATTAAAGAAATTAATAAAATTGTTCTTCTGATTAGTGGTGAAGTATAAAGTAATACCTCCTGCTTGGGGCAAACTCGTGAAAAAGATCACACCTGGTCAGAGAGTATTAAATTCTAAATAACATTCATTCAAAATTGCAACATCCTGTGAAACTTAAATCACAAGGCCTTTTGAATTCACTAGATAAGTAATACACGAGTTTAAGAAAAATAGGGCATTCTTTTTACCTGTAAAACATACATGTACTGAGGTAATTAAACCTTATTAAAGTGCTTCTTGTATGCCATGTCTTTAATTTTAACAAAAATTATTTAAATTTAATTGAAATAAATTTTTACTGTAACTTTGGAACACATTTCCTTTTTTAAAAGTTTATCACAGGATTACTATGGAAGTTCTATTATCATGATTATATTAAATTCTTGGTTTAACAAAACAAAGGTGTCATTTTTTGAATTTATCAAGTTGCTTTATATGCTATTTTATATATATTTTAATAAAAAAATGTTCACTGCATTATTAACTAAACTCAAATGACACCATAAATCTCTACTAGGCCAAGGATTTGTATCCTTGTCTCACTATACAAATCCTTGACTAGGCTTAAGTAAATGGTGAAAATTGTCCAGTAACCATAAAATATATCTGAATCATTCAAAAATTTTTGAATAACATTGAAAATATTAGTCACAATTCAGTTTTGAGATTATTTGATCAGCTTGTTTTATTTTTATTTTAAAGGTGATATATATGTATGTATATAAGTGTTGATGAATATGGTGTTGAAGTTATATTATGTTTATTGTGAAATTTAGGTTTCAATGCTATATTGAATACATTTTTAATTTCAAATTGTTGTTCAAATTTCTAGCCAGGGGAAATAGCTGTTGTTAAAAACAGTTCTTAAATTGATGAAATACAATAGATAGATACAAAAAATAGGTCTAGGTTGGTTAAGACTTGGTCGAGTATGGTTCAGACTAGGTCAAGCATGATTCAGACTAGGTCGAGTATGGTTCAGACTAGGTCGAGCATGGTTCAGACACGTATAAAATGGTTAAGTACTGGTCGAGTACAAGTTCAGACTGTTAAGTATGGTTCAGACTACAGTCGAGTATTATCAAGTAAATTTCAGACCCATTCAGACTGGTCGAGTAAAAATCAGTATAGTCGAGTACAGATATAGGCCATTTCAGACTTTTACTGGTTTGTAGTGAATGTTGTTCGTCCATGTGTCGTTCGACTTCAAAGAAACGGTCAAAATCGTGATTTAAGCACAGACCACATCTGTATACCGTAATCTGCATAAGAAAAAGTGTTTGTAAGAACACAAGTTTGTTTTATTGTATTAAAACCAGCATTATATAAAATATTAGCAACCTGATATATATGATAAAAAGGTTAAGAGAAATCCAACCTCATCCAGCATAATTTTTTTTCCATATACTAGTATATATATGTTCCTTTATAGAACTATAACTTTATATTTAATTTAATTAGTTACCCATTGAAAGGTAATGATTCACCAACATATAATTTTAATCGGTCATGGTGCACTTTTTTAGGCTTTGACCGTGGGCTTTTTCTTATTCTGTAAATAACAGCATTTATTATTTCTAACACCGAGAAAGGTCCTTGCCAAGGCCTTTGTAATTTAGGATTTAACCCTTTACTGCGAACAGGGTTGTATAACCATACAGCATCACCAGCTTTATATTCATGAAATTTATTCATGCCGGCACCAATTAGCCACATCATCCCTTTGTTTAAACCAAGAATATCTTTCCCTTACTTTAGAAAGAGTTTTCTTAACACCTAAATGCCCTCCAGTATCACTGTTGTGTAATTGTGATAAAACATAACTTTTTAAGCTTTGTGGAATAACTTTTAACCATTTCATTCCCTTACCATCTGCATTTACCCATTTATGATATAAAACTTTTTGTTTTATATAAAGAAATTCCCACCTAGACCAATAATATTTTACTGCGGAACTACACGGAGAAACTTTCTCCCAAACAGGTCTCTCTCCATTTTCTTTCCAATTAATTAATAAATGTAAATCAGTGTCATTATTTTGACATTCAGCTAATTTTTCTCCCGTAAAATCAATACATGTATCACCATCTGATGTTGATGGGTAATTTCCCAACTCCACAGCTTTATCGCTATTCCAGGAGGGGGATTTATCTAATGTTTTCCCCGATCTGGTAATTACATAGACAGCAATATTTTCTGAAGTCATCATATTATTAGTATTGGGGTCAGGCAAGGAGATAGATTTCCCCCTTTTTTTTTATTAAGAACACTGTGCACCTCTACAGTATTGGGTACAACTTCATTTGAACTTTCAGCTTCTGGCTGAAATTTTTCTTCAGCTCTGTTACAATGACTACAATTTTCATCATGGCAAGGCCTCCTTGACATGGCATCAGCATTTGCATGTGAGCGACCAGCCCGGTGCTCAATTTTAAAATCATAAGCAGCAAGAATTTCAAACCATCTTGCAATTTGACCCTCTGGGTTCTTAAAATTTAGAAGCCATCTTAAAGCGCCATGATCACTGCGAACTAGAAAATGTCTCCCATATAGATAATGATGGAATTGTTTTATTGAAGACACAACAGCTAAAAGTTCTCTGCGTGTGACACAATACTTTCTCTCTGTTCTACTAAAAGCTTTGCTGTAGTATGCTACAACATTCTCAGTTCCATTTTGGACTTGAGATAAAACTGCCCCCATGCATGCATTGCTCGCATCTGTGTCTACAACAAACGAGTCCTCATTACTGGGGTAAGCTAAAATTGGGGTATTTGTCAGATCTTTCTTTAAAATTCTGAAAGCTTCTTGACATTCACTTGTCCATATAAAAGACTGATTTTTTTCATTTAATTTATGGAGCGGTCGGACAATATCTGCAAAATGAGAGATGAACTTGCAACTTAGATTGATGGGCTGCTTGAATAGATTCATAAGAATTCTGCGAACTTGTTCAACAACTTACAGAATGGCGCCGAAAAGTGAAAGTAGCGATGAACAGAGACGAATTTGGACAAATGCACCTGTAAATGAAGATGATACATCGATTAAATAGCATCTTTTAATAGATTAAAGTTCAGGTAACCCACTCCTTTCATAAAAATACCGTACGAAGCGTTTCCGGGGACATCTGCATGGAGAAGTGTGGAACGGAGGCCACAACTAGAAAATGAAAAATACACGTTTTAAGTTTATGACATGAGGCCAATGACCAGAGCGTAACACTATTACTAGCTAACTTATAACTTATAAGAAAGATGGCTGTGAATAACGTTAACTTGGATAATTATTTATTCGAAATAGCTACAGTAATTTTGATTAATTCGAATTCAAAGTTTCTGTGAATATTTGTTGTGCGTTATATCTGACTTAATTACTGCATTGGATGAATATTCATTGAAAATAGCAATTTTAAATAAAATTATTTCAAAGATTCAGTGGATATTAATTATATTTTAATGCATCACATCTGAATTTTCTGATTACTTTCAATTACTAATGTCAAATCAGTGATTAAGGTCTAAATGTATACATGTATTTATGATAGTCTTTATTTAAATAACTACTTTTTGTAATCTAACTGGAATTTTAAACTGGTCAAGCATACTAAACAATACTTCAAAGTATCATTTTACTTATATCACCATTGATCACAGCTGATTTTTACTAGTAAAAGTCCGATAACTATAATCATTCAATTGGTAATATTGTAGCCTTGAATAATATAAAACAATGAGATGTGGAAGGTTTGCCAATGAGAACTATCAACCAGAGACCAGATTAAGAAGTTGTTTAGTTTTTGTCATGTTTGTGTTTTGGTCTGTTTTTAAAATACTTATAGCAATAGGTCAGCTATATTTGTTGTTTGGATACTTGAAAGGTGTGCATGTCTGTCTTGCAGGTAACATATGATATTGACCTTATTTTCATGGTTCATTAGTCAACGTAAAAATTTGGGGTTTTGGTCTGTTTTTCAATTACCATAAGTAATAGTTCAACTGTATTTGTTGTATGGAATAATTGTAAGGTGTACATGTCTTTCTAACAGGATTTATATGACCTTGACATCATTGTCATGGATCTTTAAAAATGTTTGTGTGATACTAGCTTGTAGTAAAACCTTTATCTTTAAGACTTTCAACATAAAATCAATGGCCAGTAAAGCAGGCGAAACATTTCAGTGTGTGAACTCTTGTGATCCCCAGATTTATTGGAATTAGTGGTTTGAGGGTCATAGCCCAACCAATTATAAAAAATATATTCAGACAAAATATTATTTAAATTGATATTGAAAAGATGAAGAAAACTGTGAATACCAGTGTTAATAGAGGTCACCTGCTGAGGTCCAAGTCACATTTTAAAAAAAGTTCAGATTAGGAAATGATCCAATACCAATGATTCCTAGACGGTAATAGTTTGTCCCATTTGTGACAAGATTGAACAAAGTCAAAAACTGTCTCGTAGTCTGATTGGGGCTCCTTAATTTCTGTATTTTTTACATTTTTAGATATCAAATAGGAGAAAAAGTGCTAGGATTGCCAATGAGAAAACTCTCCACCAGAGACAAAATGACATAGAAGTTTAAAACTATAGGTCACTGTACAGGCTTAAACAATGAGGAAAACCAATACCGCATAGTCAGTCATAAAAGGCCCTGAAATGACAAATGTAAAACAATTCAGACGAGAAAAACTTACGGCCTGATTTATGTACAAAACAATGAATGAAAAAAATTAACGACAACCAATGAATTACAGGCTCCTGCCTTGGGACAGCCACATACAAAATGTGGCGGGGTTAAACGAGTTGGTTGGCGCTGAACCCTCTCCCTAACCTGGGACAGTGTATAACAGATAACTTGAGAACAAACTATACAAATCAGTTGAAAAGGGCTTAACTCATCAGATCGATACAAAGCAGAAATACAACTCGCAAAAACGCAGACCGGACGTGGCAGGGTATCTACACATCGCCCCTATATCCCATCAACCAAAAATACACTAAATACAGATCTGAGAGTACTCGCAGTTACTGACAGCTAGTTCTTAGCCAATTACAAATTATAAAAAATCATACATCAAATTGATTTGGTGTAAAGACGACAATCAGAGAAACCTATGACCCTGTGCAATGCCAGGAGATACAGGTATCGCCAGATTGTAGAGCCATGCATGTGCATTTATATATAAGAATAGTATATAGTTTGAGTTTGATTTACTGATTGATTGATTGATTGTTGTTTTTTTAACGTTTAATTTACTAATTTTACTATTAAAAATGTTTAATATTTTTTAATTAGCTATAGATAATTAATTTATTCTGTACATAGTTCTTTTCTGTAGTCAGCATTGTATTAACTTGTATTATTTTATTTCCCACAGTTATTCTTTATACTTTTGCACCTCATTTTTCTCTCAAAACTTTTAAATGTCGTTACTATCCAAGCATATGCATTTAATTATTCAAATGTACTAGATATCTTCTAATTTAAAAAAGACTTTTTCTTTCCTGTATATCTGCACGTATATATATATATATATATATATATATATGTCAATTTAAAATTCGAACTTACTTTTTATTACCCATATTTTATTTATACAAATACGAACGGACAACGAAATTTTAATATATAGTCATAGGGTATAGATTATAGTACTTTGCTGTACTGGAAAAGAGAACACTACGACTATCGTTTATATGATCAGAGGTCAGGAGATGACCTGTTCACATGACCGGTCAAAGACAGACATGTCAACAGGTCTGGTCTGGTATGTAGCATGCCTGTCGTCAGCACAGGTCAACGGAACCTGTCAACAAGTCTGGTCTCCAAAAGACGTGTCAATAGTTCTGAATCATTCCTTAAACTGCTGTTCTGTCGCTGGTTTACCACCTATAAGGTTAACTATCTTATCTGCTCAAAATTTCTAATGTTTACTTGGAAAGCTGTCAAAAAGTCGGCTCAAAGTTAACTTGTGTACAGGTTAGGATTGCACACATATGTAAGTCAAGGTATCAGGCTAACTTAACTGTATCATTTGTTGAAAGTCTATGGGATATATGCGTTCAACAGAGTCAATAAACTTTGAATTGTTAATTAAAAGTACATCATCTATAATGCGGATCGTGAATTTGAATTATAATGCTACAAGTAGCTTTTTTCATTCTTTATGAGAGACTCCTGTATAAAGTCTGCTTCAAATTAATAAATGAAAGAGTCGACAACTGCGAGTACTCTCAGATCTGTACTTAGTGTCCTTTTTGTTTAATGGATTTTTATAGTTTGTTCTTATGTTGTGCTGTTTCACCACTCTCTCAGGTTAAGGAAGGGTTGAGCGCTAACAAACATGTTTAACGCCATCACTTTCTTTATGTGTCTGTCCCAAGTCAAGAGATCTGAAATATAATGTTGAATTGATCAAAACTTGCCGCTTAGTTAACCACTTTGAATAAAAATATAATCCTGCGAACTAGATAAATAAGACAAAAACAATCACCTGCCAGCAATGAATTAAACACATAATAAAAAGTCAAGACATATTTGATAATATCTATTTCAGAATGTATTAATCCTACTCATTGTGGTTATTCATTTCACGGCGATTAAATACAATGTTGGTATTGATCAAATGTCGTGCAATTATTTACACTTATGAATAGGTTGACCAAAATGATATGTATGTGTTCCATCTTAAATGCGTCATATTTTGCAGTCCTTTATCTTGAGATACTGAATACCATAACGGTATTTATCTATTTTAAAAGTTAACTAAATGTGACTTATTCCAAATTGTTACATTTTGACTGAGTATGGATTCGTATTGCCGGTAGTGCATGCATATAAGGAGACGCTTACCCTGTCGATACATCTGGTTCTTCTCTTCTTGAAGTTCATGCAAAAACCTCAGTTTTGTCTTAATAATAGATTTATGCGATTTGAACATCAGTAAATTGTTACCTTAATTCATTATGTGTACTGGTCTTTATTTAAGGCAATATACGGTCATTTGATTAACCTCTTATTTTGTGATTACTCGTTTTTTTTTATCCTCCAACAGCTCCTCCATTGATAACATAGAAGCCAAATGAACCTCAAATTGAAGGCAATACAGTGGTCTTGTCGTGTCAAATACCCGGGGGAAATCCATTAGCTAGTATAAGCTGGAATTGCTACGGCTTTACACCTTTAAAATCTACTGATATCCTCTTTACTAATAACACCGTGTCCAGTGTAGAAAAAAAATTTACCAAAGAAGATAACAACAAAGAATGCACATGTGTAGGGAACCATCTTTTCTGGACGAAAAACAAAGTGGCGAATCAAACTTTAAATGTTTACTGTAAGTAAAAGTCGAAGTTTACATCATTTTTTTAATGTGTTTTATATTTTTGTTAATTTACAGATCATTGTATGGATGGTAAATTTACCAGTATGGCTCAGTTAGATTCGATTCATTTTGTCAAACATACAAACTAGTGTTTACATATAAACAACGTAGTCAATTTAGCTTTGAGTATATCGCAAGCTGGAAATCGAGGTTAAAGACTCACACACAATAAGCAGATGTTCAATCATAGGAATCAGGCAATCGATCTGCATATTTCATGAAACAACATGACAAGTGATAATGCAAGAACAATGGAAATATGACTTTTGAAACGATAAAAATGATAGAAAAGCAGCGTATTGTTTCGTTTTCATTGATACTAAAATACAAAATTGACTGTTTTACTTTTTACGTGTTGACAAATTTATTGGATAATCACTTACTTGTTTCTCCAATTTAAAAACTGGCTGCTACATTTTTAATTCTATTATTTTTTTTAATACCGAATTCGCAATAACGACGCTTATTTATATTCAATTTCCATAAGTTATTGATTGACACTGTTAAAAACCAAGACATAAATTGTATTTACCCTTTCATAAACCCTGTGCGACAGCATTATTTAATAACGGTGATTTTAAACCGTCTGGGAAGGACACACATAACGTTTCTTTGCGCAATTAAATTACCAAACTATATAACAGTACGCAGCCAGGCCAAAAAGCTCATATGCAAATAAAATGGCTCTGTATAAAAACATGTATGAAGATAACCATAGGCGTATAAATAGTGTGTCAAGTTTGACTGTTTAATGTCAGATAAGTATGGAAATACAAACCATAACTACATTCACAAATCACAACAACAGTGTTAAGTTTATGGTAATTTGATCCATGCATACTAGATCTAGTGTATTTCATTTAAAACATGCCTTTTATTTATAATTAAATAACTGTGGATTGACATATCGGATTGTTTGGAGTCGTAAGGCGTGATATATTAATTTTTTACAACAATTATGTAAGGTTTCCAGTGAATAAATCCAATCAAACTCAAGTTATTGTACACTATGTGAACAATTATTTAAATTTGACAATAAATAATTAGAAGTTCTGTAACTCTTGAAGGACAAAAGAGAGCGAAGTCCCATATTTCTGGAAGTACAATGCCACAAATATTCACGGACAGACGGACGGACGGGAGGACATTTGTATATCATAATACGTCCCGTTTTTGGCGGACGAAAAAAAAGCAATATTTAATTTAATTCGGTAACCAGTAATAATTTCGATAATAATTTGCTTACTTCGGTGTCCACATAAACATAATTGTTACCAAAATATAACAAAATTACATAATCTAGTCATTGAATATACTCTTTTCTCATGTTGCACAAAATGAAACAAACGACAGACATATGAATAGAATCACTGCACTGTTGTTTCAATACACGTATGGCTATCATGTATATTCTAATGTCTCATTGTAAACAAAATTTAGATAAGAATAAGAAGCCTATGTATGTTTAGAATTAACAATAAATAACCTTATGCATCAATTTACAAAATATTATACTTTGAATAGCGTGCCCTGCGCTTCGACGCAAATATTAGACTTACTATGAGTTTTTTTGTAACTATTGTTCGAGCGTAAAAGACTATTTCGATTTATATAACTCAAAATTTGTGATAGAATAAAGCATTCCTACAATCCTTCATGATTTGAATTCCTCTTCATGGCTGTTATGAAAATGTTGACTAACATTTCTATACATATTGTTTTAGGAATGAGTCATTCGAAAGGTGAGAGGTAGTTATTTTTAAATTGCTAAAAAAAATGTCCAAAATAAATTTTTATTCTATGGCGTTTTCAGATTGTCATCGACTTATGAATTTGAATATCCCTTTCGTAGTTTACACTCACTAGTCATGTCTAATATGTCATGTACTGTGTTACAACTCTATATTCTACTGACGAGGAAAGGTAACACTAGGCCACCGAAAGCTGAATTTTTGTTCAGTCAAGGTGGTCTAGTGGTCTAGAGCGCTGGACATAGTGCAGGCAGTGTTGTCACGATATCCCAATAGCATGAGTTCGAATCCTGGCGAGGGAAGAACAAATATTGCTTCCGCAAATTTGCAGATTTGGCATTGTTATTTATGAATACAATATGTGTTTTCAGCCGCGTATCACCTTCAATGGTGATCCAATGGATGGATCTGTCGTAGAGTTGTCACTTGTTTAGACGTACGTATCAAATAAAAATTTCTGTGACTGCATCTTACGATCCTTTACGACAGATAATATAGCTAATCTGCAATCAATTCCATCTTCATGCCTAATATATCATGTACTGTGTTACAACAGTAGCTTCTACTGACGAGCAAAGGTAACAGTAGGCCACCGAAAGCTAATTTTTTGTTCAGTCTAGGTGGCCAAGTGGTCTACAGCGCTGGACATAGTGCAGTCGGTTTTGTCACGATATCCCAATAGCATGAGTTGGAATCCCGGCGAGGGAAAAACAAAAATTTGCTTTTGCAAATTTGCAGATTTAACATTGTTGTTCTGATATTAAGAGTTATTATGAATATAATATGTGTTTTCAGTCGTGTATCACCTTCACTGGTGATCAAATGGATGGACCTGTCGTAGAGTTGTAACTTGTCTAGACGTACTTATCAAATAATTATTTCTGTGACTGCATCTTACGATCCTTTACGACAGATAATATAGCTAATCTGCAATCAATTCCATCTTCATGCCTAATATATCATGTACTGTGTTACAATTCTAGATTCTACAGACGAGGAAATGTACCACGAGATCACCGAAAGCTGAAATTTTGTTCAGTTTAGGTGGCCGATCAGTCTTCAGCGCTGGACACAGTGCAGACGGTGTTGTCACGATATCACAATAGCATTAGTTCGAATCCCGGCGAGGGAAGAACAAAAATTGCTTCCGCAAATTTGCAGATTTAACATTGTTGTGCTGATATTTAGAGTAATTATGCATATAATATTTGTTTTCAGCCGTGTATCGTCTTCACTGCTGATCCAATGCATGGATCAGTCGTAGACCTGTCACTTGTTTAGACGTACTTATCAAATCATTATTTCTGTGACTGAATCTTACGATCCTTTATGACAAATAATTTAGCTAATCTGCAATCAATTCCATCTTCATGCCTAATATATCATGTACTGTGTTACAACTCTAGATTCTATTGACAAGGAAAGGTAACACTAGGCCACCGAAAGCTGAATTTTTGTTCAGTCTAGGTGGCCGAGTGGTCTAAAGCGCTGGCCACAGTGCAGGCTGTGTTGTCACGATATCAAAATAACATGAGTTCGAATCCCGGCGAGGGAAGAACAAATATATATATAATATTACCAATTTTTGCACCTTATGTTTGCGGTATACTATCTTTTCCGCAAGTTTATTGTTTTCTGTTTGGTATTAAATTATTAATCAAGATCCAGTTGTTACTTCTGGTGATCCGTTTATTTGGCAATCGCCATGGCAGTCAGTAGGGTTTAAGAACATCTGTTGTTCGACCTGCTAGTCAAATGTGTTTTGTTTATATATAATCTTTCACTTTTTTGGTCTTTTGGAAAATGTTGTTTGTGCTGTATTTAGACCCCTCTACCAAGAAATTTGTTTTGCATGCACACGTATAAAAATTGCGGTTTTTATCCAACGCAATCAAAGGTTTGAACTTTGTTTTCAATTTAGACTTATTTATATTTTTTCGTTTGGGCTTGTATTATATTTGCCTTCGGGTTTATATGATCCGTTCATCCTATTTCGACTCTTCAAAATTCAAGAGTCTATCCTGAATTGAGGCAAATTATATGGCCTTCCAAATACTATTTCGATTCCTAACATCACTGAAGAGACATTAATTGTCTTGTCGAAATCCGGATATGGTGTACAAATTTTTGCACCTCATGTTTGCGGTATACCATCTTTCCCGCAAGTTTATTGTTTTCTGTTTGGTATTAGATTAATAATAAAGATCCATTTTGTTACATCATGTGATACGTTTATTTGGCAATCGCCAATGGCAGTCAGCAGGGTTAAAGAACATCCGTTTTCAACTTAGACTTGTATATATATATATACATCGTATATATATACATCGAATAATAACAGTTCGTTAAAATAATGTCACTAGCGCTTTCATGCCTTTTAGCAATCTTCAGGCGACGATTTAACAATATCCTCACGACACTACCGTTGGTAACGTTCATTACGTTACAATAATAGTATGGGGAGATAGATTTTACGTGTTAACGTAGATCCTTTTAATTTTGGCTGAAAGACCCTTATAAAGTGTTTTTCCTTTGCCAGTCGTATATATTTATTAGATTCGTTCATTTTATAGAACGGAAATACGGTAAATTTTCCACTACTGCATGTTTCTAAATGTTCGCTCACATCTTGCATTCGTATGGTTGGATCTCGTATATGTTGTCTGTAAATACGGGCTCTTTCACAAATTGAATTACCAGTCTGTCCGATGTACCATTCCTTGCGAGTGCTGAATACAATACAGTAAATTAGGTTTACCGTTTTGCAATTAATGTCTCTATTTGGAACAATGGTTTTGCAGTTTAGTAATGTTATTTGCGGCCTGGTCTCCATATATTCACAGAGATGTTGTATATCTTATCTGCTCAAAATTTCTAATGTTTACTTGGAAAGCTGTCAAAAAGACGGTTCAAAGTTAACTTGTGTACAAGTTAGGATTGCATACATCTGTAAGTCAAGGTATAAGGCTAACTTAACTGTATCATTTGTTGCAAGTTTATGGGATATATGCGTTCAATAGAGTCAATAAACTTTGAATTGTTTATTAAGAGTACATCATCTATATAGCGGATCGTGAATTTAAATTATAATGCTACAAGTAGCTTTTTTCATTCTTCATGAGATGCTCCTGTAGAAAGTCTGTTTCATATGAATAAACGAAGAAGTCAACAACTGCGAGTACTCTCAAATCTGTACTTAATGGCCTTTTTGTTGTTATGGATGAGGGATGGATACCCTGCCACGTCCAATCTGTGTTATGTTTGATGTTCTGCTTTGTATCGATCTGATGAGTTGAGCCTTTTTCCACTGATTTTTATAGTTAGTTCTTATGTTGTGCTGTTTCACCATTGTTCCCAGTTAGGGAAGGGTTGAGCGCTCATAAACATGTTTAACCCCGCCACCTTCTTTATGTGTCTGTCCCAAGTAAGGAGCCTGTAGTTCAGTGCTTATCGTTGGTTCATATCTCTGTCATAGTTGTTTTCGTTAAATGTGTTGTTATAAATTGGTCCGTTAATTTTTCAATTGAATTGTTTCATATTTTTCATGTCAGGACCTTTAATAGCTGATTATACGGTATGGGTTTTTTCTCATTGTTGAAGGCCGTACGGATGCCTATAATTGCTAACTTCCACTTTATTTGACCTTTGATGGATAGTTGTCTCATTGGCAATCATACCTCATCTCCTAATTTTTATAATCGAGAAAGATATATCCGAAAACCCGACATCTGAAATATAATGTTGTATAGATAAAGACTTGTCACTTAGTTGACCACTTTAAATAAAAGTATTATCCTTTGAACTAAATAAATATGACAAACATAAGCACCTGCCAGGAATGAATTAAACACATAATAAAAAGTCAAGACATATTTGATAATATCTATTTTAGAATGTATTCATCCTACTCTTTGTGTTTATTCATTTCACGGCGATTAAATACAATGTTGGTATTGGTGAAATGTCGTGTAATTATTTACACGTTTGAATTACCACATTCGTTTTAGGCATTTTTAATGGTTACATGAATAGGTTGACCAAAATGATATGTAAGTGTCTCATCTTTAAATACAAATTCGACACATTTTGCGGTCCTAGATCTTGAGATACCGAATATCATAACGGAATAGTTATCTATTTTAAAAGTTAACTAAATGTGACTTATTCCAAATTGTTACATTTTGACTGAGTATGGATTCGTATAACCGGTAGTGCATGCATATAAGGAGACGCTTACCCTGTCGATACATCTGGTTCTCCTCCTTTTGAAGTTTATGCAAATACCTCAGTTTTGTCTTAATAACTAATTTATGCGATTTAAACATCGGTAAATTGATACCTTAATTCATTGTATGTACTGGCCTTTGTTATTTAAGGCAATATACGGTCGTTTGATTAACGTCTAATTTTGTGATTACTCGTTTTTATTTTTCGATCCTCCAACAGCACCTCCATTGATAACACAGGAGCCAAATGAACCTCAAATTGAAGGCAATACAGTGTCAAATACCCGGAGGAAATCCATTAGCTAGTATAAGCTGGAATTGCTACGGCTTTACACCTTTAAAATCTACTGATATCCTCTTTACTAATAACACCGTGTCCAGTGTAGAAGAAAATGTTACCAAAGAAGATAACAACAAAGAATGCACATGTGTAGGAAACCATCTTTTCTGGACGGAAGACAAAGTGGCGAATCATACTTTAAATGTTTGCTGTAATTAAAAGTCGAGGTTTACATTATTTGTTTAATGTGTTTTATATTTGTTTTAATTCACAGACCATTGTATGGATGGTATATTTACCAGTATGGCTCAGTTAGATTCGATTTATTTTGTCAAACATACAAACTAGTGTTTACATATAAACAACGTAGTCAATTTAGCTTTGAGTATATCGCAAGCTGCAAAATCGAGGATTAAGCTGCTTGACTCACTCACAAACAATACGCAGATGTTCAATAAGAGGAATCAGGCAATCGATCTACATATTTCATGAAACAACACGAAAAGTTATAATGCAAGAACAATAAAAATATGACTTTTCAAACGATACAAATTATAGAAAAGCAGAGTATTGTTTCTTCTTAATTTATACTAGAATACAAAATTGACTGTTTTACATTTCACGTGTTGACAAATTTATTGGATAATCACTTACATGCTTCTCCAATTTAAAAAGTAGCTGTCACATTTTTAATTCTGTTATTTTTTTAATACTGAATTCGTAATAACGACGCTGATTTATATTCAATTTCCATCAGTTATTAATTAACACTGCTAAATACCAAGACAAACATCGGTGATTATAAAAGGTCTGGGAAGGACACGTGTCTTTAGGCAATTAGATTAACGAACTATATGAAGTAAGAAGCTGGGCCAAAAAGCGCAAATTGTAATTAAAATGGCTCTGTATAAAAACATGTATGAAGATAACCATAGGCGTATAAATAGTGTGTCAAATTTGACTGTTTAATGTCAGATAAGTATTGAAATACAAACCATAACTACATTCACAAATCACAACAACAGTGTTAAGTTTATAGTAATTTGATCCATGCATACTAGATCTAGTGTATTTCATTTAAAACATGCCTTTTATTTATATGATGGTCAAAGTCCAATAACAGTGGATTGACATATCGAATTGTTTTAAGTCGTAAGGCGTGCTTTATTAACTAGTTACAAAACTTATACATGTAAGGTTTCCAGTGAATAAATACAATCAAACTCAAGTTATTGTACAATATGTGAACAATTACTTTTTGACAATAAATAATTAAAAGTCCCGTAACTCTGGAAGGGCAAAAGAAAGGGAAGTCCAATATTTCTGGAAGTACAATGCCACACATTTTGACGGACAGACGGACTGACGGGAGGACATTTGTTTACAATAATACGTTCCGTTTTCAACTGACGTATTAAAAGCAATATTTAATATAATTCGGTAATCAGTAATTATTTCGATATTTATTTGCTTACTTCGGTGTCCAACGTAATTGTAATTGTTACCAGAGAAAATTATAAAAAGCATAATCTAGTCATTAAATATATATACTCTTTTCTCCTGTTGCACAAAATGAAACAAACGACAGACATATGATTAGAATCACTGCACTGTTTTTTCAATACACGTATGGCTATCATGTATATTCTAATGTCTCATTATAAACAAAAAATTTAGATATGAATAAGAAGGATTAATAACATGCCCATGTATGTTAAGAATTAACAATAAATAACCTGTAATCGCAAAGCATTTTGTGTTTGTAACGGCATATTAGGCGGCCAACAATATGGTGATAGTAATACGTGAATTCTGCAAGGAAGTTCTTATGAATACATTTATAAATTATTATACTTTCAAGAGCGTGCCCTGCGCTTCGAGGCAAATATTAGACGTTAATATCAAAGCCACATTTTAGCTTATAGCCTATCTGAACATTTAAAAATCCCAGCCAGGCTTTTAGTAAGTGTTCTCTAACTAATGTTTCTGCCTTTCTGACTAGTTCCCTGCCTGTATTTAAAGAACTTACTATGCGTGTTTTTGGTATTACGCATCTGTTAATAATGGAATTAACTATTGTTCGAGCGTAAAAGACTATTTGGATTTGTAAGTTATATTTTGTGCCTAAGAGTGCCTTTTAAGTCGGCTGCCCGAAACTGTTATGCCATTTCGACTCTCTAAACTACACTTCAACACAATCTTATCAAAGAAGAGTTTTCCTAAAACCAAATAATCCTTTAAAACCTCTGATAGCAAATGTACTTTCTGCAACCCATACCAATCCTTTGTTCTGTAATAAAAGGGGTACACATACTAGATACATTAATAAAACTATAATGAATTGATTAAAGTTTATTACACCAAAGGGTGACTGGGGAATAGAAATATGGTCACTATATGTCTTCTTCCGACCGGCAGTAAAACCCTTGCCAAAGTTGGGCGTCCGTTTTGTTGTGCAGGATGTACAACTACGTATCAACGTCCGGTCAGAATGGGGACGTTAAATCCGATGCCTCGTGTAGGGAGAGTGCCGCGCTCTCTGCACGTTAAGAACCCTTGTAACACCTGTTTAGGGGGTCCGTAGGTAGCCTGTTGCAAGTTAAAATTTCTGTTCCTATCCAATTTACCCTCATTTACCTGTGGTATTCTAAATTCCCCCGATCTTTATCCCGGACGGCCTCTATTACAGGACCTACTTATTGTATGTATTATTAATTCGTTCTCGTCCTGAACATGCATGAAATATTTTTCACTCGACGTTAAGCAACCTACAGTCAATCAATTAAGCTATTCATTTTGTTCCTGACAACATCGTCCCGGAAGTAAAGTTTATTGACATGTCGTAAAAATTCCTATGGGTGCAAATATCAAACTTGTTCATATATTTTTATGAACCATAGTTTATGTTCAATAGACTATTTTAATATTACCGACTTCTGACGCCGGATAATATTATCTTTCGACAGGTAACCTTCTCTGTGGTCGTACATCCTGGAACTTGGTAAAAAAGTGCAACCAAATGAAGTAATATCAAACATATAATCGTCGCAATTTTGGAGGAAAGGTTATTGTTTTTCGATGATTTCGTCGTGTATAGAAAGCGCATGACCCTGAATTCACCCCCCCCCCCCCCCTTTTCCAATTTTACCGGTTATTAGCTTTTTGTTACTTCTTTGATTTGCTCTTACTTGACCGAGTACCAGGATGTCCTACCACAGAGATGGTACCCTGTCAAAAATATATAAACTCCGCAGTCAAAAGTTGGTAATATGTCCGTTCCGTTAACTTGCAAATATGTGTGCATTAAATAGTCAAGAATTCGTCAATTAAACTGCATTAATCTACCCGAAATAACTGACTTTAAAAAAATCTAACAAAACCAATTTCTAGATTTTTATTTTTTTCAGTTTTACACGGGAAACTCTAAGTGCGGTGCCAGAATTGTCAAAAGTTGTCTTAATTGAAAGTTTTATTTCCCGAATAAATCACAGCTAAAAATAGTATGAATTCAAACACATATATTTCTTCTTTATTTTCCACCCTGTAGTACGAACTTCGTATGGTCATATTTTGTAAAAAAAAAAATGTTTTATTGACTCAACTATTTTCGTAATTTTGCAAGAACCCCACCCCCTCCCCCATCCCCCTTTTTCAAAATGTAAATGTGAATAAAATAAATTAATTTATTTGATTAAAGTGTCATCATCTATTAATATATAATAGATGATGTTCAGTCTAGGTGATATGTGTTTCCAGCCGTGTATCACCTTCACTGGTGATCCAATGGATGGATTTGTCGTAGAGTTGTCACTTGTTTAGACGTCCTTATATATATTAATATAGCAAAAGTAAATACATACGGTCTACAGAATGTATATATTATACATTTGTAATTCGCAAAGACTACATTTTACATCAAATAATAACAGTTCGTTAAAATAATGTTACTATCGCTTTCATGCCTTCTAGCAATCTTCAGGCGACGATTTAACAATATCCTGACTACACTACCATTCGTAACGTACATTACCTTACAATAATAGTAAGGAGAGATAAATCTAACGTGTTAACGTAGATCTGTTTAATTTTGGCTGAAAGACCTTTATAAAGTGTGCTTCCTTTGCCAGTCGTTTATATTTATTAGATTCGTTCATTTTATAGAACGGAAATACGGTAAATTTTCCACTACTGCATGTTTCTAAATGTTCGCTCACAACTTGCATTCGTATGGTTGGACCTCGTATATGTTGTCTGTGAATACGGACTCTTTTATAAATTGAATTACCAGTCCGTCCGATGTACCATTCCTTGCAAGTGCTGCATACAATACAGTAAATTAGGTTTACCGTTTTGCAATTAATGTCTCAATTTGGAACAATGGTCTTTAGTTTAGTAATGTTATTTGCGGCCCGGTCTCCATTTATTCACAAAGATGTTGTATATCTTATCTGCTCAAAATTTTTAATGTTTTTTTTTTTTTGGAAAGCTGTCATAAAAGTCGGCTAATTCTTCATGAGAGGCTCCAGTATAAAGTCTGTTTCATATGAATAAACGAAGAAGGCGACAACTGCGAGTACTCTCAAATCTGTACTTAATGGCCTTTTTGTTGTTAGGGATGAGGGATGGATAAATACCCTGCCACGTCCAATCTGTGTCACGTTTGATGTTCTGCTTTGTATCGATCTGATGAGTTAAGCATATTTCACTGATTTTTATAGTTAATTCTTATGTTGTGCTGTTTTACCACTGTTCCCGGTTAGGGGGAGGGTTGAGCGCTCATAAACATGTTTAACCCCGCCACCTTCTTTATGTGCCTGTCCCAAGTCAGGAGCCTGCAGTTCAGTGGTTTTCGTTTGTTCATGTCTGTCATATTTGTTTTCGTAAAATGTTTTGTTATAAATTAGACCGTTAGTTTTCCCAATTGAATTGTTTCATACTTTTCATGTCAGGGCCTTTAATAGCTGACTATACGGTATGGGTTTTTTCTCATTGTTGAAAGCGTACGGTTGCCTATAATTACTTACATCCACTTTATTTGACCTTTGGTGGATAATTATCTCATTGGAAATCAAACCTCATCTCCTTTTTAGCTCACCTGGCCCGAAGGGCCAAGTGAGCTTTTCTCATCACTTGGCGTCCGTCGTCCGTCGTCCGGCGACGTTCGTCGTCGTCCGTCGTCGGCGTTAACTTTTTACATTTTGAACTTCTTCTAGAGAACCACTGAATGGAATGAAACCAAACATGGCATGAATGTTCCTTATGAGGTGCTGACCAAGTGTTGTTACTTTGTAGCGGATCCATCATCCAAGATGGCCGCCAGCGGGGGACTTAGTTTAAAATAGGACCCTATGGGAAATACATACAAATGTCTTCTTTTAGAGAACCACTGAATGGAATGAAACCAAACATGGCATGAATGTTTCTTATGAGGTGCTGACCGAGTGTTGTTACTTTGAAGCCGATCCATAATCCAAGATGGCCGCCAGCGGGGGACTTAGTTAAACATGGGACCCTATGGGAAATACATACAAACGTCTTCTTTTAGAGATCCACTGAATGGAATGAAACCAAACATGGCAAGAATGTTCCTTATGAGGTGCTGACCAAGTGTTGTTACTTTGAAGCTGATCCATCATCCAAGATGGCCGCCAGCGGGGGACTTAATTTAACATAGGACCCTATGGGAAATACATACAAATGTTTTCTTTTAAAGAACCACTGAATGGAATGAAACCAAACATGGCATGAATGTTCCTTATGAGGTGCTGACCAAGTGTTGTTACTTTGTAGCGGATCCATCATCCAAGATGGCCGCCAGCGGGGGACTTAGTTTAAAATAGGACCCTATGGGAAATACATACAAATGTCTTCTTTTAGAGAACCACTGAATGGAATGAAACCAAACATGGCATGAATGTTTCTTATGAGGTGCTGACCGAGTGTTGTTACTTTGAAGCCGATCCATAATCCAAGATGGCCGCCAGCGGGGGACTTAGTTAAACATGGGACCCTATGGGAAATACATACAAACGTCTTCTTTTAGAGATCCACTGAATGGAATGAAACCAAACATGGCAAGAATGTTCCTTATGAGGTGCTGACCAAGTGTTGTTACTTTGAAGCTGATCCATCATCCAAGATGGCCGCCAGCGGGGGACTTAATTTAACATAGGACCCTATGGGAAATACATACAAATGTTTTCTTTTAAAGAACCACTGAATGGAATGAAACCAAACATGGCATGAACGTTTCTTATGAGGTGCTGACCGAGTGTTGTTACT
Source organism: Mytilus californianus (assembly GCF_021869535.1). NCBI lineage: Eukaryota > Metazoa > Mollusca > Bivalvia > Mytilida > Mytilidae > Mytilus > Mytilus californianus. Next base: position 525,555 of record NW_026262717.1, on the reverse strand, counting down.
TTGAAGCCGATCCATAATCCAAGATGGCCGCCAGCGGGGGACTTAGTTTAAAATAGGACCCTATGGGAAATACATACAAATGTCTTCTTTTAGAGAACCACTGAATGGAATGAAACCAAACATGGTATGAATGTTCCTTATGAGGTGCTGACCGAGTGTTGTTGCTTTGAAGCCGATCCATAATCTAAGATGGCCGCCTGCAGGGGGCTTAGTTTAACATGGGACCCTATGAGAAATACATACAAATGTCTTCTTTTAGAGAACCACTGAATGGAATGAAACCAAACATGGCAAGAATGTTCCTTATGAGGTGCTGACCGAGTGTTGTTACTTTGAAGTCGATCCATAATCCAAGATGTCCGCCTGCAGGGGGCTTAGTTTAACATGGGACACTATGAGAAATACATACACATGTCTTCTTTTAGAGAACCACTGAATGGAATGTAACCAAACATAACATGAATGTTCCTTATGAAGTGTTGACCGAGTGTTGTTACTTTGAAGCCGATCCATAATCCAAGATGGCCGACAGCGGGGGACTTAGTTAAACATGGGACCCTATGGGAAATACATACAAACGTCTTCTTTTAGAGAACCACTAATGGAATGAAACCAAACATGGCAAGAATGTTCCTTATGAGGTGCTGACCAAGTGTTGTTACTTTGAAGCTGATCCATCATCCAAGATGGCAGCCAGCGGGGGACTTAGTTTAACATAGGACGCTATGGGAAATACATACACATGTCTTCTTATAGAGAACCACTGAATGGAATGAAACCAAACATGGCAAGAATGTTCCTTATGAGGTGCTGACCAAGTGTTGTTACTTTGAAGCTGATCCATCATCCAAGATGGCCGCCAGCGGGGGACTTAATTTAACATAGGACCCTATGGGAAATACATACAAATGTTTTCTTTTAAAGAACCACTGAATGGAATGAAACCAAACAAGAAGAAGCATTTGTATGTATTTCCCATAGGGTCTTATGTTAAAGGAAGTCCCCCCATTGGCGGCCATCATGGATGAAGGATCAGCTTCAAAGTAACAAAACTTAGTCAGCACCTCATAAAGAACATTCATGCCATGTTTGGTTTCAATCCATTCAGTATGTGGTTCTCTAAAAGAAGACATTTGTATGTATTGTCCATAGGGTCCTATGTTAAACATTGTCACCATCTGGCAGCCATCATGGATGAAGGATCAGCTTCAAAGTAACAACACTTGGTCAGCACCTCAAAAGGAACATGCATGCCATGTTTGGTTTCATTCCATTCAATGGTTCTAAAAGAAAACATTTGTACGTATTTCTCATAGGATCCTATGTTAAATTAAGTCCTCCGCTGGCGGCCATCTTAGATTATGGATCGGCTTCATAGTAACAACACTTGGTAAGCAACTCATAAGGAACATTTATGCCATGTTTGGTTTCATTGCATTCAGTGGTTCTTTAAAAAAAGACATTTGTATGTATTTCCCATAGGGTCCTATGTTAAACTAAGTCCCCCGCTGGCTGCCATCTTGGATGATGGATCAGCTTTAAAGTAACAACACTTGGTCAGCACCTCATAAGGAACATTCTTGCCATGTTTGGTTTCATTCCATTCAGTGCACCTCTAGAAGAAACATTTGTATGTATTTCCCATAGGATCCTATGTTAAATTAAGTCCTCCGCTGGCGGCCATCTTAGATTATGGATCGGCTTCATAGTAACAACACTTGGTAAGCAACTCATAAGGAACATTTATGCCATGTTTGGTTTCATTGCATTCAGTGGTTCTTTAAAAAAAGACATTTGTATGTATTTCCCATAGGGTCCTATGTTAAACTAAGTCCCCCGCTGGCTGCCATCATGGATGAAGGATCAGCTTCAAAGTAACAACACTTGGCCAGCACCTCAAAAGGAACATGCATGCTATGTTTGGTTTCATTCCATTTAATGGTTCTAAAAGAAAACATTTGTACGTATTTCTCATAGGGTCCTATGTTAAATCAAATTTAATACAAGCCACATATATATATTCACAATGTCATAAAAACATAGAGTTAACTTACGGGATGGAAACCGAAAATGGCTTATCATGACATACTGTCATAAAACAGATATCTAATACCTACATAAAAAGACAATATTTTTAAAATGTAAACAGTATTTTGTAAATGAAAAATAGATAACTAATAATTTTCAATCAACATATATTTACGACCTAACTGTTACACTTTATAATCCCAAGACGTTGTCTTCTAATCACCTAGATAGAAACTTTCAGAAATATTATACTTGTATTATCACATTAAATGTTGTATGTTCCTTTGGAATTTCAACCACAGATGAAGGACTGGATACCTAAACTACATAAATGTCCTTGCAAGCAACGTTATATTGCTGCGTCTTCCAAGTGCTCCACGAAACCTCTTTCTAAATTATTAACATTAATTTTATCAGCAATCGAAGCCGGGTTTCAAAATTATTGTGAAACTACCTATTCTAGAGGTGGCGTGAATCAATTATGGATTCTAAAAAAATCGAAAGATCTTTTAGAGTACATAAAATTTAAGACTCTTTCATCATGCAATAGTATTAAAACATTTGACTTTTCTACACTTCACACAAATAAAAGACAAAATGAAAGAGTTGCTCCTGCTTTGTTTCATAAAAAAGAATGGTCAACATAGATATAAGTATCTTGTCTTAGGGAGGGATAAATCCTACTTTGTAAAAAGATCACTGATTCAAACAAAAAATTCTCTGAAACTGACATTATCAAGATGTTTGATTTTTTGATTGATAACATATTTGTTACGTTTGGAGGACGTGTTTTTCAACAACCAATCGGCATTCCCATGGGAACCTTACTTCTTGCCGACTTGTTCCTTTATTCATATGAGGCTGACTTCATACAGGAACTTCTTAGGAAGAAAGAAAAGAAGTTCGCAGTATCTTTTAACTTTACTTTCCGCTTTATATATGATGTTATCTCACTAAATAATTCAAAATTTGGTGACTTTGATGAACGAGTCTATCCCTTCGAACTTGAGATAAAGGATACAACAGATACAGTTAAGTCTCCCTCATGTCTGGACTTACATCTAGAAATTTACAATAAGGGTCGGTTGAAAACAAAACTTTACGGCAAAAGAGATGATTTCGGCTTCCCAATTTTGAACTTTCAATTTCTATGTAGCAACATTCCAGCAGCGCCTGCATACGGAGTATATATCTCCCAGTTGATATGATGTACCAGTGCTTGTACGTCCTATCAAGGTTTCCTTGATAGAGCGTTGCTGCTCACAAGGAAGCCATTAAACAAGGGGTTCCAAGTGGTGAAGTTGAAATCATCCCTTCGTAAATTTTACGGACGCCATCACGAGTTTGTTGACCGTCATGGAGTATCCGTTTCACAGATGATAGCGGATATGTTTCAAATGTCGTAACTACAATCCCGTCCTCTTTTCCCGGATGTGACCTACCGAGATAGACTTATAACCGGGTTTGTTCTAACACGAGCAACACGACGGGAGCCACATATGGAGCAGGATTTGCTTACCCTTCCGGAGCACCTGAGCTCACCCCCAGTTTTGGTGGGTTTATTGTTGCTCAGTCTTTTTTTTCTATGTTGTGTTTTGTGTGCTATTGTTTGTCTGTTGGTCTTTTTCTTTTTTAGCCATGGCGTTGTCAGTTTATTTTCGACTTATGAGTTTGAATGTCCCTTTGGTATCTTTCGCCTCTCTTTTAAGACGATTCCATAAATTGAAAACTTCAACTTTTAAAAAAGCATCACCTGATAAAACGAAAACCTATATCATGTATATTAGCTTAACACAAATTTACAAGCATTGCTTTGCAAACTATTTATACAAATTATGTGTATTAATTCCCTATACACAAGTATGCATCAGTAAAAAGGGGTTTTACAAAAGAGTCATATGGTTTGAAAATACTTCAAAATTAATACCACCAGTTTTACTTTAAAAGCAACTAGTGCTCGCATTAGCTCATTTATACAATTCTTTGGCAGTTGTTGAATAATCCGAAAATTCATTAAAAAATACCCAAAATATGTTTAACAAGATGCAAAATTAAGACATAATTCACCTCATTTAAACTGAAAATTACTTTTTGCATTGATTGTAAAATGAAGATTGTTTGTATTATTTTTATTTAAAAGCAATCTTTATTTTTTACACCACTTGTTTAAAATATTAAACATTTTTTATAGTTTCTCTTCAGCATTTTCAACCAGTGCAACGTTATAAGCATATAATAACAATGAACCCAGTATGTAGTATAATTGTATTAGTATCAGCAAACATACAAATGTATCTTTTTTTTTGCATGCTTATTCTTTTGACAATATAATATAGTATGTACAATGAACATATGATATGTACAGTTTCTACCTATTCGAAAACCGTTAAGTTCATCAAATAAAATTTCCTTTTCATTGAGCCATTGATTTTACATGTATAAGATAAAATAGTTATACTTCTATGAGGGTAGGAATGCCCGTTATCGTCCACTGTCACACGTCCGTTCCCTCTGCCGTAAGCGTTAAATGAGCCTTAATTTGTTATCGTCATTCATTAAATCTCATTTTTTAGCTATTTATTTTAATAGGATTTATAATTTCATTTAAACATAAGTCATGCACTTTATCATTTTGACAACAAAATGAAATGAGTTTAAAAAACCGGTCTATGCATGTGCTATTGCGTAAGTATTCCACGGGAATACAGTCAAAACCGGCTGCTTTATTTAGTTTAGTCCTATTTACAGCGTTAATGACATTCTGCCTCGTAACAAAGCAGTTCAAAATGCCACAGATCCTTCTCTGGAAAACATGAGTGTGTCTCTTAAGTCAGCCTTAAGCGATTGTTATACAAGTGAACACGGCATCAACGATGGCGGTCCATCTAGTTTAACACAGTTTTGGAATTGTTAGATTACTACCTTTCTTCGGGAGTGATATATCAATATCACTATCACAGTCTTTACCTGCAAGCAGCTCATTTAACTAGTCGTTATCGCCAGTAAAAGACTTCATAATTTCTTTCCGTTTGTGAGATGCACATAGAAACCAAGTCATTTGACCGACGGATGCCATAAGATTTCGGACTTGTCTGACATTTTTGCAGCTATCTGTGACAACGAAATTTAAATGATGCGATATTCAGTACACATATGGCGCGTCTGGACACTGTTTTTTATACGTTGTTCAACACCCGATACAACGCAACTCATAATACTGGCACCGTCGTAACCTTGTTCACGAAGATTTTCCAAGTCCAATCCCCAATTTTGTAAATTCTGCAAAATTGCTTCAGATATATGGTCGGCATCAACTTGCCCTGGTTCAAAACGATTAAGAAGCCTTCACAAATGGCTTAAGTCTCTTCATCTACGTACCGCACGCATATTGACAATTGTTCTTTAACAGACACGTCTGTGGTTTCATCAGCACATACAGCGAAGAATTTACTTTATTTGCAATTATCTATTAGGCGTTCCCTGATTTCTACCTCACAGCAATCAATAAGTTCATTTTGTACTTTGAGTGATAAATACCGAAATGATCTACTTGCCTTCTCAATATGCTCTTTCAGAGTAAGATCAAATGTTGATTTCCAGTCGAGAAAGAAATGGAAGTTTTCGTCCTCTTTCTTCAATTCTTTTTCGCAATTTACCCGTAAAGCAATATTTCGTTGACCAATAACAACAATAATGTATATGATAGAAACAAATATCGCCCTATTTTTAGCAACCCTATTTTCATAACTTTTGCTGGGAAAGAGTAAATGTCCGGGTAACCACCCTGACAAATAGCCATGAGATCTTTTGCTGCTTCGGCGGTATAAATGTGAGCATCACTTTCCTCGTAAAACTTCAAAGAAGAGCGTTTGACGCCTACTGCGTTCTTTCAATCACTGAATCATTTCTTTGCAAATAACGTAGAATTATCAGAAAATTTCAAGCAAAATTCACAATAAGCGGCAACTTCTGATTCCGAATATCTGAGCCAAGTATGTTTAGATTTCCATTTCTTTTTTGAGGATAGTATTTTACAGGTTTTGTATCAGTTTTAGAAGAAAGGAACGCTAGTTTTTCTGCATGTGTCAGTTTATGCTTGTTATGTGCTGGGTCAAGAGAATCAGACGATTTACTGTAATTTGTCGCAGTACGTTTTACCAAACAAGTTTTACTTGAACTAATTTCGGTTGATTCCTGGGAAAAAACTTCAGATGTTGATGGACCAGGGGGTGACAATTAGTCCTTAATTGTTTCTACGGCCACAAATTTAAGAAAGGAGTCAGATGAGTCTACAAAAGAATGCACATTTACAAACAAAATTTTTAAATACGAGTTAAAATCAAAACTTCCCTGCACATAAAATGTATTTCATAATAGGATTTCCTTATGAAAGGAATAAAGGCTATGATTGTTGCACAAATGAGCACCTGAACAAATTAGTGACCTTGGTAAATAGTCTATATGTCTGCCTATATAGAATCTATGTACCGTGTGATGGAGACACGCACGCTCTACTACATTTATGTGTGTTTTGCGCTAAAAGACGAATTGTACCGCAACTTTGATACGAGCAATCAAGAATTGTATGTTCATGCGCACCCCGCCCCCTTTCCATTTGGATTTACACCTAAGTCGGGGATATATTTAAGGTCAACAACCAAAGTATTTGCATTGGTTTCTGTCTTTTTGGCATAACACCCACTTTTTATCAAATTGACGTAAACAATGGTCATTACCGACTACTTTGACTTTCCTATTTCGATTTTTTTAATTTTTTTATTATCAGTGCGTTGCTTACACAAACAAGCGTAAACTATTCATCAAGGGTTTCGTCGTAACTGAATAATAGTTTAAAGGGATCTTGAGTTAAATGAAAATCGAGCGGTATGTCAGAATAACATTTTAAAATTTAATCTCCGCATTGGTCTAATTTTAAATAAACATGTAGAAACATCATGTTGTGCCAATGCCGAAACCCGTAATTTTCTTAAACCAATGCAGATCCCAGTGTTATTTGCAGCAAATGATATTTTTACTATAAATTGATTCTAATCATTCAAATTATAGAAACTGTACTTACCATCCATTTCTTTCCTTTATAAAGAACCGGTTTTTAACCAATTTTCCAATGACATCTTGGCTTTGCTCCAACCGTTAAAACTCAAGGTCACAATTAGATGAAAAAAGTTATAATCGGGTCCTGCGCAAGCCCCGATAATCGTTGGCTTATCTACACCGTGAATAGGCTTAGGGCTATTGAATGTGTAAATATTGACAATGTTAGCCATACATTGCACCAAACTTTTATTAAAAATCAATATCATCAACACTATAATCTGCCATATACAATTATCAAAGGAATAATTGACAACTGAAGCGTAAGTCATAAAGATTGATTGATTGATTGATTGGTGTTCGTTCAACGCCGCCTCAGAACAAAAAAGCGAGAGCTAATTTGAAATATTTTTACAATTTAAAATAACTAACTTACAAATAAAATTCAACATTACACAATAGTCATAAAGAAGGCAATCAATGAACAAAAGACAAATCATGGAACAGATAAGACACTTAACCATTATAACGACAAACAATAGACAATCAGCACTGAAAACTAAAAATAATAACGAGAAACATGTCTCCCGAAAAACCAGGGACGACATAAATCAAATGACCTGTACTTTATTGTCAACAAATGAGACACGTTTAATCAACTTATACTTAAGTTAGAGGGACACATGGGGATCGGACTAAGGGACAAAGCATCAATTCTATAAATAAGAATTTTATTTTTCAAGCGTGTATGATCCTTTGAATATGTATGGATATCAATCTGATACCTCGCACTATTTTGAAAAAAAAACCAACTATTTGGAATATCTGTTTCACAGGTGACGACGATGATGTTTCAATTGTCGTAACCACAATCCCGTCCTCTTTTCTTCGGATTTGACCCACCGAATTAGACTTATAACATGATGTGTACTTACATGAACAACACGACGGGTGCCAAATCTCCTTATTTTTATTTTGAAAGATACCAAAGGGACATTCAAACTCTTAAAGTCGGCAATAAACTGACACATGTGAAGCGCCAACCGATACTATAAATGGTTGGCAGATATTATGCAAATATCAATTATAAAAGTCACAGTATTAAACTGTTTTCAAAGTCCAAACTTTGTAGAATTAGAAACAAGATTTGTTTAGATAAATAATAGCAGCTTTATTAAAAGCTAATATCATTAATACTAGTTATTAATTATTATAAATAAATTACGATATATGTGAAATAACTTGCAGTGTGTGCAAAAATACCTGAATAATAAAATACTGTGAACTGTCAAAATCAGCTGTGCAGTCTGGGCTCTAATTTGAAACTCACTATATTTTCTGAAAACGTTTGTTAGACGACGTCACTCAATACAGGCTAAAAATAGTACATGTGTACACAAATGTGAAAGTCAACCAACGTGGCCTTCTAGTTGACAAGTGGGATTTGGGATAATTCTAACTTTATAAAAAGATAAATATGGATTAAATATTCCAGCGGGCACATGATGTTATTTCAACGTTGAAAAATCGTTGAATTTTGGTTGAGTTCGTCATCAACGTCGATTCAACGTCTTAATTTCAACGTTGAAATTTTAACAGAAAGTTGATGTTGATTCAACGTCTTATTTTCAACGTTGAAATTTTAACAGAAAATTGACGTTGATTGAACGTCTTATTTTTTAACGTTGAAATTTTAACAGAAAGCTGATGTTGATTCAACGTCACTTTTTCAACGTTGAACCAATATATATATGAAATATATGATATGCATTAATCAACTATTCAAATCTGTTTTACTTATTAAGTTTGGAAATTGAAGCAGGTAGTGGGGGATGGGGGGGGGGGGTGTAATCCCCCCTTTTTTGGACGATAAATGTATTTGTCAGTGGCGGATCCAGAAATTTCCATAATGCATATCATATATTTCATATATATATTGGTCACCAATGAACCTTGCATGTTTTTTGATAATCACTTTCTACAAAATAAAACATATTTCTTCCATACAAAGGGTTATAACAATATCCAAACCATTGTAACAATTTAGAATAAAACAAATTTACGGAGATATATATATTTATTTGAAATAAAAATTTTAAACTTTTCCCGCTCTTAAAACTTTGCTACTCGGAATATCACGGAAATGCTTCCGAAAGTTCGCGCATGTCAATTAGCGCCTTATTCAAAGAAACAACATTTGTTTGCCACTCGATAGAAACTGAAACAAGAAAAAACTATTCTAAAACGTTAACAACGATGGCAGAAGGTAGCACGAGACAAGAACACAGAAGTGAACAATCTGTACGTTATTGTATTGTTACAAATTTTTAAGTGCACACTTGTGTTTCTATCAACAGATCGTACATGAATATAAATCCATGCAGTGCCGACATCATGGCACATGAACACGTGGTTTACACATAAAAAAGTATTTACTAATTGATTCTGAGCACATACCTATAGGCTATTTATAATTGACAGGTGCAGATAAAACAGCTGAAGACCTGATATTCACTTCCAGTGTCGTATCCAGTATTTTTTATAAAAAAAAGGGGGGGCTGCCCCACATGTATATAAACCAAATGTTTCCCACGAAAAGGGGCCCTGAAATCCTGGATGTACCTATGTCTGCTGCAATAGATATATAATTTATGAAAGCTGAAAGGCTAAATCCATTTACATTCCTGCCAACTTGGGCAATTAGCTGTCACTATGTGCATGGGGATTTCCCCCACGGAGGCTCCCAATTGGAAATTTTTAAAGAGCAATTTTGTGCGCAAATTAAAACAACACAATCAATTTTACCATAGGTTTATGATTGTTAAATTAAGAAGAAGCAAATAAACATTAAAATATATTTGAAGGCCCCTCTAAAGGTTTGAAGGATTATAACATCCATCTTGCATGTTGAACCCCCATGGTAATTTTGAAATGTTGGCAGGTATGCATTTATTTTTTCAGGAAACTTTATTAGTCCCCTACCGACAAAGTCGAAGGGGACTTTAGGTTTGCACTCCGTCTGTCTGTCTGTTCATCCGTCAGTCCGGCAAATCAGTTTTCCACACTTTTCTTCTTCGTGTTTGAAGATAATGATTTGATCTCTGGTATATTGTTTCATCATGACCAGTTACAGATCAAGTTGGAATTAAATAACCCTTGGACTTTCAAAAATTCACTCAAATATTCAGTTTTCCGCATTTTTTTCATCATGCTTGAAGATATTGATTTAATAATTGGTACATTGTATTATCTTGACAAGTTACAGATCAAGTTAAAATTTTGTTCTGGTCTGATGATTTTGTGCAGAGTTGTGGTCCTTGGCCTCAGAAAATTCACTCAAATAATCAGTTTTCCACACTTTTTTTTTCGTCATGCTTGAAGATACTGATTTGATAATTGGTTTATAGTTTTATCATGACAAGTTTCAGACGAAGTTTGAATTTGTTTTGGTCTGATGAATTTGTGCAGAGTTATGGTCCATGACAAGTTAAAGATCAAGTAGGCGTCCTGTTTAACTGGTAGGGGACTATGTATTGCCATGCAATACTCTCAGAATGCTTGTTATTTTCTGGATTTTGATAGGCATTTTTTCAACAATTGGACACAAACACCTGAGATATTTTGTACCCTAAGTAAATATTCAAAATCCCCTAGCCCTACTAGCCGAGGACCAGTTATTAAAGTAAGTTGCAGTTAGTCACTTTGCAAAACCATCCAATCTGTCTGGTAAAAATTATTTGATAAGGTAAAACAAAAAAGTATGTGTTAACTGTACCCCTACCTACCCTTACTTTTATCCCCTATCCTTAAGGTTTTTTACCATTTTTGATTAAGCAGTATTAATTTCTGGTCTATGCGGCCAGACGTCTGTTTCGAAGTCTGCGGTCTGTCTCAAATCAGCTAGGTTAAAGTTTTTGGTCATTTCATTTTATGAAATTGAAGTGGTATCTTTCAACTTGAAACTTAGTTGTAATGTTTCTTATCTCATGATACGATCTGTCTACGTTGTTTTTCAAACTAGAGTTTTGACCCAAATTTCATGGTCCCCTGAACATATTGTGAGCTTGGCATCAGTGTAGTACTCTGGAAACATTTTCTTGTTTATAAATGTATTATTCATTAACATTAAAATATTTGTAATTTAAGATTATGCTGGGACTTGAAAGGAACTAGATTTTGCAATAATTATAAAAGGGCGTCCACCCTCTCCCTTTATCTGCCAATGCATGTTATGCATGATTTTTTAGCATGATCTTAAATTTAACAGCAAGTCGTGTTCATGTTAGATAGGATCTTATATTAACCCAATTACTGCCACTGGTACAAACATGCACCAGTTACGGCTCATCTATACTTCCTCAGTGACATTTGCTGAAGAAAAAAATCAATATTTAATGTCTTTCCTGTAAATTTCTCCTTTCTTTTGTACTTTACCAAAATTAAAAGGGATATGTAAATAGTATCATATTAAAAGTAATGTATCGTATTTAATCACAACTATGGATTTGGAAACACAACATTGTCAATAATAGTACTTGTATCATCCTGATTATACCCTTTTTATATTTTCTTTAAAAAAAAAATAAGTTAAGGAAACTAAATGTATATGACTTTGAAACAGGTAACAAAAAAAATATGAGGGAAAGGCTACAAGCCAAGAAAAGAGTTAACACTACAAATGCAAGAAAAGAACATGTAGAAATTGAAATTAACGAGCAAATGTTAACAGCAAAAACATCCAAGATGTCTGGTAAAAATTATTTGATAAACTCGATGCATTTTCATATTGTAAACGGTAAAATTAAAAACATCTTAAATCTGATTGTGATTTTTTTTTATTTAGATGCATATATTTTTTTCAGGGTCCTCCATAATTTTTTGATGGCCAAAATGAACATCAGCGGAAAAAATGGGAAAATTTCATTTGGTGCCTCAAAGTTGTTCACAATAATTCTTGGTAAGTTGCATTATTTTAAATGCTACATGTATATTAGCAAGTTACTTGCAAAATTCACTGGAAAATAACTTTTGAAACTCTGTTCATCCTACCCAACTCCAAGACTATATTAATTTTTACTTATCCTCAGTAGCTGTATGAATTTTTTATGTGAAATGAATAATTTTTATACGCCCGTCAAAATTTTGACGGGACGTATTATGGTATACAAATGTCGTCTGTCCGGCGTAAACATGTCGCACCGTAACTTGATAACGACTTATCCAAATTTCATGAGACTTAACATTGTTGTTTCTTATGATGGTCAAACGATCTGTATACTTTTTGGTGAAAATAAGATTAAAACTTTTTGAGTTACCGGACTTAGTAACTAAAACAGGTGTGTGGTTTTTTTTCACATGCCGCGCCGTATCTCAAAAACTATTTATGATTATTGCTTAAAACTTTACACACTTCTTACTTATATTAATCTCCAGATCTGTATACGTTTTGGTGATGATTCAAAATTTTACTTTTGAGTTATTGAGTATTTTGTTAAAAAAAGGGGGAGGGGTTTTTTAACATGTCGCGCCGTTTCTTAAAAACGATTTATGATTATTGCTTAAAATTCTACACACTTCTTAGTTATATTAATCTAAAGATCTGTATACTTTTTAGTTTTGATTCAAAATCTTATTTTAGAGATATTGAGTTTTTTTTTTTTTAAAAGGGGGGGAGGGGGGTTCGCATGTCGCGCCGTATGTCAGAAACTATTTATGATTATTGCATAAAAATTCACACACAAGACTACGGGCGTATCATGCGCTCATGGCGCAGCTGTTTATTTTATTGGCTTTCTGTGTTTTAATTGTTACTATGTTTTTTTTTTAAAAACAGATTGTGTCTCAGAGTCCTTTCCTGAGTCCGTTGAAGAAACAGAAACTATGATGTGGAGTGAAATGTCCAGGGACCTGAAATATGGCCCTGAAAGGCTCGGAGGTGGAGGGAGGAAAGAAAAAAGAAAGAGGCAGGATGAGGACATTTCAAATTCCATTCCAGATGCTCAAAATAAATAAATGCTCTTTTCATCTTGTTTTTAATGACTCATATTGACTAAATAATTGTATGGCAGGTTAGGTCAAACCAAAGATTTTAAAATTGGTATTTGCCGCTTTTCCGCAAAACATATAGCATTTAGGAGTGGTTAGCCTTGAGTCAGAATAATGTGTCTGGGTAAGGTGACATGTGGGAACTGTGAGTGAGCTAGTACATTAAAAATCCTGCTCGGCATATCTGCTCTCATGTTTGTCCTGAATATGCATTTGACTTTCATCCTAATCAAATATTTTAATAAATGTCTATCAATCTTCTTTTTCTCTAAAAAGTGTGTGGAGCATCCTACAAAAATGTGTTTTATTAACATACAAAAGAGCTGACCACCTTACACCAGAAGCGTTTCAGTGTACTAGTTGTTAATCTACCAAATTACTTCGAGCTTTTTAAATAATTAGAGTTTAGCTGTTGAGAGTGGAGAAATATTAATTACTTGAGTTAAAGTGTCCTAATCTGTTTCTCAAATGATTTTTATACCCCACTTACGATATGTTTTCTGGTCTGTGCGTCTGTCCGTTCGTTCTTTTGTCCGTCTGTCTGTCCCGCTTCAGGTAATAGTTTTTGGTCAAGGTAGTTTTTGATGAAGTTGAAGTCCAATCAACTTGAAACTTAGTACACATATTCCCTATGATATGATCTTTCTAATTTTAATGCCAAATTAGAGTTTATACCCCAATTTCATGGTTCACTGAACATAGAAAATGATAGTGCGAGTAGGGCATCCGTGAACTATGGACATATTTTTGTTATTATTCCGTTTGAGGTCATCAGGCATGGTCGCCTTTTTTCTTATCGTCACACTAGGAAAATTCAGAAGAAACAAAGAAATTTTGAGGTAATAATTAAATTTCAACAAATCATCTGCAGAGAACAGATATTTCACTAAATATTTTTCTCACACAGATTAAGAAATGTGAATAAGCACAAACATTAGAGAAACTAATTATCAACATTCTCAACGTTGTATCAACTATGAATTTTCAACGTTGAATCAACGTTGAGATTGTATTTTCAACGTTGAAATGACCTTTCATTTTCAACCTATAATTCAACGTTGATTCAACGTTTCAGCATGACGTTGTTTCAACGTTGAAGTAACTTTGATTTGCCCGCTGGGTATAGGATGCATTAATAACGTCTGAATAAGGTAATTATGTTGTAACTATGAAAGATCATTCCGCATAACAAGCAAGTTTGCAAAAGTGAAAATAAGTATGACCCACTTTCGCGGAAAATATACGCCGGGAAATACGAATGAACTGAATGCTAAACGAAATGTTACTGTTAATAATCGTGGCACAACAAAATGTGACAACGCCATGGCAAAAAAAAAGAAGAAAAAGATTAAAAGACAATCAACAGTATATAAGGGACCGGTCAATATTTATTTTGGGGTTGGGACCGGTGCAATTCATATTTCTCCCTTAAAAAAATCTATGTCCTACCCACTGAATATACCAAAAAAAGAGTCTGTCCTAAATGAAATATCTACTAAATAAGTATATATCCTATCAAATCTATGAATAACACAAACAGACTTTAACTTCATTTTTATCAGATTAACATAGATCACATATAGTAGTCTTTGAATTTGTCTGGAATTTTAACTGATCTCCTCCTTGAAGAAGGCAAATAAGATTCATTTTCAATTTCACTTTCACTTTCACTGCCACTACTACTACTATTACTACTGTATTCATCATTAGTATTATTATCATCATTGTTATTATCACTGTCAGAACTGTCATAGGCTCTTATTACAAGATCATCTTCTTCATCACTTTGGATTTGTTCATTATCTAGAGCTATTAACATTGTTGCTATGTTTCGTTTAACTGCTTGAGTCTTTTCTGCCTTGTAATGATATACCCCTAACTTGTGATGTTCTGTAGTAGATAGATATAAGAAGATGTGGTGTGAGTGCCAATGAGACAACTCTCCATACAAGTCACAATTTATAATGTATTTATCCAAAGTTGCAACTGTTTGCTTTTCAATTAAATTGTTTGCAAACAGTTCATCCCAGTTTATTTCATCATATGTTTGTTTCAGCTTCACCCTGTCGTTTTTGTTGTGCGGTAAGCATTCTTTTTTCTCTGCCCAACTTCATTGTTTCCAAATGTCTGATGAAATTATTAACCTTTTCTTCAGGTACAATGAATTTGACAGAAAACTCTGATACAGCAATTTTGTTTTGGCTAGAAATATTGCCGTTTGAAAAAAGTCTCTTCAAATTAGCTCTTGGTTGGTAGTCATCGATTTGTCTCTTAGTTCCTTCTACTTCAAAAGGTGTTAAACTATAGGGCAAATAATGAAAGTTAGGAAGTTTTGTTCCATCTGGATATGGTCTTGGAATTTGTTTCACAATGTCATTTATACCGGTATAAGATGATGTGCAGTAATCACACACATTTCCTGATAAACCACATGAATGTTTTCTGTTTTCCATATACAATTCACGTATTTCTATGTGCGTGCTGATGAAATCAAACATTTTAGAAAAGTATCCATGCCCAGGAACTTCTAAATTTCGTGCTTTAGATGCATCACAGTACTGTTTGAAGTATGGACAATTCCAAAAGATCTTACATGATATAACATGTACTATAGACTTTAAAATACTAGTCAATTGCAGCTTGACACAATTAAATTTCAGTCAGATTAGCATGACCTTTTAAGCATTAATTACTAAGGAATTGAATGAGACTGATTCATAAAATTACTTAATACTATAAAAATCATAATAATGTTCAAAATACAGACATATGATAAACAAGTGAGACCAATCAATGTCAGGACAACATCGCATTTCTGCTAATACAGGAAAATTCAAAGGGGCATAACTTACATAAAAAATTGATGATAAAAAAATATTTTAGTATACAAAAGTACATATAAAGTTTTTGCTACATACCAAGTTTCAAGAGTGTTTGTTTAGTAATTTCAGAGGAGTTGTTATGACAATGTATGACAAGCTATTTGCAACGGATGGACAGATGGACTGACAGACAGAATGAGTGACCTTACTTCTAGACCTGCTGTCGGCTTCGGCAAAACAAGTTGAAATGTAGATGCAGGAGATTGTTACAAAATAAAAGTTTTATAATAATAGCACATCCAATTAAGTTTCAACTTACTAGATTTTACAAAACTCTGTTAGAGTAGTTTCAGAGGTGTTGTGGTCACAACATGTGTGATAGACAATTTCATGTCTCCCTACAACGTACATTTATAAGCATTTTTATGTATATACATGCCTTGGTGTTCTGTAACATAAACATGAAAATAGCCTCCAGCTGGACCCTTTGCATCATCAACTCTCAGTCGAAGTTGTTCAGCCACTGCCCATGCATTTCGTTCTAAAGATTTTGCCTTTAGATTATTTACCTCAGTTGAAGTTAAATTCTTCACTTCCTCATCTGACAGTCCTTCAAACGCATCGGAAATGTCCCATGCCAAAGTTGCTCCATCAACTAAAGCATCACCTGTAAAAAATATATTTACAAATAATTGTACTAAGAGGTTTTTATATTGAATCAAATGAAATGTGACTATGTCAATATATATTTGTCTCCAGGGTTCTACTTGTCAAGCTCACCTGGCCCCAAAGGACAATTGTGATCTTTTGTCATCACTCTGCGTCTGTCATTTGCTAGGATCAATTTACCGATGTTGGGGTTATGACCCCTGATTTTTTTTGTTGCAATTTTAAACATGTGTTAAACTTGCTGTGAGAGCTAATAATGTGAAAACTATAAGAAATAAATAACCAATGTTATGACCAAATTTGTTCAGGATATGTGATCCACCTTTGTACTTACAAGATGTGTGAACGACAGACAGATATTTCAATGTATTTATGTTGATTTTATATACATAAGCCATGTAATGCTTATTACTCATATATATTATTATATGTAAAGCTTTAATAAGCCAAAATATAAAAAAAAATGTTTTTTCCACTCACACCTACCAACCCAAATGTTTTTATCGGGACATCAAACTAAAACGTTTCCCATTTGATAACCTTTTTTATCAGATCTTTGTAATTGTGGACTTACCAATGTAGCTATTGGTACGTTCTGCTTCATTTTGGGCAGAATCTCCTGAAGCTCTATGAATCCGTACTCTCCTTCTTGTATTGTGGATTCGGCACATTCCTGCAAATTTAAACTTGACTGCTAAATTTGATACTCCAACACCAGGCCCAACATCTGTATACTCCGAAATAATAGGTTTCACAGGGGGTAAGTTTTCCCTATCAAGTAATTCAATCAGCTGTCTGCAATGCCTCATCAGTTGTCTGGAGCTTTCTTCAAACAAATCCATTTCTACTTTTTCTAAATGACTTCTGCGAGTGACACAGTTTGAATTACATTGCATCTTTTGTCATATATATCAGCTTTATCTACATCTGATTTCTCCAGTTCTGTTTTAACAAAAGTCAGACGTTCACTCAAATGAGATAGTTTTTTTACATTCGTACTGTTGGAATTTTAAATCAATCCTGTCCTGTAGAACTGACTTCATGTCTTCATTTGTCTTCAACATAATAGAATGTGCTATTTTGAGTCATTCCATAAAGTGATCTTAACTGTCTTGAGAACGTACTCGGTGACTTAGTCTCATACAGATCAGGACATTCATATCGAAGCCGCATAAGATCACTGGCCCAAACACAGCCAGAGCTACCAACATAGAATTTGGGTCGTACAATAACACGACTCTCATCTGTGTTCTTTATCAGCTTGTCATCACCTGAAAAAAAAAAAGGTGACATTTCAATTAAAACTAGAAAACTTAATACTGTCGGAAAGGGGAATATTATCCCTCGTAGAATATTGCTCTCGTAAACTCGTGCACTATGAAATTCTACTCAGGACAATATTCCCCAATATTCATGTAATAATCCTATGCTATAATTTCTTTCGTGAAATATTATTTCTTATCTATTTGAACAAATTTTTTTAAAGTTGCAAAAGGAACACTTCATAAACAGTCACATAAAATCATCCCTATTTTTTTTAATTATTTTTTAGTCCAATGGAGTATGACACTGATGAGGCAAGTTGAATTTAATGATGATGTTGAATTATCCTTTTAATATACTGTAAATTCAGAAATTATTGCGAGGTTTTTATTATTGCGAATATTGTGACCGAGGGTAAATCGCAATAATAAGAACTTGCATTTTGAAATCTGATACATGTATTTGCATATGGCTTTTCCCCAAATCGCAATAATTATTGCAGCATTTTGGTCAGTTATGTCAGAATCGCAATAATTTAACCACGCAATAATTTGTGCATTTACAGTACCCAAATGCTTGTGTGCTCAAAATTTCATCATAATAACATGCTTCCTTAGCTTCATAGAGTAGAAACTTTTACCCAAACTATAACATGAGTTTGGGATGGACAGAAGAACAGAATACCCAAACACTATATGTGTCCTACTTTTGTAGCCAGAGCATAACAATTAAGAAGTACCAGAAACTTTACCATCAATTTCTTCAGTCTTCCATGTCATAAAACGGAATGAACTTGGAGTCTGATAGACTTATGAAGTCCCAAAATCATGTTGTGGTAACTTTCGTTGTCGTGTCTCATCAGAAATCTGAAGTATTCTCCCTGCCTTGGGATCTCGGAATACAACTGAAAAAGTTAAAAACGAAATTGGTCAAAGAAAAAATCAAAGAATTTCCTTTCATCAACTAGAAAATGTGTCTGTAAGACCACAGATGTCCCTCCCGTAAATTTGGCTTTCCTAGATATGGACCTAAACTAAGAATTTAACCAGAGTCAATGAAGCATAAAATGTAGGTCAAAGTGACCTGAAAGTTGCTGGACCGTGGAAAACTACCCAAGACACTTCCACAGGTGAGGTACCATTACTATGCCATAAACCAAGAACTTAACCAAAGTGTGACGTACGAACGGACAAGGGTAACACTATATGTCACGTCCACATTCGTGGTTGGGACATAAAAACCAAAAATGGCTCAAAACATGTGTCTGACCCCTATATTCTATTTATAGTAATCGCTGCCATGTTTATTTGTCGACGGTCATGATGCATACAATTGTGAAAGTAGGTATACCAAGAATGATTGTGGTCAAGTTTCATCAAATTCTGTTCAGTAGTTTCAGAGAAGTTTTTTTTTAATGTTTACAGTCGACGGACGCAAATGTTGACAATAGCTCAGTATAAAATCGTTATACATGTATACATGTATAACAAAATTCAAATTCAATTTATCATTCGTGTACATAATAAATGTATATGACATGTTTCTTTAATAGTATACTACAAGGATCAATGATGAAACTCAGAAGCATCAACCTTCGACAGACAACCATATTATCAAATCTGGGAGTTTTTCATTTTGCCACTTTGGTATTTCATATTATATCATCTATTTCAACTCCCTTTATCGATACGCGTATGCCTATATTCAAGCTTACCATCAGTTCCTGGTCTTATATAGGCTTTGTCATCGAATGAAATGTACATGCTATCTAACTTCATCATGCTATCTTTGCCGAACAAATCGTGTCTGTTAAGTTTAATATGAGCTTGTTGATGGTGTGTCAACAGGTGTTCGTCATCTTCTGTTTTCGGATGTTTTTTGGCACAAAACAACCATTTTTCTACAATAAATTTCATGTATTTATAATAATATAAATGTACATTGTATAAGGCTATATATTTTTAAAAAACATGCAAAATTTTTAAATACAAATGTACATTCGGTGACATTGTAAATTAATAAATCCAATTTGTAGTTATATATACCAGTTATTAGGTAGCCACCAAACAAGTCTACATACATGTAGACTTGATGTTGATCTCCACATGTTGATGATCTTTTTAAATTCATACTTTTCATAATTATGTAATGTTATACATTGTGTAGGACACATTTTGAGCATAATACTTTTGTAAAAAAGAAAGGATTTGATGTGATGCACCATATGGTGCAGAAATTCAAGCCATGTTTTTGGATAAATCAGATATTTCAATGTATATTTAGAAGTTGTTGACACAAGCACATTCACTCCATATCCATTCTTTTTATATTTCATACTTTATGTATATGTTCTAAACTATATTTGAAAATTTATACATTGTACAAAAAATGTACATGAATATGACTCTTCTTAATAAATTTGTTCTTTAACATGTTTAAAATGCGAGTCCTTTAAGCCATTCAAAAATATATTTTTGTTAGGTAGCGATCAATCATATATATATATTACAATGTACTTGTGTTGTACAACTGTCTTTATATGTTAGTGACGTTTGTACTGTTTTGATGATAATCCTCTGTTGGATTTTATATCAATAAAATAATTTGAATTTGAAGTATATATCATGTATATCATTTATATTAAAATGATAAAATAAAAATACCTTTGTGTTTTTTTCCTTCAATGGAATTAATATTTCTTGGCTGTGCTCTCAACAGAACAGTTTTTGCAGATTTTATTAGTTTCTTTCCTCTTCTCATCAAATTATAATTTGCGAGCGACAGAAGGTATTCTGATTTTACTCTATGATGTAAGTACATGACAGTATCATGTCTTCTGCCATGCGAAGAAGTTTTTGACTCAATTGCATTCGCAACAAAATTTTCATCTTCTGAATCAATAAGACATTTGGCACCTGCACCTGATTTTCTAAGTTTGACACGATTTTCTTTAATCAACTGTTGAGCTAGTCGTTTCACACATTGCTGAATTTCTGTTTAGAGATTTTGTCTGCTTTATCCAATAAATTTTTATTAGCAACAATATTTTCTTCCAAGATTTCTATTTAGCAAGTAAATATAATCGTCTAATTTCAGGTAGCGTGTTCATATTATGTTCATTGCCGATTTGTTCATTGACACATTTAACATTTTCTTCAGCCTTATCAATTTTTTATTTTAATCGCAGGGCTAACATATTCTCAGCAGCTACGGTTGCATTAGAAATTTCTTCGAAGAGGGTGCCTAGTCTTTGTGACTGTTTTATTACATGATCTGGTTTTATACCCAAAGAATAATTTTGATCTCGGGTAAGAAACTTTGTCAGAATTGACTTCACTATATTCTTATCATGTTCACTATCCATTGATTTAAGTGCCTGTTGAATAAACTGGTAATCAATAACACGACTGTTCAATGCTGATGAAGAGGCACTTAAATGTACATCGTTTTCTTTATACAAGTACTCAAAAATGCCATGCATGTCCACATGATCGCTGTCCAATATGATAACACGTTTCCCTGGGTTTCCATAAATTATACATCTTATGCCATGATCTGGGTGCATCATGACGAACATCAACACTTGTGCCTATAAAGTCAGCATATTAGTCAACTCCAATATCAAAATCAATTATCCCAAGGGACGGTCATCTTGAATATGTTCCACATTCATTACTATTAATGTCAATATCTATCTCACTACAACTGGCAGGGGCTAGCAAGACTTCTAATATGCATATCAAGCCATCCAATATGTTTTGTAAAGAGACACTTGATGTAGATTTTCTCAACGATTTAAGTTTGAGTAAATTATGTTCGACGGAAGTTGCTTGTAGTGATTTAAGAAAAAGATGTGAAATGGAAGATGATGATGTTATAGTATTTCGTAATTGAGACCTCTTTTCTGCAAAGATTAAGTGTTTTTCTTGTTTTCTGGGCCCTTGATTTTTTCCATTCCTTCATAATATCAGGACCGGAAGTCCGTTTTCTATTGTAAATTAAAACAAAGTAGGACATATATCCCGGGATACACTCAAGCTCGAGAAAGTACATTTAAAATACACAAATTTAATCGATAAAATATTATGTTTTTAGCTAGAGAGAACTATTACAAATTTTATTAATACTCGTTCATTTTATCAATGATTCCAAACATCATAATTCACGTTGTTTCAAAATCCGGATTTGATATCCCATGATCCGACACATTTCCCACTTTTACAATAGCCGTAGAAAATTGCAGAAAACCAAATCGCAAGATTTTTACTTTCGACACTTTCCATGGGGGTTGACCAACGTGGTATAAATAGAGGGAAGTGTAAAGTAGCTGACTGTGACTGTACTGAGTTCCATTTGGTCCAAGATGCACTATATTGCGATTACTGCGGAGATCCACCAGCAAAACACCAAGATTTGGCCGCCCCAACTACTAGTATTTCACCCAACAACAACGATAGCAGTGAAACAGTTTTACTAGGTAGATAAGATTTTTTTTTCATGAACAATATTACGAAAAAAGCCAGTCCGTACACAGTTTTTTTTTAAAGGTGGGTGGGTGTAACATACTTACAAATATTAAGGGGGGTGCGATTTGCAGGAAAAAACACGAAATTAAAGAATATTCTCAGAAAGGGGGTTGCAATCGCTGTGTACGAGCCTGCATAGATTACAAAAAAATATCAGTGCCCTTGTACTGTGCCTGTCTGCATACATGTAGACAGCAAAGTGAAAAAGTACATTTTTGTATTGGTGAATACACATGTCATTGTACATGTATGGAGGTGTAACCCCCTCCCCTCTGGAGTCCTGTGTACCGTCTAAAAATCGCAGTGAGTAGGGTGTACGATTTTTTGTTTCATTGAGTCTTGCAAAACACTGCGTCTGCGTACATTAAAAGAAAATAATTGTGTACGGTACTTGCTGGCTGGAGTACTGAGTACGCTTTCAAAAAACACACTCTGAATCCTGAGTACGAAAAGGGAGGTTATAAGCATAAGTGTATGTCAAAGAGACATCAACTGGGAAGAACAAAAACAGCCCAAGCTGACCCATGCTTGATTTTCAATGAATAGTGATGTTGTAGTATACAAATGTATCTCACCACATGGTAGGCTGCAGCAACCCCTAAACACATTACATGTACACATACAGCAACAGATCAGAAATGAAACTTAAAGCAAAAATTCTAGAACAAATAAGTCGTTTACAAGAACAACCATATTGGGTTCTGGCCCCTGACTACCCCCACACCTGTTGCGCTTTTTATATGTCAGAACGACATCTACATGAGATTTCTTTGTCTTATCCTATGGGTCGAGACCATTTGCACATACTTATTTATCACGTCATCAAATAAATAAACGACCTCCTCAAATGGCGTTGCTTCGTGTTAAAAATGAAATTGGTTAGAAAAAGAATGAAATACCAGCATGTTACTTTAATTATTCTTCCCTTAGTTTATTTATTTTGTATTTACATTGTATCATAGATCAAATTAATTTTTTCAGTGTATGTTCACTGGTGTTAATTATGTCTTTTGATTGAGTTAAGACATTTCAATTGATGTTTTATAGTGTGTCTTTCTATGTTGTGATGTTACACTATTGTTTCAGATAAGGGTAAAGGTTTGGTACAATTAAAACGTTTAAACCCTCTGCAATTGTTTGCACCTGTCCTAAGTCAGGAATCTGATGTTCAGTAGTTGTCGTTTGTTGATGTGGTTCATAAATGTTTATCGTTTCTCGTTTTTTATATAGATTAGACCGTTGGTTTTCCCGTTTGAATGGTTTTACACTAGTAATTTTTGGGGCCCTTTATAGCTTGCTGTTCAGTGTGAGCCAAAGCTCCGTGTTGAAGACCGTACTTTGAGCTATAATGGTTTACTTTTATAAATTTTGACTTGGATGGAGAGTTGTCTCATTGGCACTCATACCACATCTTCTTATACCTATGTTAAAGTTAGAATTTTCATAATTTCAGGAATAGTACCAAATGAAAAAGAAAATGGATGGACAAAAAGTTAGGATGTATACCATACCCTAAAAGAGCAACTGGCGTGTTTTATAATGAGGTACTCCAAAGCTTTTATAAAAGTTATTGGCCATATTGTCCTCATGCAGTGTCCTTTCAACAATCATTTATCGTAGAAAGGAACAGGAGATGGCAGTGGAACAAAAAAGTAAATGGTCTCAAACAAAAGATCCTGACGTTCAAAGCTCTAACCCAGCAACTGCGGGAAGGTACTTAGATGGTGACACTTACAAACCTCACAAAAATGATGCTGATAATATAAATAGACTTCTCCATGATTTAAACCGTATTAAAGATGACCTTGATATAGCTATGTCAGAAATAGGAAAACAAGATGACTCTCTGTTTAGACCATCTCCGGTAAATTGAAGTCGGGAAGAGACTCAAATCACGAATTTAACGAAGAACTTATCAACAACATTCGAGACATGTTGTATGATTTAGAATCAACGTTTTCAAAGCTGAGCAAGATGAAAGAATTATTTGTATCTATATGGAAACACAAGTTCCACAACACTGCAAGTGATAAAACAAAAAACACGTCAAAATAAGTGGAAAATAAAGAATAGATCACGAAAAAAATTGAAGTCTCGTATGGTACAAATATTTACCAGCTTAGGAAGAGATCCAATCGATGAAGAAATCTCACCATCATTTGGAATTAACCAGATAACAGAAATTGAGGAACATGCTCTTAACAGTCTTTTTGGAACAGAAACATGCACAAGAGACAAACTATGTTTGCAAAATCTTATAGATGAAGGCTGTTTCCGTATGGATGCACTAGATACAATTTACAATTACATTCAAGGTTAGATTGTATTGAATGTTTTATTAGTATAACCATATAAGTGGTTATTTTTTTGGGAGCCAAATTATAAATAAATTTGATATTTTACACACTTTCCTGGCGCCAGTCCCTAAAATCATATATTGACGATCAAAAAATGTTTGGCTGGTGTGAAATTTTGGGATTGATATTAATATATTTAGTAGCTCCAATGGTGTTCAAATATTACAGAGATGAAATATTAGCTCCCTACAAAAATAACCACTTATATGATACATGTATATGAATTTATTTATACAATAATATTTTTTATGTTTTCCATGTGATATGCAAAAAAAGTTCTTGGTAAGAAGGCATAATGCACAACCCGAAGGGGAGTGCATTATGCTTTCGAACCAAGAACTATTTTTGCATATCACATGGAAAACATAAAATTACTGTTATTATTACTCTGAATGTTCATGCGCAGAGATGATCTTGAATTAATATACCAATTATCCGCCCACACATACATGTATTCATTGTGATTTTATATTTAAACCGCCCATGTTATATTAAAATCGATATATCCCCCTGAATGTGGATATAACCCATTTGATATTACGATGGATATTATTTGAATCCTATTTATTCCTTATAAAAATATGTCAAAATAGTAGAACTACAATTCTAATGGAAGATTCTTACATGAAGAGTAATACTCTACAATAGTTTATGAACAATTTGTATTATCTTTTTTTTTGAATATATATTTTTTTTTCTGTCTTTTGACTTTGTTTTTTTCTTAATTTTATAGTCAGAATGTTTTATTGTTAAATAGTTTTCCTTATTTTTAAAGATATATATTTTATTTAATTCTACCTTTATTTAATGTTTGGTTAATTTGTACCACACTGATGGCTGTATATACTAATTAAAAGCTCCATCAATATTCTCTTTTTACATTTGTTTATTGTTGTTTATTTTGTTGTTTTTTTTAATTTTATGTTTTTTTTTATTATTATTTATTTTTTATACATGTATGTTTTTTTCAACCTTTTTAAAATCATTACATGATTGATCTATAATAAAACATAATATTAATGTCTAGACTTAAAATTGTATTTCCATTGTTGTTACATGTTTGTTCCTCAATTTATCTTGTTTATTTTTTTGTAATTTAATTTGTATAGCCTATTTTCTACATTCATACATATGCCATAAAAATATTGCTGTCCTATCAGTGCTGAAAACTAAAAAAGTAGAAGTCTTATCAAAAATTAAGTTAAACAAAATGTGTGTCCTACTGCGTTTTGCACCGGTCCCAACCCCCCAATAAATATTGACCGGTCCATAAACGATATAGCCATAAATCATATATGCTCGCTCTGTCGTATCGATAGTTCTTGATAATTTGTCTATCCATTATAAAATCAAGATGATTTCACCGGTCACGGAATGAACGCCTGTTATTCATCATATGTAAACCAAGTGCCATTTTCATTCAAAAGGTAGTTTAGAGGTGGGTACAACCACATTTACACTAAAACGTGTTTAGAAAGAATCGTATAACGCTCGTAATGCTTAAGATGATGCAAAGACTTCTTATTAAAGAACAAAAAAATCAAGATGATTTTGAGTTACCAGAATTGATAAGTTTATGTTTAAGGGATGCAAAAAAATCCCTTAAATCCATAAGAAATTCGATTGTGTTAAGGGCTGTCAATCATTCTAAGATTGATAAAAGATTGCTTCTTGTTACACTCTTAGTATTTAAGACAGTCTTTAGGTGATCTTCAGTGTTCATAGAGCTTCTTGTTACTGGCTCCTGTACCATATCATTAACTAACCATTTGTGTTTCGCCTTTAATTGACCTTATCACAAACTTTTACAAATTGTTGACGCCGACACCGGATGACGACGAAACAAAAACAGGTAAATGAAATATTTACCTGCTTTTCCGCAACTTGGAACTTTTGTCGGCTGTTAAAGGTCTAGTATTCAAAGTTTAAACGTTTAATTGACATGTACCTTTTTCTTATTAGAAATATTTTGCGACCCGTAGAAAAGAGAAAATGATTATCTATTTATTAAGTGTAAAATTAACTACATTACTTTCAATATCTGACCTGACCTCGAATGTATACGAGATGCAATGTAATCTTTATGAACGAAAAAGATGATAAAAAGACAGTGACACCAAAAAAAGGGCATTATTCGTGGACAACTCTTCGAATTTTATGTCATGCTTAGTATAGTTAAACTATTGGCATGAATTTTATACATCTGGAAAAACATATATATCGTGATTTTTCTTTGTAAGCTACTAGGGATCTTATCAGACTATGTGGCGTTATATTATGTGTGTTATAATATATGTCTACAGTACCATTAATCGAATTTTTATCACATGTTTTATGATTAGTTGTTTAGACTGATATCACTATTTCTCAAATATTATTTTATTAGAAAGTAGCCATTATTTGGAAAAACAAGTTATAGTACTGTTAATTTGTCAACACGAGCGAGATGCCGTACACGTGTCTTGAGTCGTTTTCCTCGACATTCTTACGAAAACGGCTTTTTGATATAGAATTACAGAGAATATGAAATCACATTGTCATAAACTTAAAATTCACCTGGGAAAAGAGTGGGAAAGAAACAGTTGAATAGCTGGCCACATGGCTACAAAAGTACGATCAACCTGAAAAATGTGCATTTTTACGAAAAACACAAGATCTTTTCTTTGTTTGGTTCTTGTTGGCATAAAAAAATATAGGATTGTTAATAAAAAAAAAAATCAGTCTTTAGGCGTTAACCTCATCAAATCGATGGAAATTGTTTAATTAAAAGAAACTGAGCGTTTATGTTGGTTTTACCTTTTTCTCCAATTTCCATTTGCGGTGTTCCGAAGTGCATTGTATCCTCTTAGGGCCGATATTATCCTTCAATGAATGCTCATCGATTTTCTGACACTGCACAGTTTAAATTATTATTTTCTATAATTTTCGTTTTTTTTTTTTAAATTTACAATCTGAGATATCCCTTTTTAAGTGTTCGAAGCATTTTTGTGAATGTACCATCATCAAGAAAGCTGAAACCAGAAAAAAATGAAATACTAAATGAACAAAAAAGGGGGCGGCGAGAATGCGAATATACCACTTGTTGATTTATTTATGTTTTATTCATGCCTCTTTATTTATATACGTTAAAAGGGCTGGTTTAGCAAATATTTTTAAAGAAACAGAATATAAACCCAAGTTAAATTTTCTTTCATATGGTATAGAATAAGTGTTTGAGATAGTAGTTAACTAATATATCAAATATACCTGGTGATCAATATTTTGTTGTAACTATTTGTAATGTAATGAGTGAGACATGTGTCGGTGCCTAGGGAAAAAATCAATAAGAAAATAATTTCAATTTAAGTCAATTTATTCATTAAGGTATGCATGGGTATTTAACAAACACTGATTACAGTAGTTGTCGTCTGTTTATGTAGTTCATACGTGTTTCTCGTTTCTCGTTTTTATATAGATTAGACCGTTGGTTTTTCCGTTTGAATGGTTTTTCACTAGTAATTTTTTGGGGCCCTTTATATCTTGCTGTTCGGTGTGAGCCAATGCTCCGTGTTGAAGGCCGTAACTTGACCTACAATGGTTTACTTTTATAAATTGTAACTTGGATGGAGAGTTGTCTCATTGGCACTCATACCACATCTTCCTATATCTATATACAATAATATTTGAGAAGAGGTATTTTTCGCCCTCTGAAAAATGGGTGCTTATAGGTTAATTTATCATTGAATATATAGAGGAAATGAGCATATAACCTCTTTCCTTGAATATTCCCATAAAAAAATGACAGAAGTTGTTAACTTGTTATGACTGAAGTCTCCTTTTTGTAAAACTGAGATAAAATTTGGAGTTACCGGCATTATAAGAGTAATTATCGCCTTGTTATGACTTGTTTACCATGGAAACGGATTGTAAAATTTGATAATTCAGAAAAACAAATGTTTACAAATAGAGAAGTTTGATATCAACATACCTTTAAGAGTTTCCATGAGAATTCAATAAAGTTAAGAAGAGTAGTTAAGAACTATTGTCAGATGCTAACGTTGATTTTAAGGGTTTCTTACGGTAAACATGGATTTATCCTTTTCTTCATTTCAAATGGCATCATCATATATCTTGCAATTTCCATGATAAGAATTTATTTAAGCTTTGCAGGGTTATTAAGTAACCTGTGTGAATATGCAAATAGTCTAAGTTTTTTTTTCAAACTGACTGTACGGTTTTCAATGATAAAACACAGACTGTCATATGCTCTATATAAATCTCATTTCTTTGGAGCAGCACCATGATATATGGTGTAAAGATGACATTTAACACATAAAGTCAGCACAGATTAATGTTGGCATCTGTCTTTTTAGTTCCTCAGTTAGGCTGTGATGATTCTTCCTATCACAAGGTTGAGTATCTTCAAATTGTGTGTGCATGTAAGGGATGAGAGATGGGGAGGCATTTTAATCCGTTTTGGCATGGATTAGTAGTTGTGACATGCATTATCCTACCCTTTTCATATATTCCGAATATTAAAAAATAATAACCTATCATATATTTAAAACTGTACTTAGACCTATAGCTATCATGATTATCTTATTTCATAGAGAGATGGATATCTTTGATAAATAACTGTCGCATAGATAACTGGTTTTAATCGCATCTTTGAAAAATACGAAATCGGATTACTTCAAAATATTTATATTTCATAATATCAAATATAACAACCAAATCACATATTTCTTCTAAATTTCTTGCACTTGTTAGATATTATCAAGCTACAAAGTTAGCTACAAATTCCAGCAGCTCCTACCAACCACTCATATATACCAAGTGCTCCCTCTCACGGACCTTCCACAGAACATATATTTTAGAGTGAAGATTTAGTTATTTATACAATATCAACATATCTCTTCAAGCTTTCATTGAGAATAATTGACACTTAGTAGGATTATCCAAGATATGTGTAGATGTACATGTTACAATTTGCTTAAACAGACGTTGGCATAGATCAGAACCTTGGAGCACTCCTGTCTTACCGGGGATATAGCCTAAAGTTTCACCCCTTGGACGGTTGCTTGGGTGTTTCATATCAAGAAGCTCTGTGTATATGCATTTGTTTTGCCCTGTATTCATATTGATATAGTTTGTGTGTGAGTAAACTATGACTGACTTAATCGAAAGCTTGAGAGAGTTCCATTATAAGGACATTTGTTTATTTTGAATTTTCAATAATATTATGTCTTTTTGACATCAATATTTATATTTTTGAATTTTGTCTTCAAATTGGTATTATTTCTTCAAACTTCTTACATTTGGTGAAAAGCAGCAAAACTGCCCACATAACATCATTTTGGGATCTTGTCATTATATTAAGATATGAGCAACAGCTTTACCCTAAAAGAAATGTCGTTACCATTATTAGTAGGTCCTTTCTGGTCATAAAGCTCTACAACTGATTCGGTTCTTATACATTCTTGGCTTTCAAAAATTCGGCTTTGAGCGTTCCTGATGAAGGTAAATCCAGAAAAGCGCTTTGAACACATTAAATTTATAGAGTGTTGTCTTCATTTTTTTCCAATATATATAGATTTTAACCAGGTGAATCGTTTACTTACTTGGAATTGACAATGTCATAACTTTTTCAAGGACATATGTATAATGTGAAACTGAAAATCGTTAGGGTTAATATATACTCTTCAAAAAATGAAACGCAACATATGACAAAATCTACAAAAAAAGCATCACATTCTATTGAATTTTGGCACACTGTTTTTTCAGACTTTTAGGTTACTAATATGTCAAAATGTATCACATTAAAGTCAATAGCGTTCAAATGACGTCACCTTGGTGTAAATACGGTTTATCAAACGGCAATTTTTGTCTTGCGGAATTCTGCTCCATTCTTGCTCAAGAGCGTGCTCCAGTTCTGGCAGGATTTGCGGCGCTAGATGACTACTGCACACGCGTGTATCCCTATAATCCCACAAATGTTCTATTGGGTTCAAATATCCAGGAGAGCACTGTTATGCTCTGGTTCACAGGCACTTGTCTCTGAGAAAAATTACCTAGGTACCTTAATATAACACAAGGTACCCGACTCTCATTTTTCAGAAATGACACTCTGTCGCGAACTTCCGGAACATTTTGATCAACGGTCGGAAGTCCCTCTGAAACTTGTTATGTCGTTAATTTACATTAAATTATCTACAAAATGATGTATACCATGTCTATTACTGCTGTTTGAATCATTTGTAGCAGGCCTTCCAACTATTTTTAAAAAGGTATGCCGCTTGGAAATATTAATTATATGGAAAATTGCATTATAAGCAATCGGTTTTATCAAAACTTATATCAGAGGTTTATATCAGCAATGTCTCCGACAATTTCAAAAATCGATACTGATCAACTATTTTTAAAAATGTTATACCTCTTGGAAATATCAAATATATGGAAAATTGAATTGTAAACGCTATCACGTGTACAAATAAGTAGATGAGGTATGATTGCCAATGAGACCACTATCCACCAAAGTTCAAATAAAGTCTTGTCAGATTTTTATCAAACCAATATCAGAGTTTTTTTTTCAGCAATGGCTTGGACAAGTTCGAAATTCAGAGCCAATTCACTATGTTTAAAAGTGTAATATCCTTTGGAAATATAAATTATATTGAATATTACATTTTAAGCGCACTCACGTGTACAAATTTTGTTATATTTTCATCAAACTTATATCAGAGGTTTATAATTTAGTAATGTCTCGGAAGAGTCCGAAAATCGGTGTCAATCAACTATAAGAGATATGCCACTTGTTAATATTATTTTTATGGAAAATTCCATTCTAAGCGCGCTCAATAGATATAAGAAGATGTGGTATGAGAGTCAATGAGACAACTATCCATCCAAGGCTACATTTGTACATTAATAAACAGTTTAAAGTACAAAAACAAAATCTTAGTAATTCCCTATGGACAGATAAAATATGTGCAACGCGGGGGACACCATAAAACATTCATTTTTAGCAAGACAATACACCAATCGGATACCGGGATATATATAATTTGAATATTCACTGCATGCGATCTCAACATTGCCATTTCGCTGTGAGGAGACGACATACTTTAATGTTGACCCACTTGCAAGGTCTACTACGAATGATTCCGACAACAAAAGTAAGCGTATTTTACAGCATTTTGTGGATACAGCTAACTTACGACATAAGTTTCAGTAGGATAGACACCCGCGTAATCCAAATATAACGGAAATTCCCAACCGAGTTTTATTTCTGAAAAATGCGAGTTGGGTACCTTATGTAAAATTAGGGTATAAAGGATATTTTTTTCAGAGACATGTGCCTGTGTTCTAGAAAGTCAACAGTACATTGTAACACTAGCTGTGTATGACCGAGGATTATCGTGCTGAATAAATTCCTTACGGAGATGCATTACGGACAGCATGTGATGTGTCAAAACCTTATGTCTGTATCGATTATGTTATAAGAATAATTTTCATTTATAATATACGAAAATTATTTTTTTCACCAAATTATTTTAAAATATGGATCATTCTAGAATAATGTCTTTTCGGCAGTTGTATGGTAGATGCTTTTTATATCCTTGGCTTATTATTATGAAAGACTTACCTTTACAAGAATTTGGTTCCAACAAAAAATGATATCAAAACTTACAATGTTGCCCTTTTTATCCAAAGAACGCGGACGTTAAAGAAGGCACCCAACCCTTATGTCTAGGTTGGAATCTGCGGAATTGTTCCGTAACGTCCGTTATCATAGGATGAGAACCAAAATGGCGGGAAATAACGACATCCGCTCGTGAACAATTCACTTCCTTCCCATTGTCATTTAGATTAGTGTTGTTCAATTTGCAAGGTGAAACTGCAACAACTTTCTATTAAAATAATAATAGTATTAATACTGCAAAAGAAGGTAGCAAGAATAATTTTGACGAACAAAACTACAGCAAAACTTCTAGCGAATTAATTCACGAATCTGACATTGTGCCAAGTTACAAAGAGAATATATTATCATACATCATTTCTAGTGTACAGGGCTAAAAAATGGTTAAGCTCCAGAATATTTGTCGAGTCTTATTGTATCAGCTTCTGCAAACCAAAAATACACTACGAGATTTTCATCATCTGATAATTCTATTATTCCAAAACCAAATATAGAGCTGTATAAGTCTAGTTTCCCGTACAGTGGACCAAAAGTTTGGAATGCTCTTTCTAATACATTAAAAAATGAAGCACATTTTTATAATTTAAATTTAACTACAAATCTAAGTACTATTAACATTACCATGATATTTGTACCTTAATGCCATGGAATAATTGTTTATCGAATTTAAATGGTATTGCATATTTACTTATCACTATAATTGAATTTGTATTGTTTAGTTTTAAGCGTAATTATTCTTGTATTATAGTTTTATTATTCGTCTGATATTCATTGATTATGAATAGTGATATATTTGAAGCATCTTCAAAAGAAGAGACGTGTGCACACACACAAGAAAGTACTGGTATATTTGTTGTCGGAATAGTAACCTTGGTTGTTGGACTGTTAAGCCTTACGGCATCGGTGATATTTGCTGTCCGAAATAGTAAGTTATTCTTATCGCAGTTGCATGTTCATACAAAGTCATATGTAAAATCAAGATGTGGATATACGTCGATGAACATATAACTTAAAACATATACAATCAAACGACATCGAGCATGATTTTCATGTCGCCTTATTCAGCTGCACAATTTTGATTTGCCGTAATCTTTTGTTTCCTGCTATCACTCACCGTCGACATTATGTTCACTGAAAAACATCCTTTCTACAATGTCAACATGTTTGTCTTTGAAAAAGACTTTTTCAAAACCCAATGAATTCAAAGTTTATTTCGTTTGTTGTATTCAGTTAAGCTTTTATCATTTAATTATAAACAAGGCAGAAAAACTTTGTAAGGTAAGTTAGATGCATTTATCATTATTTTCTATGAAGCGTTAATGCAGTTAGTTACAAGCCAACTATTAAACGAATAGCACAAACTGAAGGAAATGAGGTAGTTTGCAGTCTATATGCATGTTTCATCATTATCAACAACAAAAAATCTAAGCCGATTTTCTTAAATTCCAAATCGTCATCAAGCATAAGGGACTGTAACTTAAAAATTGCAATATTTTGAATATAAAAACGACAAGATGACACAGAGTTCATCAAACTTGACAAAAGAAAAAGCTAGGCACTGTAGTTATTTAAATTTTGCATCTTGTAGTCAGACTGACGTTTTCATCTCGTAGTCAGAATGTAGTCTATATCATGGAACAAAACGTCACTCCTCCTAGGATTTTCGAGACGTCTACAAGTATTGAGCGGAAATTGCGCTAGATCAAAACAGTTAAGAAAATCTCAAAATGAGTCCATTAATCATTAATTGAATGTTAAATGCTGTTTATTTTTATCAGCAGTATTGAACGGAATCTTCAAGATCAGTTGAATATGGAAAAGGTTTGACTCAAAAGTAATAAGCATGATTTCAAAGGGTTATGACGACAATTAAGCTTTTACCAGAAGGGTCATCTCAAGGTGTATATTGATCACAGGCTTTTATATTATATTTTGAAATACTGTATACCAGATTTAATTTCAATGATTTGATACTTTAATGGCTCTGTTTAGTAGGTGAGAATTGGTCTCATATTGTTGTGCTGTGTTATAAAAAGAAAAAAAGGGTTTGTGTAAAAAAAAGTAGATCTTTACACAGAAACAGGGACGTGTAAAACCTTTTTATAGCGTGAAACATAACACGACATATAAGTATATAAATGATATGATATTTTAATAAGGAAAACAGCTGACGTCGACGACAAATTAAGCCTGCACAGGCCTAACTAACACTACAAACCAATAAAAGTCTGAAATGGCCTATACCTGTACTCGACTGTACTGATTTTTACTCGACCAGTCTGAATTGGTCTGAAATTTATTTGATAATACTCGACTGTAGTCTGAACCATACTTAACAGTCTGAACTTGTACTCCACCAGTACTTAACCATTTTATACGCGTCTGAACCATGCTCGATTTAGTCTGAACCATGCTCGACCTAGTCTGAACCATGCTCGATCTAGTCTGAACCATGCTCGACCTAGTCTGAACCATACGCGACCTAGTCTGAATCATACTCGACCTAGTCTGAACCATACTCGACCAAGTCTTAACCAACCTAGACCTATTATTTGTATCTATCTATTGTATTTTATCAATTTAGACACTGTTTTTAACAAAAGCTTTTTCCCCTGGCTAGAAATTTGAACAACAATTTGAAATTAAAAATGTATAGCATTGACACCAAAATTTCACAATAAACTTAATATAACTTCAACACCATATTCATCAACACTTTAATACATACATATATATCACCTTAAGAATAAAAATAAAACAAGCTGATCAAATAATCTCAAAACTGAATTCTAATATTTTCAGTGTTATTCACAAATTTTTGAATGTTTCAGATATATTTTATGGTTACTGTACAATTTTCACATTAACTGAAGCCTAGTATAGATTTATGGTGTCAGTTAAGTTTAGTTAATAATGCAGTGAACATTTTTTTTATTAAAATATATATAAAATAGCATATAAAGCAACTTGATAAATTTAAAAAATGACACCTTTGTTTTGTTAAATCAAGAATTTAATATAATCATGATAATAGAACTTCCATAGTAATCCTGTGATAAACTTTTAAAAAAGGAAATGTGTTCCAAAGTTACAGTACAAATTTATTTCAATTAAATTTAAATAATTTTTGTCAAAATTAAAGACATGGCATACAAGAAGCACTTTAATAAGGTTTAATTACCTCAGTACATGTATGTTTTACAGGTAAAAAGAAAGCCCTATTTTTCTTAAACTCGTGTATTACTTATCTAGTGAATTCAAAAGGCCTTGTGATTTAAGTTTCACAGGATGTTGCAATTTTGAATGAATGTTATTTAGAATTTAATACTCTCTGACCAGGTGTGGTCTTTTTCATGAGTTTGCCCCAAGCAGGAGGTATTACTTTATACTTCACCAATAATCAGAATAACAAATTTTATTAATTTCTTTAATATTTATCCCTTTTTGATACATATTGTATATAATATATCCTAAATTATAATAAAAGATATATTTTTAGATAAGGTAAAACAATTTCAGTGATTTTGTTGGCTGTTGTTACCTCATTAAAAAGATAATTATATAACTATTGTACATTTTTTGTATGTAACCATGAAACCTATGTAGTTTTTTATTTAAGAATTTAGGAAAAATAATTAAAAAAAAAAAAACACATGCCAAACAAGAAGCACCTTAATAAGGTCTAATTACCCTCAGAATAGGTGTGGTTTTTAGGTAAAAGAAAATCTTTTTTTAACAAAACTCTAAAACTTTAAAATTAATATAATTACATTATTACATAAGATGTTATAGATCATGCATATTTGCAGGTTTTTCTTGTCGTAGAACACCCCTCGGTGTGTTCTACAACAAGAAAAACCTTCAAATATGCATTATCTGACTTATATACCGTCAAAAAATATTGTTTTTTATAAAGATTTGCAAAATTTAGCATCCTATTTTACCGACCACACTAAAGTGGGATATTCCTTTCTAATGCGTTCAGGTTTTTATACGCCTTACGGCTCATTTAGAATGTGAAATAAAACTCACTAATTAATCTAGATATAAACCTTAGAAATTATTATCCATACACAATAAAAATATTACTGTAACTGCATGAAGTAAGACACAAATGAATTGTTACCATGACAACGGTGTATGAAAAACACAAGACACTGTGTAAGTAATTTATTTTACCAACTTAGTTTATGCAAAGGGGGATGTGCTATGTTTTTTTTTTGTCTTTTTGTAATGACATTTTATCGCGGAAAAGTGATTATTTTTTCATCAATTTTAATTGAATCTAATGAAATATTCACAATGATTTTCTTTTGAATAGCAATACATTTTTTAACAGATAATCAATATATAATTATATACCCTCCCCCCAACCGACCTCATTGTGAGGTACGTGAATGTTATTCAATAGAATATAAGAATATTTTATTAGTTAATCATTTGATAGAGTAAAAGGTATACAGAAATGTAAAAAAGTTAAGAACTGACACGAAGGGGGCACGAAATCGTGATACATGTATATGTTACACGAAAACGAATATCAATACATGTAGGTCACAGTATGATTTCCTATGATTTCCTATTCAGTGTGTATCGTCCTGAACATGCATGAAATATTTGCCACAAGTAACCATCAATCAATCGATCTATTCAGTGTGAATCAATAAGATTTTCAAAATCTTACACACGAATATGTTAAATCTGGCTTTATTTTAAAGTGTTATGAAAGTTTTACATTAAAACTCATCTGGCATATATGATAATGTCTCTGTATTGTAGCGATAAATTAACAAAACTTCACATTATTTGTTTCTAAAATTAAAATTCGGGCAATGACGATTTTTTTACACCTATCATAGATTGAACTTTAAAAAATAAATTCCCAAATCGGCAACAGAAACTATCAGACGAATATAATTTTGAAGTAAATTATAGTTTGCATTTTTATCAAGGAAAATAATGACCTCACACAGGTCATTATTTTAGGCCTCGGAGCATATTTCATTGAAACATGGTATCATCCGGGTTGTTTCTTCGAAAGAATGACCTATCGTTCTGAAAAAAAATAACTCCATATAGGTATATAAAATTTGATTTAACTATCTCTATTTGATAAATCTGAGAATCATGTGAGAATGTAAAAATCTATTTTTATAATATATCTTTATTTTATTGTGGCTGTTGTCATGTCAGTTATTAAAAATTAAAAAAAAAAAGAAAAAGTAGTTCTTCCATGTCACACGTATATCAATGGCATGGCATCAAGTCATACAAATCAATATAAGAATAAACGAGACATATATGTATGATTTGTTTATTACTTGTTATTGGCTTTGAACTAGCTGTCAGTAACTGCGAGCACTCTCAGATCTGTACTTAGTGTCTTTTTGTTGTTGGGATGTACAAGTACCCGTTTACGTCCACATTGTATTTTTGTTATATGTGTTTCTATTTGTATCAAATTGATGGGTTAAGCCTTTTTCAACTGATTTTTATAGTTCGTTCTTATGTTGTACTCTTACACCGCCAGGTTAGGGGGAGGGTTGGGATCCCGCTAACATGTTTCACCCCGCCATATTCTGTATGTATGTGCCTGTCCCAAGTCAGAAGCCTGTAATTCAGTGGTTGTCGTTTGTTGCTGTGTTACTTATTTGTTTTTCGTTCATTTTTTTGTACATTAATTAGGCCGTTAGTTTTCTCGTTTGAATTGATTTACATTTGTGATTTTGGGGCCTTTTATAGCTGACTGTACGGTATGGGCTTTGCTCATTGTTGAAGACCGTACGGTGACCTATAGCTGTTATTTCTGTGTCATTTGGTCTCTTGTGGAGAGTTGTCTCATTGGCAATCATACCACATCTTCTTTTTTTTATATAACATAGGTTCAACAAACCTGAAATGAAAAACTTTCTTCATTGTCTTGGAGGGAAAGGGGCATCATACAATATGATAGTTTGATCAAAGGAATGCAAATGTATTGAACTGAAACTTATAGAAAATAATAATTTAAAAAAAAACAACACGCAATGTATTACATAATCAAAAGATAAATGATCTTTTCTCAAAGATTTGCAGCTGAATATTTCTATTTCATTGTATTTTTATTTATATTTAAAGGTTTCAAGAACAAGACCCTTAAATCGTCAAAGTATGTATTAAAGTGTAGTATGCATGTTCAAAGTCAATACAAAAACACAAAGAATGCAGAATGTATGTACAAGTTGGTTGGTGTTTCAGACAATGTTATACATCGTTGTTATAAAAAAGTTTATATGGACGATTTCTAGAAGATAAAAAAAACTAAAACAGAAAAAAATTGCAAAAACACTTCACTTCCTGAAATGCAAAGGATATTCAAGTTCAGAAACATGATTTGAATGTATATACATTATGACACATGTTTTGATAATTCTAAATTCAAGGTTCCTTAAAGCAGCATCCATAAGAACAGTTAAATCAATTAAAAATGTCATCACTTTGCATTTTAATCAAAACATATAATACTAGTATTTGAAAATCAATATTTATTTACTAAATGAATTTCTTGATACCTATTAAAAGGTGTATATTCCAAATTTCAGATCTGATGAATATACTGGTGTACAGAGAGGCAATCCCGCATTTATAGATGAATACACCACGTTACAGACTGAAATCGGTATGTCAAAACACATAGCCACAATACGATGTAGATATTACTAAGAAAAAGGCAGATTACGCGAAAACATGAAGGTATTAAGAAAAGAAGATGAGGTATGATTGCTAATGGGACAACTATCCATCTGAGACTAATTGTCTCGTATGTTAGAAACATAAATCACTATAATGCCTTTAATAATAAGCCAAACCCATATTTCGCTATTAAGGCCAACCTTAAATGTTACAAAAGAATACAGACGGCCTTATTTATGCTAAAACAAAATGCATTGTAAAGTTATTGTAGTTTGGAATAATTTTCACTTTGGCAACCATCCCACAACTATTATATATCTATTTACATAGAAGCGTTATAATTTGTCAGCAAAACGTTCAGGTTATGGCAAGTAAACAATAAAAGAAAATATAGTGATGTGATTCATATTGCCATACAAAAGCAGTGAAAAAGGTATCAACTTGATAAAAGACTAATACTTACAGTCATCATTTTTACATAAATATCAGTCTGGTGGGCGTTTTTACGTCTAATATATGAAGCCTGTACGTTTACAAAACTTCCCGAACATATTAACATCAGATTATCCATGACCCAAGGTCATTATAACCGAAAAGGTCAACGACATATACATATTATATATTCTTCAGAGAAAATGCGCATGTCAATTCTAGTTGCGTTTTATAGGTGAACCGGAGGTCGATTTTTTCGGGATGTTTCCTTGGGAATACACATAACAATTTAACAGAAGTCATTTTCTTACTGGTGCTTGATTTTATGTTCGCATATTGTTTTTTTCTTCTGTTGAACTATAGTATTTTGGCATATTATATCTCAAAACGAACTACAATTATGCCACATTACAGAAGTATACAAATCACATAACAGCTTAGACAAGAGTATTTGGTACATATATGGTGTTGCTATTACCGAAATATAAA
The DNA here is from genome assembly GCF_021869535.1 of Mytilus californianus. Taxonomy (NCBI): domain Eukaryota; kingdom Metazoa; phylum Mollusca; class Bivalvia; order Mytilida; family Mytilidae; genus Mytilus; species Mytilus californianus. Next base: position 485,519 of record NW_026262717.1, on the reverse strand, counting down.
CATTTATCTTGCATGTCATTGGTTATCGATAAAATGATTTCACGCAATAACAGTATGTCAATGTTAATGTAAAGAAAATAACACTTTTTGCATAAATTTAATAGGAATTTGTTTTAAATATGATTTACATAATCACATCAAAACATTTCTTTTGGAAGAATAATTGTTATTTTTCTCTCGCATTTGTTTTAATGAGCTACAAAAATCATGAGCAAAGAAAACATATAACGGAAATGTGCTCGATTATTTGATTATATTTTATCTGAAGATTAATTATTTTAGTTTTTAAAAAAATATTTCATGGGATTTTATAAATCGTATTAAAACAAATTGATAAATTCGTACATGTAAAAAGCTTTTATTTCATGATGTAATTGGGTATATATAGTAGTTATGTAAATGATCGGAAATATATAAAGTTCCCTGACATTCAATAATTGAAATTGATAGATTAAACATATTTTGCTGTTCAGAAACTAAACAAATGGATGAGACACAAGTTTTACAACTTAGTAATGTCTTCTCCAGTACATACACAATTTACAAATAAATGAACATTAAAAGAAATATACAATATATATATACAAGTCTAAATTGAAAACAACGTTCAAACCTATGATTGCATTGGATAACAATCACAATTTTTATACGTGTGCATTCAAAACAAATTTCTTGGTAGAGGGGTCTAAATACAACACAAACAACATTTTCCAAAAGACCAAAAAAGTGAAAAGTATATTTTAACAAAACGCATTTGACTAGCAGGTCGAACAACGGATGTTCTTACGCCCTGTTTACTGCCATGGCGATTGCCAAATAAACGGATCACCAGATGTAACAAAATGGATCTTAATTATAAATTTAATACCAAACAATATATATATATATACTTTTGTATAACGTATGACGACGTTGTAAATGAAGTGGAAATTGGTTTAGGTATATAAAACTTTGCGAGTCGATGATTTTACACAACTAATCGAACGTACCTTTTGATCATTTGGTGTTCTACTTGGTACATTAAACACGTTTATACCTGACGTAACACATAACATAGTACACGGATTAGAAGGTTAATCAACTTCAATATAAGTTTTGAAAAAAAAGGATTTATACACATAGTTCTAGACTGTAAGTACAATCTATGTGTTTAATAGCTATTATAAAATTACTTAGGTTACAAAGTTTGCCATTATTTCATCGACTCGCAAAGTTTATTTCGCTAAACAAAGGTGACAGATATGACCATGCGATAAGTATGTGTACTATTATCATTACAATATCAATGGTTTGTTATGCGAAGGAAAGCGTCCAGCATCTTTTATATATTTATGAACATTAAAAAAAATTGCAGTATTTATTTCGGTGGTAAGGAGTTCGTTACCATATAATAAAATATCAGTATTTAGTTGTAAATCTAACAGAATTAGCTCTCCAAATAAAGTATTTCTATGTTAAGTGTCTCTGTAACAGTCAACCAAATAGTGTCCTACACTTTCAGTTCTATAACCACATAAACATGATGGATCAGGAACCAAATTACAACGAAATGAATCATCATTTAATGAACTACACTCATTTCTTAATCTTGTGTGAAGAACGTTCATATACCGATCTCCACAGTAAAAATAATTTGGCTTCTTCTTTAACTGAAATTACTTTTGTTTCAATTTGAGTTTGAAGGTTGAAGAATTCCATAATTTAAATGTAGCTGGTAAAAAAGATTGTTGATACATTGTTAACCTACTAGTTGGTTGTGTAATATTTTGACTATTACGCAAATTATATGAACTAGTTCCAGCGACTGTAGGTGGCACTAGTTCCGTTAAATAGTCCGGTGCCTGATTATTTACAATTTTATAGAATAATGTTAATTTTTTTACTTCCCTTCTTGTTTTTAATTTTTCCCACCCAGTCTCAATATAAATCGAATTAATACTGAATTCCTGTGATTATTCGGGCAGCTTCAAGTTGGACCCTTTCCAGTCTATCAGAGTTCATTTGCCCACAATTATCTCAAACTTCAGAGGCAAATTCTAGTACAGGCCTTATAAACGTAAGATAAATATTTTCTAGATAATTCCTCTTTAGTTTATATTTTAGTTTCCTAAATACATTCAGTTGTTTTGAAACTGATTCTATTAATTTATCAATATGTTTAGTCCACCCACAGTCGCTACTAAACACAACCTCCAAATGCTTATGAAGATTTACTGGATGAAGTGTTGTTTGGTCAAATTCAAACGACAAATTACAACCAGTGCCCCTGACATTACAGACCATAATGTCAGTTTTATTTGGGTTAAATTTTATCATTCATCTGTCTGACCATTCCTTCAAATGAGTCAAATCAGAGATAATATTGTTCTGCAAAGAAATTCCGTTTGACGCTACATGACCTATCGATGTGTCATCAGCAAATAATCGTCCAAAGCTTATAATATCATCTGTAATATCGTTTATAAAAATTAGAAATAATATAGGCCCTAAACAAATCCCTGAGGCACACCTGCTTTCAATTTACCAGCATTAGATAACGCATCTTTTACCATAACTCTCTGAGTACGATATTGATAGCCAGTGATAGGCACGATAAAGATATATTTTTAAATATTGAACTTCGGTTAGATAAAAAAACTTACTAGATACATCTACCCTTGCATAGATCTGTTTAAGCTGTAATGAATCTCATTCTAAGTAATTAAGACCGAGATCATTGATGAAACACACGTTACCTGGTTTAAAGGTACAACATTTAATTTGTAAAGAAATAGCTAGTATTGAATGGTCAACGGGATGTACTTACAAAAAAATAGATATTTCAATAACTGTGTATGTTTCCATATGAAATATGTCTCACTTCATAGGATAACTATATGTCCATGTCAAATGAATCTAACCTACTTTTTGACATATTTAGGCGAATCTATAACAGTCTTGTCACGACAGTAGGCTTATTCAAGACAAATGACATCGTACCCGGACAATTATGTTGACTAATATTCTTCATTCAGGAAATGCGTGCTTGGCAGATAGATCCAATTGTATGATTTTTTTTAGTTTGCCACAAACAAGCATTTACAACCGACAAAAATAATTTAAATTTGCAAGTGAATAATTGATAAATTTTAATGTATTTTTTTTCAGAATCAAGACCACATCAAGAGCAAAGGTATATATGAAAACTTATAACAGTACGATTAGCTAGTTAACTTACGGTTTCATCATTAAAAACAATATGGTGTATAACATGTTGCATCAAGGCATCAACCCATTCGAGCTTAAAAAAGTGATACAAAAAGTGACAGTTAGAGCTGCCTAATATCTTTACTGACAGCTACAATACTATGAGGGTCGGTTGAGAACAAACCTTTATGCAGGAGATCATTGCAGGTTTCAAAGTGTAACATTCAGTTTCTTTGGAGCACAATTCCAGCGCCGCCCGCATGTGGAGTATATGTCTCTCAGTTGAAAAGATTTCTCAGAAGGTTGGTACTTGCAAGGAAGCTACTGAACCAAGGGCACCAAGTGGTAAAGTTTAAATCGTCCCTTCGAAAGTTTAACGGAACCACTCATGAGTTGGTTGACCGTTATGGAATACATGTTTAACAGATGATCAGGGAAATGTTCCAATTTTCGTAGCCACAATCATATCCCCTTTTCCTCTATTGTGACCGAATTATCACCGAATAAATTTTTTCACGGATTTGTACAAACGATGAGCAGTACGACAGGTGACACGTGTGCCAAGATCCGATCTCACTTCTAGAGCCCCTCAATTCATCCCCGTTTTTCGGTGTGGTTCGTGTTGCTAATTTTTGCCTAGTATTGCAAGTATTATTTTGAAAACTGATTGTCGCATCGTTTTTTTCTGATTATTTTTGCATCGTAGTTGTCCTTTGGAATTACGAGTTTTTATTCGGCCTTTGGTATCTTCCACCTTCTTTTTGTAATTTGATACAATACAATACTGACTCGAATGTTGTAATCATACACTTCTTGTTGCTATGACTGAAAAAACAAAAAACAAAAAAAAAACGTTTGTTATGGAATTAACTACAGACATTTGGAACAATAAATTATCATTCGTGAAAAACAGAAAACGCAGCAAAAGGAATAATGAGTTGACTTACAATAAATGTTGATCTCGGGACCTTCTTTTATATTACTAATATATCAAAGGAACATCATCTTGTTTCGTCCACACTTTATTGCTATTTATCTATTTTGCAATAGTGATGGAAATGGTTACAGTTGATTTCTTGTAATTAACATATCCCAAAGTATTTGAAAAGAGTTGAAACGATGCAGACTTATGGAAATGTGATCTTACTGTTACATTGAATAACGTGATAACGAACAACTGCATATATAGATCAACACTCAATTAGTAAATTTAAAAATACCATACCCACTTTGTATTAAATCCTATGTTATTGAGTTTCTTTAGACCGCATTCCTAGTCATGTGCCTGTTTTATTTCGTTGTTAAAGTTAGTAACCATCCTGTTGTTAGCTGTATTATTCATGTTTTTGTTTTGTGTTTTATTTTCAAAATTTAGTCTAGATAGGTAAAAGAGGATGGTGGTCGAGCTCACGTAAAACGTAATTAAACCTCATCGCATTCCGTGCCTGTGCAAAGTAAGGATATCTGAGTCGGGTGTTGTACATTGTTGTTCATCTTATTCTGCATGTCGGCTGTTGGTGATTTGTGTGGATCTGATGTTATGTCTAGTATTTTTGATGATTTATGTTATCTTTTTAATGTATTTTGTACTTTCACTTAATTTTCATGACTCTCTTCTTTCGCGTTGTAGATATGCCATGTTTTTGTTTCAATTGCAACACCAGGGATCATAATGGACATTTGTGTTGGTGTTGCCTGCTAGGAAATCAAATAAAATGATTCCAACAATAAATGATTTTTTACATTTCAATCGTGAAACAGTTAGTTTTCCTAGAACGCTTGTGCTGCATTAAATGAAAATGGCTGCCTTTTGAACGTTCGATTCGAAGTACAAAAGTTCTGAATTTTCCTATTACAATCGAAATAATTATATCATGTCGTGCTCTATGTTCGTTTTATTATGGATAAGCATTGTATTTATTCACATTTTACACTAGCACTCGGTATAGGTGGCACGGTAGTATTTCCTGTGCCATAGAGATAATGAAAGCCTTTTAAGAATTTTTAACATTTTCTAAAACTGACACTGAATCTACATACACAGTTAACTGAAGTGCTTTTATTATAATATTCAGTAAAAGATATGTATGATGACTGTTTACTTTTTCTGCTATTATTATACACCTTAGGCGACTATAGTGATTTTATCATGCAGTGAATACAAAATTTAAATATATATATATATATATATATTAATGGAAAAAACAAGTGACCCTAGTATAAGGTCAATTAAAAGGCTTATTGGAATAAAAACTTCATTGACAAATGCATAAAGCACTATATCATATATACAGATATGACTATTTGTATTAGGGTGCGATAAGTATATGACATGAAGTTGTATATTCTATTCGGAAGAATTGGTGGTTGGTGTGGTGTTTACTACTGTCTTACATTTTTTTATTATTTATGTTGATCTCTATATTTGTTATATACGAGGACTAATGTAGATTTGTATCGTGTGGTATTACCAAAACATATTTAATTTGAAAAAAGAAAGAAATAAACCACATGGCCAAATTTTTTCCTCAGTGTAAGCCAGTACGAGTTATCGCGCATGATTTTAATTTCTTATCCGAGGATCAGTCTTTTCTGTGTTTGATATCTTATCAAGACATCATGCTGAATTTGTAAAGACAATGTTGACACTCGTAAATAATTTAACAACCCTAAGAAAACAATATTATAACCATATGACATTGTATCATGTTTGGTTCCGCATAAATACGAGTTGTGTAAACTGACTTAATTTCCAAAAGATAAAATTCGATTTTATAGAATTTCAAATATACAAAATGAAAAGTCGAAAAAGGATAAAATCATATAAGATTATGATATACCCAAATATATATCATTAAATCAATTGTCTGGTTATATTATATAAAAGCACATACATTTGTGTATAATAAGTTTAAAATTGCTATTTATCAATTGCAAAAGCAAGAAGGTTGCAATTGTGAGGTTATATATATTATATTAGATATAATTTCTTGATTTCAGTAACATGATTTTTTAGAGAAATGTGCAATGAGTTGACAATCCAAATATGGATCGATGTAATAACAAACTAATAAATAAATAATCGAAAAATGATGCACAACAGTCATCAATAAAAATGTTCATTTTGATAGTAATCTTGTTTTTATAAATTTAACTTTCAAATGATGTATTGTTCGATTTAGAACAATAAGCCAGAGAACAATAAGGCGATATATCTAAAACCATAGATGTATAAACCCATACATCTATGCTAAAACCTTTCTTTCGACATAAAACCGAAATAGACACAACGTAGAATTTGAATACACATACACAAACACATTGCAACATTTTGATTTCTTTTATTAAAAGACTAAATTCAGTCTCTGCCTTTTATCTTGTTTTACCTCCAAGAATTGTATGTTGATTTTTAATTTCAATATTTTTTCAGCCATGATTTCTGTGAGACATTTTTCTTAAAATAGGCTTTCAACACTTAATGCTACCTTTGCCTTAACGATATAAAAAACAACGTCTTCTATCTAAAATAGATTTGCAGATGTTGGCACTACTATCATAGTCACTGGCTAGAACAATACACAATTTCTCCAAATTAGGAAAGTTTTTAAAAGTTTGGATGTTCTGACAAAATTTTTCTAAATAAGATCATTTCGCAGGTAATCATACAATGGACACTCTAACAATACATGTTCCTCAGTTTCAACAATATTTCTACAAGTTTCACAAGTTTGTTGATACAAGGATAGTCTCTGACTCACTAACATTAATGATATAATCCTAGATTACTTGATTTTATTTTAGATAGAAGTCAATCAAAGCACAAATGAATTTATATAATGATATTCTCAAACTAATCAGGCATATTTTCCCAAAATTTTATTGCATGCCGACTAAAAACATAAAAATGTCCCACAGAAGAAATGGTTACAATAATGTTCCGAGTATAATAAAAAAAAAAAAAAAGGGTGTGGGAGGACACTGCCCGGAAAATAATATTACTGATATGCAACGCTATACTAAAGGAAAGGTTTAACAACGGATTTGAACTTGACAATTTTATCTGAAATTCACACCAGGTGACCAAATACATGTTGAAATTTGTGGACTTCACGAGGATGTCTTTAGAAAACATGCTAGTCGAAACAACAGGGGTTGCAGACATCTGTTTTCAAGTATAATTCTAAATTTTTACAATACCAATTATCTTATTAATTTCGATAATTTCAAAATTTAAACTTCTGCAAATACATGTACAAACATGTTAAGTAATGCACTTTACATTAACAGAAAAAATAATTAAAATAAGTGTCCTTTTTAACACGAATTTTATATAAATGTTCAAATACAAATTAAATTTATTATTTTTCTCGACAGAAACTTTTGAAAGGACGGAGACAAATAAAGAATAGTATTTACTTTAAGTGGATAAAAGGAGAATGTGAATCAAATAAGCAACATACTAATATATTACATGTAATGTATCGAAAATTTTGCTTCTTAAAAAGTCAAATTATCTATTTCAATTTAATTCAATTTTAAGCGATTGCCGCTTTGTAATCTCTAAATTAACATTTACTATATAAATATATTTTCGTATATAGTCCACACTGGCACATATACTACCCTTGTCTTATTCTTTTCAGACTTTGGCAATTGGTTTGTCTTGGAGAATATATTTGCTTACTCATTTGAAACTTTTATGCATGAAAATGTGCAATTTATATAAAGTAAACTTGAAAAGAAAGAGGCAACCGTTACGAAGAAAAAAATCACAAATTACAGAGAGTAATAGAAGTCATCACACGGTCATGTGTTAATAAATTATCCATGAATATTTACCTGGTATGACTTAGATTATTTCTGGTCATCTTCAGTAAATGATCGCAACTCGATTTTTAAATAAAAAAGGAATGGATTCACAAAATTTTGTAAAATATAAAATTTATATCGTTGGATAGATTTAAAACCAGAGAATAAATATATGTGCGAATGAAGTTGTTTCTAATAAAGATTTAATGTCTATTCATATATGAAAACCCATGTGCACACATTTTTGGTTTTGTATTGTATGAAGTAATAGGTCGTGCACCCGGTGTTTTTTAATTGAAAATGGAACAAACTTCTGCAATCCTTATCAAAATACAAATTAGATCTGTAGAAAGCTTAAAAATTGAACTTTCAAAATTGATGCCAATGAAAAAGAAATTTAATGTTATTTACCGACAGCTAATCAACATTTAAGATTTCCTTTAATAATCTATAGTAAATTTATCGATATCGATTGTGGCCAAATTTTACGCATGCGCACGTGCCAAAAATAGCAATCAGTCGATGAAAGACAGACAAAACAGGACAAAAGAAAGAAAGCACGAATAGAAAAACAACTTGTACACAACACTCCAACGAAATCGTCAATGGAGCAACGTTAACTCAAACCCTTTTAAAATTTTGTACGCATATATTTTGGAAGGAAAACAGATCCTACTAACTAATGCACCGGCAAACTGCTGATTAAAAGTAGGAACCAGGCGATAATATGGATTCTGCAGTATCAAATTCTATGAAAAGAAGGACGAGGTTACAACTTCAAAACAAGATGTTTATCCTTGGTCATACATGCATGGCACGAATTTTTACCGCATATTCATGACGAATCAACCAAATAACTATGACGTCATTTCGAATTTGAAGAATCATCGTAATGTACACTGGTACTATGTGTATCTCAAAACAAATTAGATCTCTATCAGGGAGATTCTGGAAGAAAATGCAAGAAAGGTAAACCCATCTCCTATAATTTTAGATCATCTGTTGATGCCTATCTCCACATTTGAATCTTTGCACTACCCTTGAGTTTAAAAAACAAACTGATGTAAATAATTTAATTATACAAATGGGGTCAACAATTCAAAATTGTTTAATACTTACAATAAAGTAACGTATGTATTAATCATTTATAATATTGCTATGGATCTAGTGGCTAGAATGAGTGATAGAGGTGGTAACTAGTCCCGGAGAGGAGAAGCTATTTAAAGATACGAAAGAGAAGGAATACAATTACAGTTTGGGTGTTAAAAATTATAACTTCATGTTCGGTTTTGGATACATATCGTTGGATGAGCGCAGAAACGTTCGATATAAATACGCGTTCCCTTAGATTAATTATTCTGCATATATGATTTGTTTTGATATATAACAGTCAGTGTATTCATATAAAAATTGATATATAGTCAATTCTAATTGCTTAAAAATTGATATATGTTTATTTGTTATTGTTAAACTATTATATCATACAATTTAGAAAATATTGATCACGAGTATGCACTCACAACACATCACAGTACAACACAACACGCAAGTCAATAACGTCACATGTATGTTTGTAACCTAGAAATACGATAAATATAATGCATCAATTTATGTGCAACTATGGGTATTCCATGGCGTATTCGATACCCAATCAATGAATATTTTTGCTTTTCTGGATATCATTGCTATATGTCGCATCATACATTGTACTTTATCTATAGAAAAATTGCATTATATTAATATGTTGGTCAAAGTCCCATTATTCTGGAATTTACCTCAGCAATTAAAAAAAAATAGAACGGTATCTTACTATTACTAATTCCAACATCTGCAGAAAGTTTACAGTATATATATCCAGGCATACTTATTTCCTAGAACAACATGTAAAATCTACTTCAATCTTACAATTCAAAGTCCCGTTGCAAATTCGGAAACCGGAAATTGTCAAAATTAGCTTTAATTTGTCAATGCCAACAACAGTGAAAACTTTTTGTTTTGAGAAATCATTCCTTGCATACTGAAGTTCGTGCACGATATTTGAAAAACTACATGAATTATCACTGGTCAGGGCATATTACTAAAACGTATGATACTGCTACTCAAAAGCTTTTTAGAAAGATTAAACTCATTCTTCTTTTATACAATTAATCATATTTTATCCATGATGTACATTCTTACAGTTCTAACTCTTATGAGGAATGTGGGAGACGAACTGAAGCACACCCATGCAGTAACGTGAAATCAATGGGATCTGGTGAGCGTAACAACTGTTAAGGGGTCGGTCACTTTGATTTATGAGTATGTCTAATGCTTAATTGCAATCGTTATTACTAGTATACTTTTTATGATATCACTCAGGCAATAGTGTTGCTGGTCGCTCATTATTCCTAACATATATGATTTGTTTAGCTTTTATTTGCATCAGGTATTTAATACATTTTTAGTATAACTATCCACTTCATAAGTAATGTAGTTGCAATTTAACTAAGACTAAGCAAACTATCATAAAAAAGATAAGTGTTTTTACAATACAACAAACTTTCGACCAGAGTTATAAATAAAATATTCACACAGACTACACAACCTCTGTCATCAATACTAGAAAATCAAACATAACACAGTGAGTAACTTATAATTGTTTTGGCCTTTGCTAATATAAGTGCAAAAAAATTGTTATTAATATAATCTTGCTCTAAGATCCCTTTAACATATTTATTAGTAAAATCACAAAATTTAGACAAAAGAACGCACAATCAGTAGGAAGACCAAACAACACATTCCTTTTTTTCAGAACCAAAACAAACTCAAGAGCATTGGTATGTATGTATAATACATATCGATTTGCTTAAGTACTGGAAAACAATATATTTATGTTGTGATAAATTGTAGATTACAAATAAACCAACATATTAACTACTTTTGGAGTGTCAAAAACTCGTTGGAAGTACTTGATAAATTGCATGCATATATTGGTGGTTTTGAATCTGTTCAAAGTTTTGATTTTTCTACCCTATATACCACTTTGCCTCATATACTTATTAAGAAAAAATTCACACACCTAATTAAATGGGCATTTAAAAAGTCGGAATGCGAATACATATGTTCAAACTCTTTTAGGTAAATTTTTAGTAGCAACAAACAAAAGAGCTATGTCAATTGGACATGCTTTGATACTATATCTGCCCTTAAATTTTTACTTGATAACATTTTAGTTCGTTTTGGAGATTCCGTATATCGTCAAGTTATCGGAATTCCAATGGGGACTAACTGTGCACCACTTATTGCGGACCTGTTTTTGTATTGTTATGAATTACAATTTATGACTAAAATCAGCAAAGACCCATCGAAACAACATCTGATACAAACATTTAACAATACTTTTAGATATTTGGATGATATATTGGCTCTCAATAATGACAACTTCTGTATGTATACTAAAGACCCATTGGTGGCCTTCGGCTGTTGTCTGCTCTATGGTCGGTTTGTTGTCTCTTTGACACATTCCCCATTTCCATTCTCAATTTTATATAAGGTTTCACTAACTCTAACTAAAAATTCAGGCTTTATAATCGCCCACATGTCAACATATGAACTTTTGCTTGAATTAACTGTCAAGAACCAGTAAAAAAGGTTTATACAATATTTTAAAAAGAAATATAAAGAGTAGATTACAAACATATCCAAATCTCGTGACACACTAGGATACAAGGATGTACGTTTTACACACAAAAACTGCTTGTACTTAGTTATGAGTAAGAACGAATGAAATTGACACTTTTCAAGTTTTGCGGTACCCATGATGAATAAGTTGTCCTATACGATCGATATGTCTGTGTTTCAACTCACAAGGGACATGATTCACAGCCTTATATTTTTATATGACAGAAAAGTCGTCTAGTCTACAATTGCATTGATTGTGTCATATTGTCAGAGTGTTGATACGCATTGCGGTGATGCATGCATAACAAGAGGCACTTAACCTTTCGATGCACTCAGTTTCGCTCCTTTTAGAGTTGAAGCAGTTTCATCAGTTTGTTTTTGTTACCTTCAGTAGGTTTTTATTTAAGAAATATGGTATTGGAAAATCGGTATGATAATGCTGCTTTGAAATACAACAAATTTTTAAAACAAAATGTTAATCAGAACTGGTATTGTTTAATCAGCAGTAATTTATCTTGATCGTTTGAATGTTTTCTTTATTAAGTAATTGTTTATGTTTACCATATTTAAAAAGTAATATAAGAAAAGTTTGATAAACGCGATGTTAGATAGACAGAATATTAAGACTTGGGCGTTTATTAAAAAGACAGAAGCTCGATAATACTATGACAATGTGATGCTATATGATCGATTTGTCTTTCAGGAGATGAAAAATAACGTTAATTCAAAATGTCACGAATTTGTTTTGCTATGTTCATCCCTTTATAGAATACATTAACCAAGTCATAAAATAGTAAGAACCCAATAACGTCAAATGCATTAGAATTGGTCAAACTTTAAATAATTATCAGTGAAAATAAGTTTATTTACAATCTTTTAACGCAACCCTATTAACATGATAGTAATTTCATAAACGTGTCCTACCAAGTTTAATCAGACATTTTAAGGACAAAGAACAATTAGGACAATGTTTCAATTTATATACAATCAATATTTTATGTTTTATATATTTCGAATGATGATGATATTGATGTGGTTATAATTTTTTTTTTTTATATAGTTGAAAAATGACCTATGATTTCTTATATATTGTGGTGTTCCTTGTGCAAATTTATGTAAATAGAACGAGCGCCAATAAAGCTTTTTGTTGTTTCCTTTTTCCTCTGTCACTTAAAAATAATGTACCACACATTTATTTGATTGTAGTATTAATACATACGAGGAATGTGGAAGAAACTTTGAAGCCCATACTTATGATACTTTGGACAAATAGAGTCAGGTGAGGCAATAATTGTGTTATGCTCTTGAACGTTTTAGATTTTTTTTACTATCCAAACTTTCGGCCTCGAGCATATTTGATGACAACATGTAGGGCGCACAAAAATCTGCGTTTTACTTTATCAAATATCGCTTGGTTTATTCTGATGTTGGTCGACTTTATTTCGAAAAAGTACTATCAGTAACTTGCAGGTATGTTGGTACTGGCATGAGCTAAAATAAATTGTGTTTATAAATTTCAATTGTTTTGATTACGTAATTGTTTTTATTATAAACTAGCAATTATATTCCCCCAAGAAACAATTTCTCCATTTTTCAATAAGATTATTTGACCGACAAACATTATTCAGAAGGCATTCGCTAAATTTGTTTGATTTCTTTTAACTAGGGAGGGGGTGCGCGTTGTGTGTAAATAATATACAATGCTGGCTTAGAAATAATTATCTTGTTTAGAACAGTCACTTTGTTTAAGATACCAAACACATATTAAGGTAGGCAACTGAATACACATTTTTAAAAGACTTTAAGAATGTACCATATTAATTCACAGTAAGAAGAAATAAAGTGGACAATCGAGGGAAGTAAAGTTGCTCCAAGTGTTTTGTATTTCGTTTAAGACAAACACAACTCAAACCCCTCTTTTCTTTTATCATTTTTTTATACGAATTGGCTTTGCACTACGTCATGTGTAGATGCTAATGGTTCCCATTAATAACAAAGTAGTGCAATGCAAATATTTGAAAAAAAATATTCAGAAGGGACGATTGATTTTCCACTCTAAGAGAATATGTGAGCATGTGAATTGTTTCTCTATATTGACTAAGTAAAGTTTTGTGAACAAAATCTATTTAAATAGGAGATGTGGTATGATTTCCAATGAGACAACAGTCCAACAGAGTTAAAATAACATAGATTGAAGCTACTAGAAGTCACCATATGGCCTTCAACGATGAAAAACCGTATAGTTAGCTTCATGTATAAGAGACCCCGACATGACAAATTGTGAAACAATCCACGCAAAAAATTCACCGGCTAAGTTTATGACAACACAATAATAAAAAAATAAATATAAACAGACATCAAACAACAACACTGAATTACATAATCATAAACCGGGACAACCACATACAGCATGTGGCGGGTTTAAACATGTGTGCGAGCGTTTAACCTCCCCCCTCACAAGAACAAACTATAAACATCAGTTGGAAAGGACTTTACTCACATGATCGGGACACAAATAACTAACTTTAAGACAATAGACAAGAAGAACAGTTCTAAAAGTAGTCGCAGTTACTGAAAGCTACCTCAAGGCCAATAACAAATAACAGATGAATCTTGTTCTACAAGATTAAATATCAATCAGTATAAAATCAAAGTATTTAGTATAAAGACGTCATACATTGTAATTAGTCACAGAAAAAAAAAATGCCCATATGGAATGCCAAAACATAAGTGGGATGTAGAACCATAAATGTTCATGAATGAAAAGCAAAACATATTGATTTATTGTTTAATTTATGAAAAAACAAAAATCAAAGTAAGTACCGATAAAACCCATATAAAAAGATCTTATTACGGTGATAAAATGACATCCTTCACGAAGAGGTTTATTCACTGGATCGTATTCATATTTACGTAATTCAGACTATTGCTACCGAAAATAAAAACCGTGATGCGAATGAAATCGATACAAACTATCTAATTTGTTTTAACCAATATTATAAGATTACCTTCGCGAACACTGTATTATAAGGTTTCCATACACAGTCTCGAACAAATCTTTATTTAAATTTGATCATAAAATATATATGTTTGTACAAAAATATCTTATGCTTATTATTTAGTTAGTCTTTAAGTGAATTTTCAGACTTCTCCATTGCGGTTAATTCAGTACTGTTCAGGCCATTTGCTTGCAGTCAATGAAGATATGATAAGTTTATGTTCAGAATTTTCAATTTATCTGTATACATCAATACTGAAATGTCTGAATACATGTAGCTTCTGTTCAGTAATGGACTGACTGCAAGCGACTTAATGGTCTGCACAGTAACATGAGTAATGAATTTTCCGCAGTGGATAAGTCTGAAAATATAATGAAAGACTGAATATGATAATTTATTGCTCAAACTTTTCAAATAATGTTTAGATCAAAAACACCGTTTAAGACTAAAATGCATTTACTAGTGAATTCTTGTAGAAAGTTGGATTATCCGTAAAGAACAATCGACCTTTGACAAGCAAACCTTGTCAGTCTAGACCGGAGTCGAACAACATGCGGAGTTTGAACTTACAACTCACAGCCTCAGTGCTTACAGGCTAGAGACCACAATGGACGAATTACTTAGACCAAGTCCACTTGCTTACCTTTTCTCAGATACTTATTGAAAGACAATTAATTTCTCTCTTATTTATGCTTGTGAGTTTGAACCCCACTCGAAGCAGGTTTATTTGATTCCGATCCAATTTGACTAAAACTGCCAGTTTTTCTGCCGGAGGTCGGTGGTTCCCATACGGATACACTGTTTCCCTCAATGATGAAACCTAACAACAGCGTTAAACACTAACAGTCAATCAATGATCTTCCATTACGTTTTTCCCCGAAAAGTCTGAAAGATCCTACAGTTAAAAACGAATCACCTTCCGGAAAACGGTTTTTATTAAAAAATAAAATAAACCATATTATAAAAAAAAAACAATGGACAAGCCAGTATTTGAAGCCTGTTAGTAACAAACATATTTAAAACAAGCAAAAACCAAAAACCAAAAGTCACTCCCACCAAAAAAAAAATAAAAAATCGAAACTAACAAAAAACAAAACAAAAACAAAAACAAACAAAAAACATAAACAAAAACAAAAACAAAAACAACAAAAAATTCAATAAGAACTTAAAGTTTCGAACAAATTTGAATACTTCCATTCATAGTCTATGCAAATAAATTAAAGAATAAAGAATGAATTAGCCGGTATTTGAAGGCAGCTGTAAAAACATTCTGTCAATACAATGTAACATAAATACGAAAAAAAAACCTCAAATTACTCTCTCTCTATAATATTCAGTGTGAATAATTTTAAACATTTATAATTGTTGCTATTAAGTTAGGTTTCATATTTCTAAAATATTTTTATTCCTGCCTTTTATAGTATTTATTTTATGTACTACAAATTGAGAGGCAAAAATTGCCTCATTGATTCCTTGAATTCCAAGTGTTGAAATCTGGTCTATGCAATTGTAAAAAGGACATGCATGATAATTTTAAACCGTCATTATGTTTTAGTACAAACTGTGGTCAGTCATCAATCCACATTATATTTTTTTGGATGATTTCAGAATATTTTGCATGCATACAAATGTTAACTATTATGTACGACTTGATCTCACGAGGTGCCTATATACAAAAAGTTTTAAGTGTTTTATGTTGAACTCTAATCTATGACATCCCTGGAGCTATGTATGCGAAACTTAATAAAAGAAATCACCCCGATCTGTCAAGATGTAGAACGAGGACAAAATGACGTTAAATGTAGCTGCGCAGGTGATACTCACATTGTTTTCATTTAAATTAGTCGATACATTTTACAATTAATGAATTAATAGAACAATTTCTTCTCAACGAAAAGCGAATTCATATTTGAGAAGCATAACGAGGACAGTTTTTACAGTTAGTATACCCTAGGTTTCTCAAAATAAAGATGATTCAAGAGAAATAAAAATACTTAATTTTTATAAAACCGACAAGCAACAAACATTGGGTACAGATTCGAGGTATATGTAAAACTAGACCAAATGATATGTACATTTTTATTGAAATATAACTAAACCATGCCTGTCGATCTTAGATAAATAGTCACACTGTGTCAAAAAGGTTAACATGATACACTAATTTTGTATATTTGGTAATTATAACTTAGTACAGAATAAAAACAACAAGACGATTTGTAGAGTCCATTGCTGTTGAAACCGAGATTATGGTGAATATAATGCACATGTATCATCGATGCAAAGTAATATAGCAGTTATTTAAAGAGTGTGGTAAATTAGGAACCGGTTATTCGTTGTGTGGGTGATGAAGGTGTTTTTTTTTTAATAAATTGTCTAATGCTTAATTTCATGAAAAGACAAGTTATTTAAGGTAGATTCATGGTATACCGCCATCTTGGATTGTACTATCGCAGTACACAATCAGTCTAGTTATTTGCCCAAATCTGCAAATTTGTAGACAGAATGTGCAATTTTATTGGTTGGACTGTTTATGTATATGAAGAAAACTTGCTAATCTATTGCATTATTCAAAATTTTAAACAAATACCAAACATTTGTGTTTTAGAATCATTTTTTTCAACTAAGCCATTTAAGGGGAGATAACTCTTTTAGCAAAAAATTTATACTGGACTGATAGGGAAATTTTTAATTTTTAATTGTAGCAAGTAAACAAGTTCGGTGACACCATTTTTTATTTTTATTTTCTTAACACATATTATAAAACCTATCTTCTTACAATTTATTTCAAAATCTCATAGATTTCTTTTTATGCACAAAAATGTGTTTTTTCATGAACAATCTAAGCAAATTTAGGCAATTTTCAACAACTCATAGCTTGAAAAATAGCACGGTGACCAATCCTTTTTATTATTATTTTTTTTTAAAAAGATCACAGTAAAATCTTCATTCTGGCAAAGTATAAGAAAAATTCTATCTCGGGAAACATATACCGATGATCTACCTTAAGAATGTTAGAAAGAAGTTAACAAAACACCTTGTTTCAACAGGATTAACGAGGGAGAAATAAATAAATACAACGTTTAGTTAGAAAAAGAACTTCCTGCTCCTATATACTAAACAAATGTGTAATAACATGTAAGAATATCAATGTTTTATGCAATTGTAGTTAATGCACGTGTCTAAAGATTTATATAAAAATATGTTTTGAATTGACCTGTTGTAAAAATCATGTAGGAATGTTAGACATCAATGTAAAATAAATCTGAAGATGCTGAAACTACCAACTAGCATAGAAAAAAGAGGTACTGATTACTTCAGGTCAAGAAAAGTAGCCGGTTCAATGTTTCTAAAGATATGATATTTCTTCCTATTATTCAATAATGACCCACTTTGAATACCCAAGATCATAATTTTTATAAACTGTCTTTCAAAGTTATAACCGTGTAACATCACACCCGGTCTGAAGAGTCCTACGCTGCACGTCACAATGGATGTACCCCAAATATAACCCGATCAGACGTTAAAAAATTCTTTACTTCATACGGAATAAACTAATATTCACCAATGAAATCCATTACCAGATTTATCCCATCTAAATGTGAGCGTATTATTAAATGATGCCGGAAAATAAATCATGATTGTAGGTCATGAAAATGACAGTGAAGTGTTCACAAGTTGATAAGTTGATATGGGAAGTGTTGAATAGATATTTCAATGACGCAAGGTCAAACACAAAATGATTCAAATTAATTAAGTTTTGTTCTGTCTTTATTGTTAAATTGTTTTACATCAAATATAGATATCATGTTAACTTCCGTATTCATAATTAACTTGTTAGTGTAATTCAGATCAGGTCCTGAGTTACAAATCATCAAAAAGGTTACAATTATCACTGATGGGTATCTTTATATAGGAAAATAATATGTATTATAGATACAATGGATGAGCGTTGAAAAAGAAACTATGATCCCGGAGGGCGAATTATTTGTTTTTCGTGACCCAACGCTTATCCATTGTGTCTCTAACTCAAACTATTGTTTTGATGTCTTTTTTCTTAATTAGAAGGAATTGTAAGTGAGTTTACATAACCATTTTATTATGTTCAACGATGCATTTATAAATCATAGTTCAAAATAAATCAGTTAGAAAAATACAAATATAACATAACACATCTGTTTTTAAAATAACGCACGTATGTTCACTACTAAATTACTGTTTTTGTATTTGAATGAGTAAGTTATTTTGAAATCAATGATGTTCTAACCTCTAATGTAAAGAATATCAATTGACTTCAATTTTAAGCCTAAAAAGATTTTACTAAATTCCTTTGCTGATGTAAGAAATAAAAAAACTAAATTTATTAAATCCAAATAAAATAGATGACATTACAATCATTTGAAAAATACTAAGACATTCCTTCTCTCTAGTAATCACCTACAGGGTCGTGATCAGAAAGTTTTTAAAACCTAAAGAATGTTTATACCAAAGAGAATAATACATACTGACGTGATACAATTCTACATATATCGTTAAAAAAATTCCTTATTTTTTAGCCTAGTTATCAATCATCTTTGAGTCAGTCCAAAAAGAAACTGCACAATTGAAGTTGTGAAAATGAATATAATCCGTAATTCACCAAAACAAAAGACATATTCGAACTAATTTCTAAGTATATATAGTGTGTTTGTTACTGTTGCTAGCAAGAAATGTATTACTAGGCACATCACGATTTACTCGCATACAATTTGCAATATAAATTTGTAAAGGTATGTATTAAAACAGATGAAATAATACCATAACAGAAATGAACCAATTGAATGTAATCATTTTCTTTTGAAATCCATGCAATAGCCAATAATAATCATGCAAAAATAAACTAGAAAACCCGATTTTTTTTCAAACATATCCACAATCACATACAAAATAAGAAAAACAGAAAGCTTAAAAAAATAAGGCAATAAAGAGAAATCAGGGATTCGAACCTTAACCAACAAATTTCTTCTTCAAAATTGACTCTTTAACTCATTCATCTAAACCTCGCGGCTACCATCTTATACATCTTATACTATACGATTCTCTATTATGTATATACTAATGTACAAGCCCTGTACCTGTGTCTGTTGTAACGATGTGTATCAAATGTTAATATACATATATATCGTCTGCACCTTTGTATAATGTGAAGTTTACATATCGCAATTATTACGTAGCGTTCGTGCATGTTCACGATAAAACCCCAAACAACATATTTATTTAGTGTAAATCATATCACATAAACTGCTAGATAAATGAATTAGGTATTAACAATTCACTTCGAAACTCAACATATACCCCTACGACACTTACTAAAGAGTAAATCCTGGATAATCATTGGTTTGTTTTATGTTCCTTTGGAATTTCAACCAAAGATGAAGAACTAGATCTTCCATCACTGTATTGGATACCTAAACTACATAAGTGTCCTTACAAACAACGGTATATTGCTGGGT
The DNA here is from genome assembly GCF_021869535.1 of Mytilus californianus. NCBI lineage: Eukaryota > Metazoa > Mollusca > Bivalvia > Mytilida > Mytilidae > Mytilus > Mytilus californianus. Next base: position 465,376 of record NW_026262717.1, on the reverse strand, counting down.
CTTCCAAGTGCTCCACGAAACCTCTTTTTAAATAATTAACATCAATTTTATCAGCAATCAAAGCCGGGCTTCAAAGTTATTGTGAAACTGCCTATTCTAGAGGTGGCGTGAATCAGATAAAGATACTAAAAAAAGCAGATCTTTTAGAGTACATACAATCTAAGACTCTTTCATCTTGCAATAGTATTTAAACATTTGACTTTTCTACACTTTACACAAGTATTCCCCATTCCAAACTAAAAGACAAATTGAAAGAGTTGGTATTGCTTTGTTTCATAAAAATAAAAGAATGGCCAATGTAGTGTTACGGCCAGAAAAGACCTTTGAATTGTAGCCAACAAAAGACACAAATCAATAACAAAATTTAACAAGATTTATTATACACAAGTTTACAAGAAGTATTACACAAATAGAAATGTCAACTTAACTGTCAAAATATAAGTCCGATCTTTAGTCTTTTCTTTATCCGGAATCCTTCTCGTAACTGTACGGAATATGTCCAATCTAGTATGATGTAATTAACGTAAATAAAAGTGTCAATCCAACTGAACGTCTGAGAATATAAATGTCTAAGTCTGAAAGTCTAACTTTAGTGTCTGTATATATATATATATAGTTGTCATGGAAATCTCTAGAACAATGTAGAAGGGAAACTCCTAGAAAACCGTAGAACGGAAACTATAGAATATGGTAGAAGTTTGAATTACACATTGTAGGTTATGATCATTCCAGAATTATTATGTAAGTCAAATAGAAAGTTCTAATCATTCCATCAGTATCTATGATTGTTCCAGTTATTTCTAAACTGCACAATTGTAAACAATTGTAAGTATTACGTAAACATATTATACATGTTATAAGGCCACACAAAACAAATTAGGCCTAGATGAATAAATGTAATAATTACAATATCATAACATCTCCCCCCTTAAAAAAAGTTTGAGTGCAACAAGAACTTTTCATGAACAATATATATACAAAAATACATAGTATGTATACAGCGTTTTACTAAAATCTAGATAATGCATCTGCTTTTACATTATCTTTACCTTTAATATGTTTTACAATAACATCATATTCGTGTAACAATAAACTCCACCTAGTCAACCTCTTGTTTCTTCTTTTATGCATAAAGGTGAGAGGATTATGATCAGTATAAACCATAATAGGATGCATAGTGGGATATAAATATACATCAAAATGTTGAAGTGCAGACAACAGTGCAAAACACTCTTTTTCAATAGTTGGTTAATTTTTCTGATGTTTATCTAATTTCTTAGAAAAATATGAAATAGGTTCCTCAACATTATCATATGTCTCTTGATATAAAGCGGCTCCAACTCCTACATCACTTGCATCAACGGCAAGTTTTAATTATTTTTCAAAGGCTGGAGTGATCAGAACAGGACTGTTACTTAAAAGTGATTTGCTGTTTTCAAAAGCATTTTGACAATTATCACTCCAGATGAATTTAGAATCTTTCCGTAAAAGAGGAGTCAATGGTTGAACAACAGTAGCAAAATTTGAACAGAATTTCCTGTAAAATCCAATCATGCCTAATTATTTCATAAGTTATTTTTTTTTTTTTGGTAATTGCATCCACTTTATCCATAACAGGTTTCACTTGACCTTGGCCAACAATGTGCCCTAAATAATCAACAGTGGCCTCACAAAATTCACTATTACCAAGATTAACAGTCACATTTGATTGTGACAATCTATCGAAAGTATCATATAAATGTGTTAAATGCTCTTCCCAGCTATCACTACATACAATAAGATCATCAATATAAGCATAACAACAGTCTAAATCTTTTATAACATTATTGATCATTCTTTGAAATGTAGCTGGAGCACTTTTCATACCAAACGGCATGACAGTATATTGAAAAATGCCGTCTGGTGTGACAAAAGCTGATATTTCACGAGCTCTCTGTGTCAATGGTACTTGCCAATAACCTTTCAATAAATCAAAATTGCTTACAAATTTTGCTTGTCCAATGTTATGAATGCAGTCGTCTATCCTTGGAATCCGATAGGAATCAGATTTTGAAACTGAATTTACTTTTTTGAAATCAGTCACGAAACGAAAAGTTTTATCTGGTTTGGGCACAAGGAGACAAAGAGAGCTCCACTCACTGTTACTCGGCTCAATAATATCATTGTCAAGCATATATCTAATTTCTTGTCTCATAAAATCAAGTTTAAGTGGATTGAGCCAGTAAGGATGTTGCTTAATTGGAGAAGCATCGCCTACATACAACATCATGACAAACAGCAGTGGTTTTGTTTGGCACATCTGAAAACATTTTTAAAAGAAAATACCAAAGTTTTCAATTTTTCTTTACGATCAAAAGTCAGATGTGCAAGTTTTGAGTCTAAATTTGACAAAATTTCAGAATTTTTCAACCTAACTGTTTGTTCAATAGTATTTGAATCAAAAGATGGTTCCATTATATCTGGTTTGTCATGATTGTTCTCCAATTCAACTATGGCTAAATTGGCAACTGGTTTACTCTCACCTTCATAAGTACGCTCAAAATATGGTTTTAACATATTAATATGATTCACTCTATTTTGTTTGTGCCGACCTGATGTTTTTACAATATTATTCAAATCAATAATTTAACCCTCTATTGTATAAGGACCACAATATTTAGCCTGTAAAGGATGTCCAGGGACTGGCAAAAATACAAGTAGCTTTTCACCAGGCCCCTGGCATCTTTATCATTATTGTAGTCCATTAAGGCTTTTGCCATTACGAATGTTGAGCAATTTTTTCAAACTGTGGAAAATATTTATCAACTGTTATTTTCACAATAGGCGGGAAGCAAACGTATACTTTTTTGCGGCATCAAAATGTTCTGATTTTGGCTGTACTTTAGTGTTGCTTTCTTGTTTGACCATTTCAATTTTAATTTTCTCCATCTCTAACCTTTCCCTCATTTCAAGTTCTGCCCGTTTTAATTTAAATTCATCTTCTTTTTCTTTTCTTTCCTCCATCTCTAACTTTTCCTTCATTTTAAGTTCTGCCTGTTTTTCTTCTTTTCCAATTGTTTTAATTTAACTTCGTTTTCCAGTTGTTTTAATTTAAATTCATCTTCTTTTTCTAATTGTTTTCATTTAAATTCATGTTCTTATTTAAGCTGTTTTAATTTGATGGAAGAGAACATCTATAAAGCCTAACTCCACACCTTGTAACAAAACGGAGGCACTAACAGAAGTCTACTCGGACAAAGGCAACACACCATCTAACAATAAAGTCTGAGAAGCTCCAGTGTCGCGTAAAATATTAATAGGCTGAGGAGTAGTATTATCAACAATAGAAACAAACCCATTAGACATAAAGGGTTTATAATCCTCCATGTCATCACAAAACTGGACTTACAAGCCTGACTCGCAGGACATTCCAACTTATTGGTAATAAGGGGTGTCGTACATGCACTGGATTTGGGCTTATTGTCTCTTTCATTCTTCTTCTGGAGTCTAAAAAAATCAGTCATCAGGTGACCATTTTTCTTACAATAAGCGCAAAATTGTGACTTCTTCTCAAAAGTATCAAATCTTGGACTAGACATATTATAACTAGACTGACTCTTATTCTGTGCAACAGGCTTACTATCAGTATGCTCAGTACTTTTATTTTTTGTAACGTCCGCTCGAAGTATTAAAATTTTGACCTTTGAAACTTCTTTTATGTTAAAAGGTATAATTATCGGAAATAACAGATGCATCTTGTAATGTCTCAACAGTTTTGTCATCTAAATGTGTTTTTAAGTCTAAATGAACACCCTGCTTGAACTCTATTAATAACACCAATTGTCTTATATTATCAGAATTGTTATCTATTTTCTTTGAGGTAAGTCATTTATCAAATAGATCTTTTTTTCCTTAGCAAATTCAACATAGGTTTGTGAAACAAACTTTTTATAAGACCTAAATTTCTGTCTATATGCTTCTGGCACTAGCTCATAAGCTTTCAAACCTTCCTGTTTTACGGTGTCATAATCCGAACTTCTTTCGGATGAAAGTGCTGCGTAAATTTCAGCGGCCTTGCTGTCAAAAACACTTTGCAGCATTGTTGTCCATTAAGGCTTTGGCCATTTCAAATTTTAAGCAATTTTCTCAAACTGTGGAAAATATTTATCAACTGTTTTTTTTTCTCAAAAGCTGGGAACCAAACGAATATTTTTTTGCGGCATCAAAATGTTCTGATTTTGGCTGTACTTTAGTGTTGCTTTCTTCTTTGACCATTTCAATTTTTATTTCTCCATCTCTAACCTTTCCCTCATTTCAAGTTCTGCCTGTTTTAATTTAAATTCATCTTCTTTTTCTTTTCTTTTCTCCATCTCTAACCTTTCCTTCATTTCAAGTTCTGCCTGTTTTTCTTCTTTTTTCAATTGTTTTAATTTAACTTCGTTTTCCAGTTGTTTTAGTTTAAATTCATCTTCCTTTTCTAATTGTTTTAATTTAAGTTCATGTTCTAATTCAAGCTGTTTTAATTTGATAGCATCAACATTTTTGACCTTGCGTTCAAGAGCCTCTTCACTAAAAACTTCTGAGTCAACTAAATTGTCTATTACCAAATTTTTTATAATTTGTTTTCTCATAGATCCTCTCAAATCTATTTGTAGATGTTTAGCAAGCAACACTAATTTTTCTTTCTTTAGTTTATCAAACCCTTTCGAGTCTGGCGTTTTCAAAAGTTTACCAGCATCAAATGTCATTTCATTGAATTTTGTTGGCTAGTTCTAATTCAATAAAAATACTGCAAAAATTTTAATCTGATGCTAATGTTCTCCCGGACGAGCCTCAAATTTCTGTTACGGCCAGAAAACACCTTTTAATTGTAGCCAACAAAAGATACAAATTAATAATAAAATTTAACAAGATTTATCATACACAAATTTACAAGAAGTATTACACAAATAAAAATGTCAACAAGTCCGATCCTTTGTCTTTTCTTTATCAGGAATCCTTCTCGTAACTGTACGGAATATGTCCAATCTAGTATGATGTAGTTAACGTAAATAAAAGAGTGTCAATCGAACTGAGAGAACTTCTGAGGATTTTGATGTCTTAGTCTGAAAGTTTAACTTTATTGTCTGTATATATATATAGTTGTCACGGAAATCTCTAGAACACTGTAGAAGGGAAACTCCTAGAAAACCGTAAAACGGAAACTATAGAATATGGTAGAAGTTTGAATTACACATTGTAGTTTATGATCATTCCAGAATTATCATGTAAGTCAAATAGAAAGTTCTAATCATTCCATCAGTATCTATGATTGTTCCAGTGATTTCTAAACTGCACAATTGTAAACAATTGTAAGTATAATGTTAAACATATTATACATGTAATAAGGCCACACAAACCAAATTAGGCCAAGCTAAATAAGTATAATAATTACAATATCATAACAGTAGATAGAAATATCTTGTCTTGGGGAGGGATAATCCTACTTTGTAAAACATCACTCTGAAACTGACATTATTAAAATGCTTGATTTCTTGATTGACAACATATTTGTTACGTTTGGAGGACGTGTTTTTCAACAAACTATCGGCATTCGTATGGGAACCAACTGTGTCCCTCTTCTTGACTTTATTCTTATGAGGCTGACTTCATACAGGAACTTCTTAGGAAGAAATAAAAAAGTAAGCAGCATCCTCTAACTTTACCTCCCGCTATATAGATGATGTTCTCTCTCACTAAATAATTCAAAATTTGTTGAACGCATCTATCCCATCGACTTTAAGATAAAGGATACAGCAGATACAGTTAGATATGCCTCATATCTTGAGTTACATTTAGAAATTGACAATGAGGGTAGGTTAAAAACAAAACTTTTCGACAAAAGAGATGATTTCAGCTTCCGAATTGTGAACTTTTCATTTCTATGTAGCAACAGTCCAGCATCGCCTGCATACGGAGTATATATCTCCCAATTGATATAATATTCCCGGGCTTGTATTTCCTATCATGATTTCCCTGATAGAGGGTTGCTGCTCAAAAGGAAGCCATTAAACCAAGAGTTCCAAATGGTGAAGTTGAAATCATCCCTTCGTAAATTTTACGGACGCCATCCAAAGTTGGTTGACCGTTATGGAATATCCGTTTCACGGATGATAGCAGATATGTTCCTAATGTCGTAACTTCAATCCCGTCCCCTTTTCACGAATGTGACCCACCAAATTAGAATTGTTACCGGGTTTGTACTTAAATGAGCAACACGACGGGTGCCACATATGGAGCATGGTCTGCTTACCCTTCTGGAGCACCTGAGATCACTCCCAGTTTTGGTGGGTTTCGTTTTGCTTTGTCTTTATTTTTTTTATGTTGTATTTTGTGTACTTTTGTTTGTCTGTTTGTCTTATTCTTTTTTTAGCGATGGCGTTGTCAGTTTATTTTCGATTTATGAGTTTGAATGTCCCTCTGGTATCTTTCGTCCCTCTTACACATATACAGACTTCATCTTTAGAAATGTGTTTATGACACAGTAAATTTTCTAACAGACTTGAAGGAAGAACGATTGAAATGAACATAACAAAAGTTTCAATGTCAACATCAATAATTGTTTGATTGAAACAATATGTCGGTGTCTCAACAAACTAGCGATATGTGTACGCTGTCTGGAATCTAAAATACAAGAGTAGTTGTCGTCAAATCTATTAGTTTACCGATTGTTTTCCTATATCACATTTTGAAATTTGTCTTTTTATTTTAACAAGTTGACAAATGATTAGCAGTCAGACTATAATGACATTTTGACTTATAATGGACTTGCATGACAGCGGATGCATGCATAACAGAGGCCGCTTGATTTTGTGAAAACACCAAGTCTCTCCCCATAATTTTTGTTTAAAACCATGGTTGATATTGTCGTAATAATTGATGAGATTTGTACATTTTGTCTTCAATTACATAGCAATTTTAAAATTCATCAACCGGTACTTTAACAGATGTTTTTGAAAAACAATGAAAACAACATGCTATAAATGTCATGCTTCCGAAGTGCTTTTTCTGGATTAACTTTCATCAAGATCGCCAAAAGCCGAATATTTGAAAGCCAAGGGTGTAAAAGAACCGAAACAGTTGGAGAGCTATATGAACAAAAAGTACCTAATAATAATAGCCAAGTCCATCTAATGACAATTTGAACTATAAACAAACAAGACAGGTATAGGGGCAAGTGGAATGAAGAGTAAAGGCATCGGTAAAAGAGATTTGCGTAGACTATGAAAAAGGAGAAAAACATGGAAGTACATTCAGAGAAAGGAGAAGTAGGTATCATACGACAATAGTTTGATTGGCAATGAGACAAATCTCCACCAGAGACCAAATGACATAGAGGTTATCAACTGTAGGTCACCGTATGGCTTTCAACAATGAGCAAAGCCCATATTACACATAGTTAGCTATAAAAGACCTCGAAATGGCAAATGTAAAACAATTCAAACGAGGAACAAACGGCCTGACTAATGTTCAACACAATGAACGAAAAACACATATGATATATAGCAACAAAAACAAAAGACAACCCCTAATTAAAGACTACTGACTTAGGATAGGCCCATACAGAATGTGGCGGGGTTAAACATGTTTGTGGGCGCGAAACCCTCCCCCTAACATGAAACAGTGGTGTACTGGCTCAACATATAAATAAACTATAAAAATAAGTCGAAAAGACCTTAATAAGTCTTGGATTATATCTTGATAATAATGAGAAGATATCAGAATGAGGATATTTGAATTGAATGTGCAAACAATGATCTTTTCAAACCTTATCCTGTCATTAAAAGACAAATAAATTATATAACGCCGAACAAGCTTTTTGTCGGCATTCTATATTTCGAAGAAAAAACAAAAGGTGCTCGTATCTGTTCGATGTAATTAATTCATTAAGCAATGATTCATTCCACTGGAAACAATCAAATCGTAGTTGAAAAGTGTTAAACAATCTCTGAGATATACTAAGTGTCTTTGTTATTGTGGCGATGTCTAAATATCCAGTCACGTCAGTTCTTAGTTTTTGTTAGAAGTTTTTTTCTGCTTTGTATCGATCTGATATGTTAAGCTCTTTTAACTGACTTTTATAGTTCGTTTCTTATGTTGTTCCTTTACACCACTGCCCCTGGTTAGAGGGAAGGATTGGCATACTAATTTAACTGCGCCACATTATGTATGTGTCTGTCCAAAGACAGGATCAAGCCTGTTATTCAGTGGTTATCGTTTGTTGCTGTTTATTATATTCGTTTTTCGTTTATTGTTTTGTACATAAATCTGGCCGTTTGTTTTCTCGTTTGATCTGTTTTACAATTGTCGTGGCGGAGCCTTTAATATCTGACAATGCATTATGGGTTTTAACATTGTTAATGTTACGGTGACCTAAAGTTATTAACTTCTGCGTCAATTGGCCTCTGGTGGAGAGTTTTCTCATTGTTAATCATACAAGATCCTTTCATTTTTATATAAAGGATGACAAAAGTACCAGTGTTATTGTTCAAACAGAGATCAGTATCTTACAACCACACATTGAAGGCACTATAATTATTTTTAAGGGACGGATAAATCATAAAAGAGGGACGAAAGATGTCAGAGGGACAGTCAAACTCATAGATCGAAAACAAACTGACAACGCCATGGCCAAAAATAAAAAGACAAACAGACAAATAATAGTACAGATGAAACAACATAGAAAACTAAAGACTAAGCAACACGAACCCCCACCAAAAACTGGGGGTGATCTCAGGTGCTCCGGAAGGGTAAGCAGATCCTGCTCAACATGTGGCACCCGTCGTGTTGCTTATGTTATTACAAATCCGGTAAATAGTCTAATTCGGTAAGTCACATTCGTGTAAAGGGAAGGGTATTGTAGTTACGACATAAGGAACATATCCGATATCATCTGTAAAACGGTTATTCCATAACGGTCAACCAACTCGTGATGGCGTCCGTAAAATTTACGAAGGGATGATTTCAACTTCACCATTTTGAACTCTTGGTTTAATAGCTTCCTTGTGAGCAGCAATCCTCTATCAAGGAAATCATGATAGGAAATACAAACCCGGGAACATGAAAGTTATTCCTATCTCTGGGTGAATACCTCCACTGGTGTACTCTTGTTCTCTGAGGGTATCAACATCGACAGTAGTTTAGTACTTTGGTACTCGTATGAGAATATGGATATTCTTATGTTAAAATTTACCATAAATAAACTTAGAAACTCATGTTAGGGAGAGAAAAAAATGAAAACAACACGCTATAAATGTCATGCGTCCGAAGTGCTTTTCTGGATTCACCTTCACCAGGAACGTTCAAAACCAAATATTTGAAAGCCAAGGGTGTATAAGAAACAGTACGGAATAAATCACCCTCATAGCTCTGATTCTTTGTCAAAGTGTGGCCATACGTTTCTTCCGGTGTTGCTAATATCAACTCTTCAACATTTGTTTTAGGTTTTAGATGTTCAAAAGAACATTTCCCCGCGAATCAGTAAAAAGAAATCAATTATTGAAACTGACGTCTGAATGACGAAAAAATCAATTGTTCAAATTGGCGTCTGGTGCAGAAGAACTGGTACCGTTAACTTCAGGTAAATAATTGGTTTTATACTTTGTATGCTAAATGTTTAAATGTCTGCCTTCCTTTTGAATTGTAACATGTAGTAGTTTTTTTTTTTAAATAAAAGGAGATGTGTCAATGCAACAGCAACACACCGACAAAATTTAAAGGCAATTTAGTGGACAACGATTAATTTTTAACTATAGACTAGTGTATATTATAGGTCAAGCGATTAATCGTCCAATGTCGATACAAAAAGAGAGGAGAAGGATACTTAAGGGACATTCAAACTCATAAGTCGAAATTAAACTGACAACGCCATGGCTAAAAATACAAAAAGACAAACAGACAAAATAAATATAGAAAACCTAAGACTGAGCAATATGACACCACCCCCAAATTATGGGTGATCTCATGTGCTCCGAAAGGGTAAGCAGATCCTGCTCCAAATGTGGCACCCGTCGTGTTGCTCATTTATGTACAAACTCAGCTATATGTATCGTTCTGTAGGTCACAATCGGGGACCAGAATGTAGTTACGACAATTGGAACATATCCGTCGTCATCAGTGAAACAGATATACAATAACGGTCACCAATTCGTGATGGTGTCTGTAAAATTTACGAAAGGATGATTTCAACTTTACCACTTCGAACTCTTAGTTTCATATCTTCCTTGTGAGCAGCAACACTCTACCAAGGACATCATGATAGGAAACACAAGCCCTGGAATATCGTATCAACTGGGAGATACATATAATACTCCGTATGCAGGCGATAGAATGCTGCTATATAGAAATGTAAAGTTCACAATTGGGAAGCTGAAATCATATTTTTTGTCGAAAAGTTGTGATTTCAACCGACCCTTATTATCAATTTCTAGATGTAAGTCAAGATATGAAGCATACTTTACTTTATCTGTTGTAGCCTTTTTCTCAAGTTCGATATGAAAGATCGTTGTGAAAAAATATAGAGCAGGAAACGGACTTTTAAACTTTTAATGCATTACAAATTGGTTGATGAATGAAGAAAAGGCACACGAACATATAGAAACCATTTTTATACCGTTATATATATCAGAAATTCTCGGAGTGCCTAATGAAAGGCCGGAAATACTGAACATGCCTATATGAAACCCTGCCGCGCTACACTCTAATACCATGTGCTTTACGTTATACAAAAATTATCACAATAAGCAGCTATAATTCTGCGAGCATCATATAACGATATGAACAGATACTTTCGTTAACACAAAAATTTATGTGTCCACATATTTTTCTAAATTACTGTCCAATTGTTGCACTTTTCATCTAAATGTCTCATTACTTGAAATCTTAACATCACTGTAAAATATTCTAGACTTTAGTCGTAATTAGTACATTCTTCTAAACAAAAATACAAAGAAAACAAAATGTACAGAAAAAAATACTGCTGTTTTTGATTAATTTTTGTTGATGCTGTTAATATGCCATCCGCATGGAGGTTAAAATTTCTAGACATTCGTGCAACGAAATCACAAAATCGTTTTTAAAAATTTTTTTAAACATCAACATTTCTAGTAAAGTTCACTTGTTTAATTCGTAAAATGCAATTGTAATATTTTAATTATGATGCAGTATTCCAGTTTTGACAACTGTTCGCACCTTTTTCAAATTGGTCCCCACGTGTATCAATTAAATTCATGCAAATACTAGGAAAACAGACTAATAACATTACAAGTTATTTCCCTTTGAACGGTTTATCAACTTATAAACACAGTAACAATAAGGAATTACAATTTGATATGCTTTTATTGAATATAGTTTGTGATAGGTTATTGATCAAAAAGCAATTAATAATTTGTATAGCCATTCCTTATTTCGCCTATTTTCTGCCATGAATTGATACGTATTTACCAACACATGTCATTCAGTTGCAGTGCATCATATGAGCAACATTAGAGAATATAGTATTACAAAAATTAATAATTTCTATATTTGTTTCAGGAGTTATTGTGCCGAATTGCTGTATTTAGAAAATTAGCGACTATACAACGCTAGTGTAACAAATGTTCAGTACCCCTGTTCCCGTGATTAAACTCCTTATTACGTAGCTTTTTAGTGCCTTGGTAATTGGCTGATTGTGATTGCTTTAAATCCAGTCGCATTGTTCCATGTATATTCAACACCAAAACTCAATTTAGTACGTAGTCTGTAGAAAGGTGGTTGACCGGGATGGAGGGCTCTCACTATCATATGTTAAATACGTACAGACAAAGTCCTTTGCAGATGAGGAGCTCATCTTTCAAAAATTTAAGGCAGGGATTCTTTTCTATTCTAAAGCACATAGAGATTAAATCGAAACCAACTATTGTTCCCTTTTCTTCTGCAACTATTATTTTCATGACAATGAAACAAATTATTTATCACCAGCATCCCTCCGACAAAGATAAATGATCGAAATGCCTTATTCATTATCTTGAGGGAAATAAACGGACCCTTATCCAGGGTCATACTGTCCTGTATTGTTGTGATATTGCTTAAACTAAATAAATTGTGAGAAATATCAAGAGAAAGAAAGAAAGATAATGAATTGTTTTGATACTGTTAGTGTTCTTACAAATAAGAAAAGAGATGAACAGAACAAATTTCCGATTTTTGTTTGTGTAAAGTTTTACCTGAGCATACCCGCTCTTTTATCCAATAATAGTTCCACCTTACAAACAAAAAAACAAACCCGTTTTTTCACAAGAGTACATAATTGCTGTCAAAAGATGTGGTTGGAAGAATGAAATTGTATTATGCCATTAATATCTCAAATAAACATGTTTTTTATGTCAATTGATGAGAAAAACCTATGGACTATGGGCTCATTCCGGCATTAAATAAATCAAAAAGACTAACAAAAATATTAAAATGAAATTAAAAATCATTTGATTTACTGTGATGATCCCCTTGGCGTTTCATACTTTTTTAAACTATTTTACTGTATTGACATTTCATCATATGTTTTTCCAAGAATATTCTATTTCGTCTAAAGCACAAGGAAAAAATATTAAGTCAATGCGTACACGTTTGATTAACATCTGAAATTGTAATCGACACTGCTCTACTGAGGTTTTCGACCTTTATAATTAGATATTCGTGGAAATATATATAGGTTAATTATTTAGAACACACGATTCAAACCAAAGGAAAACACTACAAGTTCGGCATAAAAATTTAAAATAAACTTCCGCATTCAAATATCTGTAACTGCTACATTCAACCAATACATATACGATTTGATGTGGTGAGGAGATAGGGTTATCTCTAAAAGCATATTTCAGTATCTCAATTATCCTCAAAAACGTTTTAATGCAGTAACATATCAAATATTTTGATCTTGGCGGGAAATCTGAAACACGTTCGGCATGTGATAATTTTTCTAAACATCATAGTAAGTTCGGTATTTGTGCTTTCAAACAAATTAAAAAAGATACGAGTAAAAGGTAGGGCCTATTTGATTAGTTCAAAAATGTATGCAATGTTATTCAACAGGAAACAAATAAACTATACATAAAAACATCAAGTATATCATTTTATCAGTGCATTGTGTGTTAAAATCAATGAAGTTGTTATTATGAAATAGAAATAATATGTCCCTGACTAATTACGCCTACATAACCTTGAACAAGTATTTATCAATTCGTTTTGTTGTAAAACATGGTGTAAAAGTCGCAAATGAAACTTTAATATCTATACGTTCGAGTTGTGTCATGGGCATTAACTTGTGAGTCTGCAATGTTTGTAAATTAAACTATTGTTGAAAAAAATGCAGAAACGGACAGTTGATCGCTTGTGTGTATGTTTTAATTGCGGTCTCGATAGAAACCCCCTCTTTTATCATTTAACACGTTTAATGTATAAAACATTATTTGTATACATGTATCGCGATTTTTCGGTTTTTTTCGGAACACAATATTTATGAATAATAAAAGTAGCAGATGTTTTGGGGTTTTCAAAATAATACAAAAACGACTTCAGACTAGATACAAAACACTGGATACGCATAAACGTAAACTTGATGTTGTATCATTGTTTGTTTCGTTGGATTTTTCTATTTACAAAGACTAAACACCATGTATCCCAAGTAAAACTGGGGCTTAAATAAAGTTAAACGTTTTGAACACTATCGTTAATATAAAATCGAAAGAAAAAAAATATGCAAATAGTGTTTATGTAATATACTAATATAATCTAGTGTCGTATAGTATATTTGTCTTAACTTTGCATAAATGACAAGACAGTGAAGAACTAAACGTGAATAAACATTACTATTGATACATGTATATTACATCTATTGAAAGGGGCAAGCTGTTTAAGCTAAAATTATCACAAATGTTATTAGCTGGTCTCGTTTGTAGTTGTCAAGGACTGTGTGGTTTTATTCAAAGCTTAATTCTATTTGAAGGGTTTTATGTAACAATAAAGTTGAAACTAGATCTGTAACAGGTTAATTATCGCAATAAGATGTAATGGATTTTAGATTTTCCATTTAAATTTATGCAATAAAGTAGTCAATCTAACTGCATGGTCTATCAGGTTTTTACCGTTTGACGCTTTGTGTGAAAAATAATCGCTACACATAACATTACTTCTATTAACATCATAATATAACCCATATCAAATGTTCGAAATCTATTATCTTAAAAGTCACATACCAAAACAAATAATACATTGCATACGCAATTATTTAAATAACGACCTAGTCAATCATAGCTTAATGTATGATTATTGGTGCTGTTGTCAAAATAAACAAATATATTTATGGTTTAATATGTAGTATTCACTTCAAATTTGATTACGCTTTGTAGAAATGAATTCTTTGTACGATTTGTAACTTTGTTAACACCACATTAATGGAGTTTTGATGTAGCGCAGATTTCACGTTAGGTCTGAGGAAATAAAAAAAAAAACGTTATCATTGACAATGAACTGATACATGAATGCAAACGTATGAAAATTAAAAAAAGGAGTTAGGAAGACCTTATGAGTGGTACCAAGGATATGTAACTGTTTCAATTCGCCTTTTATATAAAATGTCAATATCTCTTTACTAGAAATTCGTCTATCTGTTTAGAAATTCGTCTATCTGTTATGTCTACGTGGAACGTTAATAAAGCCTTTATTTTATTAAGATTTTTGTGTAGGTAGCCAGTCACGTGGCACAAATTCTAGTGGCATTCTAAATACTTAGTCCTCTACTTGGTCGACAAGCATACATGGACTACCTACTTTTTTAGTGTTATGCGTGTAATTAACATACTTTAAACAATTCTCAAAAGTCACTATGCAAAAATCCGAAAATCACTAAAAATCAATATTGTCTTTACAAATTATTAGCTGAATTCTTTTTGAAGACATGAAGAAGGTTTGGCGCCAGCAAACATATTCAACCCTACCATATTATGAATGTTCCTGTAACAAATCAGGAGCCTGTAATTCAATGGTTGTCAATTGTTGCTGTTTATTAAGGTCTTTCCTTTTCCAAAAGGGAAACCCCTTACTGTTTTTCTTCTGATTATTATTATTACTATTATTATTATTATTATTATTATTGTTATTATTATTATTAGGTCTTTCCACTTTTCGGTGGAAAGACCTTTTGATTTTGTACTGATTTTTTTTTTCTTCTGCCGTCTGAGATATTTTTTTGTTACTTGACATATCGAAAGGATGTTTGGCCCATGATATTGTACAGTGATTACGAGTTCACCATTCACCCTGTGTGACCGAACAATTTATCTTATAGGAGTTATCTCCCCGCGACCCTTTTTTCTTATTGTCTTTTTTTCTCTGGAACCGTAAATGATATCGACAAAAATATTTTTCCAAATTGTTTGTCTACTCTTGAGGATGTTATGTTAAGTTTAACCGAAGTGATACAATGACATCTTATGGGAGTTATTTCCCTTTTCAAATTTAAAAAATGTCATATGTTGAATAAATTCATACACCATAAGTCAAAGAGACCTAGAGTCTTTTGATATGAAGTCCTTGCTTCATTTTGAGAAAATTGAGGTCAAGGTCATAGGTTAAGGTCATGTTCTTATATTTTAACTTTGCTTGTTATCTTTATTCAAAAGAAACCGTAACAGTTAATGATAAAATGTTTTTACCAAATAATTGTTCACGTCATGGCGCAACTTTAACCCTTAATTCGAAGTGTTTTGGTGACCCTTTATAGGAGTTTTCTCCCCTTATGTATTTGAAATCAGTACAACTCCTCAACCATACAAGTGAATGACATGGGATCTTTCGATTTGAGTTCACTGACCTATAACCTTGAAATTGAGGTCAAGGTTACAGGTGAATTTGATATTCTAGGTTTTGACCTTTGTTAAAAATTCATACTGGTTCATTACAATACATTAGGTTTTTTGTATTTGGTAGTTAGACATATGACCTTTTGAAAGGTTAACCGGAAATATTTCACATTAATTTAACCGGAAGTAGCCTATTGTTACTAATTTAATGAAAAAGTACCTAGAAATCTTATATTTTTGGAATCAGTTTGAAGTAACAAATGATATGAACCAGTAGTGACATATTTTAACACAGTTTTTTTTTAAATTTCATTCTTTATTATCGAAGTTGAGGTGGAAAGACCTTCAATTGTTCTCTGAACAATTGGTTTTTAATTATTGTTATTATTCTTTTTCCGCCAAACTTTGCAGCCTTAACCGTAAGACGTGTCGCTTTCAGGTTCACAATTTGTATCGGTGACACAAATATCTATACGGAACTCACCCTGTGAATCGTAAAATTTTATCGGTCCGGAGTTATCTGCCCGAAATCTAAAAACCTTGTTATCATTCAAACACCGTAACCGTAATAGGTACAAGAAAACCGAAGGGTGGAATTTCCTCACCAATGGTCATCAATTCATGTGACTTTGAACATGCCTCAACGTCAAATTTGTATGTTGACCTTGACCTTTGACCTTACATCTTGTTATGGGATAATCTCAGAAATCCTTATACTTACAAAAGTCTTGAATATTGGAAATTGATTGGGTCATTTTGGCGCAACATTGTTATCTTTTGACCGAAGAGATTTGAACTTTCTGTAAAGGGCATAACCCCCGTTTACGGTTTCTGAAGAGACAAAATAAGCTTTAATCATTCAACTAAAGGACCTAGACCCATGGGGTCTTTTGCAATGACATCTAGGACAATGACCTTGAGAAAGACACAAGTTCAAAGGTGAAGGTTATGTCCCAGATAGCGAATTATGTGTTTTTGACCTTACTTATAGGGTTAAAGGTGTGTTTTCAAGCTTTTTAGGTTGACCTTGACCTTTGACCTTACAACTTTTTATGGGATATCTCTAAAACCATTATACTTAAAAAAATCTTGAATAGTGAATACTTTTTGTGACATTAAGGCGCAACTTTGTTATATTTGACTGAAGAGTTTTACGTAAGGGGCATAACCCCCGTTAACGGATTCTGAAAAAACAAAAATAACTTTGACTATTGATTTAAAGGTCCTAGACCCATGGGGTCTTTTACAATCACATCGTAGACCAATGACCTTGACAAAGGTCAACAGGTCAAAAGTCAAGGTCATGTTCCAAATAGCGAATTATGTGTTTTGGCCATATTCTAAAGGTTTTATGTGTGTTTTAGAGCTTTTCAATGCACTCTACACCTATTGAAACATATATTTTACATTACGAAAAGGACAGTTGACATTTTAATTATATCTATTTTTCGTTTATTGTTCTGTACATCAATATAAATCAGGCCGTTAGTTTTCTTCTTTTTTTTTTTTACATTTATTGAAGGCCATACGGTGACCGATAGTTGTTAAATTCTACGTCATTTTGGTCGCTTTGTCTCATTGGCAATCCTACCGCATCTTCTTGTTTATATATTTTATCTTGATTGCTGGCGTAGACAGTATTATTGATAGATGAAGAGCCGCATTATATATAATATATATATAATTTTATAATTTTACCAGATTCTTTGCTGAGTATCTTTCATAGATTTATCAGAATTTTTTTTTAGAATTGTGATTGAAGTAGAAAAATATTAACCCATATTTTGTTGATGAGGTTTGTATTGCTCAATCTTTAGTTTTCTGGTAAATTTTTGGTTTTTATTGTTTGTCTTTTCTTCGTTTTTTTTTTTCTTTCTTTTTGGTCGTTGTGTTTTTTGTTTTATTTCAATTATGATTGCTGAGTGGCTTTTCTTGGTAATAGTGGAAACTGTAATAGGTTTTAGAACGGTAGTAAATCCAAAATCCATTGTATATTTTCTTAAATACAACACATATTTTTGTATCGTAGATATAACATTATCATGTATCCTGAACAACACAGAAGCCTTCTCCGACTTATAGAACGGACAAATTCGATAATCTAGTTCAAATATAGAATTTGTAGTCATTGTTTAATTTTTGTTTAATACTTAATTGAAAACTGCCAAAATCTTGCCAAACTGAATAATTATGTGAGAAGGAGAAACAGCTTTGAAACATGGCGCCCGTTTGCTTTTCTCAAGAGTAGCCAACAATCGCGGTCCCTTGTTTCCACTTAGTTTCTTGCTATTATTGTAAACAACTTAAATTAGAAAACTAATTGCTTTTGACTATCTATTTGAGCCATCCAATAATGATTCGTTTTTGAGCCATCCAATAATGATTCGTTATCAGTTATGGTATCCGTAGGTGACGTTTTTCATTTTTGTAGTAGGGAAAAATTACCAGTAATCATCTCATACACACTGCTTCAAATATACCGGAAATTAGCATCTACTGCATTAAGCTGGCCTTTAAGTCTGCATAATGAGCAAATCGTTATTAAAATCATGTTATATTCGTTGTTCCAGTATAGCGTGTTGCGGTAAAAATGGTAAAGAGATGACACAAATCGTGTTATTTTCGTCTATTGAGATATAATAATATAGTAACATTCGAAATACGTATCGGAAGCACAATTCCAGGCTTCAATGTCAATAAAGAGACATTGTGTGAATATCAACGATAAATAAAGGCAACAGTAGTATACCGTTATTCGAAATTCATAAATCGATTGAGAAAAAAAAACAAATCCGGGTTACAAACTAAAACTGAGGGAAACACATCAAATATAAGAGGAGAACAACGACACAACAGAAACACAATACTAAAATGCAACACACACAGAAACGATCTATAGTATAACAATGGCCATTTTCCTGACTTGGTACAGAACATTTTAGGAAAAAATGGTGGGTTGAACCTGGTTTTGTGGCTAGCCAAACCTCGCACTGTTATGGCAATGTTAAATATGACACTAAAATGACACCATTACATGACATGAATACAGTACAACATTACGGACAGAAAATTACGCAAATAAATAATACAATATATGTCATTTGGACAACGAAACAACAGAAACACTGAAGTGAACAAACAACAAACGACAATGCAACACACACAGAAACAAACTATACGATAACAATTGCCATTTTCCTGACTTGGTACAGGACATTTGTAAGAAAAAAATGGTGGGTTGAACCTGGTTTTGTGGCTAGCCAAATCTCCCGCTTTTATGGCAATGTTAAATATAACATTAAAATGACAAGATTACATGACAGGACTACATTACAAATAAATGGGAGAACATACAGGACAGAGACACACACAAATAATAGCTACAAAAGGTACCAGGCTTATAATTTAATACACCAGACGAGCGTTTCGTCTACATAAGACCCAACAGTGACGCTCAGATAAAAAAAGTTCGAAAGCCAAACCAAGTACAAAGTTGAAGAGCATTGAGGACCAAAAGTTTCAAAAAGTTGTGCCAAATATGGATAAGGTTATATGCCTGGGATAAGAAAATTCTTAGTATTTAGAATAATTCATACTTTTGCAAACAGTAAATTTATAAAAATGACTACATAATAGATATACTTGTTAACACCGTAGTGGTGACTAACTACAGAATAAAAACGAATACGTAAAACAACCAAAATCAGCACAAAAAAAGGCACAGCCGAACAACGTATTATATGTTAGCCGAAGAGATCGACGCACAATGTGACGTCACATATAAATTTCTATAAATTTCCAAAAAATAGGATAGAGTTCAAGATTAGGTTTGTAATACTGATATAACATGTATTAATAACAATGAAAATTACAATACTTATTAATATACAAGTGTAGTAGTAATTATATAATTAATTGTATTATCAAGCTATGTCGGTATTTCTTCTAAATCAAACTGTATATACATCGTATAAAACTATCAACCGGAGATTAAATGATATAGGTCACTGTACTACCTTATACCATTACAAAGCAAAAACCGTAAAAAAGTTACGACATCACAAAATATTATAAAAGATCAAACTAGAAACCCTTCGGTCTGATTTATGCGCAAAACAATATAAATACAAATAAAAACAAATATGATAAACCGCAACAAAAGAAAACCACTTAATTACAGGTTCCTGACTTTGGACGGGCACATTAAGGATGTGGTAACACTCTCCTTATCCTGGAACAGTGATATAATAGCACAACGTAAGAACAAACTATAAAAATCAGTTGAAAAGGGTTTGGAATATCGGATCGACACAAAGCACAAAAAGTACCGATTAGGGAGTACTCGATGTAATTCAAAGCTAGCTATAGTGCAAAACCAATAATATCTTATTAAACAAGCAACACAAGACAAAATATTGACCAGTACATATCAAATGGATTTAGTGTTAAAAATGACCTTGTACAATGCAAAACACGTCAATAGTAGTATTGGCACCGCATTAATGTTAATCTGCCACATGAAAAAATAAAAACTTTTTAATTTGACAAAACTGGTATTCTCTAACGATAACTGTCCTTTTTTTCAAAGAGCTGTAAATGTCGTTACAAAGAAGAATTTTTATCTTACGTGTATCCTAGATTAGTGTAAGAAAACAACTGGTGTGTTTTTGCAACAAAATATGTACAAAACTGAGGCAAAAAGCAAAACAGGTCGTGCGATCTAAATACTAAATGCTCTGTTGTCCAATGTTCGGAAGTAATGTCCCTTGTGTCATGAAGTTTATCGTAACAATGTTGGATGAAACAAAAAACGAATAACATGAAGTTATATTTCATCACTGAGGCCAATATTAATAAATGTATAATTCCGATAGATTTGCAGAAATAATACGAGTTGTACGGTAAAAATCATGTTGAAAGTTATGCCTAAATATTTTTCGATATAAGTCAAGATATTAGGCAGACTAAGCTGTATTTGTTGTAACTTAAACGTTATTTCAAGTTCAATAGGATAGATGCGTTCAACACAGTTCCCACACTTTAAGTTATGTAATATCAGGACTTCATCTATAGCGGAACATGAAGTTAAAGAAAATGCTAGCTCCTTTTCATTCTTCACAAAAAAGCTCCTGATATGAATCAAGGAACAACGTGGTAATACGCGAAGCAGTTGGTTACAACGGGAATGCTGATTGTTTGTTAAAAACACGTCCTCAAAACATATCAAATATGTTGTCAATCAAGAAATCAAGAATCTTGATAATATAAAAAAAAATAGATGAGTTCAGTTTGCCAATGAGAGAACTATCCACCACAGTTATAATGAAGTGGATGAGAGCTGAATAGTACTAGTAAATAAGTTTTAGCCCGAAACGGTCATTTTGATCTTAACAGGATCTGAAAAGTCTGAAAAATAATATTGTTCAGTCATGTTAAGCTTTTCAGTGATTTTTCAGACTGATCCACTGCGGTAAATTCAGTACGATTCAGACAGTTCGCATACAGTCAAATCAGTAGCATTTTAGACAATTAAGTATGATATTGATGTGTACAGGTATATAACAGATACTGAATAGTCTGAATATAGACTGAACAGATCTTAATTGAATGCAAGCTAATGATCTGAACAGAACTGAATTTACCGCAGTGGATAAGTCTGGAAATTGACTGAAAAACTGAAAATGACGTAATAGATTTTTGTTCAGTCTTTTAAGAGCTGTTCAGATCAAATTGACCGTTTCAGATCAAAATTGGATTTCTGGTGATATATATATAAAATGTGTTCTGTTAAAGTGTACTTTGTCACTTTTTTGGTCTTTTGGAAAATGTTGTTTGTGCTGTATTTAGACCCCTTTACCAAGAAATTTGTTTTGCACGCACACGTATAAAAATTGCGGTTTTTATCCAACGCAATCATAGGTTTGAACGTTGTTTTCAATTTAGACTTGTTTATATTTTTTCGTTTAAGCTTGTATTATATTTGCCTTCGGGTTTATATGATCCGTTCATCCTATTTCGACTCATCAAAATTCAAGAGTCTATCCTAAATTGAAGTAAATTATATAGCCTTCCAAATACCGTTTCGATTCATGAAGAGACATTAATTGTCGAAATCCGGATATGTTGTACTAATTTTTGCACCTTTTGTTTGCGGTATACCAAGTTTATTGTTTTCTGTTTGATATTAAATTAATAGTTAAGATCTATTTTGTTACATCTGGTGATCATTTTATTTGGCAATCGCCAATGGTAGTCAGCAGGGTTTAAGAACATCCGTTGTTCGACCTGTTAGTCAAATGCGTTTTGTTAAAATATACTTTGTCACTTTTTTGTTTTTTTTTTGGAAAATTTTTAGACATCATTTCCAAGAAATTCGTTTTGCATGCACATGTATAAAAATTGCGGTTTTTATCCAACGCAATCATAGGTTTGAACGTTGTTTTCACTTTAGACTTGTATATATATATATATATATATATATATATATATATATATATATATATAGAAGTGTATCAAAAGGACCAACCAGCAAATTTACTATATACCGGATCGTCTAGAATAGACGATGCTGTGCAGATAAGGAAAAAAATTATATAAGTCTAGAGATTTGCACAACGATACTAATATAAGATGGTATTATACGAAGATGTTGTTAATAAATCGTGTTGACAAATATTTCGGCTTATCAAATAGCCTTCTTCAATGTCAGTTATTTTAACAATACTCTTGTAAAAATAACTGACACTGAAGAAGGCTATTTGTTAAGCCGAAATATTTGTCAACACGATCTATTAATTAACAACATCTTCGTATAATACCATCTTATATTAGTATCGTTGTGCAAATCTCTAGACTTATATATATATATATATATATATATATATATATATATATATATAATTCGTCTAAACAACAGCCCAACTCATGACAATGTTAGATCTGTAAATTTGTGTAAGCAAATTTTTTTTCTTCCCTGGCCGGGATTCGAACTCATGCTACTGAGATAGCGTGGCAACGAATCACCTCGCACTATGCCCGACGCGCTTGACCCCTCTACCACCTAGGCTCTATATAATAAAGCTTTTGGTAGCCAGGTGTTACCTTTCCTCGTCAGTTTTTATCTAGCGTCGTAACACAGTACATGATATATAAGGCATGAAGATGGAATTGTAAAGATCAGCTGAATTATCTATTGTAAAAAATCCTACAAATTAATGTAAGATGCAGTGACAGGAATAATTATATTATTAGTACGTCTGAACCAGTGACGACTCCACAACTGATTTGATCCAACGGATCACGAGCAGTGATGGTGATACAAGGCTGAAAATACATTCTGTATATATAATTCGTGGGGACCTCGGTGGCCGAGTGGTCTAAGAAATTACTACTGTAATCACTAGCCAGTCAACACTGAGGTTGTGAGTTCGAACCCCGCTCGTGCGGGTGCACTCGACTCCAATCTTAATTGACTAGGATTGTCAGTTTTCCTATCGAAGGCTGGTGGTTTTCTCCGGGCACTCCTGCTTCCTCCACCAATAAAAAGTGGCCGCCACGAAATAGCCCAAATGTGGCGCTATAAAGTGGCGTTAAAACACCAACAATCAATCAATCAATATAATTCGTCTAAACAACAGCCAAACAATGTTAGATCTGTAAATTTGCGGAAGCAAATGTTTTTGTTCTTCCCTGGTTGGGATTTGACCTCATGCTACTGAGATATCGTGGCACCAAATCGCCTTGCACTATGCCCGACGCCCTAGACCACTCGACCACCTAGGCTCTATAATAATAAAGCTTTCGGTGGCCGGGTGTTACCTTTCCTCGTCAGTTTTTATCTAGTGTCGTAACACAGTACATGATATATAAGGCATGAAGATGGAATTGTTACAGATCAGCTGAATTATCTATTGTAATGGATCCTACAAATTAATGTAAGATGCAATCCATCGGATCATCAGCAGTGATGGTGATACAAAACTGAAAATACATTCTGTATATATAATTCGTGGGGGCTGAAAATACATATATATATATATATATATATATATATATATATATATATATATATATATATATAAGTGCCTATAAATAGCAGCACATGACATACAAATCTATGGGAGTGGGGATTAATCAGTGCAGAGATTAATTCAATTACACAAATAAAATTATAGATTGCCTAACAATGTAATTTTAACACACATTTTAGTATGTAAATATAAGAATGTTTAAAATATTTACAAAATGATGAAAATAAACGCAATATTTCGCTAGACTAACTAGCTTTATCAAGCGTGCATCTATCCAGGTGAAATCGGATGAAGATGATAAGAAACTTTTGCAGCTCAATGTATATGTTGCACTTGAATTTAGCTGCCTTGAAAATAATACATAATTTGGATGAAGTTCAAGATTTTTACAACATTGGTAGTTGAAGTTAGCAACGTCCATTGGCCAATATTACAGGATAAAAAGGTCGATGCTGTGTACTAAATAATTCTTTATCTTTCCTGTATCACATGAATTTTCTAGGACACTGTAACTCTTTCCACCATTTAATAAAATTTACATATGAATCATCTATGGAGAAAATAAACTTCCTCGACACTACGAGTTACATCAAGAACGGAACCATTATAACGGACCTTCATACCAAACAAACGGACAAACATCAATTCCTTTCTCCTAAAAGTTGCCATCCTAAACACTGCTCCCGTGGCATCCCATACAGCCAGGCATTGCGAATCAAGAGAATATGCTCTACTGAAAATAAGCAAAATGCTAGACTTGGACAACTACGTAAACATCTAGTTGTTCGAGGATACAATAACAACATCATTGATAGCGCTTTCGAAAGAGCAAACAAAACTAGTCGCCAAGAACTTCTAGAGTACAAAGATAAGAATGAAGCAGCTAACAGAACACCCCTTGTACTCACTTACCAACCTGATTTTAGAAATGTGTCTTCCATTGTTCAGAAGCATTGGAAAATTATAGAAAATGATTCAAATCTTAAAAAAGTATTTTCCTCACCACCAGTCATGGCCTTCAGAAGACCTAAAAACATCCGTGACAAATTAGTGACATTTGTATTAGCAAAGCAGCCTACTCCATCTCCCGGTTGCTACAAACAATGTGGTCGAAGGAACTGCTTGTGTTGTAAAGCTGACAATACAGGCAGTTCTTTCATCAGCTCCGTTACTAAACAAAATTATACCATCTACTCAAATTCCAACTGTAAAACGGAGAAATCAGTTTATATATTAACATGTGACACTTGTGGCATTCAGTATGTGGGAGAAACAATGGACAAATTTAATATTCGGCTCAATAACCATCGTTCATGGTACAAAACCAACAAAAACTGTCCTCTCACAAGACATCTTCGTTCAACGAAACATTCTTTTGATAATGTTACTTTCCAAATCATAGAAGTCAACACCGAGTGGGACACCACGGCGAGAGGGAGAAGAGAAAATTTTTGGATCCACCAACTCCACACTTTAGAACCTGATGGTCTTAACGAAAAAGATGAGAAAAGATACAGGAAAGATAAAGAATAATTTAGTACACAGCATCGTCCTTTTGATCCTGTAATATTGGACAATAGACGTTACTAACTTCAACTACCAATTTTGTAAAAATCTTGAACTTCATCCAAATTATGTATTATTTTCAAGGCAGCAAAATTCAAGTGCAACATATACATTATGCTGTTAAAGATTCTTATCATCTACATCCGATTTCACCTGGATAGATGCACGCTTGATAAAGCTAGTTAGTCTAGCGAAATATTGCGTTTATTTTCATCATTTTGTAAATATTTTAAACATTCTTATATTTACATACTAAATAGTGTGTTAAAATTACATTGTTAGGCAATCTATATATATATATATATATATATATATATATATAGGCAACCGTACAGCCTTCATCAATTAGAAACCCTATCATATAGTCGGCTATAAAAGGCCCCGACATGAAGCTTCGTGTGACATAATCCAATTGAAAATCTCACGCCATAATTTATGACCAAACGACAACCACTGACATGAGACAGGCATGTAACACATGTGTCGGGGTTGAACATGTTTGAGAGCGCTCAAACATCCCGTAACAGTGGTGCCTCAGTATAATAAAAGAACAACTGTTAAATTCAGTTGCAATTGGCTTAGCTCAAAAGGTCGATACGAGGCTTTGTATATCTATAAGTTTGAACACTGAAAAATATCTTTTTCTATGGAAGGCATAAGCGGATAGATCAAGAATGGAGCGGAGGGGTGGCGGTCCCCCCCCCCCTTTTCTAGGAAAAAAAAGGGAATCACTGAAGCATGACTGGAGCGGGCCTACTCTTAGGGCAGTCAGTGGGCCCGCCTTATTAAAATTTCTGGATTCGCCACTGGAAGGTATAGTAATGATATTATAGTATTACATCGAGGCGACATTAAGGAAATTCACACTTGAATTTTCATCTACAGAGATAATATTTCTTGATTTTAACATTTTAAATAACAATATCTTAGTTGTGAAAACACACTTTAAACCAACGAATACATTACTTTATCTACATCGCAAAAGCTTTCATAGTCGACACGTCTTTGCAGGTTTTATAAAGGGAGAGGTCATCAGATACATCAGAACTACAAATAATGACGATGATTCACATCATATTTTGTTGCAGTTTAGATTGAACTTAATTAAAAGAGGATATAAGGAGATTAGAATCAAACAGTACATAAATAAGGCATAATCAAGTGATAGATCTGATTTAACAAAAAAAGGTCAAAACACACACAAAGGAAATTCCTTTAGTATTGGCAACGACATTCAATCCGTGTACTGTTGTTTATCTGTTTGTCTTCTTCTGTTTTAGCCATGACGTTGGACGTTTATTTTCGACTTATGAGTTTGAATGTCCCTTTGGTTTCTTTCGCCTCGCCTTTCATATATACAAGGACCAGGTACGCAGAATGAATACAAAATCAATTACTATGTGCAAATACATTTGCATGTTGTAAAAGCAAAAGCCCTGTTTTATTTAGGTTATAATATACACATCCTATGTGACAGGTAGCGCGTCCCGGTTTTTACTTGAGAAATCGACGTTTGAATAAACACTACTGATATGTTGGCGCTGGCGTTATTGATTAATTGTTTTAACTGAACATTCATCCGCAATTGTTTCTTGCATATTCAACATGTGAAAAAAAGTTGTGTAATACACCTTAATGATAATTGTTCATATATTTTTCGCTATTAGCGAACTTTTGTTTTTTAACAACATAATATTATTCATCAAATCATGTTTGCTTGCGAACTTTTGTTAATGTGAATAATTTTTTTTCTAGGCACTGTTAAACAAAACAAGTGGTATTTGATTATTTTTGTAGATAATTTATCGCAGGTTATACCTAAAAATATAGTTTGCTACCTAGTACAATGTAGTACATCCACACAGCAAACGTAAAATATATATTCAAAAAAAGAAACATTGATAAATAGAAATGTGTGGAATATTTTATATGTAAACTATTTACAACCGACAAGCTAAACGATGAACGACAAATTAATTGATAATATACATCCGCATTTAAATATTCTTTAACTATCAAACTAAACACAACTAATACATATTAGGCCTGGTGTGATGAACAGATGCATTTTTCTCTTAAAACAGATTTGATTATCTCATTCACTCTTGAACAAAAAACAATCTACGTTCTGTTAAATATGAAATTATTTGATTTTTATAGGGAAAGTTGATACTTGTTTGTCATGTGTAAATGTGTACTTAACATTGTCGGAAGTTAGGTGTGTTTCGTTTTAAACACAGTTCAAAAATGGAACGAAAATAGGTTAGGTCAATTTCATTAGTACATACAATGTAATCAGTGTTATATTACCGGAAAACAAAAAACTATTTATGTAAACAATCAATTGTATCATTTCATCATTACATTGCGGGTTAAAACCAATAGAGTTGTTGTTATGAAATATCCTGTCCCTGAATGATTACACCGACACAAATTTGAACAATTATCCAACATTACGTTCTTGTTGTAATTTATGAGTCAATATTTGAAAGTGGTTTTGATTGTGGGTCAGTTGTTAAAATTAAATTCACAAATAAAGATTGCTACTGTTATAACATTTATTTTGAAATTTCATAGGATGCCATGTTTATTTCGGTCAGCATGTGCCCATCAGGTTCGTGTGTCATTATAATTTACTTGTAAAACAGGAATATATTTGCAATTTCATTAACACCCCTCTTATTATTATTTTATATTGATATATCCATCTGCACATGTATCCCTATTTTGAATAATGATGGCAGATGATTTCATTGGTACCTTCAGATCAATAAGCAACATCAAAGACAAGAACAAAATACTGGATACTCATAACGTAAACCTGATGCTTATTATTTGTGTCGTGGGATTATTTCATCGATCGAATTATTTTGTGTACAAGGGAAAAGAGTGACACGAATTCCAATTACAACTAGCTTTATGTATACTTCACGTTTTGAACATTAGCTTTTACGATAAATGAACAAGAATACTAAAATTTAGTTGATGCAAAATGTGTGAGATAATTGCATATCGTGTGATAAAAATGGTTGACATTATATGTCTAATTTATACAGATGTCTAAATAGTGCAGACCTAAATGAGAGGAAACATTCCTATTGGTACATGTATACTAGGTTTATAGGAAGCTGCAATAAATCCAAAGCTAATTAACTAATATTTAAAACAATAATTTGTGGTAACCAGTTACGTAACACACATTATGACCTTTTTGTCTAGGGACATTCTACATATTCTCAACTTGGTCAGCCTGTATACATGGACAACATTCCAGCAGCGCCTGCATACGGAGTATATATCTCCCAATTGATACGATATTCCCGGGCTTGTGTTTCCTATCATGATTTCCTTGATAGAGGATTTCTGCTCACAAGGAAGCTATTAAGCCAAGAGTTCCAAATGGTGAAGTTGAAATCATCCCTTCGTAGATTTTACGGACGCCATCACGAGTTGGTTGACCGTTATGGAATAACCGTTTCACAGATGATATCGGATATGTTCCTTATGTCGTAACTACAATATCCTTCCCTTTTCACGAATGTGACTTACCGAATTAGACTATTTACCGGATTTGTAATAACATAAGCAACACGACGGGTGCCACATGTGGAGCAGGATCTGCGTACCCTTCTGGAGCATCTGAGATCACCCCCAGTTTTTGGTGGGGTTCGTGTTGCTTAGTCTTTAGTTTTCTATGTTGTGTCATCTGTACTATTATTTGTCTGTTTGTCTTTTTATTTTTGGCCATGGCGTTGTCAGTTTGTTTTCGATCTATGAGTTTGACTGTCCCTCTGGTATCTTTCGTCCCTCTTTTCTTGATTTAAAGTAATACATATGATTTTTAAAAATATATGTTTGAATACAAAAATTTGTGTATTGATATTTATCTTGTTTATGTTATTATATGTTTATAAATCAAAAGCTTACAAATAAAACTTGTGAGGGCTGTGTATTCCTCTCATGTAAATTTAAAATGTGACTGCTATTTTAGAAAACACAACAAAACAAAACATTTACAATACAAAAACGTGTAATGGTATAAGTTGACAGTCAAAAACGGTGCTAGTTTAATAAAAAGTGTAATAACATGGTAACTTTTAATGTCGAATTTGCACGTACCTATGTATTTTTTTAATCTCAATGGTGAACATATTGAAAAAAGTTGTACCATACATTAACGTTAATTACATAGTATTGACTGAATTAAGCTATGTTCATGTTTTTTTATTTCTCATAAGAATGCATGCATCATAATGCATAAATACAAAAATATGCTTTTATTTTGATAAATATTACTAGTCTTGTAATTTTTATAAGCAATGTACATATTAAAATTTCTGTACAAATTGAAATTAATAAGATGTAAATTATTTGCAAATTGATACGCATGTGTTTGTTTTAGGGTTTTTCTTGGGAAATTTACTATCTGCAGTTGACAGAGAAGTGAATTACTCATAAAAAATATGCACAATCGATCCATTTTAAACATCATGCCCATAAGAAGGGCCAATATACATCGAAATTTTAATGTGTTTAGAATGGGCTCTGAGGATTCAGATATAAAAAGAATTAAGCACATTCGCATAATGTTATATCATGAATATATTGACCTCTCGTTATATTAGCACAAAATTATCATTTAGTAAAAAAAGAATATGAGAATTTGGAGTATATGCTACTTTGAACGTGACCAATCAGATATTCGTTTT
Organism: Mytilus californianus; assembly: GCF_021869535.1. NCBI lineage: Eukaryota > Metazoa > Mollusca > Bivalvia > Mytilida > Mytilidae > Mytilus > Mytilus californianus. The sequence goes on along the minus strand of NW_026262717.1, from coordinate 435,220 downwards.
AGCATTAAATGTTTAAAGTTAGATGTAAAAAACGTTTACTTTGTATATCATTAGACTGTTGATACCAATAGAACAAATCAATACAATCTATGTTAAATTCTGAATTAGATTTAATTTATATTACTAACATCTACACGTACACGTACACTTGTACACCTTAAGTAGGTTTGTGTTCCAGCGCACAAAATTTCGTCCTGTTTTTTTCTTCTTATTATATATTCCTAATTTACTTGGTATATTAGTACACATTATGTTATAAAACAGAAGTACACATATGACTGAAATTGATATAATCAAACAGATGTAAGTCGATAATTTGGTGTAAATAAGCTCATCGTAGAGATAAAGATTGAAATTTTGTACGCAAACCCGCGTTTTGTCTACTAAAGACTCATCAGTCACTCACGAATTAAAAAAGTTAAAAAGGCTGAATAAAGTACGAAGTTGATAGGAATTGGGGACCCAAAAAAACAAAAGGTTTTGCCAAACACAGCCAAGGTAATATATTCCTTTACAGTTTACATGCCGGAATTGGCAAGGGTACTCGTGTATATTATCTGCGTTATACGAAAACCAACATGTTATTTCATGTTATTTTTAGTTATCATTAAAATATTTTATTCCAGTTATCTGCATGTTTTTGTGCATACTACCTTGAACTTTACCACTGTGTCACTGATGTATTGAGGACATATGATTACTTATGTCTCAGATTAGACATGTATGCATGCCGTCATCCAGAACAAAACATGTGTCTCGCTTTTTGTATCTTCTGAGGACATATAAATAAAGCGGCGTGTACAATATTTGTTTATGGTTCAATAGCAATTATGTTGTATACATTTTGTTGATTGCAGAACGTTTGATGAGTCTAATAGCTATGGTCATAATATTGCCAACTTTGTCAGGGATGTTAACGTTGATAAACTTGTCATCTATTATGATTAGTAGCAGTACTTTCAGCAGTATTTAAAACCGATGTAACAAATTTAACATATTTTATACCTTCATAACGGAATCAACAAAAACTAGATAACTTATGTGTTAAGAATCTTGTGACTTAGAACCTATTACCATCAATTTATTTTATAAAAAGAAAACCACAAACTATAACTTCACTATTTAACATGTCAAACACTCAAAGAGTTAGATGATAAAGAGCAGTGGTATATTTTGAACAAATACAATTTTTTTTTTCATAATGACACTAATAAAGGTGTCGCATGTCGAAAGCCTACGATTTCTAAAACCTTTTCAAATTCAGTGCCATTTAGTTCAAGTTTTTATTTATTGGACTTAAAATAAAAGAAAAGCTGACAGATGGAAGTTTGTGATACAAATTTATTTAATTTTTTATTAAAACAAAACATACAATAATGAAAAACAATACATTAGAAGATTAACATGAGTTTATAAAAAAAATGAAGATTAAATACAAAGAAAAAAATGCGGTAACAAAACAGATATGACAATGTCATGGAAATAGTACAAAATCACTCAAAGCAAAACAGTAAAATATATGTAAATATTAAGACATTTTTAAAAACAAACAACCAAATATATCATGAATGGAGTAGGCCCGATAAAACCTTGAAATGGCCCCTCATTCTAGCTTAAATAGAAAATTAGGATTTATTGACCAATGTGGCAATAAAACAAACAACCAAATATATCATGAATGGAGTAGGCCCGATAAAACCTTGAAATGGCCCTTCATTCTAGCTTAAATAGAAAATTAGGATTTATTGACCAATGTGGCAATGAATCAAAGCTGAAACAATGACCGGAAAATTGATTATTTGGACCGGAAACATAGGGAGCATGTTTCAACAATAAATATCTTATTTATACTATATAATATTTGTTACGACATTTTGCATATCTGACTTGAAAAGTTGGTTGTTATTTATATATTTATAAGTTTTAACATATTATAAATCCAATATGAGAATTTTGATCAAATCGGTGAACAAAAATTTACAACTAATTTTAAATCATTTACAAAGCAAAATAAAATATTTAGTCAAAATTTGTATGAATTTTAATATTTTTCTGTTATAAATCATATGTATGCAAATGCATGCATGCTTTTAATGCTTCAAAAATGCTTTATTTTCTAAACCTGTTCCGATACAACCAAAACAAGTTGTACGTATGATAAGCACATTGTAAATGCAAAAAAAAAATCAAAACTTTTTTACTGATCATCTCATATCATGTTTTCAGCTACATTCACATATGATACATTGTGTGGAAATAAAAACAGATAAGAAACTTGACGAAAATCGTGATAGCTTTACAATCAATCTAAATAAGATTGAAAGAAAATATACAAAGGAAGCAAGTACATGTTGTACCACCGCTTATGAACAGCGGTGTGTTACATGTACTCAGAAATTGTTTCTTAAACCATTTATAAAAATTCGAAAGACAATTCATATTTTGCACATCTCATAGATAAACTATTTGATCTTCCTATCGTTTGAAAATATCGAAAATATAAGGAAGAAAAATATCAGTTCTTCTTATGTTAGTTAGTCCATCAAGGGAATATATCGATGTTATGAAAAGTAAGTAAGCATGAATAATACATACAAAATTTAGAAAATGACAAACATAAAAATGAAAAGATTTCAATAAATTCGCTTAGAAATGTTAATTGTTGTCGTTCAAGATCCCGCTGTCTTCAACTATGATTTTCTTATTTATTTTGTTTAAAAACTCCAAAATTAATGCCAATGATTACGCAAACAAGTTTGCAAAGGATTTCCGAAGCTAAAACCCAATAGAAAAACTATGAGAATAACATAATGAATAACACTACTAAAAATGTTTTTGTTTGAGTATTTCATTCGGTTTAACTAAACCAATATCATGGACGTTAATCGTTTAAACGACTTATCTTGCGTTGAAGTCCATTTAAGATTAATGAAAAACTTAATTTGAACCTGGGTAAGTTAGATCTTTCCGTGTGGAGGTGTAATTTGTTTATTGTCGACAACTGTATAGTTGGTCTCGAGAAGTCATCTATTTATGTTTTGTTTTGTTTTGTTTTATTTTATTTTGATATATTTGATGTGTGTTTGTCCATTTTTTATGTGTCATTGACGCATAAATCGTTCTTCTCCTTTTCACATCGATAACTCTACATTCTAACTCGTGCGTTAAATGCCAATAAAAACACTAACAGAAACAGAAAGATTAACGAAACAATCCGTTACACCATATGTTTTAACCAATTTAATTTAAATCCGTCTTTAACTGACAATACACTGACGAAATATGCTTATCGTGATACACACAATGTATTGAATCCACACTGACCTTTTACCGACAATGTCATGGTTATTACTTATGACTGTAACCTAGCATTCTTTTTAAAATTGATAGATATAGGAAGATGTGGTATGAGTGCCAATGATACAATTCTCCATCCAAGGTACAATTTATAAAAGTAAACCATTATAGGTCAAGGTACGGCCTTCAACACGGAGCATTGGCTCACACCGAACAGCAAGCTATAAAGAGCCCCAAAAAATTACTAGTGTAAAACCATTTAAACGGAAAAACCAACGGTCTAATCTATATAAAAACGAGAAAAGAGAAACACGTATGAACTACATAAACAGACGACAACTACTGTAATCAGATTCCTGACTTACGACAGGTGCAAACATTTGCAGCAGGATTAAACGTTTTAATAGTACCAAACCTTCTGCCTTTTCTGAACCAATAGTATAACATCACAACATAGAAAAACACACTATAAAATATCAATTGGAAGGCTTAACTCAATAAACAAAACGTAAATTAACACACAATGAACGAATAAATTTGACCTGTGACACCTGAATGCAAATACACAGTTAATAAAAAATTACAAGGGATAAATAATTAAAGTCAAAAGTAAATAAACAGGTTTAAACAAAGTTAAAGTATGATATCACTGTGAAATTTCAAACAATTTATAGAAAATCATCACTTTTGAAGAAAGCTGCGTCATATTATACACAGGTAAATGATAACCATTTAAAAAAAAGAATGAAACAATTGTGCTTTGTGTATTATTAGGAATGCAACAATGGTAATTATGGTCCACTATATATCCATTGACAACTCACTTGTCTGTTCTCTTCTCATCGCCGCATAATTCTAAGAAATTGAACAAAGTAGTTAACATTCATCAGTGTTTATTTTTTAATACACACCGAATTGATTTCGGAAGAACATCTTTATTCAATAACATGGTCTTCATTGACATAATAAGCAAGTGTTTGATGTTTACGTTTTTTTCTGCTTTACCACATTACCTCTCGGAAAGTCAAAAAAAAAACGTGTGTCTATTTATTACAATGTATTAATCATATTATAGAATATCAAAAATATGTTTAAGAAAACATCTTTGCATTTACATTTCAATTCAATTTGATGTAATAAGTTGTTACTAAACTTTACGAATACATTCATAACAATTTTGTATATGAATACATGTAGATGTTATAAAGGTTAGCATAATATTCTTTTTTTATGCGAATCTTAAATTTCGGAAACAATCTATACCTCTGCTTCTTAGTTCTACCTTAACTTTGCTTTTGTATATTTTTGGCTGGATTTAAAACCTGTCTTAACTGCTGTTTACCATTTTGTTTGGCATTACTTAAAGTGATCAATTATTCTCGGACTGACTCGTTTCACACTTGTTAGAAGGATGAACTACATTATTTTACACAATAGAATTAAAGCATGATGAGCTATATAATGACGGCTAGAAAAATGTATAGCACACTTGACCATGGCTACAACAACAAACAATTCAAAGGCAAACAAACGTCACTTTACTTTAACAAAAAGCAATACTTACTTCTGCAAAAGTTGACGATTACAATTACAATCAATAAAAACCAAGCTACTGGAAATATCACGATGAGAAAAAGCCCAGTGAAACACCATGCTGTAAATATAATAATAAGTATACTATAAACGTTACAGGTAGAATAACCTATATCAAATATATTAATTCTTCAAATTCGATGGTGTCTATTCAATTTAAAAAGAGGAAACATTACATAATTTGCATTACAACTATCCAAATCTATCACCAAACATTTCTTACGTCCGATGTTTTTTTGTTTTTGTTTTTTCACGGATTATTTCACAGTTAAGTCGGTCTATAAGTCTACTGATGAACCTTTAACATTCCTACAGTGAAATGGAAACCTGCACCAGTTAATGATGTTGAAAACTGAAATACATCAAAATTTATGATATCTTATGTCTTTTGTTTTACAAAGTGAATAAACGGGTGGAGCGCTTTATGGTCGTGCTCCTAAATGCCGTGTCTTTGGTAAGTTAAGTCAAATACAACTTTTGAAGTGTTTCGCTTGAACCGGGAGAAAATTGATTCAACGACCTACTGTAAGCTACATGTAGTAAAACAAATTACAGTTAAAATCCGGTCGATACTTACTTCAAAAAGTCAGAACTGTAGGTAAAGAACATTACAGTTAAAATCCGGTCGATACTCACTGCAAAACATCAGAACTGTAGGAATATATGAACCGGATATTTTGGCCATTAGGGAAACTGAATGGAACAATAATTATTGCTCACAAAATAATCGGACAAAAATCATTTAATCATTGACGGTTACATACCCTGAAGGGTGCAACATATTGAGCAGGATCTGCTTACACTTCCGAAGCAGTTGAGATGAACTCCAGTTTTTGATGGGGTTCAAGTTGCTCATTCTTTAGTTTTCTATGTTGTGTTTTGTGTACTGATGTTTGTCTATTCGTTTTTCCTTTACCATGGCATTGTCAGTTTGTATTCAACTTTTGAAATTGAATGTCCTTTTTGTATCTTTAGACTCCTTTTAGAAAAAACTTACGTGATAACTTCTTGTCATCATTGTCAGCACATACGCCCGAGGCTAAAAAGAATAAAACAATATTCGATGAATGAAGGAAATAACCGCAAACTATATATCAGTATATAACATGTATAAGGCACAAGGTTGACTGAAGTAAACAACTTCATTTGCAGTCGTTAAGGAATTGTTGTTTGTATACGATAAACATATAGTTTTTTTTTGCAAAATTACTTATGTATGATTAATTTTGTGTGGTTCGGTTGTTGCGAATGTTCATTCAATCAGTTTAATACAGCATTCTGATTTATGATGTTAGCACTTACTGCTACATACTGCCTCTCGTGAATAGTTCAAATCAATTTCCTGTCAGGATTACATAACAAGAATGCATTAAAAAAAGCATGTATTGTAATTACGGAAACTAGTGCAGTCAGGATTCTACTTCTTCAAAATTATCTCCCCGTTACGCCAGCTAATTTTTACAGTCGTTAAAATGGTTGCCATTGTAGGGATAACGCGTTTCCAATTTAGCTCTTGAAAACCGATATATGTATCCTAATAGCACCATTCCGATCCTATATTCCAGTTGTATTTTAAAAAACAAATGTATCTGATAGTTATTGAGAATTGTTTAATGTACTTTTTTGCATTTAGGCAACTTAAAACTATTGTCTGATCGGTTGTCAGGGGTAATTTTCGAAAGTTCAAAAACATTTAAAAATTTCTAATTAAATATTTCGTGGAAGGGCAGACTAAAATTTTTCGAGGTTGAAGAATGATAACCCTAGATAACACACACAAAAAATGAGGTTTTTTTGAAGTTATGCATTTGTAAGATCCAGTTGTAAAGTCTGTCGTCAATTAATTTTAGTAAAAATGTGTTATTCGAACATATATATATATATATTTCCCTTGACTCATATATTTCATTTCTTAGTGCTGTGATTTTTAAATGTTTAAATCAACCTGTAGCCTAAACATATAAAAATAGTAGAATAAAAGCGAGATGATGCATCAAATATTTTTGCCTTCTACGTTTTCAAGACAGAAAAGTCAACCCAAACAGACCCGAACACACAAAGATGTACTCGACTTTCTCTTTTCAGTTTCATTGAAATTTTAAAGCCCAGTTAAACAGATGTTAACAATTCAAATATACCTATTTTGCCTTTTTTATCTTCTCTAATAAAGATTTAATCTGCAAATTTGTGGAAGCAAATTTTTGTTCTTTCCTGTCGGGATTCGAACTTTGGGATATCGTGACAACACCGCCTGCACTGTGTCCAGTGCTCTAGACCAATCGGCCAGTAGAATCTAGAGTTGTAACACAGTACATGATATATTAGTCATGAAGATGGATTTGATTGCAGATTAGCTAAATTATCTGTCGTAAAGGATCATAAGATGCAGTCACAGAAATAATAATTTGATAGTTTAGTCTAGGATGGTCGAGTGGCCTAGGGCGCTAGGCACAGTGCATGTGTGGTTGTCACGATATGAGTTCGAATTCCTGCAAAGGAAGAACAAACATGTGCTTCCTGAAAGTTGCAGATTTAGCATTGTTGTGCTGATATATATATATATATATAGTCTATGTGGCCGAGAGGTCTAGAGCGATGAACACAGTTCAGGCGATGTTGTCTCGATATCCCAATAGCATTATTATTTTGACGTAAGTAAAATAGAGGCGAAATATACCAAAGGGATATTATAACTCATAAGTCGAAAGCAAACTGACAATGTTATTGAAAAACAAAATGACAAACAGTGAAAAGACAAACATCAATATACAAAACACAACATTGAAAAACTAAAGACTGAGCAAAACGCAATGTATAAAGGCACTTCAAACATATAGTTCTTGTATCATATGTAGCTTATCTTGTGTATTCTAACATCAATAAAAATGGGAAATAGAATGAATATTTCTGCTTGCATTATGATTGACAGATATGACACTTAGTTTATCTATTTATAGTGAAATAAAACTCACACGCTGCATTATACATTTTTTTCCACAAATAGAAAAATAACAAATACTCACTTTTGCGATAATATATCACGATAAAAACATATACAAGGAAACATAAAACATGACATAAAGCTGTAAATACACAAGCCACTGTAGCTAGTATCGCGTCTACGTCATAGTCCCAAAATCTATTGTGCAGAACTACCAAGACAATCATTGTTGTCATGAAGACAACTACTTGATAAAAAGCGGCAACAAAGAGTAATTGTATAACCTTGAATGACACACCTAGAAATACAAATCAATGTCATAATGAGCAAGTGGACTGAGGAAAACATAACATAGTTTTTTAAACAAATTGAAAAAACACTAAGATAAAGAATTCAATTCTGTGAAAAATAAATTTTCTAAAAGATAATTATAGATTGAAAAACTTACACATCCATTCGATTATCATTTGTATAAAATAGTAGAAGTTCCCTGATTGATGTTATTTAAATTTTGAGGTCGAATAATACAAAAGTAACCATATATGTAGGAATGAAATAGTAAATTTGTAGAGACCAAGTGAGTTGGAAGTATAAGCACGTGCTTTACATGAATTATGTTATGGAATTATGATTGAATATCGTCGTCGCTCAAAAAGTTCCCCAAGTCGAAGTTGTGTTGTATTCTGATTTGGTAAAATTGTGTTTCTTAACAACAGCAATATTCAAACATTTCTGACCTACATAGTGCAGGATAAGAAAATGAAACTTTCCAATCATTACTGGCTAAATTGGGTCAGACGATGAACTATCACATTCAATATACAATATACATATATAAATAGTTAATCGTTAACAGATTTATTTTAAAACAAACATGATATTTTGATTCTATTCATCTCTGTTTGCTTAAGCATCTGTTTAAGCCATTAACTCGAAGTTAAGAGGCAACTGACTTTTCTCAGATATGTTCAGATGTCTTTTGTGTTTTGGTTTTTTGTTTCTTCAGGCTTATGCGTTTCAGTTACAACTGCAGCTATCTTTGATGGCAATAAAGTATGTTCAATTGCAACATTTTAAAGAGATCAAAACGGTATGAATTATTATTTATTTGGTACATTGTAACAAGTAGTCTTTAAAATGTGCTTGTACTTTTATATTTATGTCATCTACTTCATAATTTAAGTACCTAATTTTGACATGTATAAAATTTTCATTCGGAGTTTGTTTATCTATAAACATTGTCCTTATCGTGTTGTCAGAGAAATGGCAACAAATTATCTCCATTTTCGAGGGATCTTAGCAGTAGAAATTAGATATGCTTACCCTTCCTGAGCACCTAAGACCCCTCCTGATTTTTTCATGGAGTTTGTGTTGCTCAGTCTTAGTCTACTTTTTTGTGTTTTGTGGTGTACAGTTTGCCATATAAATCATCGTATGCATCTATGAATGAATGATCAAATAGCATTCATTCATTCCATCAATGTTTCTGTTTATTAGATTTATCATTTTTAATGTAGTTTTTTAACAAAATTCATAATCCATCAATATCCTGGACTGTTCCCAGTTATTGAGGTCGCACATACGATAACCAGGATCTTTTAAGGTATAGATGACGACGTTAACGATTGCAATGGCAGTGAAATACTTACCGCAAACACTTAATCTGTCTCCAAAAACTAAAAGAAAAACAGAAGATGTAAAGTAATTTCATGACTAAAAAAAAAAAAGGAAATACCTTAGAAACATTAACCTAATAACGGACAATAATTTGAATAAATATATATTCATTGATTTGACCAAATATCCAATTGAATTTGAACATGTGTATTCATTATTTGCGACATATAAATAAGCAATTGCAAATAAAGAAAATAAGACTGTTTTTAAAGGTTTTGATACTGAAATTGCTATCACAATTAACGTTTCTAGAGAATCGGATGGAAAGTCCTTTATAAGCAAATTATAAAATTAATTTTAACTTGAGCAAATGTAGATATAGGAAGATGTGGTATGAATGCCAAAGAGACAACTCTCTTTCCAAGTCAAAATATATAAAAGTAAACCATTATAGGTCAAAGTACGGTCTTCAACACGGAGCCTTGGCTCACAACGAACAGCAAGCTATAAAGGGTCCCATAAATTACTAGTGTAAAACCATTCAAACGGGAAAACCAACGGTCTAATCTATATAAAAAACGAGAAACGAGAAACACTTATGAACCACATCAACAAACGACAACTACTGACCATCAGATTCCTGACTTAGGACAGGTGCAAACAATTGCAGCGGGTTTAAACGTTTTAATGGTAGTTTATTTATTACTTTAACCAATAGTTAACGCGAGCGGTAAAGGCGCGTATATTTTCAAGTGCACGTAAAGATAAAGGTGCAAAATCTGTATACTACTTTCTTAACAGAGAGAACGTAAAAGTGCGTTTAATCCAGTAGACATAAGAAATGTCCAATCTGATGGCATAGCGTAATGCAAGTAAACGTGCGTATGCACAAAAAAAACGCGGAAATTGGCGAAAAACAAACCTGCTTGTTATGTATCATAATTAAGTTTACAAATAAAAATGAATATTAACTTTTGACAAGAAATTGTATTTATTTTATTGTTGTAGTGGAGTTGCTGACTCATTTGCATAGCGCTTTAATTTCCTTATTCGTGTCGACTTTCAAAATTACTTGAATAAATCATATTTCAGTCCTTGCAGTAACTTGGATAAGAAAAAAACAACAATTATTTATTTGATGTCTAAGATAAATCATTTTAAGTATACCTTTTGGAAAGCAATCACATTATTTCCCTGATTTTTTTTTTTAAATTCAGTATGAAACATATGTTAAAACATTTACATTTACTGACATTTTAAAAAAAAACATGCATATGGACTTCATTGTTTAAAGCTTAGTTATACGGTTTGTATTTTTTTTTTAACAAATTGTATATTACAAATTAGAATCAAGTACATTTTATAATCTAAAATCGTATTAGTACAAATATAATTCAACTATCTACTTAAGAAACTGAAATTAAAATCAATTAAAAATCAGAATTATACTAGTAACAAATGTAATTCTGTGCTTAATCAGATGAATATAATGACATACATGTCAAATCACCTCAAAAATGTTATCACAATTCAGTTCACTGAAGACTTATTTATTGTAAGACTTACGCATTCCACATGTTTTATGAGAGGTATAGGGTGGATTGTCGTCAAGGTCTTTTGTCAATCCTAAAACAAAATGTATATTTCATAGTTAGTTAGGCACAGAGACATGTATATATGTATCGGGGGAGGAGATGGACGTTATCCAATATATTTGATATATGTTTAGCTTTTTCAATTATTTCTATTTACACCATACCATATTGTTTTTGTTTATCTTAAAATGTTGTCAATTTAATCACTTTTTTCATTTTTTTTCTAAGTCAGACAACCAGAGTACTCCTTTGTAAATATACATGTATGTTCGTGCGGGGAACCGTTGGTTCGTAGCTCTTATGGTCTGTGTGATGTTGTTTGACAATGGTCCCAAATTTAAATATTGTAAAGACCATAAGTGCTACAGTTCCCTAGCTATATTAGAACAAGATATAGGATATTAAAACATATTTATTCATTTACAAATGCTCACACTCTGACTAGTCTGATACAGTTCAATGATCCAAGTGATAGCATAAGTTGTCAAGTGTACATATTGATCTCATAAAAGAGAGAAATCGTCCTCCGTACAAAAAAAAGAGAAAAACCTAAATGCATGTCAAGTATCAATAGTTCTCATTATAATGCATAGCTTTGTTACATGAATGAAGTTGTGAAACAGGGACAAAAATGTTAAAACAGTCCAGAAACTTCAATAAGATATATTAACATAATCAAGTCAACCAGTCAAAAGTTTATTTTGAAAATAGCAGATTGAGTAGATTCCTTAAAAGGATGTACTAAGGTGAAATTAAAAAAAAAGTGGTACTAAAAGTCAAAAGAGGATTTGTTAAGGGGAAGAAAAGCTAAAAATATTGATAGGTTAATGAGCTCCTTTTCGAGATATTTGATTTTAAAAAGTGGCGGGAAAAGGTTGTATCGGTCTTTTACCTTATATTTTCATTGGTACTATTTTGGTCTCAAATCGAAAGAATATAAATCTAGAATCTACTTAAATTGTGGTAAATGACCTTTTATGAGCTATCAAAGTCTCATATTAAAAGAAAACTGGGTGTTACGCCAGGGTAAAATATATTACCCCGTATTGTAGGAAAAAACCAAAGAGTCCAAACATCTGACAAAAATCCCTGAACTTGACCTAAGTTCATCCTTAAAGTGTGCAACCTAAACATTATGCTGTGCTCAACAGGGGAAACTATTTTCCAAAAGATTTAAATTTCAACTACATGTACATGCACAACTTAAATTATACACAGGTATAATGTGGAAATTCAATGAACACTATGTAATAACTTTATTAGATACAAATTTAAAAAAGAAATTTGACATGGAGACTTTTTGTTCATATTTGCAAAAAACATTTATATACATGTATACATTGCATGTGTTTTCAAATCTATTAGACAAACAAGACTTACACGCTGCAAATGTTGAGGATTACGTTTCAAAAATAATAAAAATAAAAAAAACACTAATCACCATCTGTTTTAATATGATTAATGAAGTATCTAAGAAGTTAATGTAAAAAAAGGAGACGTGGTATGATTATCAGTTAGATAACTATCCACCTATCTAAATGATGTAGATAAAAACACTATAGGTTATCATACAGTCTTTAACAACGAGCAAAATCCATACCGTAAAGTCTGCTTTAAAAGGTCATGAAATGACAAAATGCGTCAATTTCAAAGGAAAACTTCATGGTCTGATGTTAAATTAAAAATATATATATACAAATGACAGAGAGCATCCAACAACATATACTGGAATATAGGATCCTGATTTGGGATATGCCCTTGAGGACATAACGGTGTAAAATATGAATGTTTGTGAGCCTTTAATTCTATTGCAATGTTACGTTCGACCTTTATAAACAAAACAAGCTATAATTGGTGACCCAAACCACCATAAAGCATGACTCTCATTGCATAAGAAATAAAACAACATGGTATTTTTTAAATATACTATCAAGTCTGCAAATTTTGTCCCATATACAATTTACAGGTACATTGTCGAAAAACACCAAACGTATTATTTGGTTTAGCCTTACAAAACGCTTAAGAAACGAGAAGACAAGCGAAAGATGTTCTGCTGGTTGAAGCAAGTACATGTACAAATACAGTACATATTTTCTTACAATGAACATGAATATTATTGTTATTCTGTAGAAGGCAAACCATTATTTGAACACCGATCATTTTTTCAAGTTTAGTGAATTGCAGAATGACATATTTTAGCAATAACATACAAGTCTTGTTTGCGAGATTGTATGATGGTTTTTATACTATGTTTTTGATTTTCAAACATGACAAGTACCATTATAAGATATATATTTTATATTGTTTTTAAATTATGTATTCTATTTTCTCTAATTCTTACTCGATTTATAATTTTCCTGACCTGTTGATTATTTTTATTTAATCAACGTGTGGTTCGTTTGATCTCAGTCTGAAATTTGGGCTAAATTCGATTATAACGTCTAACGTTCTTGCTTTCCTCTGAAATTCCCATTGTGACGTTATGAAAAAAGGCGACCATGTCTGATGACGTCACATAGAAAGAACAAATATTTGTGCAGATCATTCAAAAAGAAGGATTATGATTGTATGCATATCGTCTAAAAATCATTAGAGAAACAGATTCCATCACCAAATCTCGTGCAATACGATATGTATCCACTCTCGACAGTTACATTGTAAATATTTAAACACTCGGCAAGACTCGCGTTTTAATTTTGAAAATTTGACTGTCTCGAGTGGATAAATATCGTATCACACTTGATGCAGTGGTAGAATCTATATAAATCACTTGTAAAGAGAGAAATGATATGCTTGGTATATAAATAAAACAATTCTAGTTGGTTTGTTTTGCATTCAAACTTTTTGTGGTCAATTTTAGTTTTTATATATTATATTCCTTTAAATCACATACTGATGATTAAAGAAAGCGTTACATTGAATAAGTTGCTATGGTTGCCATTTCTTTGTTTGAATATTTTTTGTTATGAATAAAATGAAATTCTTGATTTTGTATATAACTTTCAATGAAAGGAGTATAGCCCCGAAGTGCCGATATTGGCCCTGTGAGATGACAAAGAATAAAGAAGAAATAAGGTAGACCCTTTATAACTAAAACATATCTACATATATTGTTGTTTATTATTATAGTATAAAATCATATTTTCATGACGTCATTATTGTAACATTATACCCGGAATTGAATCGGAACGTTCAGTATATCAAAAGTTTGGTTAAATTTCACATTGGCCACAGGCCTCGACCAAAGTAATTTTAATCTTATACGTGTATTATTTTGTATACACTTTGACGTCGTTTGCAACACGATTTAGCGTGGTCGCAGCCTGTGGCCCCAATCGAAAAATAACTGTTCCAAGAACTTATTCAATTGCTATAAATAGAAATAAATTCTACAGTTAATCTTAAATTATTCTTATTTCTAATAAATTTTATTACATAATCATATTGTTTATGGTATTGAAATAACCCTGCGCATATGTGTTGCAAGTCCCATCATATAGTATTGATGTCAGTTTTGCAATGTCACTTCGCATATCGTGATTTTTATTTTCCCTGACAAATAATGTAGACCTCTTTGTCATTTTCTTCTTCCAACTGAAGTACGTACTGAGGTACATGTAAGTCAAAATGAATAAACAAACCAAAAAAAAATTGAATAAAAAGTTTGTATTTTGCGTAGCTTCGTCAACTTCCGACGGAGGTTTTTAAACACAAATAAATATGTTCTTACAACGGTTTTTATTAGAATACGGGACACATTACGTGGAAAATAAAATTATTGTGAATTTGCAAATTACTTCACAGTTCATTTTTCTACGTTGAAATATAAAAATATAGATTCCACCACTGAAACTAGTAAATGTGTTACTTTATTTTTCCACTCAAAACAGTTAAATTTTAAATAATTGAAAATTAAGATTATTACTACATACGGATGGTAAAAATAAATTACAGAACTGTGAACAATAACTACATGTACATTATATTTGTATGACATAATGGTTTAATTTAGAGAAGCTGAGAGGGCATATGGTGTATATTTTCCGTAACATTTGTTAGCAATACCCAGAACATTTGTTGTTTTTGCTAATGAAAATTAAAAAAGATGAAAGAAAACTACCCGACACTTTGGTATGTCTTGGGTAACTTCTAAATAATAGTAAGACCATATACAAGAAGCAGTTTCTTATTTGGTCCCTTTTCGGTGGTGTCTTTTAAAAGATTATGCTACAACTGGCTGCTTACTAAGAATAAAATATCTCTGGGTATCTTTAAATTCCTTTATTTCCCTCTTTTTATGGAGACTTCTTTTCTATCCTTTTCAATGACAATTTATTGTTTCCTGTTAAAAATTCTCTAATTGCTATCCGTCATAAATATGGATGAAGTATTTGCCACCTCACGTTCATCTAACAACAATCAATCATATATACCGCTTAAACTACAGTACTATGATGACTTTAAACATAATCGAATAGTTTATAAAAGGTCTGTTTATTTTTTTAGCAGATATATATTATTTCAAATTTTGAAGAAACTGAAAACTGAGATTGTATTACACTCGGTATACTGTACATGTACATATTGTGTAATTCATTAATTGGTTTTTGACCCAGTTTGCATAATAATTGATGTCTACTGTTATTTTTTTTTTTAAATATCCATAAAAGATCAGCAAGTGTTACATTACTTGTCCATTCTGATTTTTTATAAGATGTAACTATTGTCTGAACCATATTAAACAGTCTGAACGTGTACTTGACCTTTACTAGACCAGTTAGGAACCATTAAAACCATACTCACTAAAGTCTGAATCATAATAGACAATAAAGTGACATTCAGAGTAATGAAAGAGGTTATGACAAACATTTATATAAATACCCGAGAAAATATCTTTTAAAAGTTATTTCTAAATGATACATCACCAAAACTCTTTTTAATACATGTATCTGCTGTCCACGGATTTTATCGAACACTAATTTACAATATGCCGTTTGCAAAGTGCAATACACAATGTTTTAATCAATTATTCTCTTTAGTAGATTTAAGTCAGTATAAACTGTTTAATTTAGATCTGTTTCTTCTGCAATTTTAAAAAGTTTAAACGTCAAATCACTGTTTGTCAAATGAGTTTGTAAACAATTGTGAGTATTCATAAAGACGAGAAAAGCTTATTTTTAAAAGTGGTTTAGGAATATGAAAATAAAGGTGTGATTACCTGTCTAAAATTCTTTTAGATTGATCTGTATTCTCCTATGTTAATCTCATTTGTAACACTACAAACCAGTAAAGGTCAAAAATGGCCTTTACCTGTACTCGACTATACTGATATTTACTCGACCAGTCTGATTTTGTCTGAATTGTACTCCATATTACTGGAAATCTAATCTTAACTATACTCAACTGTATTGATTTGTACTTGATTCTTATCTTTGTCATTGAAAAAACGTCTGGACTATTTTTCAGTCTTATAGTGTCTAACAAGATTTTGTGAGGTAGACGAAATTGACCTTAAAACGGTCGTATTGGATTTTGATGTCCAAAAATTGGCAGATCGGACATATTTTGACTTTATTTACGGACTACTATTGTTTGGGTTAAATTGTAACTATTATTTTATAATAAGACTGAAAAAATTTTTTTTTTTTTTGTTAAGATAAACAATAATTTTACCTGGCGTAGCCGTGCGTGAAATGTATTTCCGTATTTTTCTTTGAAAAATGACTTGTTTAATGGAAAAAAACGTCTGATTTGTAAAGTTCTCTTTTTGTCTCCACAATAGGCAGCTATTCAAAAATAATTTATCTACTCTATATGTGGCAAATTTTTGAAAATATAAAAAGTGGCAATTCCTACCTATTATACATGTACCTTTAGTTTCATTGATAAAAATAATATGGACTCGTCCAGTGGTAAGTTTGAATGTCATTTAAGGTACTGTACGTTCTGAATTAAGTGGCAAAAAAGAAACAGATTGAAGGTAATCCAATAATAAATTAATCCAATCAAATTGCGTAAGATTCAATAACAATGACCGGTCCACATCATACTAACTAATAGTGGTAAACTGGGTAGGGAGAAAATGACACATATTTTAAGTTCATTTTTTGCAATAATGAATAAAAATTTGTCGACCAAAAGTTTTGCTCTAATTTTAAAAACATTTTGTTCTGTTTTGGTATAGTTTTCGGGTCTTTCATATGCGTATCTAAGGCAATATAAAGTTTGGGCTTCAAAAGTCTACACAATTATTGGCTTTATACAGAAAATTCGCCCTTTTAAAATATTTATTATTTCACAAACAATACATGGATACAAAGTAAAATCATTTCTCAAAACACTGCAAAAAAATCATTCTGAATGGTTTCGTGGTATTGTCATAAAGTGCGTTCAATTGAAAGGTGGTATAGCAAACATCGAATTCGCTCACAAAATGTTATTTCACACTATAACACATTCTAGATGTGTACTCCACCGATACTCGACCAGTTCTCAACCTATGTATTCAGTCTAAACCCACACTTATGGGAATAGTTTAGACTAGATAAAGTATGGTTCAGACTTGGTCGAGAATGGTTAAGACTTGGTTTAGTATTTCAGACACGTTTTAAATGGTTCGGTACTGGTCGAGTACAAGTTCAGATTGTTAAGTATGATTTAAACTACAATTGAATAATATCGAGTACATTTCAGACCAATTCAGACTGGTTGAGTAAAAATGAATACAGTCGAGTATAGATATAGGCCATTTAAGACTTTATTGGTTTGTAGTTTAATTATATTGCATTTAATTAATAGCTGAAAATTTGCATTGACACCATATTCAACACAGTCGAAGTTTCATTAAAAATTATATTTCAGTGGATAATTTGAATGCTTATAAAAGACTGAATGATATTTTTGTTTATACTAGGACTTTTCATTTGGAATATCAAATAGTTATTTGCATGGTCATATATTGTTATAATGAATATCTTGCTATCTTCAAAATTTGCAGGGAGTCTTATATTTGAGTAAAACAAACTTTTGATTAATCATATATTAATTATACAGCTTTTTTAATATTCCTTAAATATAGATTAAAGTATGTATCCCAATCAACATTGTTCAGATGGAAATAATCCGGGTTGAGTATGATTACGAGTTGGTTGAATATGGGTCAGACCTATTTTCAAGTATGGTACAGATATTGAAAACCGGTTTCGAATGGTTGAAGTACTCGTCGAGAATGGGTTAATATGAATATGTGGTACGAATACCAATAAGACAACTCTCCATTCAAGTCAAAATGTATAAAAAGTTAACAATTATAGGTCAAAGTACGGCCTTCAACACGGAACCTTGGCTCGCACCGAACAGCAAGCTATGAAGAGCCCCAAAATGACTAATGCAAAACAATTCAAAAAGGAAAGCAAACGGTCTAATCTGCATAAAAAACGAGAAACGAGAAACAACTATGAATCACACCAACAAACGATAACCACTGAACAATAGGCTTCTGACTTAGGACAGGTGCACACAAATGCAGCGGGTTTTAAACTGATTTAGTCTGAAGGAGTACAAGCTTTAAAAAGAGGGACGAAAGATACCAGAGGGACAGTCAAACTCACAGATCGAAAACAAACTGACAACGCCATGGCCAAAAATAAAAAGACAAACAGACAAATAATAGTACAGATGACACAACATAGACAACTAAAGACTAAGCAACACGAACAAAAACTGGGGGTGATCTCAGGTGCTCCGGAAGGGTAAGCAGATCCTACTCCACATGTGGCACCTGTCGTGTTGCTTATGTTATTACAAATCCGGTAAATAGTCTGTTTCGGTAGGTCACATTCGTGAAAAGGGAAGGGTATTGTAGTTACGACATAAGGAACATATCCGATATCATCTGTGAAACGGTTATTCCATAACGGTCAACCAACTCGTGATGGCGTCCGTAAAATTTACGAAGGGATGATTTCAACTTCGTTATTTGGAACTCTTGGTTTAATAGCTTCCTTGTGAGCAGCAATCCTCTATCAAGGAAATCATGATAGGAAATACAACCCCGGGAATATCGTATTAGTTGGGAGATATATACTTGCTACATAGAAATGAAAAGTTCACAATTGGGAAGCTGAAATCATTTCTTTTGTGGTAAAGTTTTGTTTTCAACCGATCCTCATTGTCAATTTCTAGATGTAAGTCAAGATTTGAGGCAGAAATAACTGTATCTGTAGTATCCTTTATCTCTAGTTCGATGGGATAGATTCGTTCAACATAGTCACCAAATCTTGTATTATTTAGTGAGAGAACATCATCTATATAGCTGAACGTAAAGTTAAAGGATATTGCTAACTTCTTATTTTCTTCCTAAGAAGTTCCTTGATGAAGTCAGCCCTCATAATAATAAAGAAACAAGTCGCCAAGAAGAGGGGCACAATTGGTTCCCATTGGAATTCCGACAGTCTGTTGAAAAACACGTCCTCTAAACGTAACAAATATGTTGTCAAACAAGAAATCAAGCATCTTGATTATGTCAGTTTCAGATAATTTTTTGTTTGAATTTGAGTGATTCTTTTGAAGCAAAGTTTCGTTCGAATGTGATGAATACCTAACGGCTTTGTATAAATGGCAGCAAGTCATTAATAGAGACATCATGCAAAGTAGGTGATGTATAATGACGATGACCATGACTGCGTCTACGTCGAGGAGTAGAGTTGAAAATATTCATCACATTCACCGAGCTACAGGAAGGACTAGATAGAATACCTATACCATCAATTTTGTCATTGCAGCCATATGGTGTCGCAGTTCCCAATTGTCGAATCCAGTAGTCCTCTTTTTGTCTACGGAGAGGCGTTGCAAGTTGAAGATTGTTAGTCTTGTGGTATATTTTTTCGATAATACGAACTGTCATAGAAACGATGGAATGATCAGGCTGATTAAAATGCTGATACAGAATGTCGTTTGCATTGAGGTTTATATCTGATCTATGGTCGCACATACGTTTGTTTAGCATTCCTTTCGTTTCACCGACGTAAACAAATCCGCAAACGTTACACTCTAATCCGTAGACGACATTTATAGATCTACAATTCAGATCATCGTTACTTCTAGTAAAATAAGACTTTTTAGTTAAATTGCTAGTGAATTGAGCATCTGTTATTAAAATTTCATAAGTTTTGCAGCCATTTGTTCCACATTTCGAATTGAGACAGTGTTGTTCAGTCATCAAAATCCAAAATGTCTTTGAGGAGAACTGAACATGGCTGTGTATGTGTACTATTGCTATTGTCACTAGTATGATGATCTGAATGAGTCATGTTTGGGATATTTGACTTCATCCGAAACGCTCAAATTGGAATATAAAATTATGCAAACCCAGTATGTACAGGAACCGAAACAGTTAAAGAGCTGTATAACCAAGTAGGAATTAAGATAATAGCCAAATCCATATAAGGTCAACTTTAAAATGTTTGAGTAAGAATCAGTACAGTTGAGTACAAATACCGGCCATTTCATACTTTTACTGGTTTTTCGTGGGCGTAAACGTTTGACTGATTACTGATTGATTGATTACAATTAACTGTTGAAGACGTAATACTGTTAGTTTTCCTACCTTTTTTTTTTTTTATAAAGTCTCCAAATACAAAACTCAGAGGTTTGGAGCTTTATTGTGTTTTATCCGTTTCGTTGTCCGTAACTTTTTATGTCACCCGAATATTGGAGACTTACGTTATTATGTCATTTTGATCCTGCTTGATGACAAGACAGATGGTATGTCGATCTATCCTAAATTCTTGGAGTTGCAGGATTATTATTCAAGCGGTATTAGCCATTGGGATTTTATTTATTAATTTATCATCTTTTTGCGGTTTTCATGGCAACTGTATCTTTTTTCTTATAAATAAATTTCACATCTTTTCATTTCAGGTTGCCACCCAATAACATGACAATTGCGTCCCACAAAATGTGTTGACAATTCTTCTTACACCAACATTTTATCAATAGAACCACTGTGTGATACCGTTTGTGTTTTTTGTTTACACTTAGACTGTGCATATGGAATTATTTATGCAACGTCTATCACTTAAGGATGTACTTAGGTCAGGTTTAGGTTTTTTTGTCAGATATTCGGACTCCTTGATATTTTTCCTTACGATATCGCACCCATTTATTCTTTTCAAGATGTAAATTTTACCATGTTTTCTTTCAAAAATATTATTAGTAAGTAATTTTTGATAAGTATTGGTCACCGTGCTATTTTTGAAACTTCAAGTTGGGCACAACTGCAATTTTGCATAGATTATATATGAAAAACATGTGAATAAAAAAAATTAATGAGATAGAATTTTGAAATAAAATATTAGTAGGTAGGTTTTATGAAATGATTTGAGAAAATAAAAAGAAAAAAAATTTGTCACCGATATTTTATTCTTGCTACAAGTGAAAATTAAAATTTCTTTAAAATTCCTTTACAGAATTTTTATTATTAGAGTTATCTCCTCTTAAATGGTTCAGTTGAAAAATTGATTATGACAAAACAAAATATTAGGTATTTGTTAAAACAGTGTTAATAATGCAAAAGATAACTTAATGATCTTTATAAAAACAAACAGTCCTACATCTGAAATTTGTTAATCTGTCCCAAAATTTGCAGATCTTCTAAAGGAACTAGACCGATTGTGTACTGCTATTTGAAGCCTTGTATATATATATATATATATATTCTGTTATCCCTCTCAGATACTACATCTATTGTATAAAAAACATAAAAATAAGAAGACGTAAAATGATTGAAGATCAGACATCTATCTACCAGTGACCAAAGGACAGGAATATAAACAATAGGTAATCGTACGGCCGTCAATGATGAGCAAACTTCCTTCTGTAAATTAAGCTATTAAAAACATGCATTACAAAATTGAAAAAATTGCAATGGGAAGAGGGGGCCTGATTTCTTTTAAATAACAATAATAAGGATAAACCATCTGAAGGTGTCAATAATTAAACAGTTCTAGAGCACGTTTTCATAAAATAAATCGATTTCTAGGCGAAGAAAATTCAACGAATGTAATGTTGTTTTTTTTTTTGTTTTTTTTTTTAAGAAATTATAATATACTTACCTTTCTTGAACTGTTTTCTTATGTGTATGAACATGCATATCAAACATAGCAAGCATACTACCACCAAACATGCACATTGTATTCCAATGACAGCTATTCCTGGAAATATATAAATATTTACATTTGAATTTTGCATTTACTTCTTGCATCTATGACCACATGATTTTTTAGTAGAGTGCAAATACAATTTAGTCTTAAAGAAGAGTTTGAAAGATTGAAAAGTCAGCAGAAAAAATACAGAAGGACATTTTGTCTTCATAATGTATAATACACCTTTACGGATATTGTATGCATACTTTATGTTTCATTTTATATTTCAAAATTGTATTGCACTTGTATGAGTCTGAGGTTATGAATACAATCTACAAATCTAGAAATCTTTACATGTTGAAAATATGCCGCACCGCTCTATGTTTTGAACTTTGAATAAAATATTAGTACATATCAACTTTCCATTCTAGGATATGATTTTTTTTACGAAACTTCATAGTAAAAGTGGCATAGTTTTTAGCCGCAAAGGGAGTTCCTATTGGAAATTGAACTGTCAATATTTACAGAAATGCAACCTATATTGGGTGAAAAAAGAGAACCAAATATGGTTTATCTCAGTGATTTTAATGGAACTAACTCAAATATGAAGTTTTATGAATATTTCATGACGATTGAGAAAATCCTGTGCCTTAACTATGACTAGTCAGCATAAATTCACAGTTTACAGTATGCATAGTTTACTTAAAGCCCTATATGCAAAATAAATTCATAATATATGCATATTTATAATTTGAATTGTTTAGAAGTGCTTATATTTACTCTTCGCAGTCATTGAAACTTCCTGAATATTTTTGGTGGTGTTTTTGTTCTGTCGATAACCCAAAAATAAGCCGTAACACCTCCATGTGCTTTTTTGTGACCGCGGCATAAAACAAATACAAGCTAGAACTACAAAAATACCTCAATAAAACTAACAATAGTGTGTTCTATTCTAAATATGTACTACATATTCCATATTCCTAAAAAACAGCAGAATTATGTAGCAAATTTGAGGCCCCGGAGGCAAAAAACAGAGAAAAATGCCTACCCCTGAGTCATAAAAAACAGATAATTTAACCTGTAAATGCTGTGCTTTTATTAATTTAAAGGTCTTTTTGTTTAGAAAACAATAACTGTGCTTGGAAGATATGCAAAAATCAGATATTAGCAGTCAGTTTAATAAAACTTTTAGTGAAAACATACATCCGACTGGTAACTTCATACATACAACTTTTGCAAATATGGCTTTGTTTAAACACCTCTAGTTCATATATTAGATACATTATGTTAGATATATGGTTAATGATGATATTGTTGTGACAAGATTTCTAAACTGACCATTTGAGGCGGACATTGTGAACTTTCACTGACAAACAGGCGTACAGTCAGATGTGCACTGGAGATAGAGGAAGGCTTGAATACTTTATATTTTCTTGAATGTTGGAATGATTAACTACTAAACTTTACATTTATAGTATTCTGAAATGCTTTCAATTTGTTATCAAAATAGTTTCAAACAGGTTCTAGACATTTCTTGTCAGGACACATGAACATAGGGTAAGCTGGCAATAGTTATAGTCTTGTTTTTAAATTCTTTTAAAATTGAAACAGAGGTGGGGGTATAAAATGTACTGTGAAAGAAAAGTTAGAATATATGCAGTGATTTCTTTTAGGCTATAATTTTAATAAATAAGTATTGTTGTGAGAAAAAAGTGTTTTTCGAGAGTTTTCTTTTTTGAATAAATGTTAGTATAAAGGTATTTTAAATACGTTTTTTTGTTTTAGGTCACGTACATTCATTATCTTATTTATAATGTTATTATTTTAGTAAATACTAAAATAGTATTTGTAGGTTGCATTTTGATTGCTTTAGATCGTTCAATGATTCACTTTGCACTATGCCGGTAAAACAAGTTGCAGCGTAGTATACAAAGATGGATAGCCAGGTCTTTGTAAAATTTGTGCCATATAAGATGAAAGAAACTTTTTTTCATATGTGCATGAAAAATGATAAATTACCGGATAATGATAAACATTTATTTGGGCATCATACCATATAAGATGGAGATTGCATTTACAGGACATGTTTTGTAAAGATCATGCGGGACACACGTTTATTTTGTGATGATATAAATTACCCTGCTGAACGCAGAGGATGAAATCCAGTGAATATGCAAGTTGTGTTTTGCAGAGTCTTGTTTACTTGCATCTTTACATTGTAATATTCAATTATGTAAATTTGCTTCAGTTGAGTCGAATAAGTTCAGGACTTCCTTTAGGAATTGTTATTCTTTAGTATCTCCCTGTTTCCAACAATGTTAATGTTCATGATGCAAATATCATTAAAGAGAGTAAAGGTAATGTGATAAATGATATTGCATATGTGACAAGCTAGACTTTTAAAAACTTCAAAAACAAATTGTAGTCCTTTTTACAGATAAACAAGACCCTTTAACCAGTGCATTACAGAAGAATTAAATGCTGACAGAAATAGAATCAAGAAGCATGATAGTATGTTTGAACTTCTACAGATCATACAACTTGTTTTCAAAATCTGATAACCTCACTTCAATTCATACACATCCAGATAGATTTTTAACAGATTTTTTACAGCAGTTTAAAGAAATTTATCTTGAATCTATCCAAGTCACTGACATTGCTATACATAGATTATGACACTGCATCGAGTATGATACGATATTTCTCCATTCGAAGAGTTAAATTTTCAAATGTTAAGCGCGAGGCTCGCTGAAGACAGTTACTGAGATCAAAAGTTGAATAAATGAAAAAAATCAACAGTTCGGAAAAGAACAAATCAGACTATAATTAGAAAAACAAAATTTCAGAATGATTTTGGAAGAATCGTTAACAACTTTTTGACTTTTAAACCAATCTTATTTTACCCTTTAATACTCAGTATGTTGCAAAGATGTACAATTTTTTTAAACCTGTCATTAAATTTAGAAAGTGAAAAGAGAAATAATCAAGATATCCGGTGGATATTTTGAATGCTTGCGTCTTAACTTTTGGGTGTTAGAAGGTAAGAGGTCATGTAAGATAATATATAGAGTAGATACAAACGTCATACGTTGTGCAAATTCAAAGCCTATTGCACTAGTAGCAAAAGTTTAGTCTGAAACGGACGTTTTGGTATTATCAAGTATTAATCGACTGAATTGTATTATATTGTTTCATACATCAAACTTATTCGTTCAGTGTATTTGTTAAATTTTCTTTTTAATCGAGTTAAGCAATTTCAATTGATATTTTATAGAGTGTCTTTTTATATTGTAACGTTATGCTACTGTCTCAGGTTAGGGTGAAGGTTAGCACCTGTTAAAACGCTGAAACCCGCTGCATTTTTATGTACCTGTCCTAAGTTAGGAGCATGTTGTTCCGTTGTTTTCGTTTGATGGTGTGCTTCATAGGTGTTTCTCGTTTCGTACATAACAAGCAGGTTTGTTTTCGCCAATTTCCGCGTTTTTTTTTTGCATACGCACGTTTACTTGCATTACGTTATGCCATCAGATTGGACATTTCTTATGTCTACTGGATTAAACGCACTTTTACGTTCTCTCTGTTAAGAAAGTAGTATACAGATTTTGCACTTGAAAATATACGCGCCTTTACCGCTCGCGTTAACTATTGGTTAAAGTAATAAATAAACTACCATTAAAACGTTTAAACCCGCTGCAATTGTTTGCACCTGTCCTAAGTCAGGAATCTGATGGTCAGTAGTTGTCGTTTGTTGATGTGGTTCATAAGTGTTTCTCGTTTCTCGTTTTTTATATAGATTAGACCGTTGGTTTTCCTGTTTGAATTGTTTTACACTAGTAATTTTGAGGCCCGTTATAGCTTGCTGCTCGGTGTAAGCCAAGGCTCCATGTTGTAGGCCATACTTTGACCAATAATTGTTATTTTTTTACATTGTTACTTGGATGGAGAGATGTCTCATACCACATCTTCTTATTTATTTGTACATGCAAAACTCTGGATTTCTATTTCATAATTGTTATTTGTGCACTTTGAAGAAAATAAAATGTTTAAACTCAAATCCTGGATTTACTTTTGATATTAATCTGAGAGATTATAAAAGACATATCTCACAAGAACTTCGATGATGTTTGCAAAATGAGACCAATAACAAATTAAAGAAGAACATTTGATTGAAATGAAAGTAAAACAACTTATGAAAATCTTTCAACAAAAAGTTGAAAAAAAAACCCTTATTGAGTTGAGTAGATGAAAAAAAATATTAAAGGATTATAGGTAGAACACGACACACGATTCATGAGTTCCCATGTTCATCAATTAAAACAGGTTCATCTATTTGTTTCTATTGTTGCATTCCGAAGTACACCGCGTTGGCTCTGATCGTTGACCGTTCAGCCAACAATATAACATGTTTTGCAGGATTACACAAATCGAAAGCAAAAAAGAAAAAAATAATTTAAAAACTTAGAGCATTTCTTAAATTCAACACTTTTTTTTAAAACACCAGCATGAACCCAACAACCTCATTCGAGATTGATATTTACTTCTTTTCCACAAGCACGCATTGTTTATGAGTTAAGTTGGAGCATATGTCTCTAATTCACAACAATGTGTCCTGGGAGACATGGCATATTGTCGACATATTTTCACCGTATCAGACTAGAACAAAGCGATGCATATCCATGTCACAAATGTCTTTCTTCTCGACATAAATGTTTTAAAAGTATAAATAAAGGTTACAATTGTAGCGTAAAGAACTGCATTTGAAACTAATGTGCATCTAGTTTGCTGTTCACTCAGTTGAACATCTACGTTGTCAGCGATGTGTAATACTTGACAATGGACATTAATTTTACCATCGATACAATACATACAATTAATGTATTTCTATCAATACTGTACTTATATTTAATTACTTTTGAATCTAACAGTAGGATACAAATAATTTACTTAATTTGCATATGTTTTTAATTGAAATTAAAATATTATAAACTGCTCCCGAATATGAAGACACGTGAGTTCGTTACGTTATTTCATAGCTCTTTGATCAATTCCGAAAAATTAAGCATGTACCTTGTTTATAATGAAAAGCAAAACTACTATGAAACAGAAATATAAACCGAAAATTAGATTCATAATTATGTACTATTTTTATCAATCATTTTTAACTTTAGTGTATTTTATTTCTTTTTCTATAATATAATCGGAGACATATATGGTTATTTTTTTAATATTGATGTTTGGGAGGAGGAATAAATTCCTTAAAACTGTGAGGGTCTTATACTGAAGCCTGAATTACAGGAAACAAGTGATGACAGGGATTCATTTTATGTATTTTCATCAATGCACTCTGGTGAAACTGTCTTCAACTTTCTTATCCAAAATCTTTCTCGAGCAAGTCTGTTGACCCTTGAACAACCCGCGTTGTGGTCTATGATAGTGATGGTAAGGTTTTTGAGATCAGCTTTGGCGTGCCCAGATGATCTCAAATGATATTCCATATTTACCAAACAGAAGCCTTATCAAATATATTAAACACAAACATCGATCGTGCTTATTTTACTGTATACATCTAGATGATTGTGATATTACTTTCATCTTAGTTAAATAATAATTGTTACTTACTGAAATCAATTTCAACAACAAAATTTTCAGGCGTGTCTCCTGTATGTTCACAAGTCCATTGCATTTCATCTTCACTTGATTCCAATTGTATAAAATCAACATTTATCGAAGAGTCATCTTGACTAAAACTATATGATTGAGAAGTAATCTCTGAACATCCAAAAGTTTTTGAACAGTTTGACATCAGACGTCCTTGTTTTCTCCAACACGATGGCTTATTAAATCCAGGAATTTTACATTTTATACCGTATGAATCAGAATTCAAATCATCATCTCCTGACGATTTAATAGTAAGTCCTACAATGAAAGAAATATATTGAACCCATGTCATTATAAGCATAAATCTTAAACTATGTCTGGTCGTTTTGTTACCTAAATACAGAAGGGGCTAACAGAGAAACAATAAAGATTTTTAACCTTTTATATAATACTATAATGCAATTAGCCTTTTTTTTAATGTATACGATATTATATTCAGGTCCATATGTTTTCTTTTTGGGAAAAAACGTAAAAGGGTGCGTAAACTTGAAATGTATATGTAGGTGAGATAGATAGTTACATGTACTGTATAGGCGTGACATGTTTTGAGAAAAAAAACATGGTGTTTTTGGAATCATAATATACAAGCGCGATAAATAACAAAGTTCAGTAACACGAAGATATTGATGCTTGCTTAGGAAGGCGAATGTTGTCGTGTTTCGTTAATTGGTATTAAAAGATAAGACTGAATGTAATTTCGATTATCACATTTTTATACGCCAAAAGCGTCAATCATGTTTCCGTATCTGAATAAAAGTCAATTAAAATAGCAATGCTGGTATGTCTTTTCAGTGGCTGTAAAACAGGGGGGCGAAGGAGACAAGGGGACATTCAAACTCACATGGCAAAGCCGTGACAAAAAAAAGACAAACAACAGTATACGAACAACATAGAAAACCAAGGGCTGATTGAAACGAGCCCCGACAAAAACTGGGGTGATCCGGAAGGGTAAGAAGATCCTGCTCTACATGTGGCACCCGTCGTGCTGCTCATGTTAGCATAAACCCGTTGATATGTCTAATTCGTAAGATCACATTCGGTGCAGAGAATGAGATTTTAGTTACGACAATTAGAACATATCCGTCAACATCTGTGAAACAGATATTCCATAACGGTTAACCAACTTGCGATGGCGCCCGTAAAGTTAACGAAGATCTTGATTTAATTGCAACCTAGTAAGAAGCAATCCTCTATCAAGGAAATCGTGATAAGAAATACAAGCCCTGGAGTATCGTATCAACAGGGAGATATATACTCCGTATGCAGGCACTGCTGGAATGATACTACATAGAAAATGAAATCGGGCATCTAAAATCATCTCTTTTGTCGTAAAGTTGTGATTTCAACCGACCCTCATTGTCAATTTCAAGATGTAAGTAAAGATATAAGGCATGCTTAACTGTATCTGTTGTATCCTTTATGTCAAATCGGATGGGATAGATGTGTTCAACGTAGTCACCAAATTGTGATTTTTTAAGTGAGAGAACATCATTTATAAAGCAGAATTTGAAATATAGGAATATTGCTAACTTCTTTTCTTTCTTCCTAGTAAGAAGTTTATGTATGAAGTCACCTTAATATGTAACGTAAAGTAATAAAAAAATAAAGCATGGTCTTTTAGCGTTCTTCGGGAGAGAAATTGTCGCACACTTCATCGATATTTCGAAATCCGGATTAGTGATTCTGATGAGTTGAAACAATTTTCTTGAGCATGAAGAAAAATGAAGCTACATAAATAGCTATTATCTTATTCAATGTGGCACAATTATACACAACCAGTGGCGTAGCTAGGCCATTTTTAAGTGTTCGCCCGAACCTCGGCGAAGAGTCTGTAGCTACTCAGTTGCTTCAGTGCGACATCATGGTATGGGGATTTTAGGCAGATGAAACCCCCATCCCAGAAGCTCAAGCGTTATTGAGAAAGATATACTATTTTTGACATTAAAAAACTTATCAATAGCAACACACTTAAGAGTCTTATATTTTTGATGGTTTAGTGTTTGATATATTCATTGTTATACAACATAAATGAGATGTTGCTATAAAAGGCCTCAACATGAAAAAAAAAAACGAAACATTTTGAACTAGAAAGCTAACTTCCTAATTTATAAAGAGACAAACAAAAAACAAATATGACATGAACCAACGACTACCACTGTTCTACAGGACCCTGACTTGGAACAGATACATACAGAATGTGAAGGGGCAAAACATATTTGTGAGCGCCTAATCCTTCCATAACCTGAAACAGTGGGGTGACAGCTCAACATAAATACAAATTGTAAAAATCAGTTGCCATTGGTGTAAATCAAAAGATCAAGACGAACACAAAAAATGCACACCTACATATAAAAACAATACACAAAAAACGTTAAAATAAGAGTACTCGCAGTAACTAAAAGCTTCGTAAATTCAAAGCCAATTACAACAAAATGTTGATTTGGAATCTTATATTTTCATTGGTTTTAAAGAAAGATGTCCAAACCAGTTACTTCTGTATCTCTTCTACCTCTTCCTTTTAAATAGGTGGTTTAG
This sequence comes from Mytilus californianus, assembly GCF_021869535.1. NCBI lineage: Eukaryota > Metazoa > Mollusca > Bivalvia > Mytilida > Mytilidae > Mytilus > Mytilus californianus. The sequence continues at coordinate 404,840 of NW_026262717.1, read as the reverse complement.
ACGGCAGAGGCACATAACAAACATGGCGTCGTTTAGTCTAAATAATTAATAAATTTAAGAATGTAGATGTAACTGAATATGAACTGTGTGATAAACATTTTTATGGTAATGCAACCTTAGGAGAACATCCCTGTAGGATGATAAACTGGAAAATATTATAACTGCACGGACAATAACAGTAATGGAACGACTATTTGATGTTCTGGGGAGGAGGGGCAGGAGTTTTTATGCCCCTATCGTAGCAGAGGGGGTATTAAGTTTTACCTTTGTCCGTCTGTACGTCCGTACGAACGTACCGTTGGGTGCAGACCAAGCATTACATGTAGACGAGCCGAAAAAGTTAACGCGGCGTTTACTCGCGTGCACTTCAGGTTAACGCCGCGTTAACTGTGCGTTAACTCCGAAATTTCAGTAGACATCAAAAGTAAACGGGCGTTTACTTTCGCGTTTACCTCCGCGTTAACGCAAAAACGGCGCGTCTTCTAATTTTGTAAAGAGTAAACAGGCGTTTACTTTCGCGTTTACTTCCGCGTTAACGTGAAAAAATGCGCGTCTTCTATTTTCATCAAAAGTAAACGCACGTTTACTGTTTGTAGTAAACGCGCGTTAACGCAGATTGTCATCGTATCCTGGATACACTGACCCAAAATATTAAATGATAAGGCACATCAAAATTAAATGACCAACTGGTCATTTTCGATTGACATATTGACGAATACAGTTAATTAATAATGTAATCACACTTCTTTAATGAATTGAAAATTAATCATAGTAAATCTCTTGTTCTTCACAAATAAATAGTTCAAATATGTCCTTTTATTCAAATAATTTAATCATCACCAAAATCAAACAGTTTACACATCTCAGACAGGCTGACTCAGGATGACTCGTAAAACAAAATTATTTGATCTCATTTACCAAAACTGACCATATTTGCCCTTTATCAAGTTATCTATATAGCCGCGTAGTAATTCAGTTATATCTTTATGCCATTATGGACCGTAAAATACAATTGACAGCAATATTGGAACCAGCATGACCTCTTTTTGTTCAAAATATTGAATCGTAAACAAATTTCAGTAGTTTTCATACCTCAGACTGACTCTTATAACAACAGTATTTGTCCGCATCAACCAAAACTGACCATATTAGCACTTTATTATGTAAATCTTATAGTAGCATAGTAAATCAGTACTATTTTCATGTAAGGATGGATAATATAAAACAAATTATAGTAATATTGGAACATAATGACTACAAAAGATTTTCTGCATCAATTAAGAGTACCAGCATGTCCTCTTTTTATTCAAAATATTGAATCATAAACAAATCTCAGTAGTTTCATACCTCAAACTGACTCGTATAACAAAATTATTTGTCCGCATCAACCAAAACTGACTATATTAGCACTTTATTATGTAAATCTTTATAGCCGCAGAGTAAATGAGTTATATTTTCATGTAAGGATGGATTGTATAATACAAATGATAGCAATATTGGAACACAATGACTACAAAATTTTATTCGCATCAATTAAGAGTGCCAGCATGTCCTCTTTTTATTCAAAATATTGAATTGTAAACAAATTTCAGTAGTTTTCATACCTCAGACTGACTCGTATAACAAAATTATTTGTCCGCATCAACCAAAACTGACCATATTAGCACTTTATTATGTAAATCTTATAGTCGCATAGTAAATCAGTAATATTTTCATGTAAGGATGGATTGTATAAAAGAAATTATAGCAATATTGGAACATAATGACTACACAAAATTTTCTGCAACAATTAAGAGTAACAGCATGTCCTCTTTTTATTCAAAATATTAAATCGTAACCAAATTTCAGTAGTTTTCTTACCTCAGACTGTCTCGTATAATAAAATTATGTGTCCACATCAACCTAAACTGACCATATTAGCACTTTATTATGTAAATCTATATAGCCGCATAGTAAATGAGTTATTTTTTCATGTAAAGATGGATTATATAATACAAATGATAGCAATATTGGAACATAATGACTTAAAATTTTGTTCGCATCAATTTAGAGTGCCAGCATGTCCTCTTTTTATTCAAAATATTGAATCATAAACAAATTTCAGTAGTTTTCATACCTCAAATTGACTCGTATAACAGAATTATTTGTCTGCATCAACCAAAACTGACTATATAAGAACATTATTATGTAAATCTTTATAGCTGCATAGTAAATGAGTTATATTTTCATGTAAGGATGGATTGTATAATACAAATGATAGCAATATTGGAACATAATGTCTAAAAACTTTTCTTCGCATCAATTTTGAGTGCCAGCATGTCCTCTTTTTATTCAAAATATTGAATCGTAAACAAATTTCAGTAGTTTTCATACCTCAGACTGACTCTTATAACAACTGTATTTGTCCGCATCAACCAAAACTGACCATATTAGCACTTTATTATGTAAATCTTATAGTAGCATAGTAAATCAGTACTATTTTCATGTAAGGATGGATAATGTAAAACAAATTATAGTAATATTGGAACATAATGACTACAAAAAATTTTCTGCATCAATTTAGAGTACCAGCATGTCCTCTTTTTATTCAAAATATTGAATCGTAAACAAATGTCAGTATTTTTCTTACCTCAGACTGACTCGTATAATAAAATTATTTGTCCGCATCAACCTAAACTGACCATATTAGCACTTTATTATGTAAATCTATATAGCCGCAAAGTAAATGAGTTATTTTTTCATGTAAGGATGGATTGTATAATACAAATGATAGCAATATTGGAACATAATGACTAAAAAATTCTGTTCGCATCAATTAAGAGTGCCAGCATGTCCTCTTTTTATTCAAAATATTGAATCGTAAACAAATATCAGTAGTTTTCATACCTCAGACTGACTCGCATAACAAAATTATTTGTCCGCATCAACCAAAACTGACCATATTTGCACTTTATTATGTAAATCTTAATTTAACGGCATCATTCAACACTCACATGACTGATTGATGTACTTTATAATGAAAAGTATGAGAAGTTCACTTCTTGCAATAGTATACTGTTAATATATTATGTAGGTTGATTGATTTTTTTTTGTAGCATAACGTCCAGTGGCAATATTTCATTCATGTTCAGATCGAGTCTATTTTTCGGACGCCCCAAATATCATTTATAATCGTTATGGATAAGTCTGTCTAAATTGAAGAGATGGTACAAATGTACATACGTATACAACACTTTATTAATATCCCTGTCAATACACTGTACAAGTTTCGTTTGAATATGTGGCAAAACAGAAGCTTAAATCATGTAAATCCAAGGCAAACAAGGTGAATTACGATTTAAAATAATGTATTAAATGCATCAAGTTATAGCTAGGAATTCGAAGAGACAGTTAAAAACGGGGAACGATGCCACGTAAACAATGATGTTTATATCCCATCATATAGAAATATTTTCTGATGTGTTGGATAACCTTTCTATCCGCCTCGATATTTGTACATGTAACTTTTGAAAAGGAAATATAGAAAATCCGCTAATCAGTAAAGTTATTGGAACTGATTTTTTGTAATTTAATAAAATTAATATTTCGAATTAAAATTAAGTGTTTTTGAATTGTTCTGGTTTAAAACACATATACGTAAAATATCAACATAAGATACAAGTCGTTTTAATAAAAATAAATGTACAAATGAACACGAAGTTTGTTTCTTAATTTACACAATCAGTTAACGCGAAAAGTAAACGCGCGTTTACTATCAAGTGCACGTAAAAATACACTTGTGAAATCAGTAGTAAACGCCCGTTTACTTTTAAGTGCACGTAAAAATAAATTTGTGAAATCTGAAGTAAACGCCCGTTTACTACTGACTAAACGGACACAGAGTAAACGCCCGTTTACTCGGGTAGACATTAGAAATTTCCATTTTGACCGCGTTAACGTAATTATAGTAAACGCGCGTTTACTAGTAAACGCGAAAATTGAAGTTAACTAACGAAATATGTGCACGCGGCGTTAACTTGCGTTTACTTTATGTAATGCTTGGTCTGCACCCAACTGTACGTATGTACATCCGTACGTCCCAAGATTGGTTTCCGTTCTCTAACTTTAGTTTGCCTCAACCAAATGTTATGATACTTATACACAGTGCTTATTACCACAAAACACAGATCAAATTTGAAATTTATTGGCGTCACTTTAACCGTTCTAGAGTTATGCCCCTTTACAAATGGAAAAATTGCTGAGGTTTTCGTTTCCCTTCTCTAACTTAAGTTTGGCTCAACCAAATATTATGAAACTTTTACCGTTCTTCAGCTATGTCTTTTTATAACTTTATATGATATGCAAGCGGGGGCATCATCTGTGTTCCATGGACACATTCCATTTTTTTTCTTTATTTATTATTCATTTTAATAGGTCCCTTAGCATGCCTGTTTTTCAGCTCCTACCAGGCCACCATATTCAAATTCAAAATCCTCCTATGAGACTATTTGATATTCTGAAGAGGGGGAAGGGGTGGGGGATGGCAGGAGGAATTAGTGCGAATTTATTATTCATTTTAATAGGTCCCTAAGCATGCATATTTTTTCAGCTCTTACCAGGCCACCATATTCATATTCAATATCCTCCTGTCCCCTGTAACAGTACAACATAAGAACAAACTGTAAAAATCAGTTGCAATAGGATTAACTGAAAAGATACGAGACACAAAAAAGAACTTACATTTAGACAATAGACTCAAAGCACCGAAATAAGAGTATTTGCAGTTACTGAAAGTTTGTTCAAAGCCAGTTACAACTAACAAATAAATCATGCTCTCCCAGACTAAAGTATCAATCAGTACACAACCAACGGATTTAGTTATAAACAGTCTGAGAAACTCCATGACCTTGTATACTTATACTTTTATACATATACATATCAAGTTCTTGAAAATTTGTGGTCCCAAGGTTTTGACCCTCGAATGTTTGCAATAGAAATTATAGTTGGGACCAGCAGATTTTCTTCAATGCCAACCAGTAAACGATTTTGATAACTCTGCAATATCTTTTATATACAAAAATAATCCAGTTTGGTTACTTTAAAAAAAATTGATAGACAAGATCATGAAGATGTTCCTTTCGATCATATACCTCACAAATTCTTGTAAACTTTAAGATTATTCCTGAAAATCAAATGGTCGGAGCTTTAAGTCGGATTTGTTTAGCAAAATTGAGTTAGGAAAGCATAAATGTCACGAACACAGCGATTTCTTCCAACAAATTTTCTTTTTTTTTTACACTTGTATAATTACATCAACACCAAACATACATTTTTGTGTAGTTCACTATTACAGTTATGCCTACCGAATGACCTGAGATATCTTAATTTTCTAATAAATCATTGTAAACTTTTTGTCATCCAAAAAAAAAAATTCTGATATATTCGACGGCAAATTAGTATCTTGTTTTATTGCTTCTTCTACAGAATATCTTCAGAAGAGGTCTAGATTCATTTTTTTGGACTCTTCACAAGAAGACATTCTGGAGATGTACAGAAGAGATCAATAATACACGCCCCAGTTGTTATATCTTGTACCACTTAAATGTTCATGGCCGAATGGTTCAGTATGGTTACTTGCTCAACAGGCTATTTTTGAATAGTCATATCTTAAAATCACATGCCGACTTAAATGTCTAATCAATCAATATTTGGTAAACCCGTCAACAATGGCAACTACATATTAAACAAATCGCGTGGTTTTTTTTTTCAAATTGAAAAGGGGAATGTCCAGATAATCAGGGCATTTATAAATCAACGTAAAGACAGTTCAGGTATTTCACATCCCATCTTGTACGGTAATATTCTATACAAAGCAAAAAATCGCCATTTACCTCAAAAGCTAACCAATCATTTAAACAGACTTATTCAGAAGGGATATACTTACGATAATGTTGTCAGGTTATTAAAGTTGGCATTTTTTAATCAATATTATTTCACTCATAGGGTCATTGCATTGGAAATAAACACATTTATCCTCAAACTGTTTGTGGACATAATACGGGTTATCACAGTCTGTATAGTATCCGGCTGGGATCGTGCTTTTTCGAGTAATTTGATCGTGTTTTTTTTTCGAGTGAATATGATCAAAATGTAAACAAACAGACTTCGTTTCTGGAACTTACACAAAAATGGTAGAACATTAGATAAGTGATCAATGAAGGTAAATTTGTATTTGTTGAAAAAGGATATTATCAACCCTACAATCGATTTCCTTTAAATTAAATTTTAATGTGCGTATTGCTGTTTGTTTGTTTATTCGAAATTAGCTAGAAGTAAAGGAAGAGGGTTGAGATCTCATATCATCTCAAAATATGTTTAACCCAACCGCATGTTTGCGCCTGTGCCAAGTCAGGAACCTCTGGCATTTGTTTGTCTTATATGTTTTTTTTTTCTTTCAAATTTTGGTATATTTACATGTTCGGAGATTAGTGTGACGTCTGTTTTCGCTGAACTAGTATTCATTATTGTTTAGGGGTCAGCTGAAGCCCGCCTCCGGGTGCGGGATTTTCTCGCTGTGTTGAAGACCCATTGGTGGCAGTGGGCTGTTTTCTGCTGTTTGGTCTTGTTGTTGTCTCTTTGATGCATTCCCCGTTTCAATTCTCAATGTTATTTACTTACAAGCGTCATTTTCCAAGGTAAAACTGTGCCAAAGTTTTCTAAGATAGAACCTTCAGAATCTGTTCTCGGATAGAATTTGACGAAATTGCTCGATGTTAGAATTTTCATAACCTGTTCTAGGATAAAATAGCCTTTCAAGAATAGAACTGTTCAATTGTTTCAAGGTAGAACAGCAAAACTGTTTAAAACTTTGATCAAAGGTGACAGGACAACTGATCTATAGACTGTCATTGCTCAGTTCCCTCTGACAAAGAAAACTTTCAAAAACCTGCTCTGGCGAAAAATTTGCAGAACATGTTCTAAGGAAGAACGTTTTAAATTACGTTTATTAAAGAAGAATTCTGTTTAACATGAATGTGTTAACAAACATATTTGCTTTCATCTGCATATAATGAATCAGGTAAAATATTTGAAATCAATAATGACCCTTGCATTTTCTCTCTGTGAAATATTTGATACCTGAGATTTTTTTATTTAAAATACTATGGCATGTTAAAAAGTTGTTAAGTAAAAGTATTTGTATATAATTTGATGTAATAAGTCTTCCGAATGTCAGCACATAGACACAACTTTTTTATGTGACCGTGACGTCATCAACGTTTTTTCATAATTTACTACTAGAAAATGGAATTTAGAATTAAATTATAAGGAATGACTGTGATATTTTTTTTCAGTCTATTCAGAATAACCTCACAAGTGTGGTGACCACTTTAACATAACACGCTATGCGATATATTCAGTGTGTACCACATTTTTTATGCTATTTCTTCATAGACAGAAAACATATTACAGTATTTCCTTAAATGCATATACTAGTACAAAATGTATATGCGACTGTCATACAAGTGAGAGGTTTAGCTAGCCATAAAACCAGGTTTAAGCCACTATTTTCTACATAATAATTGCCTGGGAATATGACAGTTGTTATCCATTCGTTTGATGTGTTTGAGCTTTTGATTTTGCCATTTGTTTATGGACTTTCCGTTTTGAATTTTCCTCGGAGCTTGGTATTATTGTTATTTTACTTTATACTAGTGTTTTAGCAGTAGAGGAAATGTGTTTGTTACATTTCAGTTAGTAGTACCTAAATACTATCCATCTTTTAATACACTTTTGAATTACACAATGACAATATCATTTCAAATGGCAGTGTTATAATACCTGAGTTCACCTGATTGATAATTATGCCATTATACAGCCTTATATCATGAAATAATTGTGTTTGCCTAGTATTATGTAAATATTGTATATGTTAGTAGACATTGGCGGAAACTGTCATACGCTTACAGGTAGATTTTAAATCGTGGGACTTTGTGCAAAAATAAACTATGGTTCCAACCAAATGCTAACTTCTGTGATGTTTTTCTGTACTGGGACAACGGGATTTTAAAGAAATATATAGTGATATGCACATATTAATTATTCAACATTGTGATATCAGGCTGAATATGTTGTAAATGTACAGAGTATGATAGAATGAAACAACCTGGACCCGTATCCTTAGTACATGTGAACGCGTAAGTTAAGGAAAATCCGCCCTTTTTACCTTAGTGGTATGCATACAAATCTTTAACTAAGTATCTCCTTAGTAAAATCTTAGTTGTTCTAAGTCACGCCAACAAAACTTAGTGGTATCCATAAAACCTCTTATTCAAAATAACCCTCAAGATTATACTTAAGTCTAAGTTACCTTAAATTTACAAAAATAGTTAAAAATCAGTCGAAAGTATGCGTTTTTTTGCAGAACATTAATAGATTGACTACCATTAAATTGATAAATAATTATATCAGTAATATATTGTTTGTTTATTGCTAAATATTAACGACCATTGTAATTTTGCTTAAAATCACGTATAATTAAGAAATCAAGAGATAGCATAGGGTAGTTATATAACTTCAATCTACACTTATTTCTCAATCTCGTTATTGTGTATACCGAAAAATACTCAGCTTTATACGCATGTAATTCATGCTATTATTTTTCTTTTGATTACTCTGTTCGTGCATGTTTTCTCAAACAACTTTGAACGTTATATTGTTAAAATACACCGATTGGTATCAATTGTAACCGTTAGTAAAAACAGTATGAAGTGTGGTGATTTTGTGTCTCAAGTAAGATCGTTTACCTTAGTTACAATTCAGTAGAAGCCTTATTTTATGTATTTGTATATACTTTAATAAAACATGAATAAATGAGATATGTGGCGGGTAAACCTTGGGTCAGGTCAAATGTGAAGGGCTGTTTCAAATGAAACTCTAATACGAGTAATGAGGCACTTTGAAAGAGCACCCCTCCTTCCAGAATGGTACGGCTACCATTGTGGTATATAAGCAGGAGCGAATCCTTGCGATTGGTCATTCGTCTGAAGTCTTCGAAGACGATGGCCATGCTTCGTACGGTACGTGATTATTAGAGATAGGATATTTGAGATCGTTGTCACTTATATAAGATACTTTTACCTCAAATGTAATAAAGTACAGGTTTGTGCCTGTTAGTATTCTCTAATATGGAATTGCATTCATGATCGTAATGCAACAAAGGACAAGGTTGGTGTCTGTTCTTTATGACTTGTACAACCTGTAGTTTCTCAAGTATAAATTTCCCGTATAATACAAGCTGTAGCTTGTAGGGCACAAACATGTGCCATTAGGACAAGTCGTAGCTTGGAAGGTACTAAATTGTACCATTACGACAAGTGTGTCCCTGACCAAGGACAAGTTGGTGGTGTGTGTACAAATTTGTATCATGTGTATATATTTTAAAATGGAATGATTTATGTATAGATAAATTTAATTGTTGAAGCCAGATCAGTTGTACATATTTTAGTTCATTGATGTCAATTGATAAATAAAGTTTACTTGTTCAATATTATGTAAATATAAAACATTTTGGATGCAGTAACAAACTGGTAACGAACCTATTCTAAAATAGAAATAGACACGCTTACCCTGTGTGCACATTAAAGAATCAAGGAAAAGATGAGGATCTTGAGGCATGCAAAATCCTGGTTTCTGGTGGGGGGAGGAGGGAGGCATCAGTTTAAGTTTCAATTATTTAGTTTTATTCTTAAGATACAGTAAGGATTCTACTTCGTCAAAATTATCTTCCCATTACGCCAGTGTAGGGATGACGCGCTGCCAATTTAGCTGTTGTAAACCGATAAATTTATCCACATAGCCCCATAACAATTCTTATATGCCAGTTGTATTTTAAACTACAAATGTATTTACTATCTTTTGAGTATCATTTAATGTACTTTTCTGTTTTTAGGCAACTGAAAACTATTGTCTGATTGGTTGTCAGGTTGAATTTTCGAAAGTTCAAAAACATTTAAAAATGTTCTAATTAGATATTTCATGGAAGAGCAGACCAAATATTTTAGGAGGATGAAGGCTAATAACCCAAGATAACACACCAAAAAATGTAGTTTTGTTTTTTTAAGATATGCATTTTCAAGATCCACTTGTAAAGTCTGTCGTCAAGTACTTTTAGTAAAAATTTGTTATTCAAACACTTGTAATCTGTTGTTATGACTCATTAGAAAGGTATTTCACTTGACCCATATATTTCATTTTTTAGTGCTGTGAATTTTTGATAATATTAAATCAACCTGCAGCCCAAATATATAAAAAAATTGAGTCTGAAGCGAGATGTGTATCAAATGGTTTTGCTTTATACGTTTTCAATATTCAACTCAAACACGCTCGAACATAAAAAGGTGGACTCGAAATTCTCTTATCGATGAATAAATAAAAGCAACAGTAGTATACCGCTGTTCAAAAGTCATAAATCGATTGAGAGAAAACAAATCGGGGTTACTAACTAAAACCGATGGAAACACACCAACTATAAGAGGAAAACAAAGGAACAACAGAAACACTGAAGTGCAACAAACACAAACGCCAAAATACATAGAAACGAACTATTTGATTACAACTGCCATATTCCTGACTTGGTACAGGACATTTAAAAAAAACATTGAAATTATTGCCCATTTTTAGGATTTAAACTGTCGCCGGAGGCAGAGGTGCAAATTAATGCTTTACAAAGTTAATCCATTATCTTTCTGTGACATTATTTATGGCGGAATTTATGCTTTTGCACATACAAAAACACTAGTAATTGCACCTACCGAAAATCAACTGTTTTATAAAAAATTGTGTTTAATTTAAAAGTTTACAAATATCTCGAAGCTCCATACTATAATTTAAGTAAAAACACGTATAAAGATGCAAACAATCCTGAATTATGCACCTTTATTTAACTTTTTAAACCCCATAGACACAGATGTAAACAATTCAAATATACCAATGTGTACCATCTATTTTACCTTCTCTCACAAGAGTTCAATTTCTTTTGTTTAATTTCAACTGGGTATCTGCCTGCTGTAGGGCAAATCTTTCTGGAATTTGTCGCAGTTACTGGGACAAAGTTTTAAGACCTATCCCATGGAATTCGAAATTTATATAATGTATTTATGATACTAAACCGTATTAAATTATTTTGCATTATTCCTTATACATGTATATTCAGTGATATATTGCTGTTAACTAAAATATTGCAAATTTCAATTTTGAATAGAGGGAAGACTTTTACCTAAATAAATTATTGTATTACATTGGTTGCTATGAATTACCGTGATTTCCCAGTGAAATAAAAACCGATAATTTCGCAAGTGAAGTAAACTCGGTTATTTCACTCCTCTGACGTCATATAAAATAGCTGTTGTAAAGACGTTGTCGATTACGTCGCATCAAAACAAATAGTGAATGTGTAGAAAAAGATATAGTTCCTTACATTTTCTACTTCCATTAAAAAGCCCATTGTCAATGTAATAAAAAGAATAACTAATCAAAGAATTCAAATATCGAAAAATATTCAACGAGTGACCGAACAACACATTAATTCACGAATGTTAGGAAAAAGACCCATATATATAAAATATGAAACAATCCAATTGTGAAAATTAACCAGCACGGCCTAATTTCTAACAAAACAATTTACGAAAAATAAATATAACAGTCATGAACCAACGACAATCATTGAACTACAGGCTCCTGACTTGGGACAGAAACATTAAGAATGTGCCGGGGTTATACATGTTTGTGAGCCCTCATACCTCCCTTAACAAAAAATAGTGATGTAACAGCACAACATAAGAACAAACTTAAGAAGAAAAAGACTTAACACATCAGATCGATACAAAGCTGAAAAACAAAAACACAGACCGGACGTGGCAGGGTATTTATACATTCATCATCCCTAACAACGAAAAAATAGGCACAGATCTGAGAGAACTCGCAGTTACTGAGAGCTAGTTTAAACCAAATTACAACTACTAAATTAATCATGTATCTTAGACTAAAATATCAATCAGATATAGGGGGAAGGTTGAGATCTCACAAAACATGTTTAACCCAGCCGCATTTTTGCGCCTGTCCCAAGTCAGGAGCCTCTGGCCTTTGTTAGTCTTGTATGTTTTTTTTTAATTTTAGTTCCTTTATATGTTTTGGAGTTTAGTGGACGTCCGTTTTCACTGAACCAGTACACAATACTATTTAGGGGCCAGCTGAGGACCACCTCCGGGTGCGGGATTTTCTCGCTGCGTTGAAGACCCATTGGTGGAATTCGGCTGTTATCTGCTCTTTGGTCGGATTGTTGTCTCTTTGACATATTTCCCATTTCCATTCTCAATTTTATGTAATTTTATCTGTTATTGGAAAGCTAGGTCGTCCTCCATTGCATATTAACATTATTTGTTCTATTCTTAAATTATTACAAAGAATAAACTGTTTAGAGTACTGTCATTTAGTGTAAAGACTCTTATTCTTATTCATCCAACATCCAATGGATTAAGCGTAAAGACGTCATTAGCAGTCAGAGAAAAACAGGACCTTGTGCAATGCCAAAATATAGGTATCGACTGATTGTAGTACAGTGAAAAATGAATATGTGTATTAAAATAGTATTTAGTATTTTTTGTCATTACATTGTTGAATTGGTAACATTTTAGAATAAGTTTACTTAACGGATTGATAAGTTTACCCGGATCGTATATAAATTTCCAGACTCGATAAATACGATCACTGTAAAATTTAGAATGTGTTATTCTGTTTGAAATAAGTTTTTTATAGGTACAGGCTTACTTGCAAACCAAAACTTTGTATCTACTTAATAATTTGTCAATATAATGGAATTTTATGCGACTGTTATACAAATGAGAGGTTTAGCTAGCTATATAACCAGGTTAAACCCACCATTTTCTACATAAGAAAATGCATGTACCAAGTCAGGAATATGACAGTTGTTATCCATTCGTTTAATGTGTTTGAGCTTTTGATTGCGAACTTTCCGTTTCAAATTGGCCTCGGAATTCGGTATTTTTGTTATTTTACTTTTTAGTAAAGGTTTTAAGTTATTTGTTGTAATGAAATCCCTGACTTAATATCTTATCAGTAATACATAGATTACGCACATTGAAATCCAAAACGTCACTACAGACACGGGCATAGCGAACGACTTGGGATATACAAATACCGTAAGACGGTGCCTAAGGAACATAACCGATCAAAAGAGGAAAATAGTTATCAATGATATATAATTTAAATTATTCGTCATATTTTGTTGAAGGGGAATGTGTCAAAGAGACAACAACCCGACCATAGAGCAGACAACAGCCGAAGGCCACCAATGGGTCTTCAATGCAGCGAGAATAAAACTATCTATCGTTCAAAATTAAAAAAAAAACAACATGTCAAACCGGATATAAGTTCTTTAGTGTGTGTAATTTTTATCTTAAGGATGTTCGGTCCTCTGTATCAAATTAACAAGGTCTTTTAAGACTGTTATAGAGGGATAGAATATGAATAAGGGAGCCTAAAAATTAGAAAAAAAATACAGGTCCGTGTTTTAGTTTTTGAGATAAAATCAATTAAAAATTTGGCGAGAAATAGTTCTCTCTAGACTTTTCATTCATTTAACATTGACACGTTTTTCCTTTCAAAAGTTATGAAAAAATAAACAAGGATTTTATAAAAAAAAATGACTTTTAAAACTTTTTACAATAAAATTATGAAATGAAAAGAAGAGGTCAGTGGGCAAAATTGTTATTAGCAATACATTGATAAAACTAGAGGATTCCGAATATCTGACAAAAAGTAAAAAAAAGAGTAGTGAACTCAATTAATTATGGACGTTTTCTTTCACGATGTCGATAAAACTTTCGAATGAACATGGGTGAGTCTGGACTACTCAAAACATGAGTAGGTATACACCTGATCTGAGACCGAATAATACTATACAGTGCACTTTTGTCTGTGCTCATGTCATCACAAAGTGTATCTGAAAAAATCATTCGTCTATTACAAGGGAGAAAAGGTGTAAGCTATATCAATGAGAAGACATTGTTTGAAAACAACATTAAAATCGTTGGTGCATAATTATGTTACTAAAAATCGGTTTATATAAATGCTTACTTGATATCATTATGTTATTCCCTGTAATCTTGTATAGATATATTGAGAAAATTTTGTAAACACCATATTGTGCTGTTTTAAAATGAAAGGTTTAAGCTAGTCCTATGTTAAGTTGGCATTTGATAAAGCTAGTTGATTATTCGAATATATATACAAACAAATGTCACATACTTACTACGTTTTTCTGGAGAAAATGTGTAATTAGACGAATCTCCATTTGAATTATCGCATTTCCAATTTCCCGCATGATTACTGGATACTGGATAAAATTCAACAGTTATTCCCGTTATACTTGGACTAAACGTAACATTGTTATCTGATGCAGGAGAACAAACACTAGGTAAACATGTTGATCGACTTGTTCCGTCTTTTGATATTACGGCAGAACCCGTAAACGGTGGTGTTATAATAAATGTGAGTGTTAATGTATCACCATGGTATGATTCACCACTTGTTGAATACACTACGGCACCTAAAATAGAATGACAGTTGTAATTATAATAAAAAAAAAATCAAACGGAAACAAATATGTTATTAACCCAAACTGATGGATTTTCATGAATTCCAGTTGAAGCTTGATCACAGCCTAATGCCAAAACTCTGTTCGAAACAGAAAATCCGGCATTTTGGTTTCTTTGGTTAGTATGAGTACGATAGGCTTGGAGTTGTACTGCACATTGTTGTGAGTAAAGGGCCCGGTCCGTTTCCAGTGTAAGCGTCTTTACTTTACATGCATCTTCCGCCAAGGGATTTCACACTGTCAAAATGTCATAATAAAGAACAGGACACAATCGGTAAATTTACAAATCAGACGACTCTATTAGTATCTACAGATCTAAGATCTCGATAACATGTTGCTAGTGAGATGAGACACCGACACATCGTGTCGGTCAACTAATTCCTGATGGTGACCACAAAATATATGTAATGTCGATTTCAGTAATTCATCCTCTTAACCCTGTCGGAATAGTTGTGGTGTAAGAAGCACAACCATGTTAAAAAAGTCCTTCCTTATTTTTTTCAAGAAGATATATGCTCTTTTGAATTTAGACTTGTGTTGCTCTCATGTTATTTTTTAAACACTCCACACTGATGTCACAAAATTGCTGATTTCCAATACAAAAATATATTTATAATAAAAAAAGAACTACTGGACTTATTTTGTTTAGAATACCAATCCATACTGAGTTATATAAAATACTAATTGCAATACATCTTATCAGTGTTAACTCTAAAAAAAAAGAAGAAATATTTTTCTGTTTTTGTGCATGCCGAAATATTCAAATAAACTTTTAATAAATTCATATTGCTTACGTTTTTTCCATTAAAGATCAGGCCTTGTGTACCAAAATTAATGAGTTTCAATAAAGTAAATGTCACTCTTATATATTGTAGACAAGATGTTTAGAAACCTTAGACTGGTATTGCTCACATTTTATATAAGACAATCCATCACGATGTACCAAAAATACTGATTGCGAATACAGTTAATATAAAAAAAAAAGAATTAGAGACAAAAATAGAATTCTTCATTGATTTAAACTAGAGTTTTAGTAACCATAGACTGTGAAATGGCTTACTTGTAAGAATATTGAAATATCACGATAACATTATGGCATACATTATTTCAATTTTTTTTAACATTTCTTACGAATTAAAACAAGTATATTTCTTTGCTTTAGAAAAAAAAAGTCTGTCAATCTTATTCGAATAAGCAAAAATTGCAATTGCTCCCTTTAATGATTTTTCAATTTTACTTTAAAATTGAAATATGAAATAATGTTCCAATTTGAAGTATTTTTCAGTTTGACATTATGAATTTAAAAAAAGACAAATGCTCCATTTGTTTTTCATTTTTCTTGGTAAAATTTGAAATTGAAAAATGCTCCCATCTACATTATTTCTAATTTGTTTATACGTAGAATACATTGGACTTTGTTTCAACATAGGTTTTCAATTTTATATTGTCGACAATATTTTTGAAATTCTCCATTGTTTCTCTTTTTCCTATTTTCGGTTCTTTAGGTTAACAATTTGAGGACTGTTGAAGGATAAATACGCGTGCACAGTGTGTGATATCCAGTAGACTTGTTTTAAATCGCTATTGAAAGGTAATATAAAAATGCAAAAACGTCTCTGAAACATGTTTTCATATTGCTGTCAGAACTTGAAAATGAACAATATAAATTAAACTCAATGAATAAACATCTATATATTTTTCTATTTTACAAAACAAATTCGAAAATTTAAATTCTCAAACAGGAACATTTTCATATTAGTGATAATTTTTGAATCTTAACAAATAAACCATAATGCAACGTTAACATTTTCAATTTTTATCAAAAGATCTAAAATGAAAAAAAAGGCTGTTCTTGTGAGTCGTCTTATTTTAGTTGAAATTGAAACAGATAATGCGAGGTTTATCGAGGCAAATTTCAGTTTGTAAAACCTTGCAATAATGGCGAGGAATAGTTTTGTTACTTTCTTCAATGAAAAATGAAAAAGCCTCATGAATGTTCATTGTGTAAATTTGTTTTTTTCTGTAGAAAACAAATCGATGATTGGAAAATTTCACCTATATTTTTTTCAATTTGTGTATCAATGTTAAGAAATGGAATTGATCAACAACAATAACAATTTTACTTCTTTTCGAAATCTCTAGCTATAAAACAAATTCTGAGAATTTTTCAAACCCCTAGCATTTCATGTATATTAAAGAAAGCTTTTTAGTGTAGGTAAACTTTTGTGTTTCTTTGTGCATCAGATTACAGCATAGACATTCTTTCACATTTACCAGTTACACTTGTACTTAGGGAGGTGTCTAAACATACTTATAATTGATAAATTAAAACGAATAAATATGGTCATAAATTCCGTTCAATGTATCCATTGTTCATGTTGCAAAAAATGCTCCTATTCGACATGCCCTTATTTTTCCGTGACAGTCCTGCTTTTTCCAGTTCTTACATATTTATTGATGATTTGTTTCTTCTACAAATGTATGGACTTTTTGTCACTGGACAATAATCATGCAAACTACAGTTAACCAACTACAACATATTCAAGGGGTTACTACTATGCATGGGCATGTACGAAATACATTAAAAAATCAAATAAATTTAATGTTGTAAAAAAATCTTTTAAAATTTTTTGCAATATTTAATCTTTCTTTTTCAAAATGTATTGCAAAACAATCCTCTTTGCAGAACATTTTTCTGTTTCTGTGTGTTCGATTAATTGGATTGTATAACGTTCAGTGAAAATTTTATAAATGGAGAGTTCACAATAAAGAATCAAAAATCATCACTTAAGTTTCACGAATAAATTGACAAACACGTAAAATTACTAGACGGCAAAGTGCTGTCGGACCGAACAAAGATGACTGAAAATTTATGAAAACAATCCTTATTCACACGAGGCAAACATTATACACATGTTCACTCCTATTTTGTAGTACTGGTATTTGTAGGGACAATCTGGTTTACATGTTAATGAATTGGTTGATGTATACTAACGTCCATTGGCAAACGATCTGTGCAAATTTAGCAATAAAATAGATTAACAATTAATACAATTGGTAGGTCGACCATGATTGGTGGCCTTTTTTTCTATCATAGAAAAAAGTAGCAAATTTTACATGCATATGCAGGACGACAAGAGAGGCAGAAGATACTAAAGGGACATTTTAACTCATAAGTCTAAAATAAACTGACAACGCCATGGCTAAAAAAGAAACAGACAAACAGACAAACAACAGTACACAAAGCACAACGTAGAAAATCAAGACTGAGCAACACCAACCCCAACAAAACCTGGGGTGATCGCAGGTGTTCAGGAAGGGTAAACAGATCCTGATCCACATTCTCATGTTAGTAAGAACCCGGTAATAATTATGTTGGACAAACTATTAACATTCAATACAATAGGCAGTTTCTGCAATCTGAGATGCCATAAATGAGGCTAATGGTTACAATGGTATGCTAAAGATTGACAATGACGGTCGGTTGAAAACAAAACTTTACGACACGAAGAGATGATTTTAGCTTCCCAATTGTAAACTTTCCATTTCTATGTAACAACATATATGACGGATATGTTCCAATCAACTACAATCACGTCCTCTTTCCCACGAATGTGACCTACCTAATTAGACTTATCAACAGGTTTGCACTTACATGAGCAAGACGACGGGTGCCATATATGGAGAAGGATCTGCTTACCCTTCCGTAGCACCCAAGATCACGCCCAGTTTTTGTTGGGGTTCGTGTTGCTCATTCTGTGGTTTTCTATGTTGTTTTATGTACTGTTGTTCATCTGTTTGTCTTTTTTTTCCATGGCGTTGTCAGTTTATTTTTTACTTTTGAGTTTAAATGTCCCTTTGGTATCCTTCACCTCTCTTGTAATAGGCAGATAAATGTTGCCTTTTAACGTGCCACCTACAAACACTCTTTATTAAAGAGTAATTACTATAAATGGCGAAAGATACCAAACGGACATTCAAACTCTTTACTTGAAGAGAAAATGACAACGACTTGACAAAAAAAGAAAAACGATGACAAGTCAACAACATATAAAACTAAAGACTAAGAAATACGTATCCTACCAAAAACCGGGGACGATATCAAGCGCTCCAGAAATGTAGGTGGTATTTCTCCGAGTGTGTTCTTTAACGTACAGAGAGCGTGACATTTTAGCTTCATGATCATATGGCATCGGATTTAACGTCCCCATTTTGAACGGATGAAGCTGCATATTTATACACCTCACACATTCAAATGGGACGCCAAACTTTAGCAAGGGTTTATTGTCGGAGGGAAGGTGTCCAGAGATGACAATATATTTATAACCGAGTCAATCCTTGGAGTTTGAATAAAGGAGATGAGAGGTATACTTAATGAGACAACCATGCAACGATACAGAAAAATATAGACGTCTAGAGGCAACATACCGTCTTTTATAAAGGATGGTGCCTATACAGAATGTCAAGCTAGAAACATCCCCATGACTAATAAATTAAGCAGTTAGTTTGTAGGGGAACTAGCTTCAAATTCATGTTCACCGATTTGAATCAAATTCTCTAATGTGCTTTATTACACACTTAAAAGAATATCCAAAGTACAAAAAGTTTAAAAGGAAAAATTATCAATTGATAATAAATTTTATAATGTATAAGAATTTCGTGCCTATTTTAGACTAGCCGCCATTTAATTATCCATCCAAGTGACCACCGAAACTGCTGATGGTCATATATATCATTTTTGGACAAAATGTAACCAAAAGGACTGCTAATAACGACATATTATTGGAACATATCCAACTTTTATAAATGTTTGAAACAAAAACAAAATCATATTTCGATTCTTTCTCCAATTCGTAATTAATGCCCCTTTACCATTAACGATAGGCTGACAGGCACAAGAATGTTTTGTAGGGTTGACATATTTCTTTGTCTATTTGCTATATCGATCAGTTGAAATTCAAATGGTAAATCAAAGAAAAATATAAAAATCAATACAAGAAAAAAAAAACACTTCACTTTACAGTAACTTATAATTAAATACAATACTAACACAAGTATAAGCAACAGCAATAAGCCATCTCTTTCATAGATTTATCGCAGTTACTAAGGAGAGCCTTCTGTATCCAAACTAATGATATCATTAGAAACTACACTTTACTATCGGTCGCAGATTTCAGAGTTATTCTTTGAAAAAAAATGCCTTCATTTAAAATTTGAGAATGGAAATGGGGACTGTGTCAAAGAGACAACAACCCGACTATAGAGCATTTGTATATATTTGTATATTTGTATATTCTTTATATTTTTGACAGTTTGTTCGTCAGTAAAGGTTAAATGATAAGTTACCATTATAAAAAAAGTCAGAGATCTTAACAACACTATGTGTTAGGAGGTTTTTAAATGTCGCAATAAACTGATCATTACTTTCCATCTGCCTTGCAACAAGGAGCATATAAAGGTAGTGATATTTAGAGCAAATCACAAGCAACCAACATTTCCTTTACTCTGCAAAGTGGTACTCGTTTTGATTATTTTTCACATAAATAATTGTGTTCTCTTTTAATTGCACATTCCAATTTTTTCCAAATCTAACTATTGAAATAAAACAAAACATTAATAAATTAGTTTGCAGCAGACAACTCAAACTGTTATCATAAGAATTGCTAAAATTAACTTAATATTAATTATCAGGCACTGTATTATCTGCACTGCATATGACACCGTATATGCGTGTGTATATTACGCATTTTGTGTTATGACAAAAATAAAATAAATAAAACAAAAAAATATTGCTCATTGAACTTGTACCAATTTGACGCTGCTACTCACTAATAGGTTTCATAACGAGCGAAATTGTTATATCGATTGAGATCAACTTCAACTATGTAATTTCAATAGACCAATAAACTTTGGCGTAAAATGTTTCCATCGGAGGTTTTTAGACAGTTATTATAAAAATAAGGAGATGTTTTATGATTGACAATGCGCAAAGAATTAACCAGATACAAAATGTAGTAAATTTAAATTATTCGCTTCACAATAGTATCAGATTTGACAGATTAGAGATGTTCCTGTGAAAACTATGTCTTTTGTATATTATTAAACACATTGTATATGTCAATTGTCATGGATAACAAATGTCTGTTGTGACCTTTGGAAGTTAGTATTGACCTTTCTGGTAACATTGAAAGTTGTTCATAATTATATATTGCATTGCAAGATAGACCTTCAAATTTCACATGTTTTCGTCTCAGTCATTCATATCATTCTCAATTGAGTGTTATTCGAGAAAGATGTGTTAATGCAGGAAATAGATGCACACATAAAAGAATTCATTCTATCATATTTGTTTTTCTGTTTTGTTGTTTTTTGGGTTTTTTTTTTTGTGTGTGCATCAATTATGCTGTTTCTTTTCTCTTTTGAATTTTTCACGATTTGTAATGTTTGCTGGTTTTAGTTTTTCTTCATTATTGAAGTTATGCTTTTTGTAAAAAAAACACGCATACCATTGATGAGATGTGTATTCAGCAAAACCAGTACGATAAAAGTAGCTTTGTTCTCGGTTAATTTAGATGACTCCATCTTAATGTGTCCAATCTAAAATTAAAAAGAAAACGAAAAAACAGAAATGAGCATTTAATACAATTTTAATCTTTATATTTCCGATATCAGTTCATTTGAGATTATTATTTGTAAACAAAGCATACACAACATCGTGACGCATTGTCGAACAAGACTTTGTTATCAAGTATCTAGAAGATAATCAATTCGAAACTTTCGAGAACCCATGCGAGTTTATTCTTTTATTCTTTGGTTTTTAATTTCTAAAACAATGCATATTTGGAAATCGATTATTTTTTATTTGTTTTCAACTGGAAATACGTCGTTCATATATAAGAAGTTGATATTCTTAACTGTTATGCAAACTGCAATTGCAAATTGAATAAGGTTGTGTAGCACAACAGGACATCTTCAGTACCATCAGATTGTTATTGTGTCTACTTGTTTTTCCTTTTTATTGTACGCAAGAGTGTAAAATCCAAAGATTGACCACATCATTAATTTATTTACATTTATTAATTATATGTGTATATTGGACCATACCATAATACACGTGTTACTAATAGATGTGAACGAATGTCTATTTTGTAGCCTTATGCACAAAGAAATACATATTTTACCTACACAACAAAACTTTCTTTGATGTACTAGAATTGCTAGAGGTCAGAAACTTTTAAACTAGTTTAATTCATCATGATGGGTTTATATGTACATGTACCCTATCTTGGCAAAGAAATAATAATAATGATTTAAGACAGAATATTAAAAAGTAAAATCACAAAAATACTGAACTCCGAGGAAAATTCAAAACGGAAAATCCCTAATCAAATGGCAAAATCAAAAGCTCAAACACATCGAACGAATGGACAACAACTGCCATATTTCTGACTTGGTACAGGCATTTTCTTATGTAGAAAATGGTGGATTAAACCTGGTTTGATAGCTATATAAACCTCTCACTAGTATCACAGTCGCATAAAATTCCATCACATTGACAACGATGTGTGAACAAAATAAACAGACATAATAGGTAAAAATGTTAAAAATATGGGTACAACAGTCAACATTGTGTTATTATCTTAATCATTATAAAACAAACAAATATATAAAAAAACATTTACCCTGGCACAATAACACAATGACGGGATGCACCAGTTCAGAGGTCATGTGTAACATAGAAACACATAGGCATATAGACAAAGCATATTAGCAAAAATGAAACATAAGAATACAAAAATTATCATAGAACAATAACACAATGACAGGATGTATAAGTACAGAGCTACGTCAAATGGATACCACCAAAAACAGACTAAACAATAAAAGTAATATTCATAAAGACAAATAAAAAAATACCATAACACGTTATTAAGACGATAAACAACGTCAGTACCCAGAATCTATACTTCAAGACCATCGTTTATTATTTGTGAAGTTGATACGGAATATTTATCAACAATTAAGCAAGGTCTTGGTACCTTCCGATGAACTTTTTTAGAAAAAGGACGAGACGTTCTTTGACATACCCCTGGTTCATCAATTTTCTGCACAGAAACCGGTGACGTTTTACAAAGTCTGAGTAGTTGCTGCATGCTCTTAAATACCGAATAAGTTGGGAAATGTATATCCCATATGCAGGTGAAGTTGGTATATTGCTACTTAGGTGGGGGAAATTGAAAATTTCAAAATTAAAATCGTCCCGTTTGTCATAGATGCTGGTACTGAGATGACCGTGTATGTCAAAATCGAGGTTTAAGTCTAAATATGAGGCGAGACGTGTCTGTTGTTTCTTTAATTTCTAGTTCTGGGGGATATATTAATGGAACCCAATCAGAAAAGTTTGGATTGTTAATGGAAAGAACATCATCAATATATCTGAATGTGAAATTAAATGACCTGTTTCTTTGATCTTCTTGTTTTTGCAGGTGTGTGACGGAACTCCGATTCATATGAAAATAAGAACAAACTTATAGCATATGCTACCATTTTTATGTTGAAAATCATTATGAATTATTTCTTTAAGACGATTTTTCAATTTCACACGGGGAATGGTGGTATACAGGGTTGAAAAATCTAAAGTTTTGATAGAACTAATTTCAGAAAAAGATCGTGATTTAACTTGTTGTTTGCACCGTTAAGGGGAAGGTCATATTTTCAAATTAAAGTGCTTCTAATTCCAGTTAGTCAATTGATCTATACCACATGCTATTTTTTAATGATTCACATACATAGGTTACATGAACAGGTTGTTTTGTTATTGAGAAATATAATGTGATGCTTACAATGCAACTTGCAATTTAACACAACCTTTGACAGTGTATGTCATTAATTACAAATTACAATATCTGACCGATGATAGATGAGGAATGTCATTTAATGAATTAATATACATTTTTTTCCGGTTGTCATAACAAATTTTGAACATAAGGTTTGTGTTCTGATACGACAGTACCTTGTTGAAAGTTTATGTGATCTGTTTTGTTTAATTTGAATCTGATGAGTTTAACACTTTTCGTTT
This sequence comes from Mytilus californianus, assembly GCF_021869535.1. Taxonomy (NCBI): domain Eukaryota; kingdom Metazoa; phylum Mollusca; class Bivalvia; order Mytilida; family Mytilidae; genus Mytilus; species Mytilus californianus. The sequence goes on along the minus strand of NW_026262717.1, from coordinate 381,108 downwards.
CACTTGGTGTTTGCAATACTGCGAATATATTAACAAACAGTTTTGTATTGCTTTTGTAATTGTTTAACATCATCTATAAATATAAATCTACTACAGTAAATAATCTTGTACAGTACTACCTGTGACATTATCTTATTAATGGTGGCCATAAAAAATATGGTCACCATGATGGCCCTAAATGTCCATCATTATACCTCCTGTTGCTTAATTAATACACAAGGTATTAATCAAAAACTAGTCAAGGATAAAGGGAAATCATGACTGCATTGAAGTGTTAAAATTATATAACTTACAGGTAAAGTGTCTCAGGTAAAATATAAGTGTTTGTCAAATTTAATAACTGATTATGACAAGAAAATTCTAAAATAAAATGAAATAATAATTATAAAACTAGTTGAACATATAGCTTCCTAACTTTTTTTTTGTAAACATTTTTTCATGACTGTTTGTTTTGATGTTATACCTTTTAAATAATTCTATCAATTTAAGTTATTTTTACATGTATTTTTTGGCAAGTGAATAATAAATGAATATCATCTTCTAATATATAATGCAAACTTTCACAATGCCTGCCTTTTTCCATTGAAAAGGTGTTTCTCAGATTAATTTTCTAAAATCAAAATTGTTTATACTTACTGCATTTAACATGATTTAACAAATGTTTAAGATGATCTTTAGGACTTATTTTAAATAAAATTTAGGCAATTCATTATTTCTCTTTTGAATAAATACATGTATATTCAAAATATTCATTACAGAAAAATTTGATAATATTTTTGTTGTCATATAAACATATTACAATTCAATCAAGTTTCTGACAAAAAAAGACAAAAACAATCATTATAATGCAAATAAAAAACAATTTTATAAGAAATCAAAGCATATGGAAAAAAGTTATTAGGTTTTGCCCTAAGTTCTAATGACTTTTTTTTATAAAGGAGCCAATATTTTAAACATGTTCCATGTTATAGAGGTTTAGCATTTCTTTTACTTTTTGTTCTTGGTTAAGGTTTTATTCATAAGATTCAAGATTTTATTCACAAACTGGTCAGAGACATAATTATGAGAAGGTAAACAATTTTCAAATAGAATATCTCTAAGTTGTTATGTTAATTTTACAAGCAATTCTATCCTTTATAGTAATTTTTATCCACCATTTTCTATTTCTAAATTATGACCACTAATTCTTTACTGAGTGAAGCATTTGAGTTTACTGTTTTCATCATAAGTTTTTATTTTATTTTCAAAAATATTCTTATTTTTTTTCTTAAAATTCATTTTTAATCAAGGGCTTTAAAGAATCTAATTCATTCAAGTCCCTGCAATTATTAACTTTATCTAAAAGGCCTGAGTTGAGTGAAATATTCTTTGCAAATGTATACCAAGAATATGTATCATGCATATGCCAGTCCTGCAGTTTCGACAATATAATACACAGAACAAAAAGTGATTTAGACGGGGCTATTCTTTTTTTAGATTTTTCAAAGGCATTTGACTCGTTAGAATGGGAATTTATGTATTGTTCATTAAAGAAATTTGGCTTTCAGAAATCTTTATTGAAGTGGATAAATACTTTATATACAGATATAAAGGGTTGTATATTAAATAATGGGTGGATTTCAAGACCCTTCAGCATTGAGCGCGGGATCCGTCAAGGGTGTCCCGCGAGTTCTATAATCTTCGTAATTGCTGTTGAAATTTTAGCCTGTAGATTAAGACAAGATAAAAAATTTAAAGGTTTTCAAATCAAACTAGATAATAAAACCCATACTCTAAAGTTAAGCCAGCTTGCAGATGACACCACTTTATTTTTAAATTCAAAACAAGAAATTTCATTAACTTTGAATATTATCGAAATTTTCGGATCACTTTCAGGCCTAAAGCTTAATCGAAATAAAACAGAGGGGATATGGCTCGGAAATTTAAAATCTTGTAAAGATAAAGTTGAAAACATTAAGTGGACACAAGGACCGATAAAAGTATTAGGAATATATTTTGGACTTAATAAAAATGAGTGTAAAAAATTAAACTTGCAAAGACAATACGAAAAATCGGAAAAAATAATTAAAGATTGGAATAAAAGAAAATTAACTATGTTAGGTAAAATAACTCTTGTTAAATCACTAATCCTACCAAATATAACCTATGTTGCATCAGTAACAGATATTGATAAAGAATATCTCGCAAAATTTAAAAAAATAATATATAGTTTTATATGGAATAATAAACCAGAAAAAATTAAAAGAGCTATAATAAGTAAAAATTATCTTGCCGGCGGACTTAAAATGATAGACATAGATAAATATATAGAATCCATAAATATTAATTGGGTAAAAAGACTCATTGATAATGAAGACTCATCACCCAATTGGAAAGTCTTACCAAAATTTTACTTAGACAAGTTTGGACAAGAATTCCTTATATTTAAAATGGACTTTAACAATATTAATCTAATCAATAAACTAAAAGAAATTGTTCCAGAATTTTACTTAAAAATAATTATATCATGGATAAACTCAAAATCTGAAAAAGAATCAAATCGACTAACATATAAGCATATCAGACAGCAACTAATATGGGGCAATAAGCATATCAAATTAAATGGTAAATGTCTTATTTTCAAAAATTGGATAAACAGCAAAATTTTATTTGTAAATGACATAATTGATGATAAAGGAAAAATTAATCAAAATAAGATTTTGGATAAACTATCTTGCCATGCTAATTGGTTTTCGGAATATTCTAAATTGATGAAAGCAATACCAAAAAAGTGGTTACAAGAGCTCATAAAAGAAGAGTCAATCAAAACAAAAGTTGCTACCGACTCCGAATTTAAATTCAAAGATAGAGAAGGAAAAATGGTACCAATAAAAATATTTTCCTCAAAAGATATCTACATCTTGCTTTTAAATAGATATTATGAGAAAGCAATAGGATTTCAAAAATGGGACAGAATTCTAAATTTAGATAACAATACAAGGAAAAGAGAACAAATGTTGTACTTCATCTTTAACTATATCCAAGATAATAAATTGAGAATGTTAAGATGGAAATTTCTACATTACATTTTACCAACCAAACAATTACTTTTCTCTTGGAAAATAACTAAAACTCCTCTATGTAATATATGTAATGTCATTGAAGATTATGATCATTACTTTCTGACATGCAAATATCTAAAATCATTTTGGGATCAAATAAAACTAATACTAGACAAACTTAAAATAGGACATCATATAATATCACTGACATCACTTTTGTATGGATATAAGATAAACGATACAAATTATTACAATATCAACGATTTTCTAACAATCGTACTTTTTACTATATATAAAGTGTATTACATATCCGAGCAGAAAACAAAACAAATTAATGTGTTTGAAATTTTTAAAGGTAAACTTTTCCAACATTACGAAATATTGACAAATAAACAAGGCAAATATAAAAACTTCTACAATTTGGTTGCAGAAAAAATTAATTGATCTTCTTAACTAAGATTTATAATATATCATAGTAATTTCTTTTTATCCTGTTATACATTATTTATTAGCAAAATTGTATGTTGTGTACTAACAAGTACTAACCTTATGAAATGCTATATACTAACGTCAACGAGACCGGGATAAGGTACCGGTACTTTATGTATCTCTAACAAATGTACATTTCAAATAAAATTATACACTGAAAAAAAAAAAAACAAAAAAAACAAAAAAAAAAAAACAAAAAAAAAAAAACAAAAAAAAAAAAAAAAACAAAAAGTGATTTAATTAATAGACCATAAAAATGTCACAATCTATATAGAAGTGTATTTTATTTTTTCTGGATACAAATTTTGCCTGTTAACTGATAAAATTAGCAAAACTGAAGATAACATATTTGTTTCAAAAAGGAAGACAATTTTTTCTTAAAATAATTTCTTTTCATAAGATTTACTTTATTCAGATCAATATAGAGATAAGAACATTTTTCATTATGAATAGCATATGTCAAAATTTGATGATAACTAGGTAGCCATTTGGAAAATTTTAAGTCTCTAGTGATTCTTCGTGCACAACTCCAGTTTTGAGATTTGGAAATATATAAAAGATAAACAAAAATAGTTTATTCCTATACCATATAATGATATTTTTAGTTTTCCCGAGTAATAATCATGAAAATAAATTGTACAACTTTGTTGACAAAATTTATTGTAAAAGGATTGATATTCATGATATTGATATTATATTATCAATGATTATTTTAATTAGTTAAGAAACAGGCTTGTTAAATTACTTGCTTCATGGTTCCTTTAAACATATCATTTGCATGATTATAAGTTATAATTAATAATTATTCATTTAATAATGCAAACAAACAATTGAATACCATGTACATCATTTGTGTACATCATGTACAATAACTTTTTTTTACTGTAAAAATAATTTAAAGGATTCTCTGTTATGTTTTCAAATTCTAGTCAATAACTTTACTTATCTTTGAATTTTTATCATTTCTACTCAAGATTCTTTCCAAAAAGAAATTAAAAGAATAAGAAGCAAAAAAACAAATAAAAAATAACATTATTAAAAAAAAGAAAATATGTAAATATAAAGACAGAAAAATCAACAAATGATATGAATTAACAAAGACTAAAACAACATTCTATTCTACATTTTAAAGAAAAGGTGATATGTCATTTGAGAAGAAACCTGAGTTACCTGTACAGGTAAATTTTAATGAAACATACAAGCTGAAAACTTTAACCCTGATTGATTTCAACAGGTAACATAATTAGATAAAACTTTAACCTATGTTTTATGACCCCAATAAATGGCCAACATCTCAAGATTGAATACCCCAATAAATGACCACCATTCAATGGTGACCATACAAGAGGGTGGACATAACTAAGAGGAAGTCACAGGTTGTACTGTACTATCGATATATATTTTAAAAAAATATCAAAACGCTTTCCAGTCACATTCAATTTGGCCTAGTCAAGATTTTCCACTTCCCTGCGATTGTACAAAGACACAATCATTCTCAAAGCACACGCCTTGGAATTATCATCGTTAATCAGCAAACAGTAAAATGTTAAGGTAACTGCTAATCTCATACGAAAATGACAACAAATCATAACTTGATCACATAAGAAAAGATAAATATCTTACCCAATTGTTTTATATACATATATATCAAATGCATTTCAACTCCATACTGACGGAAGTACTTCCACATTATATATAGAAAGAACGACCATGCGCTGAAAATAAAAAAATGGACGTAACCATGGTTGTAAACACTCATATTATCGAACAATTTGTTTATCCAAAGAGTTTCTAAATGTAATGTCGAAAAAATTAAATCATGTATACAGAAAATCTTTTCCATAAGTTAACGTACTGGTGGGAAACTAAAAAACAAATCATAGGATAGTATTTTTAAAATATTTAATAATTGTCAATATATCAACCCTAAGTAATTGAGGTGAAAGCAATAATAAGGAACATGGTGTAAAAAAACTCACTCACTCCTTGTGGGACTTGTTGTACACTGAATTTCACTTCCGTATTGTCGCATATGTACAAAGGGGGATAATAACGTTGTGTTCATATCAACAGCGTTCTAAATGCATGCATATAATACAGTGAATTTGTAAAATCATTTACAGTTTCAGTAATTTTTTATAATCCCTGAAATGGTTAGGGATTTTATAAAGATACTACAAATAGTGGTAGGGATTTTGTGAAATCCCTGATTATAAGTTTCAACTTGATACTAAAAATGTGTTTTTCTTAATATAGATAAAGGCAATAGTAGTATATCGCTGTTCAATAGTCATAGATCGATTTAACTGAAACAAATCCGGGTCACAAGCCAAAACTAAGGGAAACTCGTCAATTATAAGAGGAAACAAAACGGAACAACAGAAACACTGAACTGCTACAAAAAACAAACGCCAACATGCATAGAAACGGACTATTTGATAACAACTGCAATATTTCTGACTTGGTACAGGACAAAAAAAGAAGAAACAAATGGTGGGTTGAACCTGGTTTTATGGCTAGCCATACATCCCGCTTATAAAATAGACCAATGATTGTCGTAATAAACACTACTAGTTTAAACTGATATAAATACTACAATTTACTTATATTTGCATGATAAGTTTGTGTGGCATCTACTGTAATATAATTTCCCTGCTTTTCGACGGGAACACATATTTTGTTCACATTTATTCTTTCCAGAACACAATTATATGATTTTTTCAATCTGTCCTTCTTTTTTTTTTTCTCTTTGGTTTTTACCTTTTTTTGTTTTATATTCTATTTACTGTTTGCTTTACATGCATGCTCATTATAAATTTGTTGTATTTATTTATATTGTATATTGTATAATGGAGATGACTACATCAGTTTAAATACTTGTGTCTAATCCATTCTGCTTTAATTCAGCAAATAAAATATGTTTAAACTAAATCCAGGACATCCAGATTAAAAAAAAATCTTTTTCAATCACAAATGGAAGACATTTTAAAAGCTTATCGAAAATATATGAAAAGATCAAAAGATACAGTTGACGGACTCGAGAACAAGGGCATCAATGGGTTCAAATTGGTTCTTGTATATGATCCTAACAAAATGCCATATTTGGTAGCAAAACGATAACCTTTCTCTCTTTCCATGAAATTCTATTATATTATTGGATAACCGTTTCCAGGATCAACAACTAGAATAGGAATAAATAAATGCAACAGTAGTATACCGCTGTTCAAAAGTCATAAATGGATTGAGAGAAAACAAATCCGGGTTACAAACTAAAACCGAGGGAAACACATCAACTATAAGAGGAAAACAACGAAACAACAGAAACACTGAAGTGAAACTTCATTGAATGGTTGAATGATTTCAGGTTTATGAAATCAACCTGTCCTCGGAATTCAACTCTTTGTTTATTATGGCCTTGAAAAACAGAACTACGTTTTTTTAGTTGACATTCCTCGCAAAGTTCCTTTAAAATCTCAAAAGCTTTGTATAAAACATTTTTTTTTTGCATACTTTCTTTTTGCCTCCTTTACCATTTTGGTCCTATCACCATGACCTATTGATATGTGAATTTTCTGCACTATATTGTGACATGTCTCTAACATGCCCAAGAGATATAAATATAATGTTATCTTTCGATTTTTGTTCACATCTCCACATTGAAGAACTTCATACTTTCATTGAAAAACATGTTTAATTTTATTTAGATCTTAAGAGTGGAGAAAGAACAGAAACTTATTTCAAATTTTATCACTTTCTGATAGAATACAGGTACCTGACAAATGCAAGTACAAAACAAAGTATTTATCTACATTATATGTTGTCTTTCTTTTTATTATTATTTTGTGGATATACATGTACATGTCTTTTTATAGGCTACATAAATAATACATCACTTGATTGCTTTTTATATATCAATTGTCATGTCACAATAAGATGCTCTCGTCCTGATATGCATGTACTATTTGCGATTGAATCCCATAGCCTAAAACCAATCAATGTCTAACTCATTGCAATGCGTTTTTCTCTTCTCATCACTGCAATTACTAATGTTTTTATATTTAATTATGATATTTGATATAATTGGTAATTATTTGTTGTAAATTAGGCCGTTCGTTTTTCTCAATTGGGCTCTTTCATATTTTTCCTGTCGGGGCCTTTTATAGCCGACGATACGGAATGGATTTTCCTAACTGTAGGAAGCCGTTCGGTTGCCTATAATTTCTTACATCCACTTCATTTGAACTTTGGTGATAAGTTCACTCATTGGCAATCATATCGCATCTCCTTATTTTTATATTCATAACTTTGAGTAATTACAGATGCACAATAATAAACATTAACTTACTTTCAAACGAGGTAATAATGAGAGCTTGCATTGTTTTCTTTTTGTGGCTCTTCAGGAAAAATTTCCAATATTTTTTCATATTTTTCCCGGTTCCATATGTTTCATTTTAATTTTCACTCAAACATTTGAAGTAATTTTTAGTGCATGTTTGCTCTTGATTTGAAAACATCTGTGTCAGGACTTTTTTTTACAGTATGTCAGCTTTTTAGTGAAAACTTCCCTCTTAGTATTTATATCAAAGGCTTAATCAGTTTCAAAATTATCGAATGTAACTAATGAAGGCTTTTTTTTTTAATTTTAATAAAATGAGCAGATTTATTTTTAATCATGAATTTAATTAGGAAAAAAAGGTAAAAAAGGGATTTTATGAAATCACTTATCAATTCAGTGATTATACAAAAACCTTGAAAGTTCTAGGATTTTATAAAATCCCTGATTCTACAAATTCACTGTAAATAAAGGCAACAGTGGAATACCGGTGTTCAAAAGTCATAAATCGATTGAGAGAAAACAAATCAGGATTACAAACCAAAACCAAGGGAAACACATCAACTATAAGAGGAAAACAGAGGAACAACAGAAACACCGAGGTGCAAATAAAAACAAACACCAACACACATAGAAACGAACTATTTCATAACAACTGCCATATTCCTGACCTGGTACACAACATTTTGAGAGAAAATGGTGGGTTGAACCTGGTTTAATGGCATGCCAAACCTCCCGCTTTATGACAATGTTAAAAAATATCGCTAAAACACTACGTGACAGAAATTAAGCAGAAACACACGCAAGAACATTCATAACAGAGAAACGCACAAACAAATAATATAATAGTCGAGACAACATGCAAACCGCAGACCAACAACGAACATATTCCATCAACGACAAACACCACAGGATATCAACATATATAAGAGTTTTTTCATGTTTTTCATAGGACTCTGTTCTTATTGACATGTCTTGATAATTGTGACAATACATAACAAGGTTATGCCCTGTGTTTAGAGAAACCAACAAGTCTAGGTAACATTGATCGACGAACGATAATGAACTTAACACGAGAAACAAATGCATGAGTATGACAACTAAACGAGTAGTTGTATTTACTTAAAAAACTGTACAATTATATCATCAACGCCAACTTTGAGACAAACTAACAAATTAATACAAAATACGGAAAAACAAATATGACAAACATGAACCACTGAATTCAACCAACTGACATGGGAAAGGCACATAACGCATTTGATGGAGCTAAACATGTGTATTAGCGCTCATCCTCCTGCCATAAGACAGTGGTTTAACAGCACAACAAGGATCAATCATTTTCCATGAATTGTGTTTAATTTCCGCGCCATTTAAATAACATAACCGTAGAAATAAAGACTGTCCATGACGTTAAAATACTAAATCCCAAGGATGTGTTTTAGTTGATTTTAGTCTCTGATGCATCATTTTTTAGTATCAATTGTTTTTGGCTTTTAACTAGCTGTCAGTAACTGCGAGTACTCTCAAATCGTACTGTCTTGTTAATTTGACCTGTTGATACTATTTGTAATGCTTATTTGTTATTTAATGTTTACTTATTTCGGGTTATATCTCGTCTATATACCAGCTTTGATAAATGTTTGGTATGACTATAAATTTTCACTCCTTCGTACTATGAACAACAAAATTATTTATTTTGTAAAAATATTTCCGTTCTCCATTTAAACTGTTTATCTAACAACAAAATTAATTTTATTTACCTGTGTATATTATTATATTTGGGGGCTTTTTTTCAGGTTATTGTTGTTGTTTTTTTTAAATTGTTTAACATCTCACAGCGTTATACTACTGTTGCCTTTATTTATTCACCCCTTATTTTATTGATTTTGTATTTACATTGTATCATAGATCGACTTTATTCGTTCAGTGTATGTTCACTAGTGTTAATATATCTGTTGATTGAGTTAAGCCAGTTCAATTGATATTTTATAGTGTGTATTTCTATGTTGTGATATTACACTATTGTTTCAGATAAGGGTGAAGGTTGGTACCTATAAAAACGTTTAAACCAGCCGCATTTGTTTACACCTGTCCTAAGTCAGGAATCTGATGTCCAGTAGTTGTCTTTTGTTGATGTGGTTCATAAGTGTTTCTCGTTTCTCGTTTTATATAGATTAGACCGTTGGTTTTCCCGTTTGAATGGTTTTACACTAGTAATTTTTGTGGCCCTTTATAGCTTGCTGTTCGGTGTGAGCCAAGGCTCCGTGCTGAAGACCGTACTTTGACCTATAAGGGTTTACTTTTACAAATTGTGACTTGGATGGAGAGTTGTCTCATTGGCACTCATACCACATCTTCTTATATCTATGTAATATCCCATTTTTGATAGGAATTCTACAGGAACAGCCAAAGTTCCTAACCAAATATATGAATCCATGAATAATTTTAATAACAGTTTTAATTGATTTTAACAGAACTCCTGACTTAATTATTTACCAGTAATTCATATTTTAAAAAAGACTTCTGTACTAGATTTATTTCAAGTACGTTCCTTCGTATAAATTTACACACTACAATTAGAAAATTCTCTATTACTGAATGCAAAAATATCATTATGGTGACGGATATATAAGCATCTTTAAAAAAAAATCAATGAAATGTAATTTAGACAAATCTTTAGAAAGTCTCTTAAAAATGAAGAAACAAGTGTGTTCTTAAAGAGGCGTAGTTGGAGCACGAAGGAATTCATATAACCTGTCTTCCCGAAACGTTCAGAAATATTACCAACGAACAAATTCACATCTTTAATCATCTCATCCCAGTTCAAGACAATACAATTAACAAGTTTCTCTTTTCACTACAAAGAAAACTGTTTAGGAGTTGGAGCATGTACATCTTCAACGATATTTTGCTAAAGGCCATTTCATTGCATATGATAACTTCTATTTGATAAGATTGATAGTTGCTATAGTGTAATGTAGAGTCATACCTGTCAATCGAATTGAGCGGAACACCGAACCAGCACTGTATCCATCATACTTTAAAAGTTTTTAACCATCCAAGAAATAATTAATTCCATTATTTGTATATGCTTTGATACGAAACTCGGTAACAGTTTCTTTAATAGAGCTAAAGGAACTAGTTCACAGCACAAACACACAAGTCCTAAAACACTTTCTGACAGTCAAAATAAAACGCAACTTAAAGGTTTTTTATGTAGTTTATATAGTCAATACCTAGAAGGGACTTCCAAATATTTAAAGACGCCCTTAAAATGAGATGTGTTAGTGACATTGTCATTTACTATATGTATTACTTACGTCTTACAAATTCCAAATTGTTGAGTTCTTTGTCGGCAGGTACAGTCCTTGGATGGTGTAAACTTCCCACTCACACCATACACCATTACACCATTCAACATACACCATTACACCATTACACCTTGTGCCATTACACCATACACGTTACACCTTTGCACCATACACCTTACACATTACACCATACACCATTCCCCATTATATCTACACGATCCGAAATTACCCATAATGCAATTAAATTTCAAAGAAGGCGTGCGACTACAAAATTATTTATTTGTTTTAAAAAACGAATTTTGATAACAATATTGTAAATTAATGTATAAAATTAAAATCTCCGTGGTCATGCCTATGATGGTTATATAAACAATACAGATTTAATATATATACGTTTATTTGTAAATAAAGTAGGCATAAAACTTTGCTTGTAATGCAAATTTATCCACGATCTGCCTATCTATAAATTAAAATATATTGGTTACAATGCTATTATTATCGGTTTTAAAATGTAGCGTAAAAATTGGTTTCAGATAAAATCGACACAAAAATGAATAGTACTTAGATCATATAAAATAATCATGATAATTGAAAGCAATATTGGTGTACAGTTAATCATGTTTATGGCCAGTGTAATATTAATAATATTTCTTTTTCTGCACCAATTAACAGTGCAAGTATGCATGTCCTTTTTTTATTCAAATAATTGAATCATCACAAAAAAATCAATAGTTTTCACATCTCAGACTGGCTCCAATGTAACATGTTTTTTACTGTCGTAGGAACATATATATATATATATATATATTATCTGTAGTTTTGATACTTCGGAATGACTTGTACATGTACAACATGTACAACAAAATTAGTTTAAGCATCAACCAAAACTAACCATATTTACACTTAATTATAAAATTGAGAATGGAAATGGGAAATGTGTCAATCTGTTAATTTATATAGGGTTAAAAAATATGGAAATATTTTTGTCCTCTTTTTAATAAAAATATTGTCTCGCAACAAAATTTCAGTAATTTTGATACCTCAGGCTGACTCATATAACAAAATTATTTTAAAGTATCAATCAAAACTGACCATATTTTCACTTTATTATGTAAATCTATATAGCCGCATAGTAAATCAGCAATTTTTTGATGTCAGGATGGATTGTATAATTCAAAAGACAGCAACATTGCAAAACAACAGGTACAATGACAACAAAAATTTGTCCCCATCAATCTAGATTGCCAGCATGTCCTCTTTTTATTCAAAATATTGTCTCGCAAGAACATTTCAGTAGTTTTGATACCTCAGGCTGACTCGTATAACAAAATCATTTAAACGAATCAACCAAATCTGACCATAATTGCACTTTATTATGTAAATCTATATAGCCGCATAGTAAATCAGCAATATTTTGATGTCAGGATTGATTGTATAATACAAATGACAGCAACATTGCAATACAATGACAACAAAAATTTGTCCCCATCAATCAAGATAGCCAGCATGTCCTCTTTTTATTCAAAATATTGTCTCGCAAGAAAATTTTAGTAGTTTTGATAACTCAGGCTGACTCGTATAACAAAACTATGTTAAAGCATCAACCAAAACTGACCATATTTGCACTTTATTATGTAAATCTATATACATGTAGCTGCATAGAAAATCAGCAATATTTTGATGTCAGGATGGATTGTATAATACGAATGACAGTAACATTGCAATACAATGACAACAAAAATTTGTCTCCATCAATCTAGATAGCCAGCATGTCCTCTTTTTATTCAAAATATTGTCTCGCAAGAAAATTTCAGTAATTTTGATACCTTAGGCTTACTCATATAACAAAATCATTTTAAAGTATCAATCAAAACTGACCATATTTTCACTTTATTATGTAAATCTATATAGCCGCATAGTAAATCAGCAATATTTTGATGTCATTATGGATTGTATAATACAAAATACAGCAACATTGCAAAACAACAGGTACAATGACAACAAAAATTTGTCCCCATCAATCTAGATTGCCAGCATGTCCTCTTTGTATTCAAAATATTGTCTCGCAAGAAAATTTCAGTAGTTTTGATACCTCAGGCTTACTCGTATAACAAAATTATTTAAACGAATCAACCAAATCTGACCATAATTGCACTTTATTATGTAAATCTATATAGCCGCATAGTAAATCAGCAATATTTTGATGTCAGGATGGATTGTATAATACAAATGACAGCAACATTGCAATACAATGACAACAAAATATTGTCCCCATCAATCTAGATAGCCAGCATGTCCTCTTTTTAATCAAAATATTGTCTCGCAAGAAAATTTGAGTAGTTTTGATACCTCAGGCTGACTCGTATAACAAAATTATTTAAACGAATCAACCAAAACTGACCATATTTGCACTTTCTTATGTAAATGTATGTAGCCGCATAGTAAATCAGCAATATTTTGATGTCAGGATGGATTGTATAATACAAATGACAGCAACATTGCAATACAATGACAAGAAAAATTTGTCCCCATCAATCCAGATAGCCAGCATGTCCTTTTTTTATTCAAAATATTGTCTCGCAAGAAAATTTGAGTAGTTTTGATACCTCAGGCTGACTCGTATAACAAAATTATTTAAACGAATCAACCAAAACTGACCATATTTGCACTTTATTATGTAAATCTATATAGCCGCATTGAAAATCAGCAATATTTTGATGTCAGGATGGTTTGTATAATACAAATGACAGCAACATTGCAATACAATGACAACAAAAATTTGTCTCCATCAATCTAAATAGCCAGCATGTCCTCTTTTTATTCAAAATATTGTTTCGCAAGAAAATTTCAGTAATTTTGATACCTCAGGTTGTCTTGTATAACAAAATTATTTTAAAGCATCAACCAAAACTGACCATATTTGCACTTTTAATATTTTGTATATATCTATATAGCCACATAGTAAATCAGCTATATTTTATTGTCAGAATGGATTGTATAATACAAATGACAGCAACATTGGAACACAATCACAACAAAAATTATCCCCATCAATTTAGATTGCCAGCATGTCCTCTTTTCATTCAAAATATTGTCTCGCAACAAAATTTCAGTAATTTTGATACCTAAGGCTGACTAGTATAACAAAATTATTTAAACGAATCAACCAAAACTGACCATATTTGCACTTTATTATGTAAATTTATATAGCCGCATAGTAAATCAACAATATTTTGATGTCAGGATGGATTGTATAATACAAATGACAGCAACATTGCAATACAATGACAAGAAAAATTTGTCCCCATCAATCCAGATAGCCAGCATGTCCTCTTTTTATTCAAAATATTGTCTCGCAAGAAAATTTTAGTAGTTTTGATACCTCAGGCTGACTCGTATAACAAAATTATTTTAAAGCATCAACCAAAACTGACCATATTTGCACTTTATTATGTAAATCTATATAGCCGCATACTAAATCAGAAATATTTTGATGTCAGAATGGATTGTATAATGCAAATGACAGGAACATTGCAATACAATGATAACAAAAATTTGTCTCCATCAATCTAGATGGCCAGCATGTCCTCTTTTTATTCAAAATATTGTCTCGCAAGAAAATTTCAGTAGTTTTGATACCTCAGGCTGACTCGTATAACAAAACTATGTTAAAGCATCAACCAAAACTGACCATATATATAGCCGCATAGTAAATCAGCAATATTTTGATGTCAGGATGGATTGTATAATACAAATGACAGCAACATTGCAATACAATGAAAACTTAAATTTGTCCCCATCAATCTAGATAGCCAGCATGTTCTCTTTTTTTCAAAATATTGTCTCGCAACAAAATTTCAATAATTTTAATACCTCAGGCTGACTCGTATAACAAAATTATTCAACAGCATCAAACAAAACTAACCATATTTGCACTTTATTATGTAAATAGGGGGAGGGTTGGAGGGGTCCTGATCCCGAAATCCCGGGCTTAAAAACATGAAATCCCGAGGTCCCGAATTTAAAAAAAATTAAATCCCGACATCCCGAAATTCGAAAAAAGAATTCCCGGATCCCGAAAGGATCAATCCCGAAATCCCGAGCTTAAAAACACCCGATCCCGGAGTCCCGATAAAGGTCCTACCCCCCCCCCCCCCCCCTAAATATATATTGCCGCATTACAATGCAATAATATTTTGATGTTAGGATGGCTTATGTAAAACATATGACAGAAATATTGGAAAACAATGACTACAAAATCTTCGCTTTAATTTAGAGTGCCAGCATTTCATCTCTGTATTCGTAATATAAAACTGTCACTAAAGTCAGTATCATGCAGTATTTGTATATCCCACTTCCATGACTTCTGAATATGGATGGGTACATCACAGATTCCTTTTGGGCTATTGTGTGATGGGTTGGTCTGCGCATAATTTAGTCGTGCTTGCTGAGGTGTGATGATTTAAACTCAGTAGTTCAGGATGGTTTGTATAATAAAACTATTCCACCACATCATCCAACACTGTGACTGACATGACAGATTTCATTTGTACTTTATAATGAAAAGTATGAAAAGTTCTCTTCTAGGAAAAGTATACTGTTAGTATATTATGTCGGTTGGTTGATTTTGTTGGTGGCTAAATATCAAGTGGCAAATATTTCATTCCTGTTCACATGACCATGATGACATGAGTATATTTTTTCCGACGTTCATGATATCATTTATAATCCGTAAAGACAAATCTAAGGAAATTGACGAGATTGTCCATAATTATACAACACCTTATGTGCAATAACACTGTACAATTTTCCTTTGAACATTTTTTTGGAAAACAGGATAAATCCAAGGCAAACAAATGTGAACTACGATGAAATAATTTAAAGAGACTGTCAAAAATGGGGAACGAAGCAACTTTAAAAATGATGTTGATAACCCATGATATGAAAATATTGTTCCGATGCGTGGATAACCTTTCTATACGCCTTCTAGTTTAAATAAAATCCTCTCTTTTATGATAACTGCATGTGATCACAAGTGCGTAATTTTATAGCCATTGTTTAATGTAAATAAGAATATGAAAAAAAAAAGATTTTTTGATATGTGTATAATATATATAACATAGAGTCTAACGAGTAAAGTAATTTGCTATACTGGGAAAAAAGAACAATAGGATTATTATTATTGTTTATGTTCACAATCCGAAAAATGAAAATAAAATGAACTTCGGTTTCAACCAATGAAATGTCGTACACCATTCATTCACACCATTCCCGATCGCACGTTACACAATCACACCATTCCTCATACACCATTACACCATTACACCATACACCATAGCACCATACACCTACTACCATTGCACCATATGCCATACACCATTACACCATACACGTTTTTTTGGGAAGTTTACACCATCCAAGGGCTGTATACACAGATTTATTTCACTAAGTAAATAATTTCGTTTAAATCGGTCGTTTTGGTCTTAACAGCATCTTAAAAGTTTAAACAACAAAATTATTAAGTCATGTTTAAAATTGTTTTAATTGATTTTCAGATTGCGGTACAATCAGTGCTGCTAAGACAATTCGCTTGCTGTCAATTCAGTACTGGTGAGTAGCCTGTGAATTCCAATGGGAACCAATTGTGCCCCTCTTTTTGCCGACTTGTTTCTTTACTATTATGAGGCTGAATTCATACAGGAACTTCTTAGGAAGAAAGATAAGAAGTTAGCAATATCCTTTAACTCTACGTTCCGCTATATAGATGATGTTCTCTCACTAAATAATACAAAATTTGGTGACTATGTTGAACGAATCTATCCCACCGAACTAGAGATAAAGGATACTACAGATATAGTTAAGTCAGCCTCATATCTTTACTTACATCTAGAAATTGACAATGAGGGTCGGTTGAAACCAAAACTTTACGACAAAAGAGATGATTTCAGCTTCCCAATTGTGAACTTTCCATTTCTATGTAGCAACATTCCAGCAGCGCCTGCATACGGAGTATATATCTCCCAATTGATACGATATTCCCGGGCTTGTGTTTCCTATCATGATTTCCTTGATAGAGGATTGCTGCTCACAAGGAAGCTATTAAACCAAGAGTTCCAAATGGTGAAGTTGAAATCATCCCTTCGTAAATGTTACGGACGCCATTACGAATGATATCGGATATGTTCCTTATGTCGTAACTACAATACCCTTCCCTTTTCACGAATGTGACTTACCGAATTAGACTATTTACCGAATTTGTAATAACATAAGCAACACGGCGGGTGCCACATGTGGAGCAGGATCTGCTTACCCTTCCGGAGCACCTGAGATTACTCCCAGTTTTTGGTGGGGTTCGTGTTGCTTAGTCTTTAGTTTTCTATGTTGTGTCATCTGTACTATTATTTGTCTGTTTGTCTTTTTATTTTTGGCCATGGCGTTGTCAGTTTGTTTTCGATCTATGAGTTTGACTGTCCCTCTGGTATCTTTCGTACTTTTGTCAAGTAAATTGTCTAAGATATAACTTAA
Source organism: Mytilus californianus (assembly GCF_021869535.1). Lineage (NCBI taxonomy): Eukaryota > Metazoa > Mollusca > Bivalvia > Mytilida > Mytilidae > Mytilus > Mytilus californianus. The sequence goes on along the minus strand of NW_026262717.1, from coordinate 363,406 downwards.
CGCAGTGGATACGTCTTAAAATTTACCTAAAGACTGGTAATGGCGTATGGAGTTTATATCTCCGAGTTAAAACGGTATTGTCACTACACATTTAAGACTGTATAAAACAATTCAATATTTTGAAAATAACGTTTGTTCGTACTTCATATTGAGGGGTCACTCAAGACTTTAACCCTGTTACAGACCTAAGGTTATTTAGGTATGTCTATTTAATACATTTATACATATAAATGTAAGCCATTAAGCTTACAGTCTTACCACCTGTGGACAATTTAGTAAAGGTTGTCAAAAATATCTTAAAATTAATTTCAAATCTTATTTACTGAGCTGTTATGCACAGTTTAAAATTACGTAAGCCGTTGTGCATTACACTGACACTTTCCCTAAGACGAACTTGCATGAATTAAGTGTGATATAAATTCATAAAATTGCTTTAAAATGAATACAACAAGGCAAGACTAGGATGTTTGGTTTCACCAGTTTTAAGGCATATGGAAATCTGCCGCAGACGACAAGTTCAATACCCCATGTGTTGACTGCATTGGGTAACAACTTTCCAGCACAACCGAGCTAAAAGTTTTGATATTGTACAGCAATACGTCAGTACTCAAAATGGATAGGTGATTAACATAGTGACACACTTCAAGTATTTTCGAATGATTGAATTTATGGATAATTTTTTGTTTTATGTTAACCGCTTTTGGGAATATAAGTTGTCGGGAAATAATAAGTTTTGGGCGAAATTATTTAGGCTTTAAAATATGTTACCGTTCAATTAAATAATGTAAAAGTACAACAGTAAATATGATATATTTTAATTATACAAATTTAACATCACGATTATGTAAGAAAGATTATAATCTTTTGAAAAATGTCCGTGTTCCACGCGTACTACAATTTTGTTCTAGGTGTAAATTGCAATCGATGAATAAATATTTTGACAAACACATAGATTTTGTCATTCTATCTTGAAGGGGAAGAAAAAAAATTCTTAATTGAATGATTCAATTTCAATAACGACAGTGTTGTGTGTTTATTCTAAATGCATAAAATTCAGCATACGGAAGGTTACAATAATTTAATGACGTGCCAGTGTCATTTCCAAGTTAACAGTTGTAGCCAGGTAAATTTCATATAAAGCTACAGTATAGACGTTTATTATATTTTTCAGCATTCCATATAAATTGAGCGGAGAAAAGATTAGTATAGAAACATGACGACCAGAAAACATAATTAAACTTTCTGGAAAACAAGATAAAATACTTTTTTTGCTTGAAACTTTCATTATGATTACATTTTCGAATTAATTTCGTGTGTGAGATCAAGTAAATAGTATTGATAATGTTCTATGATAAAACAAGATATATTTCCGATTGTCTATCTCATGATTCGTTAGTACCGATAGTGACTTAAGGACAATTTTGTAGTATAAGTGGTATTACAAGTGGACCAGAAACCGATTAAACATTTGGAACACCGGAATCAAATTGGATTTTTGAGTTTGATTCATCTTGAGCAATATTCAGTTTTTTAACAATGTTTTGCAGACAGTCGTTTGCCTGTTTGTATGACCCCGTTTGTCATGTTGATTTCCTCCCTTTTTCTGTATGGTATAGGATTCGTACTGCACATCACTAAACTATATGAAGAGTAATCTGACAAGAAAAAGAAAAACATAAATATCATAAGTCTTATAAATTGCTAATAGCTAGATGAAATACAAGTCTATGTTGCAAAAATTATAATATGCATTGTAACGATTCAAGTAATATATAGCTCGTATTCATTCAGTTTCATATATATCTAATGCAAACAAGGAATCTTTATACACTATTTAACATATATCGAGTTTAAAACTTAATTTTTTATAGTTGTAATACCACTAAATTATAGTACGTCATATCTGGTTTCAAACGAAAAAGAGTCGACAAAAATATTCCCATGGATTTGGCAGATGTAGGAAGGTAACCCTGTATTTTATAGCAGAAAAAAAGCTCTGAGTCATAAACATATAGTTTGGGGGTTTCAAAGCACCATTTTTTTTAATTTGGTTATTCTATAAAACATTTTGAAAATTTCAGATTACATGGTTACTAAAGCTTGTAAACAGGTTGAAATTGGATAAGTTAACTTGCAGTGATGGATATTATCTTATATGCAATGATATGTTATATGACATTTTGTCTGTAGTACTTGACTGGATAAAATTTTACTCATGCCAAGTATAATTTATTTATTTTAAACAAAGTGCCAATTTAAAAAAATCAATGGTGGTATAACTCCTATATAATTTTGTAATATTGTATTAATAAAGAGCTGACAAATCACAAAAAAATAAACTTTAATGCTGGAATTACGAAATAAAGGGTTAATATCTAGTTCGGCAGCAATGACATCGACTTTATGAAAATGATACGTATGCTGAATATTTAACCTTCTGTTGTAGTTAAAAGCTTCCCTAAGTACACGAATACATTCCGGCCTAACATTTGTCCAACCAGGAAAAAATTAATCTGGCAACATGTCCACAGGAATTGCGAGATTATTGATATGTGTACTATTTCAAAAAGGTTAGTACCATATAATTAGATTTTTACAAATGACTAAAGCTTGTACAAGACAGAAAAGAAAACGATTATGAATTTGCATCTTATTAACGCGTAATATATATGGTAATTTTTCTTTGAAAATGTGAATACTGAAAGCCGGACATATTTTCCTTGAAATGACATTAAGTTACTAGCTAATGAACATTTTATGTGTTTTTTAAAATAAAGTGAATACTAAACAATTATTAGCGTTTACATTGTGTATGGAAAAATTATCGTATCAAATATGATCTGAATGAGAATAAAAAACTGTAAATATGTGAATCCGTTCTGAACAAAAGGGAATCTTGAGAAATTTGACAAAGGATTTTTTATCTTGTCATTAATGTTTACATATGAGCCAAGACTTTACTACGAAATATCTTTTCCGGCAAAATGCATCTAACGAAGGCTTTATTCAATTAGAAATATATTAATTTGTTGTTAAAACCTTGTTTTTTATATTTTATTAAAAAGGTAAACGTACCATTACCAATTTCCACATGATTTGACATCAAACTAAGATTAATAATTATACTTTAGCAGTCATATGTCATGTTAAAGGGACATTAGCTGTTTCATTCATGTTCAAAGATTTGATCCAAATTCTAATATTTGATTTAAAACATACTATAACATATATTCAAATTACAAAAGATACCCTAAAAGCAAATGTCATGCATTGACTCGAAATAATGAATCGACATTTCTTGCATATTTCAAACTAGACGTCGTCTTACTATCAATTGAGATGACCTCCGTAAAACATCCGACGGTTAATGACATGTAACCCGATATTAACATATTTACAAGTCCAGTGCATGCTTTCTTATAAAGACGATTTGTCTAAGTCTGTTTGGATTCATGTTATATGTATCATTAAACGGAATTGATATTCCTGTTGTATCCTTTGCTTCACATTTCAATAGTTTCCTTTGATGGAATGAACCACATGCTAAACAAATTCTCAACCTTCACCAATATAGCTCAAACTGAAGGTTGCTTGAATACGGATTTAAATGAGTTAAATTGTAAAATTGTTTGGTTTTTTTTAGATAATTAGGACGAAATTGAAGCAAACTGACTGATAATAACGAAATATATTTGTTTGTATTCCACTTAAATTAATGATAAGAACAAAAAAAAAATAATTTCTCATTTTGCGTCTTATTAGTAGTAAAAGAGGGACGAAAGATACCAGAGGGACAGTCAAACTCATAGATCGAAAACAAACTGACATCGCCATGGCCACAAATAAAAAGACAAACAGACAAATAACAGTACAGATGACACAACATAGAAAACTAAAGACTAAGCAACACGAACCCCACCAAAACTGGGGTTGATCTCGGGTGTTCCGGAAGGGTAAGCAGATCCTGCTCCACATGTGGCACCCGTCGTGTTGCTCATGTTATTACAAAGTCGGTAAATAGTCTAATTCGGTAGGTCACATTCAATAAATGTCATAGTAACAATCAAATAGTCTATTGTTTACTCGCATTAGCTAACGCAACATGATTTTGTCATGACAGTTTTTGACGTTGTTTTCTGCTCTGCAAAGACGACAAATTATAACGTCTAATTTTCAGCAATTCACAGATTCCAATATAATGTACCCGCTAAAACATGTTTCATCAAAAAGTTGCGATTGAGCACCGCAAATAGATAGTTGAAGTTAAACAAAAAAGAACAAAACACAAAACCCAGTAAACAATCCAACGTTGACATTACGTTGTGACAACGTAATACTATCGTTGTGACAACGTAGTAAAATTACGTTGGTTCAACTTAATTTTGTGGACTCCAAGGCACGTGCTGACAACCATCCACACAACGTTGGCACAACGTAATTTGTGACGTAATTTATTACCATCATATGACGTTGTAACAACGTCGCAACACAACTGTAAATGTCCCTTGTCCTCATTTGATTGATAGGAGCAATAAAATTCCATTGAAGAAGTAAATAGGGTCTGTATTTTATTCTGTTGACCTGTTTTATGTTGTAAATTTGTCTATGTAGGAAAGATGGACACAATGTCGATATGTATTATATTTCCAAACTGCCAGCTGTGTATAATATAGTCACAAAAGGTTTTTTTTTACCTTTTTGCCAGGTTTCAATGTCAAATGTATAAATATCTCGTTTTCCCAAAAACTTTGCATTATGTTTTACATTAAACCTGTAGTTTTGTCCAATTCATGTTTCACACAGTTGTTTAAGGTTAAAGTCTTAGTTTTAACTTTTGCAATACTGAAGTACAAGATTTACACATTTCCATTTAACAAAAGCAACTTTTCTTTAAAAAATTAAACACATTATACTATTCGAAAAAGGAGATTTTGTATGATGGCCAATGAGACAACCCTCTATCCTAAAATCAAATATTGATGATGTTAGCAATTATAGGTAACTGTACAGCCTTCAACATGACATCTTGGTACATGCTGCAACTTCTGAATGTTTAGGGTTTCAGTTTTATAGAATATAGATTTCACTATGATGGTGGAAATTCTAGAATGTAGATTTCACTTTGACGAAGGAAAACATTTTTTAATGAATTATTCAGAAATACAACAAATTACCACATATACCTTAATATTTACTGTAGATTCGTTCAGCTGGATTCACTACACAATGACAAGCTAGGAAAAAAGTTTGGAAAAAGGCCCAAAAGCTGACTGTCTAATTTACAAATATATATTCTACACAACTTATACACACTTCTAAAAATATCCCAAATGAAGAAAATACCTGAAATTCAATCAAACTAACTAATGCTTTTTTTCCATTGACCAACTAGAGATAGACCTATCCAAAAGTTAAGACTTCTTTTTTCTTAGCTACATGAACCAATAAAAAAATAATAATATGTTTCTGAATTTTTTTCATTTGTATTCCAAATTTTATTCTTGAGTTGGTTGTATACATGTCATTCCAAATTTTGGTTTTCTGCCCTCTGATCAGCTGGTCTTGTGTTGGTTTCAGGTCTCTGAAAAAAAAAATAATCATAAATTATAAAATACAAAAAAAAAGTTGATCCCAACTTATGAATTACAGCAGTTCTTAAAAAATATCCTGTGTGTAAACATAATCAATATTTTTTCTATTGTTGGTCGTATAATAAATCTTGCAGATTCATAATAATGTTGTGTTGATACTGAGATGTTTGTATCTTTGCCAATTTTTGGTTAACCTTTGTTCTTATTTAAAAAAAAAATTTGTTGTTAAATTGAACATGTGTTAATGAAATTATGGCTGTTCCAGAAAATACTATGTCAGCCCCCCAGGGACGGCCCTTTTTTTTTTAACCCCAGCACCGACAGAATTGACAATAAATAAGAACAACACTCCCTTTGCATTTTGGTATTTCAAATACATGAGCCACAAATGATGTTATTAAAGGACATAACTAAAGAACAGTAAAACAGATGCTCTCCAAATTCAAACTCTGCGTTTTATGATAATAAGCATTGTGTATAAATTTCATAACATGTCGTTCAGGCAAACTAAAGTTAGAGAACAGAAACCAATTTGTGTTCAATGTATGTACGCACAGTACAAGAGTAAAACTATATCACACAGTGAAGGAGGGCATAAAAAGAGCTGATCAACTGATGTTACCTTTTTATAACTTGGTCCATCTTTTTGAGCTAGCTGGTGCATGCTTAAGTGTTACTGCAATGCATTCCTCAACCTCAGACACATTGGATCTGTGGATTTTTATATTAGACACTGAAAAAAAAAATATATTCAATTATCTTCTATATTCTTCCGTCTGTTTACATGCGTGTCAGTCCAACAAATATTTGGGAGATCTAGGTAAGTGACAAATTAACATGCATTCCAAAATTTATAAGTTTTATGATTGATTACGACATTGTTTCTGATCACATATTTAGTGAGAGTTGATTATAGCTCGTCATTGATAAACATGTAGATTTCATACCATAAATTGAACAGCAAAAAAGACGTCCCTATATACTGTTTTTTTTTAACACCAGTAAACTGGGTTTTACCCTGAAAACAGGAAAATTTTACCCAACTTTTCCCGACTGGATCCTAGTCAAGATAATTATGACGTCTTGGAAGGCTATTTTAATTTTTTTCTGTGACGCCTTCCTATGGCGACCTAGTCCCAAATAATTATGACGTCTTGTTAGGTTATTTTAATTTTTTTCTGTGACGCTTATCTACGACAGTCTTTATTGGCACAATTGTCTATTCCCATGTCAGACCCAGTGACACATTGATTGATTGTTGGTTGCTTAACGTCCAGTGGCAAATATTTCATGCATGTTCAGGATGACCCCCAGTGATACATGTAGTATTATCATTAATAGACTGAGTTTGTAATATGCCAAGTTTGTAATGTGCCGAGTTTGTAATGGGCCGAGTTTGTAATGTGCCCAGATTAGCTAGCTTCGCATTTGTGATATTGATCAGACTTTAATGCTTCCAACATTATCAAAAAATAACAGTGCAAAAAACACTTGCAGCCTTAATATGTAGGGATAGTAGCTCTTTTCATTTATAGAAAATAAGTGCCTGTGGCTGTGCACCCATCCCCCCTTTTATTTTACTTTCTACAGTTAATTGCATATATCTTAAAAAACAACACAAGTTTATCGAGCAATTTGAAAAAATGGATTCAAATAACACAAATTTTGGCTAAAATATCTTATATCAGTGCAATATATTGACAGTAAAAGAAGAAGTATCATATTTCAACACGGTCACGGACAACAGACTTGAAAGAGGCGCCCAACACGGAAACAGCTGTTTTATTTTCTTCAATCATACTTGTTTTTATCATGGAGAACCTTTTTGGCGTAATGTGCAGTTATTATATTACCTTTTTCTTTGTTCTGGAATCTGGATCGTGCTTAATTTCACTGCAAGTTTTATCACTGTTTTTAAAAATCAAGCGGTGAAAGTGCGCATACTCAGACTTTTCATAATATGCAGCGGTAAAACCCGAGTACTGCTGAACGTTCCACTATTATAACCAATCGTAAAAAAATCGATTATGAAATTAAAATAATAAATGATGACAAAACCTTAATGATATATTAAACAATACATATTCATATAAAATATATATATTAGAACATTAAAATTGGATTTGTAATATTTTCTTGGACATTTTGGTGCAAATTATGTCTGTGCTGGAAAAAAGGGGGATATTTTGAAAATCGAAAAAATCGTGAATATATTCTAGTGAAGGTGAATGATATATCCAGGAAGACTCAAACCCACAAAATTCGTCCCATAAAACCAGATTTAAATGTGTCACTGGTATTCACAGGGTTTGTTCACTACGTTATTATAATGTTGATACGACGTAACAAAATGTTACGTCGGATTATGACAGTTATAAGCACGTTGTCACGACGTAATAAAATGTTACGTCCTGACAGGGTACTAAATTTACGTAAATTCGACGTAATTTTATAACGTCGTCTGTACGTCTGCATCCAACGTTGGGTTTTTACGTTCCCACAACGTTGGTACGACGTAAACTCAAGACACGACGTTCAGACGACCATTAACCGACGTCGGGAGTACGTCGTGTGTTTGCTGGGAAAATACTACCTAGATACTACCTTGATAATAAATGGCCAACTACATTTTTTGTTAAATTTGTTTACGTATACGCATGGGTAAATTGAAATTGACTGATGTTTAGATTTATAATTTTTATAGAGCTTTAATGTTTAAGCCGATGAAAAAACTATTTATGATATACTGGCACAAATTTTAACAGAGGAATACTTTTACTTTTTTCTAGATGAAATAGCATCGTTATTGTGTAGTTGTAATTTACCATCTTGCTGTTTCACACTATTGTCGACAAACTACAATCATGTGATCATAGAATGTGTATTGTCAATCAGATATGGTATTTTCTCAAATTTTTGTGCTATTTTCACATTTCTCGTCACTAGTGAAATATATGTTCTCGACAAATGATTGGTCGAAATTTAATTATCACGTCAAATTACCCCCGTTTCTTCTGATTTTTCTCTGTGACAACATGAAAAAGGCGAACACACCTGATTACGTCATATATAAAGAACAGAACTTTCTGCAAATCTGAAGGATAAAAATCATTAAAGATTCCACCACTATAACTCGTGTATTACGATATTTCCTCAATCTCAACAGTTCGGTAAGTCTCGCGCTTTAAATATTAAAATCTAACTGTCTCGAGAGTAGAAATACCCCAACACACTTGTTGCAGTGGTGGAATCTATATTTCTTTACTTAAGTTGTAGGATATTATAGAGGGGCAAGCAACATGACAGTTTATTTCATTCTGAACAGGATTAATGACAGTAGTCCTTGAAGGACCCGATGTTACAGTTGTTTTATATATTTTACATATCATATATAATTTGTACTGTACTCTTATAGTGGCTATAATAAAACTTGAATCCGGTGCTGGCATTCAAAGGTGATGTTTAATAATATAAATCAAATGTAAATACGCATAGAAAAATGTAAATATGCAAACACGCATAAAGAAACAATGTTATGTTAAACAATAAGTCATATTAAAACTAAACACCATAATCACCTATAAAAGGTTAAAATAAATTTCTGACAACAACAAAAAAAAACCAGGCAAACAACCTTTCACTAAAGTTGCAAACGAGGAAATATCAAAGACAATAAAATGTCAACTATATATACATATGTAATATGCAAATAAGAATCCTTAATAGGGTGGGCGGGAGGGATAAAAACGTGGTTTCTTTCAAATGTGTATATATTTGTGCTAATCTTGCCTCTAATAAGAAAGAGCCTAAAACATGAAGGACGCACAGAACAAATTAAACAAAATGACTAGCCATGTTTTTAAGAGTTTATATGGCCAGTTTGGCATGTTTCTACTTTTAATGTAATACAATAGATCATAGTTACATTGATTTAGCATTGATTTAGCAAGTACATTGTTTTTTCTTCATATTTTCTATAATTTTGTAGAGTTTTGAAGGCCATTGTACTAACTGTATAAAAGTGCATCTTTTTTAATGAAACCTCGTGTTGTAGAATAGCATATATTTAATTGGAAGAATCACTTTGTGATGATTTCAATTTCTTGGGTAAAAAATTAGATCATGAAAATTATATTAGCAAGTTGTAACTATTCTACTGCAACAGGGGTTTTAAATTGGAATAAAATATTCAAAGAACTTTTGGTGAAAATGGCTGCTGATTTTTGATTTTGTTTGTTGAAAAACTGCACCATATTTGTTCTTTTGGCGACCACATTTATGATCAAGTGCACACATTTCTGATTCGAGTGATAAATGATATAGCCGTGTTTTGATAACTAAATTTTGAAAATGCTGGTAACAAGGCTATATAGTGTTTTATTTCGACTTTGGATAAACATAGATATATCGATATATTGGAAATGATTTATCTCCCAATACAATTATAAAGGGTTTTTTCATTGAATTATTAGGTCGCTTATTTATTTAGTTGGAATGGGAGGTTCAGGGATATATTTGTTATAGTTGTGTACCTCCAATATGTTTCATATTGTTTTGCTCTTAAAACAATTGTTTTAAAAATTATCCTAGAATTCTATGCTCCCTGTTTTGCATAACAAAATAACTCAATGGAAGAGTTATTATCAACAGCAACAAATGCATAATATATGTAATAGAATAGGAGTATAGTATGTATTCTATGAATTCCCAAATTATTCTATCTTAATCATGTTAATTGTCTATCTTCTAAAGAAAAACAATAAATAATGTATTAAAAAAAATATTTTGTACCGTTGTGTTCTTTCAGTTCTAGAAAAGGGATGCTTCGAATTTTTACGTATTTGTTTATTTATAAAACAAGTAAACAAAAAGTTGTCCTTTGAGTTCATTAATTTACCTAATTTTTTATACACAGAAGGGGTCGTCCAAATAGGTAGACTAATTTAACTTTATAAGTGATTGTGACTGTTTTTAACGTTAACCTGCGACAGGTTTCTGGACTGTATCGACCAGTACTATAACCAAAATCAAGTTATTTTAATAAGCAGATTGAAACACATTTATGACTGCCGAAAAAATATTTTCTGACATCAAATTCGAAGTAAATCCATGAAACTAAGTTAATTTCAACCTTGACCACTTAAATTGATCTAGACCTGTTCTTAATTCAACTTTTGACTGGCCTGCTCAACATTTAAATTACTTTTGACCAGGCCCGCTTTAAAATCGATTTATGAAATATCTTAATGTCTTTGTCCCTCGATATAAACTATACAGTTACAGTACTTAGAACTCTTTGCTCAGAATAAAACCATTTTTTTTTTGTATACATATGTTTACAGTATTTTTAATACGAAGTTCCTAAACCTATACGCCTGGTCAGTTTTTTTATTGTATTTTTTTACACAAAACTATATTGTTAAACATGTTACACAGTTTAAATTAAACGGCTAACGTGCTAAATGTTCAAGTTTCTATGATTAGTTTAGGTATACATGAGTTTACCTAATATTATACAATCGTATGCAATGATACACATATTCATTATCATAATGTACGTTAAAGTCAACACATGAGAGAAAATACTTTAAAAAGTGTACAGTACTTAATGATTCACCCCAAAATGTAACAACTAGATCCCAGAATTATTTGAAATAATATAGATGAAATTTGAAATATATATATAGGCAAAAAAAACTAAATAGAGAAACATAAATAAACAAATGAATAATCAAACAGTTATAATCTGATAATTATCCAAAAGAAAACATGCAAACAAATCAACCAATAGACGAATTATTAATTTAAATTAATGAGATAATACAAACTAATTAAATAAATAAAATAAATAAATAAAATAAATTGGATACCACTGCATGAACGCATGCGTTTACTAAAATTTATTTTTTCAATAAATTCCTTTCTACTTAAGTTTAGAAATATACTTGAAATTTAAGGCAAATTCTACTACAAGTTTGTCAGAAATTACTGAATTACTTAGATCAGAAAATTAATTCACATTAAAGTAAATTTACCATACAATATATTTCAAGTTTATCAGAATTTATTGAATGTTTTACAGTTGGAATTTAATAACGAATAACGCGAATCTAAAATATTTTCTACTTCTAACTTAAGGTAATTTATTCTGTTATGTTTATTTGCAATTAAAGTCTTGTTAGATCACATTTAACCCCATCTTTAATGAGATTTATTTTTTATAGTATACATATATTTAGGAGTATTTTAAAGGAAATTAGTTTCAGATAATACTTTATTTCATATAAAACCGGTTTCTAATTACGTTTGAAAAAAATGTATATGTTTGAGAAAGTATAATATTTCTACCCAAATTTAAAGAAAATAAAGCATTAATTTTGTACTCCAGTTATTCTAATCTTTTTTTTTTCATTGTTCACTGAATTATCCGATTATGAGGAAAGTTACTATGACACGACTTTTTGTATGATGTTTAATAGACCTTTGAGTAGTATGATCTGAGACTACAGTGTTGTACAGTATATTAGTCTCAGGTTTAATTTATCGGCTAATGAATCATTTATTAAAGAAAACATTTTGTTTTTGTCAGATTTCAAGAAGCTGATCATAATTCTTTACTCCCTTATCCATCCTAATATAACTTATTTTACATTCAAATTCCTATTTTCCTCGTACATAATTTAACATTCTTGAGGGTTATCAAGAAATTATGCTTTTAGTTTTCTCAATTGAATTGTTTCATAGTTTTCAGGTCGGGGCCTTTTGTAGACGTCTATACGGTATTGGTTTTTTTTTCATTGTTAAAGGCCGTACGGTTGCCTATAATTGCTTAAATCCACTTCATTTGAACGATGGTGGATAGTTGTTCATCGGCAAATATACCACATCTCCTTATTTTTATATGCATCAAATATGCTGTATTATGCAATTAAACTGTTTAATCAGGTATTTATCATTCGTACATTCGTTATTATTTGTATTGTTTATATTCATTTGCATTATCTATATAGCTAGGGTTTTTACTTTTTGCAATAAATTTATTATATATTGTAAATGTTTAGCATACATCTACAACTAGACATTGTACTGAGTTTGCTCATTAGGATCCTAAATTGTATCTTTATGTTCGTAAAGTTTACCTCCCTTTGATTGCAAAAGATGTGTTCAGGGGGAACTAACTACGCTGCATTTACAGCAACTTTTTAGTTGGTTATTCTTAAATATAAATTATTACCTAATTGGTTTATTTCCCGTTTCCATCTTTCTGTTTACGAGCACAACAACGCCAGCACATACAAGATTTTGTTATATGATCAAGGTTAAAAAAATTAAAAAGATGTACAATACATAAAAAATGTTAAGGGAAAAGGCTATTTTCTAAACAAATTATATATTTATTTATTTATGTAAATAATACAATTGGAACAGTCTGGCCAATCCTTGTTTTAAGAAGCAGAAGAAAATCGAAAATATGAAGCAAAAACTACGAGGTGAAGAAATGCGTTCTTTTTTTATTTTCGATATCTTATTTTATTCATGTCGTATCTGTTAATACATTTACTGTAATTGCAAACAGATTTCCTTATGCAAGTTTGTGTGACAATCTTTCCATGACATCAATACACATATGACCATGATTCTAGGGAAATCTCAGTGTAATGGTTATGTTGACATGATGATATGTTAAAAATAATATTGCCTTCTATAGATTTTTATTATCTCACAATTAAAAATAAAAAACCGATTTGTACAAGAATTAGGATGAGACCTAAATCCACCAAAGACCAACAGACATGGATTCACAGCATGACCGTCACCAATGAGCTAAACTCATACATTGTATATAAATAAATAAATATATAAATAAATTAATAATCTTTATTTCAAGAGGATAATCCCATTAGTTAAAACTAATCTTCCTGAGAGTCCTCAAAATAATAATAACATATTGATAAAGTATATACAATATTATAATGACAATATTATAATGATATATACACAATATACAATTGTATATAGATATTAAAGAAAAAGCATATTAATTTGCACAATTTATGAAAAATTTGTAACATTTTGTTTTATAAGATACAAGTGTATTACTCATCTTTATTTCTTGTGGTAATCTGTTCCATATTTGAGAACCAGAATATGTAAATGTTTTCTTCAAAAACTTAGTTTTTGGCTCCGGAAGATTTAATAATTTTTCATCAGCTGAACGTAAATTATAATTTTGATAATCAGTAAAATGAAAGTTTTCTTGTAAATAGTTAGGAATCATATCCTTCAATGATTTAAATACATTGTCAAGTATTGCCTTTTGATATTGAATTCGTTTTTCCACATTTAACCAGTTTAAACTATTAAACAATAAACTGGAGGATGTCATTATGTCAGCTTCTACTATAACCCTAGCAGATTTCTTTAGTAACTTATTTATAAGTTTATTTATTCCACTTTCATAACAACTACCCCATATACTGCAACAATAATCAAACAATGGCAGAATATAAGCATTGAAATAAATAATACTGTAATGGTATATCGTGTAGTAAGGCATTTAGCCATCAATTAAAAGCAATTAAAACAATATAAAACAATTAAAAATTAAGCGAAATAAAAACGGTGCGTAAACAATAAACTAAGAGCAAACAAGAAAGAAAAACCGACGACAACTACTGAATTACGGGTTCTTGACTTGGGACAGGAACATATAAAATGAGGCGGTTTAAACATGTCTGTTAGCGCAAAACAATTCGCTTAACTTGGACAGTGGTGTAACAATCGCCGATGTCGGATTTAGGACAATGACTGCTCAAAACTTCACTGATATAAAACATCAGGTGCTTGTTTCTGATTGTTCTTATATACTATGAATAATATCTTAATCAATTTTTGTAATGATTAATGATTGCAATCACACTTGTAACATAAAACGTCTTTACGTCAAAATATTTGGACTGTCCATAAAAAGTAATTATGTTGGGTAGAAGTTTCTTCTTACAACATGCCTCATTCCGACCACTCGCAGAATTTTGCCAGAAGAGTTCTAAAGCGCGAAAAATCGTTTAACTCTATTTAGAAGAAGAATCAGATTAATTTCACCTTCTGACTTCACCATGCTCTACGTGGTTGCATATTTACACATCTCGCACGGTATTTCCGGGCATCGCCTAGACATGCGCTATAAGCACGAAAGCAGGTTAGGTTCATCCTAGTCTTACCTATCCGTATATGCAATCTATAGTGTTGAAATGTTAACCGCTTCGACAGGATACCCTATTGGGTTTTTAAATATTTAGAACTAAATCTTATAGTATATCTGCATTAGTGTACTGAAATCTTTGTAGCATGCTCTCTGCAAATGTGAAAGGTCGTGTATTCAATACCCGACAGTATCAAACAAAAGCCTTGAAAATAGTGTGGCAGTCGAATCACAAAGCATGGTACATACTTATATTGTGTATACTGATCAGAATATAAATTTACTGTATATTTGACACTGGAATTGAAAAAACCGTCGATCCTTCCTGAACGTATAAAAGGTGTTAATCTAAAAACAAATATATATAGACCGCTTGCTTCTGTTATTAGAGCCTAGAAAAAAAATTTCAAGAAAAAAAATCGTCGCCCTCCCTTAAATTTTACAGTAGATGACTGAAGAACAACATATCAGATTGATGTGGTCTTACTGTTGCTGTTTAATCTTTTCCAAGCTTCAATCTTTGACACGGGCATCGTACCCATCTTTACGCACCTAGTTTAGATTGTCATCAAAACGAAAGAAGAATACGTGGGATATTAAAAAAAGTATAGCCCTTTAAAAACTTTCAAAACCTTGATCCGTTGTGATTTCCTTGCTTAAATCAACAAAAAAGTGAAAGTGTTGTTGAATATGCTAGATGTGTATCTATTTTACCAATTGCAATCAACGAATCTTTGAATCCTGCATGACTTTGCATGTTTGTGTCATGTAAGATTAAGTGTGCACACAGTGTGAAATGTGTTTCAGGAATAACTATTGACTTGAGCATGCGAAGCATCCGCTTCTATTTGCATATCATATGAGAAAGGCGAGCTGTAAATGTTATTGTAATATCGTTTTAATTTTGTTTGGTAAATGAAAACTAGACAAGCTTGCACAAATATTTGAAAATTTAAGTAGTCAGTTTATAACAATTTTAACCGATGACGAAAACACAGTTCCCCTCCCAATATTACATTTTGACGTTTAGCACTTCTCCGTATATTCTCTACATCAGGTTGTCAAATACCACAGAATTTAATAGTCTGGCTAAAATTAGTTCAAGATGTTATTGTATGAAAAATTTCTAACCATCAAACCTAAAATCTAATTCATTTCGATTTAATGTCACACGAACTCAAAGGTAGAAACCGAGAACTTCTTTAGAGTACCAATATCATGAACAATTAAGATTGACAAAGAAATTACACCAACTCCTTTAAAATCAAGTCACAAAGGTTAAGTCAAATGACTTTATTTGGACAGGTAACTTCAATATTGTACAAGTAATGATGACAGGCCCCACATTATTGTATGTAAATAGGTCTTCTTCAAAAGAAAAGAGTTTTTTTTACAAGAGTATTTCCACACAGGAAGAATGGCACACATAATATGCCAACCTTATTTGAAAGGGCGGTTATAAATGCAAGTCTTTTACCTGAAATATCCTATACAAATGTTGTTGCTTTTGATTAAGTTCTAGTTAACTCTAGATTATTTTTTTGTATAACCACATCGGTAGTTTCACGGTAGCGTGTATTTTCCCCAAGAACAGGCCTAGAGGTCGTGGGTTTGTCCAAATCGAAATAAAACCAAAGACTTTACAAATGGTATTTGTAGTTATCAGCAGTATACATGTACGAGCAAATACTAAGTCTTGTCAAAATATTAAACAATGAGTTCTTTTTCGGACTGTTAACATGTATAAACATTAATAAAGTTTTTATTTGTGTATATGTGGGAACGACCTTTTGATATTTTGGGAGGGGGATTATTTAATGAATCTTCTGGCCTTGTTATACATGTCCCTGAAAAAAGACAATTTTAGATAAATAAGCCGGCTTATCAAAAGGGGAAAATTAATATTCTCTACCCGAAAATCATATACTGCCCCCTCTCCTCCAACAATTACATGGTCATCCCCTTAACAGTACGTAGAAAATTAAATTGATGGTCAAAATTCAATAGACAATTAATTTTACTCCCAGTTGTAAGAGTACATTTCCACCATCCCTATCGTTTCGTCGTTCAGTGGCAAATATTACAGATATATCTAAGACGAACAACATTCAACAAATGCTATCCATTTTAAAGCGTTTCAACCTTGATATAGAATATTCATTTATCATATGTAAACTGGAACTGTCGAAATGTGTAGGGAACTAGATTGCCGAGTGGTCTACGTAGTACTTTTAAACTGGCCACTAGCGTGTCAAAACTGACGCTGTGACTTTGGTTATTTTTTCGGCAAAGTGTGTTTGGCTTAGATCTTTAAAAATAGACAGGCGGTTCTTGTTTTCCTGTCGAAGGCCGATGGTTTTCTCTGGCTTTCTCCACTGGAATGGAAAGCCAAATGTAATGAAAGTGGCGTTAAAACCAGCAAACAACTAATTATTGATCGATATTTTGACCTTGCTGAAGTGCGTTAACTCGTCTGTATACAATGATAATCGATTTATAATTTGACAACTTGCAGTTTTTAAGTTTTTTATTCACATAAGTTTGAGTTCAGTACAACTTGAATAACAATAACTCGTCATACATTTACGAATCTTTTCCCTTACCGGTAAAATGATTTTATCTCAGTTTGGACCATTTTTCAAGACATAATTGCGCAAACGTTTTCCTTCACTTTCAGATACTGCACTTCTGAGAACCCTAATTGTGCGCCTATCCCTGAGAACAGACACTACAAAAGTCTAAAAGTCTGAAAAGACCAGTTTTTGTCTTAATTTGCATGAACTTTTACTCGACATTCATCAAAAGGTGACTTGTGTCTTAATTTTTCTTGACAAATTCTCATTTATATTAGATTTGTATGAAATTTACTCGACATATTCTCGACATTCTGAATATGGTCTTAAAATTTCTTGACAAATTCTTGACATTTGAATACTGTCTTGAAATTTCTCGACATATTCTCGACATTCTTATTTTTTCTCAGTATGGCTTGACATATTCTGAACATTTTGAATCGTGTCTTAAATTTACTTGACAGTTCTGAGTTTTACAAATCATGACCAATATTCATGATATAACTTTAATCTTTATTTCTCTTTATATGATATACTGTTGTTTCAAGTTACACTTCTTTACAACAAAAATAAAAGTTGGGCATGTAAAATAATTAAAAATTTGGGTATATACATATCTTTACAAATGCAAATATGGCTATGAAATCTAAAGTATAAAATAATTCAAATGTGGTTGTGTTGATATAAAACAATTTCAATGTGGGTTTTTAAATAATTACAAATTTTGATTCCTAAATCTTATAAATTAAATGATTCAAACCAATCATACTGTAGACATATGGGTGCGTCTAAACACTGCTAAGGAGTCCTTAGTGCACTAAGGACTTATGATATGCCACTAAGGACTAGATGGGATGCTGTTACATGTAATTTTTTTTCATATTATGGTAGATATTGAAAATATTTCTGTTGTTTTTTTTTCAAGGATTTGTATAGTAATATACATTTATACATTTGAAAATAAAACTTCAAAGTTCGATAAATGATATCTAAACTTCTTATACTTTTAGAAAAAAAAACAAATGTCGAACAATTACAAAAAAATAAGTACCGTATGAAGCCTTTGTAAACAGATATCAAACTGGTTGAAAACTAGTGGTTTTGATAAACCCCAAGGACGCCACATGATTTTTTTTTCAATTCAATCGTAATTCGTACTAAGTATGACGCAGCAATAGAAAGTGGAAAGGCAAACATCAGGTTTTGATATTTTTATCAGAATTTACTCATATTTTTTAGTGAAACCATTTGTATTTACACGCATCTTCGTCGGAATTAAAATTAAAACAAAAAACTTATAAACATATCTATTCATTTTGTCTTGGTATCTCTTACATAAACATTTAACAAGCTGACCACACACTAACTTATTAGTTGGCGCACACCTATGGCAAATCATTTTGTCGGGAAAGATATAAAACAATAGCCAAATTATTTGTCCTTTTAATCATTGTAAATAAGAACAACACATTTAATTATAAATTATTAAGCATTAATCTTTTCGATACAATTGTTAATTACTTAAAATAAAAAGATTATGATTGTTTATTCAGTTGCTATGTTATATGGCACGTGTCAATCGGTTCACTGATTTTCGGCATATCAAAGAAAAAACCGGCACGTGCTTAAACAATGCTTAATAACTCGTTTATTTGTGATTATTATTCTATAAAATTTGAAATTTATGCATTAAATATCAATCTCTTACTTAATATGGAAAAATAATACATATAACTGCACCCCTTCTAGTCCTTAGTGGCATAGTATACGTCCTTAGTGCACTAAGGACTCCTTAGCAGTGTTTAGACGTACCGTAGACATATTTCATTCTACATTCATAATATTCAATGTTGATATGGTAAATAATTATTATACCAAAATGTGGTTTATATAAATAGCAAATCATGATGATATACAAATCATTCATTTAACAGAAGAAAAATTTGTGTAATGTCATCTGTTGGAATATATTAAGTATTACACATGGACAGGATGTTCCCCATAAAATTAAGGTATTCCACACCCCAGAGTACACGCAACTGTCAAAAAGAATTTATTGTTTTACCTGTAATAAGCCATACAACTTATCAGTTGACCATGCCACTACAAAAGCTTGTTGATAGATGAAAATGAAAATCATCATTTTGATGAAAAAAATTGAATTGAAATGGATTTTCTTCATCAAAATTATGAAGTTAATTATTTTAACATAAAAACAAATTGAATAATTCCCAAAGATTAAAAGAAAATTATTATCTACTCCAGGAATAATAAAAAAAATGTATTTATAATGGGTCCCATCAATGATTTCTATAGAAATGGTTCTCAAACAGACATGCATAATATAGATCTAAACATTTTTTTCTTTTCAGGAAGGAGTTTTTTTATTATTTATTAATATTTATTTTTGATAAAAAATTATAAAATTCAACACTCAAATTTGAATAAAAAATGTTTTTGGGTTGTTCTAAAAAATGAATAAGGTTTTTGAATCAAGATGGGAACAAATTCTTTGACTTAAACTTCATGGGGGATTATTCAGGGTATTACAACTTAGTTGCACCAAAAGGGTATCTTACTATATATACCAAATTAATCCTTGATTCTTCAAAGTTTAGTTTAGCAATAATAAAAAGGAGTATATAACAGCAATAGAATGTCATAAACAGTGCAGAATAAGTCTGTTCACATTTCAGGCGAAATTTATACTGTTGAGATAGTGTCAAGACATATTTAAGACTGTCAAGAATGTGTCGAGACATATTCAGACATTATTTAGAATGTCAAGAATATGTCGAGACATATTCAGACATTATTAAGAATGTCAAGAATATGTCAAGACAGATCGAGACAAATTTAAGACAGTCAAGAATTGGTCGAGACTAATCCAGACTCTTATCAGATGATACAGGAAGTGTCGAGAAATTTTAAGACAATGTTCATACTGTCAAGACACTTGTCAAGAAAAATCAAGAACCTTATTAGACAAATTCATACTATGTCAAGAATTTTTAAAAATTATTCAGACAAATTAAGAATGTCGAGTAAAAATTCATGAATATTCAGACAAAAACTGGTCTTTTCAGACTTTTTGACTTTTGTAGTGAGATATACTATATTTTTTCCCCAAAATATTGAATAAACAATTTAAATTCGGATGTCTTAAATGTTATCATTAATACCAGAGAAGGTATGCCATTGTACCATTCAGGTTTGATTTTAATGTCCACAAAAGATTTCCGACGGTCAACACGGAGTCCAATGAAGTAAAATTTCGATTACGACAGTGACCAGATGAGGATGTGGAAGGGGGGGAGGGTCCCCCTTATTGAATTACATATTTATCTTTGATAAATGCATTGACTTTTTAGAAGTATCGTCCAAACGTTGGCTAACAAGCCCCCCCCCCCCCCCCCTTTTTTCAAAGTGGTTTATCATTTTCGGACAAAATGGGTGACAGATCAATGAGATGTCGGAATATATGGGCAATCGCACCTCACTCCAGTCTATAGAAAGAGAGAATTCTTAACAGAAGGTCTTCAAGTAATCAGTATTATCTGTTATGGTGTGTCTTTGTATGTACATGTATATTTTCTCTTTTAGTATCATAAAAAGGAAGATGCAAATGTGGTTCAATGGAATCTTTTGTGTAGTCATTACAGCTATATTTGTTTACCAATCACAGTTTCTATTATATAGACAGATGTGGTATATAAAATTTGGTATACATTGGCCTTATGTATTAAAGCAGAGTTCAAGATTAAGATAAAGTAGAAGTTAAAGGATATGAAATTTTACAGAGGTACGGAAAATTTCTCCTGTATTTGTTGCTCTACCGTGTCCAAATTTTTAAATTGCAAAAATTATAAATATTTAATGGATAAAGCACATATGATATATGATAATATAACAATGCGCAATCCAAGTGTACAACATATACTACATGATAGATAATTATATAAAACATTTTACTACAAGTGAAAATTAAGTATATGCTTTAACCACAAGTCTATTTTATTGGAAGGTAAAATATAATCAATAATCTCCAGCTATGTACTTAATGCTAGCCTAACGAATGGACACCAAGAATATTTTTCAAATTCAAACTCTGAACCTTTTCAAATGCTGTGTAGGTATTTATCAAAATCAAAGATCCAAATTTCAAAAAGTTTCCAAAATTAAACAGTCTATATATTTATATTAAAGGTCGTTACTTAAGTGTATCAATTATTATTCAATAAGGAGTTTAAAACTCTCCTACGATTTAAATTGCTAAGGGGTAATCACTAAAAATTTTCAAATATCTGTCAAAATTACAGTCTTATGCTATCTAAAAACATTTTAAAAGTTTAAAGCTCACCTAAATGTACGATTTAAATTGCTTAGGGATATCCAACAGATCATTTTTTTAATAAATACTAAAAATTTGCAAATATCTGTCAAAATTGCAGTCGTGTGCCACCTTAAGGAATTTTAATAATACATGTTGAAGAAGGTCACATGTCCGAAAATATATATACAAAAATATGTTTAAATCTAAAAATACACATTTGACACTATGACTTTTTATTTTAAAATAATGGAGAACTTTTTAAATTGGTCTTGGTGGAATGAAATTTAGGGGAAATTAGCTCCACTGCTTTCCATCTTAATATGGATTTTTATTTTATCAACGCCTGACTTTTAATTAGTTTCTGACCCTAACTTAAAACTGTAATGTAAAATCTAGCAGATATTTTCACATCCGTAAGAACAAATGTTTCTTAGTAGGGTGCATTTTCTAATAAAGGATCAAAGGATGCCCATGGTATTCTATTATCAAACTTTCACTACATCAGGATCGTGGCGTTCCTTATCAATTAGCTTAATGGGACGTGTTAAATTATTACATAATAATTTGAACTCTTGACAGTCGCTTATCTTTGAAATTAAGAAAATCGACATTATCTAAACAATGTAAAGTTCTTTCTATATATTTACCCATGTAGATGGGTGTTTAGATAATAAATAATATAAATGTACATGCATGATACTATATATATATCATACACTTTTTCTCTTACTTTTATTTATTTTTGCACCCTGTATTAATAAACTAAAAGGAAATATGTCTACCTAGCTGAAAAAGCTTACAAGAAAGGCGATGTAAAAACAAATAAATTATATTCTAATATATGAGTTAACCATTTGTTGGCAGCAAATACATTTTATAATGTCATAACGTATTCTACAGTATACAGGTTTAGACAAGAAAAACATTTTTTTTTGTATTGATCCTTTATAGAATTAAAAAAAAAACGCATAATAGTTTTAATTGTTTGTTTATATTTTACTATTTTTCGAAACATATTTCATCAAAGATATGAACCTGAATAATTAAATCATGAATAAATCCTTACTGAACCGTTTTGTGTTTGCATACATGTACATTCTTGTGATGACAGGTAAGAGATGTACTACGAATCAGATATTCCATAGATTTTTAAGTGTACATTTTTTCTCTTGCAATCCAATAAAGATTTTTTATTTTTTTACACAAGTATTCCCATTTTAAACTTCCAACACAAATTGAAAGAATTTTTCCAATTTTGCTAAGCCAACGAAGATACAGATATCTTGTTTTAGGGAGGGAAAAATCATACTTAATAAACGACCCCAAGGGTTGACCGGGATTTAGAAATATTGTCCTCCTTGGACTTCTCTCGTTCCGGCAGTAAAATCCTTGCTCCAATCGGGGGCTTCGATTTGGCTGTTTGGGATACATAAGTATAGGTAGTCGTGCCCTTCCTGAACACACATGAACTATTTGCCACTGAACATTAAGCAATTAACAATAAATGCAGTTGATGACTTCCTCGAACGCATCGATCTATCGCATAAAACTAGAAACAAAGAATACCACAGTTAAGTTTGTCTCTCATCTTGACTTATAAATCTAAAAATTGACCATGATGGTCGATTTCAAACAAAACTTGACATAAAAAAGATGATTCCAACTACCTTATTTTTAATTTCTATGCAACAGTATCCCAGCAGTTCTCGTGTATAGCTTCCTTTTGATACGATATTTCAGAGCGTGTATGTCCTATCATGATTTCTTTGATAGATTTATTGCTGTTTATTAACGTTCAGTAGCAAACGTTTCATGCATGTTCAGGACGAGACAAATAAAAAATGAATACCGTGAATAGTTAGGTCCTGCAATAGGGGGTCGACCGGGATGACGCTAGAAATTTGGAATGTCAATTGAAAATGTTGGTATATGGAAAAAGGGACAGAAATTAAGCCTTGCAACTGGCCAACGCCCGTCCTCTCACAGATTTGTTGCAAGATTTCATACCATGAAAAGAGCACCGGCATCGGAGTTACGTTCTCATTCTGACCGGACGTGGCTGCGAATTTATACATCCCACACAGCCCAACGGACGCCTTTATTTTGGATACGGTTTTCTGCCATCGAAAGAAGACCAAGGGGTGATCACGTTTCTAGACCCCTGTCAACCCATGGGGTCTTCTTGATAATTAAAAGGAAGCTATTAACCCATGGGTTTCACGTGATATAGTTACAGTAATCCTTTCGAAAAAGTTACGGACGCCATCACGTGTTGGTTACAGTTCAGTAATATATGTGTCACAGATTACCACCGATATGTCACCGTTAGAGTATTGTCTTGATCACAACTCGTCCTGTTTTCCTCGAATGTTACATCACGGAATGAGACTTTTTATCGAATTTGTTCATAAATGAACAACACGACGGGTGTCATATGCGAAGCATGATTTGCTTATCCTTTAAGATCCGGAACAGTTTTAGTTCATTTCTTTGAAGCGCATCGATAACTTTTATACGTATTGTTAGTTGAAGTTTATGTGAATTTATGGTACAAAATCGTTTCTGTCGATAAAAATTGCAAAACTGTTGATGGGCCATGATAATGTTGGCTTTTCGGGGCCTTTTATTGCCGACTATGGGTTTTTCTCATTGTTGAAGGACGTACGGTTGCCTATAATTGTTTAAATCCACTTCATATGAACTTTAATGGATAGTAGTCTCATTGATAAGCATATACCACATCTCCTTAATTTTATATTGTGTTCATCGTTAAGTTATAATAAATTTTCTTGGAGAATATGTTTTGATTACAATTATGATTTGTATCCTTCATTCTCCGTCCGAATACTTTCCTAGCAACATAAAAAGAAGCAAGGGCATGCGATAAAGAACAAGGCAGAAACAAACTATTTTAATATACGGCAGAGAGGTCACGTTTACATTGCTGGCATCTTTTCCTGAATAAGTTAAACAATATTAATGTCTTTATATTTCAAGCATTATATGTGCTAGCTCATACTATAAGTTATATGGTTTGATACTGACCCCCTAGTCCCCCTTTACGGATTCATCCCCCTATTGAATTTTGCAAATACTTTCTGGATCCGTAGGGTGTCAGTACATATGATGCTGGCAGATCTGCCTAATACCAATAATTTAATTGATGAAGAATTTTAATATGAATATATTGATACTTATATAAATAATTTTTATATTTGATAATATAAAAGTAATGCATCTTAGGATGACCATCAATGGCTTTAACTGCAGAAACACTAAAATAGTGTCGGCCCATATTAGGCTATATGGGATGTGTGGTTTATAGCCGTTTTATATTAACAAAAAGAGAAAATATCAGCCTATCAAAAGCTATTAATTAACGTAATTTTAAACTTCGGTGGAGATCACATGTTCATTTGATATTCCGTGCATCCGAGTGGTGGGATTAAATCTTTCACCTAAATATCGAAGAACTATAGATATGGGGGTTTTAAAAAGACATTATTGGAAATCTTTTTGGCAGCTGTATATGTACAAAAAGGGGGGTTTAACTGAAAAAGGTCTGATACTGCATATATTTACATAGGTTTTTATTTGCAATTCGGCAGTATTCAAGTGTTTTATAAGTCAGGTTCAAGAATGTAATTTGAATTAAGATGTCGGATAGGAGAAGTTAAAGTACATTGTTTATCAGGGGCGGATTCACAAGGCGCGCGCCTCCTAGCGACAGAAAAAAAAAATGTAATTTATAGGTGAAATTACAGCCAATTTTTGTTTGTTAAAGTTTTGTCCTATTCTCATCCTCAGGGGCACCCCAACTCCCCCTTTACATCAAATCCTGGATCTGAGCCTGTTTATTGTGCTTATTTGTGAACCTAAACATCTATATATATCTAAAAGACACTGGAAGCTTGAGATTGAATTCATATTTTTTTCTGATTTCTGTCCATTGATAAGTGTTAATAATGTTAAGTGTTCAAAAGAATTATCACAAATTAACACAAATGCCGTATTGAATGGCAATGAATCCGCAAACCACTTGAGGTAGGCAGTTTGACATCCGAATTCAACTAACATTAGATTTGAACCTAGAATAAATATACGTGATGACGCAAATGCATGATATTTTTTTTTTCAGAATATCAGTGTGTATGCTAACCATTTACTATTTCTTGCGCAAGAAAAGTACGCGCATGCATAAACATTGATTTCACTCGTCGAAGGTGATTCTTTTTTGCATTTCTTATCTATGTTGTGTTTTGTGTACTATTATATATATTGTTTGTCTAGATCTGTTGGTCTTTTTCGTCCGTTTTGCAGAAATTGAGAATTGGAATAGGATTAGTTCTTTGTATATAACACACAGAGAAATAATGATGTACACTTCCAAGTAATAAATAAAATAGTCAAGCCTTAAAAGGTAGTTTCAAATTGTAATTGTATACAATTTTCTATTTACAACTAAACTCCAGCAATGATTTTAATTGACTTGTGCACGAATCTACACACAATAACATATTTTCAATAAAGGTAATTTAATTTTTTTTATTACCTCATTCTATCAACAGTCAATTATTTCAAATCAAAAGCAAAAATAAATTCAGCAACAAATATTTGGTGACCAGTCAGTGGTCTCGGGTTCACGTGTTGCTTTTCTTTTTTTTAAAGAAAGCAACTTGTTTAAATCTGATAAGTAGTTTTTCGTGATGTTTTTTCTGATACATATATACATATCTATGGAAGATGAAAGCCTTCATCTACGTTACTATTCATCTGGCGAAGATGAAAACAGCAGCAAAAGTCAGAAAGGGGAAACAACAACCAGTGATAATATGGCAGGAGCATGTGGAGGGCCAGAGGATATACCCGATGAGTCCATGAGTGTTTTGGAATGCAGTAGAGTAACAGTCAGTCGTTCTAGTACACCGTCAATTTCGAAGTTATTCTAATACCCCAACCAATTTGGCAAGTACACCATGTTCCAGCAGGACAATCATTCCGACTTTCCTTAGAACACCTTTATCTGGAGAAGTTCGTTCTAGCAGGTCACCTACTCCTGTCACAGAGGGTATATCAAGAAAAGAACAGACTACAGCATCAGTAAACAAGGTAAAACTTAAAAAATCGATGAAAATTTCAACAATGAAGTGTTTCTTAAGTGTAATATGTTATGATTTAATTTTGTCTATCTGTCTGCTTACAACGGATACGTTTTTGTCAAAGGTACTTGGGGACAGGACACTTTTTTTTTAGCCCGCCCCCTTTTTTTCCTAAAATTTGTTATTTTTTGTTTTCTATTAATTTCAATTATTTTTGCATTTTTTTTTTGTATTACATGAACATAAATATACTAGAAATAACTTGTATTTGCTATTATCTACCAATTCCAAGTTTACTTTAGAACTGATATAAAATTGCAAATACAAGTTATTTCTAGTATATTTATGTTCATATGAAATAGAAAAACGCGAGAAAAAAATGAAATTATAAGAAACCCAAAAAAAATAACAAATTACAGAAAAAAGGGGAGGGCTAAAACAAAAGTGTCCTGTTCCAAGTACCAAGGGTTTTTTGTTAGAACAGTGTTAGACAAGTGACCATCATAACACACATTGAAAAAAAAATATTTAAAAGATGTTTTTGTGTGTAAAAAACGTTTTGCTTTAAAGGTTCAAACATTTTTTTCACATTTCCGGGACAAATATTATTTCGTGTATCTTTTGTTTTAAAAACTAGCCATTTATAACGTCGTTTTCTTTTACGGTGATGCCGCATTTATCATTAAAGCCCTTTATTATTAAAGCTGTATATATCAATACAATGACTGTCACATAATTGCTTTAGTAAATGTTTATTAAAGTTAAAATAACCGAATCAAAATAAAACTTTCGTAATCGTATACATTTGTATATCAAGTCGAGAATTGTTGCAAATGTAACTAATATTAGTTTTATGGCAGTTACCTCAGCTAATAGCTAGATGATGTGTCTGCACGTCTGCTTAAATAGAATTGTTTGCATAAAACGGCCAAAAGAAAACCAAAGGCGAATGTTTTGAAACTGAGAAAATGAAATTGCACACAGCAAGACATCATTAACCAAATTGGATATATTGTTTGTACCCAAAAGATACATAGCTTTAATACTCATTTCTTTTTTGGTTAACGATGTTCCTGTATATTTTTTTCTTAAGTTTTCATATCTTCATAGGTTTCAATCACTGCCTGATTTCGAAACCAACGGTGTGCAAAAATACAGGATAAAATGGTCATTAATTCGTTTTGCAACTAAATTCAAATTAACAATACTGATATTTGAAATCTGGACAAATCAATTATATATAGTAAATGAAAGTATATATTTATCTACTTCATTGATATGAGATGTAATGACGCATTCCTGGTAATTGAATCTGTTCAGAAAATAATTCCCCACGAAGATAAAAAGAAACGAAATCTCTTTTACAACTTGTCCTGTACGCTTAGAAATAGTTTAATCTATCAGATTAAATAAAAATGAAAGCGCCTCTGAGTCGGACAATTGACATATAGATATACTTTGTCTTATATTATGGTGAAATACTGCTTCTATCAATTAATGAAAAGGATTACATCTGGAGAATAAGGAACGAAACTGGCAGTATTTTAAAGTATGTACATTTTGTATATGAAATTAAATGATTTAAAAGTTTTCTTGGAAATTGAAAAAATCTCATGGTTTGTTATTCAAACCAATGTAATTTAATATGTAATGTATGTCCACATTCATCATTAAACGATACGGTTTTAGGAAAAATGCTCGATTACTTGTGATTTACGACATTGAAACAGATTTAATTTTGATCATATATCTACTTTGAATCATTAATTATGAAATTCTACTTATTCGAGTACAAATCTTAATTTTGTACACAGCTTTTGGGTCAATTTAAGTGAAAAGTTTGCAGGATATATATATGTATATTTGGTAATCATAGTTCTATTCAGATTCAAACAACATTTTAGCACATATTGATAATTTTACCGACATTTGTTACACTCTTATTTAAGGAAGCTTTGATTTACAGTAAGATTATTTTTCGAATTACTTTTTTTTAGATATAATTCTGCAGAGAACAAAGAGAAGTCTGGATTCATCATAGAATTTGTAAAAGGCCCAATATCCTAATCAAGTGGAGGGTGTTGTTAGAGGTTTGTAGCCCCCACCCATAACCCCCCCCCCCCAAAAAAAAACCCCAACCCCCAACCCCAAAAACAAAATAGTCGAAATTGCAGTTCTGCAATACAATTGCTTAGCCTAGAAGGCATGTTTAACTGTCATATTAAGAATGACATCTAAAAAGTTAAAAGTAGTCAAATTCAGTTGATACTTTTTTTTATTTTGGAAAGGAGTGTTACGTTACTGTATAAATCCTAGCTTATGTTAACATTACATTGATACTGTCGACTTTTTTTTACAAGAGGGTATTTTTGTTGTGCTGTTTTAGGGAGCAACCATTTAACTTTAAGGGAGGAGAGGGGGTATGGTTTTTTGTCTGAGTCAGAATTTTTTTTCGCCCAAAGCGCGAACATTTTTTTTTTCAAAATTTAACACTATAAGGTATGGGGGAAATCTGGATTCAGAATATTTATTTAGGAAATAACCATACCCCCCCCCTCTTTGAAATCACATGGTCGATCCCTTGTTGCTACACACCTGTATCTTACCTCTTTTTATTTCGAAACACGGCGTTCCAAATTACCATTGAATTCACTTCATATGATTTCGGACCAAGTGTTGAAATGAGTAATCCCATTACCAATAGACAATAGACAATACTTTATTATTAAACCTCAGACACATAGGTGTACAAGAGGACATCGTATATACACGTATACACATTTTTATACTCAATACATTTACACTACACATAATAATGCATGCATGCATGGTAAAATACAGCAAAATGTCAATTTACAAATTACCATAACATTCAACTCAAAAAAGACAAATATAAATCATAAGTATCGTGTAAGTATTTTTAAAAATATTGCTAAGTTTTTGTAAAGTTCTACATGACAAAATGTTAGAAGCTGTTTTAATTTGTACTCCGTTGGATTTGCAGTATAAAATTCTGGTATATATTTATTTCTAAGCAGTTTTATTTCCTGTTTTTGACATTTGAATAGATAATGAAATTCATCTCCTATCCCGTTTCCACAGAGATGACAAATTCGCTCATTTTTTGGTATTCTAGACCATCTTCCCGTTTCTACAGGAAATTTTAAATTTGAGCATCTGAATTTTGCTATATAAATCCTGTCACACAGCTTCAACTTTATTAAATAGGTTTCCAAACGAAATTCCTGTTTGTAATGTGAATAAAATGCACCTCTTGAAGAGTTATTCATTTGGGAAAACCAATGTTGGATAAATTGGTCATTCAGTTTTTGTGAAATAATGTTCTTTAAACCAGGTTTATCTAATGAAAGTTGATTTTGCCAAATAAAACTAATTCCATTTTCGTCAAATATGGATTTAACGTACGTAATCCATTTAAATTTTGTGGGGTATTGAAAATGTAATTTGAGCATTAATTTATACATAATGGAAGATAACTTGTTATTCTCCAATAATAAACTATTCCAAAACATCACCATTTTACGTTTAACAATAATTTCCAAAGGGAATCTTCCGAGTTCCCCATACACCATATAATTTGGTGTACTGCTTCTTAATTTCAAAATATTTTTGCAAAATTGAAGGTGTATTTTCTCAATGCTATCTTTACTTTCAAATCCCCATACCTCTGAAGCATATAATAAAACAGGACTAACCAATGAGTCAAAAAGTTTAAGCTGCAAATCGACGGGAATACATATATTTTTTATTTTTCGGTATAGAGCATACAAAGACTTCTGTGCCTGATCAAGAAGTTTTTTTCTTGCAGTACAAAAGCTACCATTGTAATTAAAAAGTATACCAAGGTAGCAGTATGAATCAACTATTTCAATGTTTTCTCCATATATCCTAAAATTCTGATTTCTTTTTACTTTCTTTTTACTAAAAATCACTGCTTTAGTTTTGCTTGTGTTAATCTTTAGTTTCCATTTTTTACAATATTCTTCAAAACATACAAGGGTTTTTTGTAATCCTTCTGCACTTTCAGACAATAGCGCAGTATCATCTGCGTACAGTATAATAAACAATTTAACATACATTTGTAGTGATTCCAAGCACAGATTTGAAATATTATCTAGACTTTCTATATTATTTTCCACAAAATAACTTTCTAAATCATTTAGGAACAAAGAAAATAAAAAAGGTGATAAATTTTCACCTTGTTTTACTCCTGTGTGAGATATAAAAAATTCGGAAAATTCATTTCCTTTCTTGACACATGTTTTTATATTTTGATACATATTATAGATCACATTAAATAGTTTACCTTTAATGTTTGATTTTTGCATTTTTTGCCACAATCCCGATCTCCATATAGTGTCAAAAGCGCTTTTAAAGTCTATAAAAGTGCAAAATAGCTTCTTACCAAATGAAAAATATATAGTAATTAAAGAATACAATACAAATATATTATCAACAGTAGAGAATCCTCTACGAAAACCTGCTTGTGATTTTGAAATCAGGTCTACGTGATCTGCATAATTATTTAACCTGTAATTCAACATAGCAGAAAAGGTTTTACTAAAGCATGAATTTAATGTGATTCCTCTGTACATTTCGGGATCGGATCTTGATCCTTTATTTTTAAATATAGTTATCATGATTCCATTAGATCAACTGTCTGGGACAATTCCAGTATCTAAAATTAAATTGAATAGCTTAACGTAAATTGGCATTAAATCGTCAATTGTATTCTTTATATATTCATTTAAAATTTCATCACTACCTGAAGCTTTGCCATTTTTTAAATTCGAAACGATCTTTTTAATTTCATCTTCGGTTACTGGACTATTTAAAAATAACTCAACATCGTCTGATAAAGTTTCAAAGTCAAAATTTTGTTCGAAGTCATTTTCTGGCTCGACATTTTCATTTAGGATTTTAAAATGATCATACAATGCTTTTAGAGATATATCGTCATTGTTATCTTTTTTCTTACTATCATTTAGATTATTAAGGATTTTCCATAGAGCTTTTGTATCCTTTTTAGAAATGTTACGCAACTCATCAGCAGCCTTCTGTTGATAGTTTGCAAAAGCCTTATTTAATGTTATTTTATGTTCTTTACTAGCTTGTCTCATTTTACTTCTGTTTTCAGCATTTTTCAAAAAACTATATCTCTTTCGAGCTTTATGAAATTTTTTTCTACTCATCGAGCATTTTCTATTAAACCAAGGTTTTGAATTTTTCATGTTTGTAAAAATGTTTATGTTTTTTTATTTTCCCAAACGTTTCTGCCGCCGCATCTTTAAAATTTTTGCTGATATCTAAAACTATATTGTTTATATCATTTTGAGTTGCATCATTATTTACGGACAATTCGTCCAGTTTATTCATAACAGTGGCTAAAATACCTTCGGGATCATTGTGAATTCGATCAGCGTATTCAGATTTCTGTTCACTTTTCCACCTGACAAAAGTTTTATCATTTCTATTGTCGGTAACAATTGAATCTGGTTTACTAAATGTGGCCTGAAGTCTAAAATGTATAAATGAATGACAATCAGAATATAACGGTATAAAGTCAGCAATTTCAAAATAAAAAATCATAGGGAAGAGCATTGATGAAATAATTAAATAATCAACAACACTTGAATCGTTACATGTTTTCTCCCCAATATCTTTATCTGATCTAACTCTTGAATTAGCAATATACAAATTATTTTTTCTGCACAACTCTAACAGTCTATGACCATACTTATTAGGTCTACATGTACACTGAGACACTCTTTGCAAGTGATTTTGTTTTGAGTCAGATTCTCAAAATCATATAAATACTGTAATATATCAGCATCACAATCTAAATCAAACATACTAACAACTGACTCATCAGGTATAATATAATCGGGTAAAGACCCAGTTTTTAAGTTAAAATCGCCAACTAGGGCAACATAACAATTTTCAGTGTTTGTTAGGATATTCAATTCATTTTCCAATTCTTCAAAAGCTTCTATAGTAGAATACTTAGAATTTTCAGGTGGTACATAAACACAGCCAAAAATTACATCTGAATTAAGTGACAAAATTGATTTCGAAATTTGAAACCATAAAACAAATTGACTCTCAGTATTATGGAATTTCAACTCTTTTTCTAAACTCTTTCTATAAATAACAACTATCCCACCTGATGCTTTTTTAAATTTTTTTCTATTTTTTGTGACATAAATATAATCGTCTGGTAAGTTTAAATTATCTAGGTCAGTTAACATCGTTTCAACAAAAATACAAATATCATGATCAAGCAAAATGTCAATGAAATCAGGAGACAATAGTCTTTTCTTAAGTCCACACACATTTAAGAAACACATATTTAAACTACCATTGTTAATTGTATATTTCTTATTCAAAGTTTCATTACTGTACGATTTCTTTTGAGGTTGTCCTCTTGCACCATTCCTCTATCTGCCAGAATTCGGTGGAGCATTTGCGTGCGATGGACGAGGAGACGGTCCCTGTCGCTGTCTTTTGCTAGGAGGGGTATCACTAGAATAAGACCCTTTTGGCCTCGTGTCATGGTTTGTCGTCGAAGAGCCGGTATGCTCTTTTCTAGAGCCCTCTAATACCGTGTCAGGAATGTAGAGCTGATTGTCTATATATAGCCTATCACGCACAAGAGAGGCTTGTCTATTTTGCTGTTTGGCCTGTTTTAACACAGGATACAGTTCCTTCCGCTTTTGTTCAATTTCATGAGGAAATTGTTCCCGTATTCCATACAGTCTACCTTTAAGTCTGGTAGCATTTGCTAATACATATTCCAGATCGCGGTGATATAGGAATCTTGCAACTATTGGTGCTCTTCTGTTGTCTCCCTTTGTTCTGAATCGATGGACATTGCCGAATTCGATCTTGTAGTCGATCCCCAGCTCATTGTATAAAAAACATCGCCAAAGCTCTTCCGTGTCTTCACCCGGAACTCTATGCAATCCCGTGAAGATCAGATTGTTTTTCATTGACCTGCATTGCAAGTCAAGAATGGCTGCCTTTAGTGACTCAATTTCCTTTGATTCGATGACTGTTGGAACACTCGGTTGGGCGATAGTGTTCTCTTCGAGTTTCTTAATTCTCGTATCATGATTGTTACCAGGGGCATGTTTTTCGAAAGTATCTTATGACTAAGACATGTCTTATGATGGTCTTAGGACATGTCATAGTCGTAAGATATGTTTTCGTAAGTGTCCCAAGTTACGATATATCATAATTTTTGTCGTAAACTTAGGACACTAGCTCGTGACATGACTTATGATGGTCTTATGATTATCAACTAGAATTCTAATTACTTTTCATGTATAATTTCATGTACAATGTACATTACAATAAAAATAATACTTGTGTTGCTCAGTCGGCAAAATATTTAGATTTATTCTTCTCCATTTTGCGTTAAAACTTTTTGAATCTCCTGCGACGTAAGATTTGGACTCCTTTTCTTACTCATGATTTTGAAAAATAAATATACATATTATTTATTTCCTTATATATTACTTTATTTACGCATTTGCACGGGCATATAAGCAGACACTTTCAGTAATATTTTGAAACGCCATATAATTTCCATATTATAAATAAGTTTTATGTTAATGGATCACATACTAGCAAATGCATACTATCATATAACTTTAATAGATCTATTTTGATTTCGATCATATCACATCAAAACATTCTACCATGGACTAACCAAGTGACACTGTTTAGTCTCAAATGGAGACAAGCAATTGTATGTTAAAAATATATTTCTTTTAAATTGCCTTATGTAGATTTTTTTTTGTAGAAGGGATAAAGACAAATTTTGAATCGTTCAAAGCAAAGAAACGAAGAGACGAAACTGGTAAACAAGAAGAACATAACAAGAAAATGGCTGTGTACAGCAAGATGAGAAGAGTAAGAACTGATTTTTTTATTATGGCGAACAATTCAGATATTACAGTCAACATAAGAAGCGGATTTAGACGGGATTTTTATTTAATATTATATACTTATTTCACTTTAAACAGGGAACCCCCTTTTAACTTCATTTTTTTTATTTTCACTAAATTCCTTTTGTGACGCTACAATAAAAAAAGGAAAAAGATGACCATATCTAACGACGTCACATATATATATATATACCTCATTTTGCAGATCAGTGAAAAAGTTTGTCTACGTAACGTCTAAAAATCAAAATAGAAACAGAATCCAACACCAAATCTCGTGCAATATAATATTTCTCCACTCTCGACAATTGAATTTTCAATACTCAAAAAGAGAGAAATTAAATGCTAGGAATTGAGTGTTCTGTTGGATTATATTATATTCATAAATAATATACAGCATGCTTTCTGTCACAGTAATCACTAGTATTGTTTTTACAGACTGCTTTTTGCTGAGGTTATAATAATAATAATAATGATAATAATATCTTTATTGAAAGAGAGTCATTACGGCATATATGGAATCTATTTGTATGTATTCAAAATGAAATTCAAGGAATTTTGATTTGAGCTCTATTCTCTTTTTTTTAGAAATTAAACAACAGAAAAAAGGCCCTAAAAGTAAAAGTCCAGTATACCAGAGGAACAAAAAGAAAAGGGCTCGAAAAGCCTTGTGGTGCAGAACATGTCTTATGAACAAACAGATTCATAAGACGAAGGATCGTTTATCGTCAGTCCTCTGCCTTGGAGGTCTGATGATGTTGATAAATTAGTAAAAAAACTAGGCCAAAAGCATGATGGTCAACTAACCAAGAAAAGCAGACGGCAGCACCATCAACGAAAGGTTGAGGCAGTTTCAACAAGGATAAAACCAGAAGTCGTGCCAGAACATGAATGGGTGTTTAAATAGTTTAAAATTAATGTCAATGATTAAACTTTATTCATTTTAAGTATGCAACTTTTACCGACCAAAGTAAATGCTACATGTAATTGTTAATAATTTTTACACAATTATTTGTCCAAAACTAAAAAAACAAAAAATCTGATATATCGTTCTATTCTTATATTAACATATTTCAGTCATCACGAAATCAAATAAATGCGAACAGAAAGAGAAAAAATACATCTTCATGTCGGACGTCAACATACCGTCTTCAACAACAACAAACGGTTCGAAGGAGAACGTTTTTGATAAAAAATAGTAAAGAAAAGTGCTTCTTGAAACAACAGTATTGTCGTAATGGGCAAAACTATTTAAAAATAACACGAACAATGTACATTTCATTGGCAAAACAAAATATAATAACTTTTTTTATTTGTAACCTAGCACCACGGAAAATAAATGTTAAAAACAATATTTTTTTATAGAATCTTCATTTTTAGATGGAAAATCTTGTTTTTTTTTTAAATATGGAAGTGATACCGAGAAAATAAGCAGTGTATTATTTGCACATAGTAGTAAAAAAAAGAAGACAAAATGGTAATTCTTCGAAATATTAAGAAACTTGGTATATATTAAATTTCAATGTTTTAAATATTTCTTTTGTGCGTAATTATACAATATTAACAAGAAAAAGCTAGATAGCAGTAAATTTTATCTGGTACCCTGATGTAAGCAATCATACAATGCATGTATACAACAGTTGGTTTTACATTTAAAATCCTTGTTTTAGTGGTGAAGCTCTTCATTGTGTATTTTTTATATTATATTGATGTCCACGCGAGCATAATCAAATATATATTTTGAAATTAATTGCACTGATAAAACATATAGACATGTAACTGGGATCTTATATGTGAATCTTTTTTTTTTCTTCGATGGATTCAAAACAGTAAGCAATGAAAGGGAAACAACTCTTGTTAAAATAAGAATATTTTTCGTATCTTTAAAAATTGAAGAAATTTGTTTTTTTTTTTTTAGCTTAAAGGTTTACACGTTTATAATTATTAATATTCTTATAAAAAATAAGTATTAAGGTCTTGATTTTTTTATTTTAATAAGAAAGGGGTTGTATTTAATTGGGTGCTTGTTAAACCCTCCAAATTACGTTGGATTTTATTATTCAGCTCGAATCTTTGTATTCAAAGGGAAATAACTCTTTCTATTAAAATAGTTGATAGTTGTAATTAGGTAAGACAATCAAAACAACCACAACAAAGAGAATTCTGCAAATATGTTTCTGCTTATTATATTTAAATACTCAGTCCTTTTACATCATGGAATTGATATGTTTTTGTTCCTTAAAAACAGCTTTAGCAAAAACAAACAAAAATGCACAAAATTAGAGTTTTATAATTTTGTTATGTATGTAGATGTTTTTTTTTTTTAAATTATTATAGAATGGAATGTTAGTACTTTAATTTGTCATGTATTTGTAAATTGAAAATAATGAATAAATTTAGCTAAGATTCTAGATAATTGTTTTTTTTTTATTCAGGATTTCGCCATAGTCTAGATCTCCATTAAGGGCAGCTTTTTTTTATGAATTTCCAGTTGCTCCTCTCACTGTAATATCTTATATTTTGAGACAATCATGAGTGTTTAATTCGAATTATGGGTTGTGGCAACTTAGGGTGTACAATTATGGCTTTGTTTGTTATACTGAAGTATGTTTGTATAAACAAATATATTTTGCATTATAATAGGATTCGATTGTAAGAACTGTTACTGGTCATATGTGGATGAAAGCTGCAAATATATACTGTTTTCTGTCGTGAATTTGCAGGTCAATTGGCATATATTTGGTGCACCAAACACGGAGATTACAAAGATTTTTGATAGTAAATGGAGTCAAAATGAGTTTAAATTTTAAGTAAATCAAGTTATTTCACACATTAAATCTTTAAACTTGAAGTTGAATTTGATTTCAATTTGCATTAAATGAAAGTTTATCGTTGTATTAAATTTGTAACTCGATGTTGAATCAGATTTAAAACCACAGTAAACAGCTTACTGTTTGGAATATTATTGACTTTAATTTGTAGTAAATCATGTTTTACAGATTTTCTCTACATTAAATTTGATGTTGTATGTATATTAAACTTTGTTAAATTCGAAAATTACTGGACAGTAAATCAGGTGTCAATTCATGAACTTACTGCGTCAAGTAAACTATTTGTAAACTACTATTAAACATTGCGTTTACTTGAACTATAAACTACCAGAAAAAAAATAAACTCGGAAACTACGACTGATTTTCAAGTAGTTTATTGATACCTTAAATTAATACTTTCATGCAGTGTACCTATATCAATAAATAAGGGTTGGCCAAAACTGATCTTGAAATAGAACTGACAATATCTGTTCTAGGGTAGAACTGTCAAATTCAGTTTTAGGCTAGGACAGTTCAAAACTATTCTAGGGAAAATACCTTGAATGAGATTTGTTTCGTACAAACAACACTAAAGAAAGTTACGATAAACCCTTATAATATATATTATTTATAAAAATAGTTAGAAACGAATTGTTCATAGAACATTTGAAGGTCTTTCAACACTACATTTCTATAAAAAAGATTATAAGCTACTTCCGGTTTACTCAGTAACTATTGCCGCCCAATCATAAGGTTCTTCATAAACATTCAAAAAATATGCGGCTTTGTAAAAAACAATGGAAATATTTTGCTATTTCCGGTCTAAAAAATGTCTCTTTCAGTTTCATGTGAAAGCTTTATTGTCACTAATTACAAAAAAAATATAGTCTCTTTATACTTTTAGGTGAAATAAGGGAGATAATTATAAGGAAATGTCACTACGGGTCACAACATGCACAAATGATACATTTATTCTTGCTGATTACAAAAATATACGTTTTCTATATACTTTGCCTAAGATAAGGTAGATAACAAACTTCTTCCGGTTAAAATTAGGTCACCTCCGATATCTTATGATTTTTTATTTTACATATGCATTCAAAAATGATATATGGCTTTTAGCAATGGCAACATTGAGAACATGACCTTTACGTATGACCTTGACACCATTTTCTTTTTAATCCACCAAGGATCTCAATTCAAGATACCCTAGTTCTTTATCACCAACAGTTCATCAGTGACATTTATATATTACTTATGTCAAATTCAAAAGGGGAAATAACTCTCATATAGAGTCTCAGTATTAATTCGGTTGAAATTGACCGAAACATTCTGAAGATATAACATGCAATTCTGGAAAAAAATGTCGATTGTTTTACAGTTGCGAAAGAGATCAGCACTTAAGAAAAACAGTGTTGGGGAGATTACTCTCACATCACAAAGTGTTCGGTTAAACAGGGTTAGTTTGAAAAGCGCAAATACTGTTCGCTATCCTGTGGCAAAAATATTATCTACACCTTGCAAAACCACTACAAGAAAAGGGTTTGGAAGAAGAAAAAAATAATGATTAAAAACCAGTTGTTTAGAAAACAATTGGTCTTTCCACTTGAAAAGATATATTTTGATATGAAAAAATCAAATCCAGTTTAAAACGTGATTTCCAGTGTCAGATGATAGCTAAAGTTGATGTTTTAAAGGTCCCCTGTACTCTACAAATACACGGTTTTATAATAAGATGAATTGAAGTTTATGTTTGGACAATATATGGATTGGCCTTGAGCAGTCCTGGTGAAGTTGTATCTTTAATAATCTAATACTACCACATTTACTTTTTTTTTTTGGCATTTGTAATAACTTCAGATTGAGAAGATGAAAATCGTCTTAATCTCGGCGAATTGGCATAGTCTATGTCTATAACCGGTGATTGTTTCAATTTCTCTGGTGACTCAGAAAATTCTGTGGAGTGTTTCAATTTGAGATAGTTAAGCGTGTCACTAATGGCACACAATATTATACATTTACTCCATTCGCATAATTTGCATTTTACCATTTGAGTCGGCATTTCGTGTTAAGTAGGACAAAGCTTTAAAAGATGCAGATGGCATTTTTACATGTTGGTAACAGTAAAATAATGAAACAATTCATAAAATGTAATCAGCTTACAACTGTTCGAAATACATGTACACTAATTATGTTTACTTTAAATATTGCCCGGAACTGATAGACAAGTTGTTTTTGTGTTAATTAATTTGTAAATTTGAGTGTTATCAAGGTTAACAATAGGAACCAATATACTGGACAGTAAATCTGTCAAACTAATAAACAAGACTATCATTTTAAAAAGTAATTAAAGATTTCAATACACATTTATATCAAAACAATCAGAATTGAAAAGGAACGGTTAACCGGTTCGCGACTTTGGTACTCTATATTCCGTCCTTCAGACGGTTAACTGGTTTACCGATTAACCGTCAAAAACACTAGTATCATATTATATGATAGTATATTTGACACTGATTCCAAAAATATATGGTTCTATATACTTTTACATTATATAAGTATAAAGAAATATCTTCTTCCAGCTTACACAAGGTCACACCCAGTTGGCCTTTTGAAGGTCATTGTTTGCAAGCTAATGCCTATAATTTCCATGGGTTGATGATGTATAAATATGAAGTAAAAGCAAAAGTTATATTCTAGAACGTCAAATTTACATATAACCTTGACCTCATTTTCAAGGTCATCAAGCAAA
Organism: Mytilus californianus; assembly: GCF_021869535.1. Lineage (NCBI taxonomy): Eukaryota > Metazoa > Mollusca > Bivalvia > Mytilida > Mytilidae > Mytilus > Mytilus californianus. The sequence goes on along the minus strand of NW_026262717.1, from coordinate 323,079 downwards.
GACCTTAGGTATCTACTATGTATTGTTAACAAGTGATATTACCATACATCTTATTTTTTTACATTCCAGGGGAGAAAAGTCCCACTAAATGATACCGCACCGCTTCGAAAAAAAACTTTTCCTTTTACTTCAAATCGGCAACTAACAATTTAGTAAACATCTTTTGCTGATATATTTTAAAGTTTCTTAGGACTAGCATGCACAAGCAAAAGCAAAAAAATTACCTTGACCTTTGACTTTGACCTCATTTTCTTTTTGGTGGACCCAGGCCCTCAAAAAAAGGACACTAGGTCTATATTACTTTATGGTTTATGAGTTACTATTACACATGTTACATTTCTCTTATGTAAAGGGAATGTTCAGATCTGTTTGATCAAAAACCTGAGGATATGACAAGCAATTTGGTAATATAAATATGTCGTAATCTCTACGGTTGTGAAGGAGTAGTTCGCATAAGAAAAACAGTGTTCGGGAAGAAAACTCTTATAAGGAAAGTGTTCGGCTAAGTGGTGTCAGTTTCAAAAGCATATAAACTGTTCAACATAATGGGCAAAATATCTAAGCGACATCATTTGAAATAAGAATACAGCGCATGAAAAAAATAGGCGGAAAAGAATAAAAAAATCAGGAAAGACCAAAACATCAAAACACTACAGACAGAGGAATGACAATAAATCACGACTTTTCTTTTGAGTGACGTTTTAAAGAACACGATAATACTGAAATAATAATCAGAATTATTATCATTATGATGTTGTTACGTTGTTATCTCCTTATAGTTGACGTGTTTCCCTCAGTTTTAGTTTGTAACTCGGTTTCGTTTTCGCTTAATCAATATATGATTATTCATGGAAAGACCTGTAGCTTTTGTTCTGATTATTTTGATTCTTCTGCTGTCTGAATTTTTTTTTTTTTTTTTTGTTACTTGACCCATAATATCGTATAGTGATTACGATTTCAATATTGACCCTGCGTAGCGGAACACTTTTTCTTATATGAGTTAACTGCCCGCGCCCTCTTTATCTTTTCATCTTTATTTCTCTGTAACAGTTAAAGATATCGAAAAAATATTGTCATATTGTTTGTCCTCTTTAGCAAATTGTTTGTCCTCTTTAGCAAATTCTTTGTCCTCTTTAGCATGTTTAGGATGCTTTGATAAAGTATAACCGAAGTAATCAAATGACATCTTCTGGAAATTATTTCCTTTTTAAATTTAACATAGGTGATATGTTGAATTAATTCATACACCATAAGTCATAGATAACTAAAGTTTTTTATATGAAGTCCTTTGTCCATAAGGGGGGAAATTGGCCAAGATGATAGGTAAAGGACATGTTCTTAATTTTGAAATTTGCTTGTAATCTTTATTCCAAAGGCACTGTAACATTTGATGATAACATGCTTTTGTCAAATATTTGTTTACGAGATGGTGTAAATTCAACGCATTTTAGTCGAAGTGTTTTGGTGACCCTTAATATGAGTTTTCTCCCCTACATTTGTCAAATCAGTATATTTCTTCAACCATACATGCGAATGAACTTGGGTCTGTAGATTTAAGACCAATGATCTATGACCTTGAAATTGAGGTCCAGGTCAAAAGTCAATTTGACGTTTTAGATTTTACCTTTGCTTAATCTTCATACTGGTTCATTACAAAACCCTTAGGTCTTTTGCATTAGATTGGAAGACATATGAACTTAAACAAGATCAACCGGAAGTAGCAATCTTTATACAAATTCAATTTAATAGAACCCCGAAACCCTATATTTTTAGAAATTTTATTAATAGCAATATGAACAGCCAGTGTTATACTATGACTTACTTCTATACAAAACACATTCAGTATAAACATCCTTTTCAATGTTACAGGATTATTTAATATTCAGTTAGAGCCTAATCCAGCTAAAGTCAGAAGATATTCTTCCAGTGTGTTTAATTGTTCTGTGGGAGAGAATTGGAAAACTGTTATATTCAATATAAAGGCGACAGACGGAACATTTTCTGTCGCTGCCTTTTTTACTGACATCGGAGGTGAATGTAAAAATAATTTAGATAATACTGAACTTTACCAGGCAGGTTGTGATTACAGTTACAGGATATTTCATCTGACTATTAACAATGTCACTGACGATTATGACACACATGTTTTGGAATGTAATGTTGTATACAAACAGCTAAATGGACAGGAAACGGAAAAGACGACCATTGATGTGCAATGTAAGTTTGTTGGTTTTTTTTGCACTTAAAGTACTGTTTTAATTTATAAAAAATATAATCTATTGGCACCATACTTCATATTTCACATGGTTAGCCTCACACATAATTTCTTTAAATGAAGATAACTATACTCTTTTCCAAATGGTAACACAAGATATTTTCAAGAGAGAAGTTATATGTTTATCTAATTGAGAGCGATAACAGTGACATTACGAACACATTTCTTTATAAAAGTATTTTATCTGAGTTATCTCCCCTTAAATGACAAGGTTGAAAAAAATAGAACAAAAACAAAATATTTTGTATTTGAACCTTTACATATTTTTGGTAAGAAACAGTCGTAAACATATCATTAGTATATTATATACTTTATTCTGATAAACCGATGTAGATACAATGCCTTTGTCAAACGAACACAATAATACAAATATAAAACACAAAATTTTCTTCATTTAGTTTAAAAGTTTTACATTCTTCTGTTGAAATTAGCCCATCTTATTCAATATCTAGACCGAATTGTGCCGGCTGTTTTGTTTCAAGATGGCCGATGACACCCAATCTACCTCTATATTTCTACTTAATATTTACGTTAAAATCATGTGCAGTATGTCATTGTGTAAAGATTTATTTGAAAAAGTCAAATTTCAAGTTGTGATTTCAACTTTGTGCGATTAGGTATAATACTTTTAATAGTTTCTTATTACATGCTTTGTTAATTTCTTATGCAAGTGCACAAAACACCCAAACACTACACGAATCAAATTGTATGTATTTTATCTTCCCTTCAAAAATGAGGACATTTATGAATTGTTTGTTCTGATTCTTTTTTCTGTGTAGATATATATAGACAATCGTGTGGTAACAGACGATGTCTGACGTGCCAACAAATACTGAATACTCAAACATTTACTTGCCACTCCACTTTGTCTGTGTACACTATATCTTGCAATGTAACTTGCAAAATCCAAAATGTTGTATACGTTCTGTAGCGTCCATGTGGCATGCAGTATGTTGGCGAGACAGAACAGCCATTCAACAAATGCATGAATGGTCATCGAAGAGACTACTCCTGCAAGCCTGACCTCCCCGTAAGTCGTCATTTGAGATCACCTGGGCACGCATTTCTGAAGAAAAAAAAATAGAATGAGTCTCTACCATCACTTGTTTCCAGTAACTCAGTTTTCAGTACAGGACTCTTACAGTTTTAAGGAATTTATTCCTCCTCCCAAACATCAATATTGAAAAACAAAATACCAGCGCATTGATTCGTAATAATTTGTACTTGTATAACGATCAAGATTATGAATTCAGTTTGAATACCACATGTCAAGATAAGAATCATTTTACATTTTACTGATGAAGGATATTTGTTATCCGAAATATTCAACATTTGTTTATGATTTTTTTGTGTAATGTTGTACCCTGTTAGACTTGCGCTGGACATGAGACTAAGTGATTGGTGCTGTAGTGAATCAAAGGTGTGAGTTCGAATCCCGTTGAGGGACAAACATTTGTCAGCTTAAAAATCTAATTCTAACACTGTTGGGGTTAATTTTCAGATTTATATAAATATTTGTATTAACTCTGTATGTCAAACACACTGAGATGCAGTGGGCATATATATTGTATGGTTGTATGATTGTAAATATATATGTATGTCAATTGACCAATTCGAGCTTTTATTACTAGTATTTCATTTATACAAGAGGGAATTGACTTAGAAATTATAATATAGAATCATAATGTATAGTATTTTGCTGTACTGGAAAAAAAGAACATTACAATTATCGTTTATATAATCAGCCATCAGGTCCGATGTTGAAGGTGATAAAGACGACGAACCTTCAAATAAAGGCAGACCTGTTGAGAAGTCTTGTCTGGAGCGGACCTGTTCACATGACCAGTCAAAGACAAACAAGTCAACTAGTCTTATCTGGTCTGGAGCATGCCTGTCTTCAGGAAATGTCAAAATCAGGTGTAAACATATCAGCTGGTCTCTTTCAATACGTCTGAATCAGTCCTCACAAAAGTACTGACCTTTCCTATTGAAGGTAATATGCGGTCAATTGATAAACGTCTAGTTTTGTAATAACTCGTTTTAATTTTTTTAGATCCTCCGACAGCACTTCCATTGATAACACAAAAGCCAATTGAACCCCAAATTGAAGGCAATAGAGTGATCTTGTCGTGTCAAATACCCGGAGGAAATCCATTAGCTAGTATAATCTGGAATTGCTACGGCTTTACACTTTTACAAACTACTCATATGCCTTTTACTAATAACACCGTGTCAAGTGTAGAAAAAAATGTTACAAAAGAAGATAACAACAGAGAATGCACATGTGTAGGGAACCATATTTTCTGGACGGATGACAAAGTGGCGATTCATACTTTAAATGTTTACTGTAAGTAAAAGTTGAAGTTTACATCATTTGTTCTATGTGTTTTATATTTGTTTTAATTTACAGATCTTGGTAAACCTACCAGTATGACTCTGTTATATTTTATTTAGATTGATTCTTTTCATTTTGTCAAACATGCATGCTAGTGTTTATATACATATAAACAACGTAGACCATTTATCTGTGAGTATATCGTAAGTAGGTAATTGAGGATAACTGGATATAAGAAGATGTGGTATGAGTGCCAATGAGACAACTCTCCATCCAAGTCACAATTTGTAAAAGTAAATAATTATAGGTCAAAGTACGGCCTTCAACACGGAGCCTTGGCTTACACCGAAGAGCAAACTATAAAGGCTCACTGGATCTCATGTCTCTTCATTTTTACTAAACTAAAAAAATTACTATTTGTAATTTCACATCTTGACAAATTTATTAGATAATCATTTATTTGTTTCCCAATTTTAAAATGTAGCTGTCACATTTTTAATTATTTTTATTTTTTTCATACTGAATCATCAAAAACGACACTGGTTTATATTCAATTTCCATAAGTTATCAATTAACACTGTTAAACAGAAAAACAAAATACATTGTATGTACCCTTTCAAAAACTCCTGGGATAGCATAATTTATTAATGGTGATTTTAAAAAGTCTTGGAAAGACACAAATAACGTTTCTTTGCGCAATTAGGTTAACAAATTATTTGAAGTGAGCAGCTGGGCCAAGACCGCAAATGCAAAAACAAATAATTCTGTAAAAAACAAGTATGAAGATACCCGTAGGCGTATGAATATTGTGTTAATTATGACTGTTTAACATGAAATAAGTCTGAAACTTTATAGAAATTTGATCCATATATACTAGAGATAGCGTATTTCATTTAAATAAAGGTACACTAGTACACCGCTGTTCGATAATTAAAAATCGATTTAACTGAAACAAAACCGGGTCACAAATCAAAAATTGGTGTGAACACATCAACAAAAAACGTGCCTTTTATCTATTTGGTTGTCAAAATCCCATAACTCTAGAATGACATATCAACTTGTTTTAAGTCGTAAGGATGATCACAAATTCCAAAAATTAAATACAGTTTCAAACAAATTAAGCGAGCAAACCCAAGTAATTGTACCCCAAAATTTGAGTTTTTTACATATTAAGTCTGTTTGTTTTGCCAATACATTTTTGTAAATATATTGAAATTTTATGCGACTGTCATACAAGTGAGAGGTTAAGCTAGCTATACAACCAGATTAATCAACCATTTTCTACATTTGGAAATGCCGGTACTAAGTCAGGAATATGACATTTGTTTTCCATTCGTTTGCTGTGATTGAGCTTTTGATATTGCCATTTGTTAAGGTTCTTTCCGTTTCGAATTTTTCTTAGGACTCGGTGTTTTGTTATTTTATTTTTTATTTGATTCGCTAATGAGTAATATTTGTTTTCGAAACAGTAAAATTTCACCCAAAATTCTATCAATTAATAGCTTGATGTTTTCTTCTTTGGGTTTATTTCACTTGCTCGAATACAAGGGTTCCTACACAGAGATGATAACCTGTAAAAATATAAACTTCAGGGTCAAAAGTCAGTAATATGATAATATTCTATTATAGTAAAGATCCTTTGAATTTCATTGCATAGACAAAAGTATTGACACGTTCCGTTAACTTGCTTATATATGTGCTTTAAAAGTCAAAATCCTCAATTATACTACGGTTATGTACCCAAAAGAACTGACTTTAAATACATCTTACATAAATAATGATAATTGTCCTTTTCTAAATTGAAATTTGTTTTAGTTGCATGCCTAAAATTCTTAGTGCTGTGACAGACGTGTAAGGTTTTTTTTCTCTGGACAACACACTGCTAAAATAGACTTAATCTAAACAAATATATTTCTACTTTATTTTCCACCCTTTAGTACAAATTTCGTATGGTCATGCTTTGCAAAACAAAATTGTTTTATTGACATCGCTATTTTCGTAATCTTGCAACCGCTTCCTCTCTCAAAATGTAAATTTGAATAATACAGAATAACTTATTGTATTAAAAGTGTCACCATTCGTTACTATATCGATATATATTAACACAATGTAATACCATGGAAGTATTATATTGACAGGAACTCCAACGAAAAATTATCACATTCGCATCCCACTGATTTCTTTAGGAAAATAAAAGGTTCCGACTCAGTTTTTCAAGTACCTGATAACTTCTTTGTGGGGTATCTGCGATGCCGCCTTCGCCTGTATGTCCTGTATATTTTACAGAAACTGATCTTATCACGTGATCTGTTATCGAAGGTCTTATCTACCTACCAATGTAAATTAACACGGAAACTCCCGTGGCTAATTGCGAATCGCTACATTAATAACGAAACCTGTTTCCGTTCAATAATTAAGGACTACAGCTGAAAAAATCTAAAAAATCGGTCCATATTTAACAGAATGACAAAAGAAAATTAACTGTATTCGGAAAGAAGATAAGATTATTTTTAGTTTTGTTTAATATGTTTTTATCACTGGAACTAGGAAATCGGGAAATATCCGGTTATGAAAATTACGAGACTCTGAAGTAGAGTGTTTGCAGAAAATAATGTGATGCGCGTGCAGTGTGCCGGATGGTGCCGGATAACTCAAATTTTAAGGTCAAGATTGAAAACTTTAATCGAGTGTAACACAAATATTTATGGTTTTCTCTATCGTAAAATATCGTAAAATGTAATTTAACATATTTATAGAAAATGTTTTAAACAGTGAGAGAGGTGGATAATTATACGCACGTGATGGCGTCTTCATATAGCATGTATCAGGTTATAACACCGATTACATGTACACCTTTTGAATAAACTCAAAAGTAATTTAAGTTTAAAAGAACCTTCAACCTAGTCCGAGATTGCACTGACGTCTGACGGATTTGTTTTGGGAAATAATGGCTTAACTTTAAATATTTCGATGCATTTAAAGAACTATCATAATGCTGGGTCCTAAGCAGTATATTCTTAAAATTTCATCATTAGAATTAAATGTATTTGTAAAGGCTTAACAACTCTAAAACATCTTGCAGCGTTTGTTTAGAAATTTATAATATTTTGTTTTTGTTGAAATGCATGAAATATTTGACATCGAACATATTGATTAGTGAAATATTTGTAAGTGACGATAGTTTATTTACATAGAAAACCTAGTAAAAAACTGTCAACTGCCAAATATACACCTTATCGCTAATCCCGCTTGACCCGAGAATCAGTCCCGCTCGAACTTTTGACGTCATACAACAATCACTTTTCCATTGTGGCGTCAGATATTTTCTATTATGACGTCAAAATTTTACGGGAACTTGTGTGATGTCCAGTAATGGCGGACAAATAGCGATAAGGTGTATTGGCATGGTCGTTAAATGTTATATCCTTGACATTTATGTATACATCCGGTTACTTCGGTAAATTCCGTAATTATGAGTATCCCGAAAACGTTTTTGAACCCATGCATCGATACATCTAATTAAAAGATTTCAAGTTAATTAACAGATACTTAACGATTTTGCGGCATCGCACTATAAACGTTTGAAGTCGGTTTGTTGGAGTTCCTGTCAATATAATACTTCCATGGTAATACAAACTCAGCCTTAAGTGACAGGATGCAAGTCGAAAACGTCTTTTTGTCTAATGTGATCAGTGTAATAAATGTATATCAAAGCTGAGGGTACCAAATACAGAATACAACCCTATGTGACTAAGTATCTAAATGTCTGAGTGCATGTACACTTATTTCAGACCGTGCTCGGTTTTTTGGACGCGAATAGTAACAAGGAGAAAGATTCCAATCAAAATGTCATTTATTAAAAACGACGATCAAACTTATTTACAACAGGGGAGATAATCATATAAAAGGAAACATTTAAAAGGGCCTGATTTAACTCCCCCGATAAAACGCTAGCCCACAAAAAGGTGGTGTACAGAAAAGGCACTAGCAAAAGGTGGTGTATACAAAAAACACTAACAAAAGGTGTCGTATCATAAAAGGCCGCATACTACATAATGGCAAAATATAATAAAAACTAAAATTACAAAACAACATATTTACAAGTACAAGGTGGCAAGTTAAATGAAATTCCGTTTTTTGTCAGCTTTCAGCCTGACCTGACAAATCTTTCATCTATTGTCCACAAACACAGGCGTCTTATTGAAAATGATCCTTCCTTATAGTCTAGTCAAAATAGCATTTGAACTAAAACAAAATTGCAACAGAATTTTTTTTTTTCGACATCCTTTAGGGAAATGCTATAAATAAAACATACCAAAAGTCTACCAAAATCAACTCAAGGGAAAACTGTCATTTTTAGGATATAAGATCGCGCATTTTTCGCAGATTTTTACGTTACAGATGGGATGCCGTACACAGACGATGTATTATAGGGAGACGATATAAGTTCATTCCCGCTATGCATTTAAATATAAAAATAAATAGATGATGTAATAATTATGAATTTGGTAAGTATCTATGAATAAGAACTAAAATATATATATAATTTTTCTATCCTCTGATAATATAGGAACAAAAAGACTTCTATTAGTTGTTTCTGAAAAAGTTTTGTTTTGTCGTCTGCTATGGCTGGAGAATATGAGCATAGATTCTTATTTCATTGTTCCGTGATCTTAGATATATTTAGTTCACATTACAGTTGAAAAGAAAGAAACATTTGTGACTGTTACACACCATTAAAAATTATAAAAACTATTTATAAAAATAAGGGAAAACAACGTATGATTTTTTTCTATGGAACGCCGGTTTAACAAAAGAAACATCAACATTGAGCGTTATTACAAGGGATAACAAGTGGTACACTATATTGCATACGAAAAGATAAGATGTAAAGAAACTTTTCAACAAATAAAAGAGGCCTAATTGTTATGGAACACCGTTTTGACCACACTTGTTGCATTTTTTATTTAATTTAAAATACACGCAGTTTCAATCCTATGAAAACCAGTATGCATATGTTAACGCAATATTACAGATATATTACAGTTATATTAAATATTTAAAAACAGTTATTAATAGCAATCAAACATTACTATCCTGAAATTTATATGCAATAAATGAAAATAATATGTCAATTTTCCTGTAATAATTATAAATTTATTTTCATTTCAGGAAACTTGCTTGAAAGAGGAAATATGTGTGATTTGTAAAAACTCCATTTCACAGGAAGATTCTGTAGTAGAACTAGGTGAAAGGGGCTGCCAGAGTGTCAATAAAGCAAGTAAAAGCCGTCAAGACAATGTAGTTATCAGCGTTGGACCAAAGTTACATCAAAATTGTAGAAAATCGTATACAAATCCAAAATACATTGCTTTAACCAATAGAAAAATTAAACATGAAACCATTAAAGTGCCAAAACTGCGGTTGAAAGTTGAATTTAACTTTAAGAAGTTTCAGAGTTTCAATCAAAGATTGTAGATATTTGTAAACAACGTGAAGATGAATGGGCACTTGAGGTTCGGGGATGAATGGAATTTGTTCAGGATCTCCACGCTGCAGATGCTTTGTACAACCAGATATGCAGTGTAAATTTCTGGACGTTAAAGCAGACTCCACTAGTGTTTTCTCCACCAGCAAAAAAGGCAAAAACGCAAGCAGGAAGAAAATCTACATTATCAGAGAGTTTTTTGTTTGCTGCAAATTACCTTCAGCAAAATGAAGATGAATAAATAACCGTTACAGATCTTGTAAAAGAAATGTCAGAACACTGTGGAGTTGATGATGCGTATGGTATACAACATATGCAGAATAAATTAAAAGATCATTTTGGAGATAAGATAATCATTTCTGAAATAAACGGAAAGCAAAATGTTGTTACATTTCGAAACACAGTTCGGTCAATTTTGCATGAGTTCTATGAACAAACAAACACATATCGTAGAATTGATGAAGAAAAAAAACCTATTATCCATAAAGCTGCTTAGATACTCAAATCTGAAATCCTTTCGTCAGAAACATCTATCAAGGCACTATATCCTTCACCTGATGAACTATCTGCACAAAGTAACATGAAGTACGTGCCCGAATCCTTACAGATTATTCTTCAAACTATACAAAATCATCTCAATAGGTCAATCCATAGTCCAAGCCACAGCACCAAGAATGTTTATGTTACCTCTGCAATTAGCACTAGGAGTTCAGTTCCATCACAATTTTTCGTCCAGATTTCTGATTGATACTTTGAATAGCCTAGGATTCTGTTCTTCATATACTGAAATTCAAAAAATTCATTCGTATGTCTGCCTATGATCGACTTAAATCCTAGTGATTTATCATGCATTTATTCCACTTTGAAATTCATTTGCAAAGAGGCTCACAGATACCATAAACCACCTGTTGTCACGTTTATCAGCCTCTGTACTGGAACGCTTTGTGTATAGTCACAAATGAAAAAACCGAGAGTGACCTTAAACAGATCGTCCTTCGTCTAGGTGGATTTCACACTAGAATCGGTTTCCTTGGAAGTATTGGTCGTCTTACGGCTGGATCTGGTCTTCATGAAGTATTAGAACCTGTATATGCATCAAATGCGGTAAATCATATGCTAAGTGGCAAAGCAGTATCTAGAGCTGTTCGTGGTTTTATGATGGTGGAAAATGCACTTCATATACTTCTAATGAAGGAATCCTTTGGGGTCAGTCTGCCTTGTGCACATGAATCTGATATAACGGAAGCCGATTCCAGTGAATGCGATGATATTGTTGAAAAATCATGCGAGCTATACGACCGATTTGTTGCTGGTGAAGAAACTACTGAATCTGTCAAACAAAGTTCAATTATTTCCGAGATGAATACTAAACTTGTAGCAACAAAAGAAAAATTGAGTAAATCAAGAACATCGTCTTTGTGGTTGAACTTTTGCCGCATGACAAACATTCTTAGCAAATTTCTTATAGCTGAACGAACAGGAAACTGGGATCCTCACTTAAAGAGCATACAAGAAATGCTACCGTTCTTTGTAGCAGCTGGTCACAATCTATATGCCAAATTGGCGTACGTTTATTTGTCAATGATGCAAAGACTTGAAATTGATCACCCAGATGTCTATAGACATTTTAAAGCAGGTCACCACGTACTTAGGAGGACAGACCGTTTTTTGAGTAGTCTTTCTACAGGTCTGACTATAGAACAGATATTGATGAGTAGTGTCAAATCTTCTGGAGGTCTAACCAGTGGCAGAGGAATGGGTGAATCCCAACTAGCACAATGGATACTATCTATGGCAGCTTGTGCAGACTACAACAGTGCCATGCAAGATCTCACTGGTGTTGGATACTGTACTAGTGATCAGCACAAAAAAGATACCCGTGCAAGAAAAGAACGAGATAGGGTAGACACTCTTGCTTTTCTTGAGTACCTTATATTTTTAGTGAAAGAAATCCTTTTACTAATGATGTTTCATTTAGAAATATTGAAACAGGTGTTTTATACAGAAAACTATGGAATAATCTAAAAAATAATGTTTCCATGTATTTTGCCATTTATTCTTTTAATTATCATCCGTTTTGGTCAATTAGACTTTTTACCTCTCATTATGGTCAACAAATCTTTGATTTTCGCTTAATATCTCTTGTTGGTTGAAATAGTATGAATTGAAGCATTGCACTTTTTCATATAAAGAATATGAATTGATTGTCACTAACATCTTAATTGATTTCTGAAAAACTATGAATTTTATCAGTTTTTTCCAGTTTTGACGATTTTTGGCAACTTTTGCTTTTTTTCACCCAAAATCAGTTGTTTTCATATTTGTTTTATAATGAATTTTGTTGATCTGATTATCATTATATAAAGATTTGCATTTTTCTATTTTGGAATGATAACAGTTAGAACTCTAAATGTGTGTTTTCCAGTTTTTAACGATTTTTGAATGATTTTGCTATTATTTACCCAAAATCATCATTTACCAATTAAGAATTGCTGTAAAGTTTTGAAAGATTATAATAAAGGTTTTTGTCTTGTTTTTTTAAATATCAAATGAACTTCTGTTACCATTTTTTATTTTTTTTCCTGACTATTTAAATTCACGCTTTGTAAATCTCAAATTCCAACACAAATTTGATGTTTTCACCTAAAACTGTTTAAATATACTTTTTCACTTTTTTGGTCTTTTGAAAAATGTTGTTTGTGCTGTATTTAAACCCCTCTACCAAGAAATTTGTTTTGCATGCACACGTATGAAAATTGCGGTTTTTATCCAACGCAATCATAGATTTGATCGTTTTTTTCAATTCAGATTTGTATATATTTTTTCGTTTGGGCTTGTGTTGTATTTGCCTTCGGGTTCATATTATCCGTTCATCCTATTTCGACTCTTCAAAATTCAAGAGTCTATCCTAAATTGAGGTAAATCATATGGCCTTCCAAATACCGTTTCGATTCCTAACATCACTGAAGAAACATTAATTGTCGAAATCCGAATATGGTGTTCTAATTTTTGCACCTTTTGTTTGCGGTATACCATCTTTTCCGTCGGGTTGTTGTCTCTTTGACACATTCCCCATTTCCATTCGCAATTTTATTTGTGCTATATTTAGACCCCTCTACCAAGAAATTTGTTTTGCATGCACACGTATAAAAATTGCGATTCTAATCCAACGCAACCATAGGTTTGAACGTTGTTTTCAATTTAGAATTGTTTATATTTTTTCGTTTGGGCTTATTTTTTTTTTTTTTGCCTTCTGGTTTATATGATCTGTTCATCCTATTTCGACTCTTCAAAATTCAAGAGTCTATCCTAAATTGGGGCAACCATAGATTTGAACGTCGTTTTCAATTTAGACATGTTTATCTTTTTTTCGTTTGGGCTGGTTTTTTTTTTTTTTTTTTTGCCTTCTGGTTTTTATGATCCGTTCATCCTATTCCGACTCTTCAAAATTCAAGAGTCTATCCTAACTTGAGGTAAATTATATGCCCTTCAAAATACCGTTTCTATTACTAACATCACTGAGGAGACATTAATTATCGAAATCCGGATATGGTGTTCTAATTTTTGCACCTTTTGTTTGCGGTATACCATCTTTTCCGTCGGGTTGTTGTCTCTTTGACACATTCCCCATTTCCATTCTCAATTTTATTTGTGCTATATTTAGACCCCTCTACCAAGAAATTTGTTTTGCATGCACACGTATAAAAATTGCGATTCTTATCCAACGCAACCATAGGTTTGAACGTTGTTTTCAATTTAGAATTGTTTATATTTTTTCGTTTGGGCTTATTTTTTTTTTTTTTTTTGCCTTCTGGTTTATATGATCTGTTCATCCTATTTCGACTCTTCAAAATTCAAGAGTCTATCCTAAATTGGGGCAACCATAGATTTGAACGTCGTTTTCAATTTAGACATGTTTATCTTTTTTTCGTTTTGGCTGGTTTTTTTTTTTTTTTTTTTGCCTTCTGGTTTTTATGATTCGTTCATCCTATTCCGACTCTTCAAAATTCAAGAGTCTATCCTAACTTGAGGTAAATTATATGCCCTTCAAAATACCGTTTCTATTACTAACATCACTGAGGAGACATTAATTATCGAAATCCGGATATGGTGTTCTAATTTTTGCACCTTTTGTTTGCGGTATACCATCTTTTCCGTCGGGTTGTTGTCTCTTTGACACATTCCCCATTTCCATTCTCAATTTTATTTGTGCTATATTTATACCCCTCTACCAAGAAATTTGTTTTGCATGCACACGTATAAAAATTGCGATTCTTATCCAACGCAACCATAGGTTTGAACGTTGTTTTCAATTTAGAATTGTTTATATTTTTTCGTTTGGGCTTATTTTTTTTTTTTTTTGCCTTCTGGTTTATATGATCTGTTCATCCTATTTTGACTCTTCAAAATTCAAGAGTCTATCCTAAATTGGGGCAACCATAGATTTGAACGTCGTTTTCAATTTAGACATGTTTATCTTTTTTTCGTTTGGGCTGGTTTTTTTTTTTTTTTTTTGGCCTTCTGGTTTTTATGATCCGTTCATCCTATTCCGACTCTTCAAAATTCAAGAATCTATCCTAACTTGAGGTAAATTATATGCCCTTCAAAATACCGTTTCTATTACTAACATCACTGAGGAGACATTAATTATCGAAATCCGGTTATGGTGTACTAATTTATGCACCTTTTGTTTGCGGTATCCCATCTTTTTTCCAAATTTATTGTTTTCTGTTTGGTATTGAATTAATAGTTAAGACCCATTTTGTTATCTGGTGATCCGTTTATTTGGCAATCGCAAATGGCAGTCAGCCGGGTTTAAGAATATGAGTTGTTCGACCTGCTAGTCAAATGTGCTTTGTTAAAATATACTTTTTCACTTTTTTTTGTCTTTTTGGAAAATGTTGTTTGTGCTGTATTTAGACCCCTCTACCAAGACATTTCTTTTGCATCCACACGTATAAAAATTGCGGTTTTTATCCAACGCAACCATAGTTTTGAACGTTGTTTTCAATTTAGACTTGTTTATATTTTTTCGTTTGGGCTTGGTTTTTTTTTTTTTGCCTTCGGGTTTATATGATCCGTTTATCCTATTTCGACTCTTCAAAATTCAAGAATCGATCCTAAATTGAGATAAATTGCTTCGATTCCTAACATTGCTGAAGAGACATTAATTGTCGAAAACCGGATATGGTGTACTAACTTTTACACCTTTTGTTGGCGGTATGCCATCTATTCCGCAAGTTTATTGTTTTCTGTTTGGTATTAAATTAATAGTTAAGAACCATTTTGTTACATCTGGTGATCCGTTTATTTGGCAATCGCCAATGGCAATCAGCAGGGTTTAAGAATATCTGTTGTTCGACCTGCTAGTCAAATGCGTTTTGTTAAAATATACTTTTTACTTTTTTTGGTCTTTTTGGAAAATGTTGTTTGTGCTGTATTTAGACCCCTCTACCAAGACATTTCTTTTGCATGCACACGTATAAAAATTGCGGTTTTTATCCAACGCAACCATAGGTTTGAACGTAGTTTTCAATTTAGACTTGTTTATATTTTTTCGTTTGGGCTTGGTTTTCTTTTTTTTTTTGCCTTCGAGTTTATATGATCCGTCTATCCTATTTAGACTCTGCAAAATTCAAGAGTCTATCCTAAATTGAGGTAAATTGTTTCGATTCTTAACATTACTGAAGAGACATTAATTGTCGAGATCCGGATATGGTGTACTAACTTTTGCACCTTTTGTTTGCGGTATGCCATCTATTCCGCAAGTTTATTGTTTTCTGTTTGGTATTAAATTAATAGTTAAGAACCATTTTGTTACATCTGGTGATCTGTTTATTTGCCAATCGCCAATGGCAATCAGCAGGGTTTAAGAATATCTGTTGTTCGACCTGCTAGTCAAATGCGTTTTGTTAAAATATACTTTTTTACTTTTTTTGGTCTTTTGGAAAATGTTGTTTGTGCTGTATTTAGACCCCTCTACCAAGAAATTTGTTTTGCATGCACACGTTTAAAATTGCGGTTTTTATCCAACGCAACCATAGGAAAAAACGCTGTTTTCAATTTAGACTTGTTTATATTTTTTCGTTTGGGCTTGTTTTTTTTTGTTTTTTTTTGCCTTCGGGTTTATATGATCCGTTTATCCTATTTCGACTCTTCCAAATCATGAGTCTATCCTAAATAGAGGAAAATTATATGGCCTTCCAAATACTGTTTCGGTTCCTAACATCACTGAAGAGACATTAATTGTCGAAATCTGGATATTGTGTAATAATTTTTGCACCATTTGTTTGCGGTATACACTCTTTTCCGCAAGTTTATTGTTTTCTGTTTGGTATTAAATTAATAGTTAAGACCCATTTTCTTACATCTGGTGATCCGTTTATTTGGCAATCGCCAATGGTAGTCAGCAGGGTTAAAGAACATCTGTTGTTCGACCTGCTAGTCAAATGCGTTTTGTTAAAATATACTTTTTTCACTTTTTTGGTCTTTTGGAAAATGTTGTTTGTGTTGTATTTAGACCCCTCTACCAAGACATTTATTTTGCATCCACACGTATAAAAATTGAAGTTTTTATCCAACGCAATTATAAGTTAGAACGTTGTTTTCAATTAAGACTTGTTTATACTTTTTCGTTTGGGCTTGTATTATATTTGCCTTCGAGTATATATGATCCGTTCATAATTCTGTTTGGTATTATAATTAATAGTTAAGATCCATTTTGTTACATTTCGTGGTCCGTTTATTTGGCAATCGCTAATGGAAGTCAGCAGGGTTTAAGAAAATCCGTTGTTCGACCTACTTAACAAATGCGTTTTGTTAAAATATACTTTTTCACTTTTTTTGGTCTTTTGGGAAATGTTGTTTGTGCTGTATTTAGACCCCTCTACCGAGAAATTTGTTTTGCATGCACACGTATAAAAATTGCGGTTTTTATCCATCGCAATCATAGGTTAGAACGTTGTTTTCAATTAAGACTTGTTTATATTTTTTCGTTTGGGCTTGTATTATTTTTGCCTTCGAGTATATATGATCCGTTCATCCTATTTCGACTTTTCAAAATTCAAGAGTCTATCCTAAATTGAGGTAAATTATATGGCCTTCTTAATACCGTTACGGTTCCTAACATCACTGAAGAGATATTAATTGTCGAAATCCGGATATGGTGTACTAATTTTTCCACCTTTTGTTTGCGGTATACCCTCTTTTCCGCAAGTTTATTGTTTTCTGTTTGGTATAAAATTAAAAGTTAAGATTCATTTTGTTACATCTGGTGATCTGTTTATTTGGAAATCGCCAATGGCAGTCAGCAGGGTTTAAAAACATCCACTGTTTGACCTGCTAGTCAAATGCGTTTTGTTAAAATATACTTTTTCACTGTTTTGGTCTTTTGGAAAATGTTGTTTGTGCTGTATTTAGACCCCTCTACCAAGACATTTCTTTTGCATCCACACGTATAAAAATTGCGGTTTTTATCCAACGCAATCATAGGTTAGAACGTTGTTTTCAATTTAGACTTGTTTATATTTTTTCGTTTGGGCTTGTATTATATTTACTTTCGAGTATATATGATCCCTTCATAATTCTCTTTGGTATTAAATTAATAGTTAAGATCAATTTTGTTGCATCTCGTCGATTTGTTTATTAAGTAATCGCCAATGGCAGTCGGCAGGGTTTAAGAACATCTGTTGTTCGACCTGCTAAACAAATGCGTTTTGTTAAAATATACTTTTTCACTTTTTTGGTCTTTTGGAAAATGTTGTTTGTGCTGTATTTAGAACCCTCTACCAAGAAATTTGTTTTGCATGTACATGTATAAAAATTGCGGTTTTTATCCAACGCAATCATAGGTTAGAACGTTGTTTTCAATTTAGACTTGTTTATATATTTTCGTTTGGGCTTGTATTATATTTACTTTCGAGTTTATATGATCCGTTCATTTTATTTTGACTCTTCAGAATTCAAGAGTCTATCCTAAATTGAGGTAAATTGCATGGCCTTCCAAATACCGTTTCCATTCCTTACATCACTGGAGAGGCATTAATTGTCGGAATCCGGATATTGTGTAAAAAACCTTTGCACCTTTTGTTTGCGGTATACCATCTTTTCCTCAAGTTTATTGTTTTCTGTTTAGTATTAAATTCATAATTAAGATCCATTTATTACATCGGTGATCCGTTTATTTGGCAATCGCCAATGGCAGTCAGCAGGGTTTAAGAACATGTGTTGTTCGACCTGTTAGTCAAATGCGTTTTGTTAAAATATACTTTTTCACTTTTTTGGTCTTTTGGAAAATGTTGTTTGTGCTGTATTTAGACCCCTCTAACAAGAAATTTGTTTTGCATGCACACGTATAAAAATTGCGGTTTTTATCCAGAGCAATAATAGGTTTGAACGTTGTTTTCAATTTAGACTTGTTTATATTTTTTCGTTTGGGATTGTATTATATTTGCCTTCGGGTTTATATGATCCGTTCATACTATTTTGACTCCTCAAAATTCAAGAGTCTATCCTTAATTGAGGTAAATTGTATGGCTTTCCAAATACCGTTTCGATTCCTAACATCACTGAAAAGACATTAATTGTCGAAATCCGGATATGGTTTACAAAAACCTTTGCACCTTTTGTTTGCGGTATACCATCTTTTACGCAAGTTTATTGTTTTCTGTTTAGTATTAAATTTATAATTAGATCGGTTTATTACATCGGTGATCCATTTATTTGGCAATCGGCAATGGCAGTCAGCAGGGTTTGAGAACATTTGTTGTTCGACCTGTTAGTCAAATGCGTTTTGTTAAAATATACTTTTTTTACTTTTTTGGTCTTTTGGAAAATGTTGTTTGTGCTGTATTTAGACCCCTCTAACAAGAAATTTGTTTTGCATGCACACGTATAAAAATTGCGGTTTTTATCCAACGCAATAATAGGTTTGAACGTTGTTTTCAATTTAGACTTGTTTATATTTTTTCGTTTGGGCTTGTATTATATTTGCCTTCGGGTTTATATGATCCGTTCATCCTATTTTGACTCCTCAAAATTCAAGAGTCTATCCTTAATTGAGGTAAATTGTATGGCTTTCCAAATACCGTTTCGATTCCTAACATCACTGAAAAGACATTAATTGTCGAAATCCGGATATGGTGTACAAAAACCTTTGCACCTTTTGTTTGCGGTATACCATCTTTTCCGCAAGTTTATTGTTTTCTGTTTAGTATTAAATTCATAATTAAGATCGATTTATTACATCGGTGATCCGTTTATTTGGCAATCGGCAATGGCAGTCAGCAGGGTTTGAGAACATTTGTTGTTCGACCTGTTAGTCAAATGCGTTTTGTTAAAATATACTTTTTTACTTTTTTGGTCTTTTGGAAAATGTTGTTTGTGCTGTATTTAGACCCCTCTAACGAGAAATTTGTTTTGCATGCACACGTATAAAAATTGCGGTTTTTATCCAACGCAACCATAGGTTTGAACGTAGTTTTCAATTTAGACTTGTTTATATTTTTTCGTTTGGGCTTGGTTTTTTTTTTTTTTGCCTTCGGGTTTATATGATCCGTCTATCCTATTTCGACTCTGCAAAATTCAAGAGTCTATCCTAAATAGAGGAAAATTATATGGCCTTCCAAATACTGTTTCGGTTCCTAACATCACTGAAGAGACATTAATTGTCGAGATCCGGATATGGTGTACTAACTTTTGCACCTTTTGTTTGCGGTATGCCATCTATTCCGCAAGTTTATTGTTTTCTGTTTGGTATTAAATTAATAGTTAAGAACCATTTTGTTACATCTGGTGATCCGTTTATTTGCCAATCGCCAATGGCAATCAGCAGGATTTAAGAATATCTGTTGTTCGACCTGCTAGTCAAATGCGTTTTGTTAAAATATACTTTTTTACTTTTTTTGGTCTTTTGGAAAATGTTGTTTGTGCTGTATTTAAACCCCTCTACCAAGAAATTTGTTTTGCATGCACACGTTTAAAATTGCGGTTTTTATCCAACGCAACCATAGGTTAGAACGTTGTTTTCAATTTAGACTTGTTTATATTTTTTCGTTTGGGCTTGTTTTTTTTGTTTTTTTTTTTGCCTTCGGGTTTATATGATCCGTTTATCCTATTTCGACTCTTCCAAATTCATGAGTCTATCCTAAATAGAGGAAAATTATATGGCCTTCCAAATACTGTTTCGGTTCCTAACATCACTGAAGAGACATTAGTTGTCGAAATCTGGATATTGTGTAATAATTTTTGCACCATTTGTTTGCGGTATACACTCTTTTCCGCAAGTTTATTGTTTTCTGTTTGGTATTTAATTAATAGTTAAGACCCATTTTGTTACATCTGGTGATCCGTTTATTTGGCAATCGCCAATGGCAGTCAGCAGGGTTAAAGAACATCTGTTGTTCGACCTGCTAGTCAAATGCGTTTTGTTAAAATATACTTTTTTCACTTTTTTGGTCTTTTGGAAAATGTTGTTTGTGTTGTATTTATACCCCTCTACCAAGACATTTATTTTGCATCCACACGTATAAAAATTGAGGTTTTTATCCAACGCAATCATAGGTTAGAACGTTGTTTTCAATTAAGACTTGTTTATACTTTTTCGTTTGGGCTTGTATTATATTTGCCTTCGAGTATATATGATCCGTTCATAATTCTGTTTGGTATTATGATTAATAGTTAAGATCCATTTTGTTACATCTCGTGGTCCGTTTATTTGGCAATCGCTAATGGAAGTCAGCAGGGTTTAAGAAAATCCGTTGTTCGACCTACTTAACAAATGCGTTTTGTTAAAATATACTTTTTCACTTTTTTTGGTCTTTTGGGAAATGTTGTTTGTGCTGTATTTAGACCCCTCTACCGAGAAATTTGTTTTGCATGCACACGTATAAAAATTGCGGTTTTTATCCATCGCAATCATAGGTTAGAACGTTGTTTTCAATTAAGACTTGTTTATATTTTTTCGTTTGGGCTTGTATTATATTTGCCTTCGAGTATATATGATCCGTTCATCCTATTTCGACTTTTCAAAATTCAAGAGTCTATCCTAAATTGAGGTAAATTATATGGCCTTCTTAATACCGTTACGGTTCCTAACATCACTGAAGAGATATTAATTGTCGAAATCCGGATATGGTGTACTAATTTTTGCACCTTTTGTTTGCGGTATACCCTCTTTTCCGCAAGTTTATTGTTTTCTGTTTGGTATTAAATTAAAAGTTAAGATTCATTTTGTTACATCTGGTGATCCGTTTATTTGGAAATCGCCAATGGCAGTCAGCAGGGTTTAAAAACATCCACTGTTTGACCTGCTAGTCAAATGCGTTTTGTTAAAATATACTTTTTCACTGTTTTGGTCTTTTGGAAAATGTTGTTTGTGCTGTATTTAGACCCCTCTACCAAGACATTTCTTTTGCATCCACACGTATAAAAATTGCGGTTTTTATCCAACGCAATCATAGGTTAGAACGTTGTTTTCAATTTAGACTTGTTTATATTTTTTCGTTTGGGCTTGTATTATATTTACTTTCGAGTATATATGATCCCTTCATAATTCTCTTTGGTATTAAATTAATAGTTAAGATCAATTTTGTTGCATCACGTGATTTGTTTATTAAGTAATCGCCAATGGCAGTCGGCAGGGTTTAAGAACATCTGTTGTTCGACCTGCTAAACAAATGCGTTTTGTTAAAATATACTTTTTCACTTTTTTGGTCTTTTGGAAAATGTTGTTTGTGCTGTATTTAGAACCCTCTACCAAGAAATTTGTTTTGCATGTACATGTATAAAAATTGCGGTTTTTATCCAACGCAATCATAGGTTAGAACGTTGTTTTCAATTTAGACTTGTTTATATATTTTCGTTTGGGCTTGTATTATATTTTTCTTCGAGTTTATATGATCCGTTCATTTTATTTTGACTCTTCAGAATTCAAGAGTCTATCCTAAATTGAGGTAAATTGCATGGCCTTCCAAATACCGTTTCCATTCCTTACATCACTGGAGAGGCATTAATTGTCGAAATCCGGATATTGTGTACAAAAACCTTTGCACCTTTTGTTTGCGGTATACCATCTTTTCCTCAAGTTTATTGTTTTCTGTTTAGTATTAAATTCATAATTAAGATCCATTTATTACATCGGTGATCCGTTTATTTGGCAATCGCCAATGGCAGTCAGCAGGGTTTAAGAACATGTGTTGTTCGACCTGTTAGTCAAATGCGTTTTGTTAAAATATACTTTTTCACTTTTTTGGTCTTTTGGAAAATGTTGTTTGTGCTGTATTTAGAACCCTCTACCAAGAAATTTGTTTTGCATGTACATGTATAAAAATTGCGGTTTTTATCCAACGCAATCATAGGTTAGAACGTTGTTTTCAATTTAGACTTGTTTATATATTTTCGTTTGGGCTTGTATTATATTTTTCTTCGAGTTTATATGATCCGTTCATTTTATTTTGACTCTTCAGAATTCAAGAGTCTATCCTAAATTGAGGTAAATTGCATGGCCTTCCAAATACCGTTTCCATTCCTTACATCACTGGACAGGCATTAATTGTCGAAATCCGGATATTGTGTACAAAAACCTTTGCACCTTTTGTTTGCGGTATACCATCTTTTCCTCAAGTTTATTGTTTTCTGTTTAGTATTAAATTCATAATTAAGATCCATTTATTACATCGGTGATCCGTTTATTTGGCAATCGCCAATAGCAGTCAGCAGGGTTTAAGAACATGTGTTGTTCGACCTGTTAGTCAAATGCGTTTTGTTAAAATATACTTTTTCACTTTTTTGGTCTTTTGGAAAATGTTGTTTGTGCTGTATTTAGACCCCTCTAACAAGAAATTTGTTTTGCATGCACACGTATAAAAATTGCGGTTTTTATCCAGAGCAATAATAGGTTTGAACGTTGTTTTCAATTTAGACTTGTTTATATTTTTTCGTTTGGGCTTGTATTATATTTGCCTTCGGGTTTATATGATCCGTTCATACTATTTTGACTCCTCAAAATTCAAGAGTCTATCCTTAATTGAGGTAAATTGTATGGCTTTCCAAATACCGTTTCGATTCCTAACATCACTGAAAAGACATTAATTGTCGAAATCCGGATATGGTTTACAAAAACCTTTGCACCTTTTGTTTGCGGTATACCATCTTTTCCGCAAGTTTATTGTTTTCTGTTTAGTATTAAATTCATAATTAAGATCGATTTATTACATCGGTGATCCGTTTATTTGGCAATCGGCAATGGCAGTCAGCAGGGTTTGAGAACATTTGTTGTTCGACCTGTTAGTCAAATGCGTTTTGTTAAAATATACTTTTTTACTTTTTTGGTCTTTTGGAAAATGTTGTTTGTGCTGTATTTAGACCCCTCTAACAAGAAATTTGTTTTGCATGCACACGTATAAAAATTGCGGTTTTTATTCAACGCAACCATAGGTTTGAACGTAGTTTTCAATTTAGACTTGTTTATATTTTTTCGTTTGGGCTTGGTTTTTTTTTTTTTTTTTGCCTTCGGGTTTATATGATCCGTCTATCCTATTTCGACTCTGCAAAATTCAAGAGTCTATCCTAAATTGAGGTAAATTGTTTCGATTCTTAACATTACTGAAGAGACATTAATTGTCGAGATCCGGATATGGTGTACTAACTTTTGCACCTTTTGTTTGCGGTATGCCATCTATTCCGCAAGTTTATTGTTTTCTGTTTGGTATTAAATTAATAGTTAAGAACCATTTTGTTACATCTGGTGATCCGTTTATTTGCCAATCGCCAATGGCAATCAGCAGGGTTTAAGAATATCTGTTGTTCGACCTGCTAGTCAAATGCGTTTTGTTAAAATATACTTTTTTACTTTTTTTGGTCTTTTGGAAAATGTTGTTTGTGCTGTATTTAGACCCCTCTACCAAGAAATTTGTTTTGCATGCACACGTTTAAAATTGCGGTTTTTATCCAACGCAACCATAGGAAAAAACGCTGTTTTCAATTTAGACTTGTTTATATTTTTTCGTTTGGGCTTGTTTTTTTTGTTTTTTTTTTTTTGCCTTCGGGTTTATATGATCCGTTTATCCTATTTCGACTCTTCCAAATTCATGAGTCTATCCTAAATAGAGGAAAACTATATGGCCTTCCAAATACTGTTTCGGTTCCTAACATCACTGAAGAGACATTAATTGTCGAAATCTGGATATTGTGTAATAATTTTTGCACCATTTGTTTGCGGTATACACTCTTTTCCGCAAGTTTATTGTTTTCTGTTTGGTATTAAATTAATAGTTAAGACCCATTTTGTTACATCTGGTGATCCGTTTATTTGGCAATCGCCAATGGCAGTCAGCAGGGTTAAAGAACATCTGTTGTTCGACCTGCTAGTCAAATGCGTTTTGTTAAAATATACTTTTTTCACTTTTTTGGTCTTTTGGAAAATGTTGTTTGTGTTGTATTTATACCCCTCTACCAAGACATTTATTTTGCATCCACACGTATAAAAATTGAGGTTTTTATCCAACGCAATCATAGGTTAGAACGTTGTTTTCAATTAAGACTTGTTTATACTTTTTCGTTTGGGCTTGTATTATATTTGCCTTCGAGTATATATGATCCGTTCATAATTCTGTTTGGTATTATAATTAATAGTTAAGATCCATTTTGTTACATCTCGTGGTCCGTTTATTTGGCAATCGCTAATGGAAGTCAGCAGGGTTTAAGAAAATCCGTTGTTCGACCTACTTAACAAATGCGTTTTGTTAAAATATACTTTTCACTTTTTTTTGGTCTTTTGGGAAATGTTGTTTGTGCTGTATTTAGACCCCTCTACCGAGAAATTTGTTTTGCATGCACACGTATAAAAATTGCGGTTTTTATCCATCGCAATCATAGGTTAGAACGTTGTTTTCAATTAAGACTTGTTTATATTTTTTCGTTTGGGCTTGTATTATATTTGCCTTCGAGTATATATGATCCGTTCATCCTATTTCGACTTTTCAAAATACAAGAGTCTATCCTAAATTGAGGTAAATTATATGGCCTTCTTAATACCGTTACGGTTCCTAACATCACTAAAGAGATATTAATTGTCGAAATCCGGATATGGTGTACTAATTTTTGCACCTTTTGTTTGCGGTATACCCTCTTTTCCGCAAGTTTATTGTTTTCTGTTTGGTATTAAATTAAAAGTTAAGATTCATTTTGTTACATCTGGTGATCCGTTTATTTGGAAATCGCCAATGGCAGTCAGCAGGGTTTAAAAACATCCACTGTTTGACCTGCTAGTCAAATGCGTTTTGTTAAAATATACTTTTTCACTGTTTTGGTCTTTTGGAAAATGTTGTTTGTGCTGTATTTAGACCCCTCTACCAAGACATTTCTTTTGCATCCACACGTATAAAAATTGCGGTTTTTATCCAACGCAATCATAGGTTAGAACGTTGTTTTCAATTTAGACTTGTTTATATTTTTTCGTTTGGGCTTGTATTATATTTACTTTCGAGTATATATGATCCCTTCATAATTCTCTTTGGTATTAAATTAATAGTTAAGATCAATTTTGTTGCATCTCGTGATTTGTTTATTAAGTAATCGCCATGGCAGTCAGCAGGGTTAAAGAACATCCGTTGTTCGACCTGCTAGTCAAATGCGTTTTGTTAAAATATACTTTTTCACTTTTTTTGGTCTTTTGGAAAATGTTGTTTGTGCTGTATTTATACCCCTCTACCAAGACATTTATTTTGCATCCACACGTATAAAAATTGAGGTTTTTATCCGACGCAATCATAGGTTAGAACGTTGTTTTCAATTAAGACTTGTTTATACTTTTTCGTTTGGGCTTGTATTATATTTGCCTTCGAGTATATATGATCCGTTCATAATTCTGTTTGGTATTATAATTAATAGTTAAGATCCATTTTGTTACATCTCGTGGTCCGTTTATTTGGCAATCGCTAATGGAAGTCAGCAGGGTTTAAGAAAATCCGTTGTTCGACCTACTTAACAAATGCGTTTTGTTAAAATATACTTTTTCACTTTTTTTGGTCTTTTGGGAAATGTTGTTTGTGCTGTATTTAGACCCCTCTACCGAGAAATTTGTTTTGCATGCACACGTATAAAAATTGCGGTTTTTATCCATCGCAATCATAGGTTAGAACGTTGTTTTCAATTAAGACTTGTTTACATTTTTTCGTTTGGGCTTGTATTATATTTGCCTTCGAGTATATATGATCCGTTCATCCTATTTCGACTTTTCAAAATTCAAGAGTCTATCCTAAATTGAGGTAAATTATATGGCCTTCTTAATACCGTTACGGTTCCTAACATCACTGAAGAGATATTAATTGTCGAAATCCGGATATGGTGTACTAATTTTTGCACCTTTTGTTTGCGGTATACCCTCTTTTCCGCAAGTTTATTGTTTTCTGTTTGGTATTAAATTAAAAGTTAAGATTCATTTTGTTACATCTGGTGATCCGTTTATTTGGAAATCGCCAATGGCAGTCAGCAGGGTTTAAAAACATCCACTGTTTGACCTGCTAGTCAAATGCGTTTTGTTAAAATATACTTTTTCACTGTTTTGGTCTTTTGGAAAATGTTGTTTGTGCTGTATTTAGACCCCTCTACCAAGACATTTCTTTTGCATCCACACGTATAAACAAATTGCGGTTTTTATCCAACGCAATCATAGGTTAGAACGTTGTTTTCAATTTAGACTTGTTTATATTTTTTCGTTTGGGCTTGTATTATATTTACTTTCGAGTATATATGATCCCTTCATAATTCTCTTTGGTATTAAATTAATAGTTAAGATCAATTTTGTTGCATCTCGTGATTTGTTTATTAAGTAATCGCCAATGGCAGTCGGCAGGGTTTAAGAACATCTGTTGTTCGACCTGCTAAACAAATGCGTTTTGTTAAAATATACTTTTTCACTTTTTTGGTCTTTTGGAAAATGTTGTTTGTGCTGTATTTAGAACCCTCTACCAAGAAATTTGTTTTGCATGTACATGTATAAAAATTGCGGTTTTTATCCAACGCAATCATAGGTTAGGTCGTTGTTTTCAATTTAGACTTGTTTATATATTTTCGTTTGGGCTTGTATTATATTTTTCTTCGAGTTTATATGATCCGTTCATTTTATTTTGACTCTTCAGAATTCAAGAGTCTATCCTAAATTGAGGTAAATTGCATGGCCTTCCAAATACCGTTTCCATTCCTTACATCACCGGAGAGGCATTAATTGTCGAAATCCGGATATTGTGTACAAAAACCTTTGCACCTTTTGTTTGCGGTATACCATCTTTTCCTCAAGTTTATTGTTTTCTGTTTAGTATTAAATTCATAATTAAGATCCATTTATTACATCGGTGATCCGTTTATTTGGCAATCGCCAATGGCAGTCAGCAGGGTTTAAGAACATGTGTTGTTCGACCTGTTAGTCAAATGCGTTTTGTTAAAATATACTTTTTCACTTTTTTGGTCTTTTGGAAAATGTTGTTTGTGCTGTATTTAGACCCCTCTAACAAGAAATTTGTTTTGCATGCACACGTATAAAAATTGCGGTTTTTATCCAGAGCAATAATAGGTTTGAACGTTGTTTTCAATTTAGACTTGTTTATATTTTTTCGTTTGGGATTGTATTATATTTGCCTTCGGGTTTATATGATCCGTTCTTACTATTTTGACTCCTCAAAATTCAAGAGTCTATCCTTAATTGAGGTAAATTGTATGGCTTTCCAAATACCGTTTCGATTCCTAACATCACTGAAAAGACATTAATTGTCGAAATCCGGATATGGTTTACAAAAACCTTTGCACCTTTTGTTTGCGGTATACCATCTTTTCCGCAAGTTTATTGTTTTCTGTTTAGTATTAAATTTATAATTAGATCGGTTTATTACATCGGTGATCCATTTATTTGGCAATCGGCAATGGCAGTCAGCAGGGTTTGAGAACATTTGTTGTTCGACCTGTTAGTCAAATGCGTTTTGTTAAAATATACTTTTTTTACTTTTTTGGTCTTTTGGAAAATGTTGTTTGTGCTGTATTTAGACCCCTCTAACAAGAAATTTGTTTTGCATGCACACGTATAAAAATTGCGGTTTTTATCCAACGCAATAATAGGTTTGAACGTTGTTTTCAATTTAGACTTGTTTATATTTTTTCGTTTGGGCTTGTATTATATTTGCCTTCGGGTTTATATGATCCGTTCATCCTATTTTGACTCCTCAAAATTTAAGAGTCTATCCTTAATTGAGGTAAATTGTATGGCTTTCCAAATACCGTTTTGATTCCTAACATCACTGAAAAGACATTAATTGTCGAAATCCGGATATGGTGTACAAAAACCTTTGCACCTTTTGTTTGCGGTATACCATCTTTTCCGCAAGTTTATTGTTTTCTGTTTAGTATTAAATTCATAATTAAGATCGATTTATTACATCGGTGATCCGTTTATTTGGCAATCGGCAATGGCAGTCAGCAGGGTTTGAGAACATTTGTTGTTCGACCTGTTAGTCAAATGCGTTTTGTTAAAATATACTTTTTTACTTTTTTGGTCTTTTGGAAAATGTTGTTTGTGCTGTATTTAGACCCCTCTAACAAGAAATTTGTTTTGCATGCACACGTATAAAAATTGCGGTTTTTATCCAGAGCAATAATAGGTTTGAACGTTGTTTTCAATTTAGACTTGTTTATATTTTTTCGTTTGGGATTGTATTATATTTGCCTTCGGGTTTATATGATCCGTTCATACTATTTTGACTCCTCAAAATTCAAGAGTCTATCCTTAATTGAGGTAAATTGTATGGCTTTCCAAATACCGTTTCGATTCCTAACATCACTGAAAAGACATTAATTGTCGAAATCCGGATATGGTTTACAAAAACCTTTGCACCTTTTGTTTGCGGTATACCATCTTTTCCGCAAGTTTATTGTTTTCTGTTTAGTATTAAATTTATAATTAGATCGGTTTATTACATCGGTGATCCATTTATTTGGCAATCGGCAATGGCAGTCAGCAGGGTTTGAGAACATTTGTTGTTCGACCTGTTAGTCAAATGCGTTTTGTTAAAATATACTTTTTTTACTTTTTTGGTCTTTTGGAAAATGTTGTTTGTGCTGTATTTAGACCCCTCTAACAAGAAATTTGTTTTGCATGCACACGTATAAAAATTGCGGTTTTTATCCAACGCAATAATAGGTTTGAACGTTGTTTTCAATTTAGACTTGTTTATATTTTTTCGTTTGGGCTTGTATTATATTTGCCTTCGGGTTTATATGATCCGTTCATCCTATTTTGACTCCTCAAAATTTAAGAGTCTATCCTTAATTGAGGTAAATTGTATGGCTTTCCAAATACCGTTTTGATTCCTAACATCACTGAAAAGACATTAATTGTCGAAATCCGGATATGGTGTACAAAAACCTTTGCACCTTTTGTTTGCGGTATACCATCTTTTCCGCAAGTTTATTGTTTTCTGTTTAGTATTAAATTCATAATTAAGATCGATTTATTACATCGGTGATCCGTTTATTTGGCAATCGGCAATGGCAGTCAGCAGGGTTTGAGAACATTTGTTGTTCTACCTGTTAGTCAAATGCGTTTTGTTAAAATATACTTTTTTACTTTTTTGGTCTTTTGGAAAATGTTGTTTGTGCTGTATTTAGACCCCTCTAACAAGAAATTTGTTTTGCATGCACACGTATAAAAATTGCGCTTTTTATCCAACGCAATAATAGGTTTGAACGTTGCTTTCAATTTAGACTTGTTTATATTTTTTCGTTTGGGCTTGTATTATATTTGCCTTCGGGTTTATATGATCCGTTCATCCTATTTTGACTCCTCAAAATTCAAGAGTCTATCCTTAATTGAGGTAAATTGTATGGCTTTCCAAATACCGTTTCGATTCCTAACATCACTGAAGAGACATTAATTGTCGAAATCCGGATATGGTGTACAAAAACCTTTGCACCTTTTGTTTGCGGTATACCATCTTTTCCGCAAGTTTATTGTTTTCTGTTTAGTATTAAATTCATAATTAAGATCCATTTATTACATCGATGATCCGTTTATTTGGCAATCGCCAATGGCAGTCAGCAGTGTTTAAGAACATTTGTTGTTCGACCTGTTAGTCAAATGCGTTTTGTTAAAATATACTTTTTCACTTTTTTGGTCTTTTGGAAAATGTTGTTTGTGCTGTATTTAGACCCCTATAACAAGAAATTTGTTTTGCATGCACACGTATAAAAATTGCGGTTTTTATTCAACGCAATAATAGGTTTGAACGTAGTTTTCAATTAAGACTTCTAGATATATATATATATATATATATATATATATATATATATATATATATATATATAGATTGCCTAACAATGTAATTTTAACACACTATTTAGTATGTAAATATAAGAATGTTTAAAATATTTACAAAATGATGAAAATAAACGCAATATTTCGCTAGACTAACTAGCTTTATCAAGCGTGCATCTATCCAGGTGAAATTGGATGTAGATGATAAGAAACTTTTGCAGCTCAATGTATATGTTGCACTTGAATTTAGCTGCCTTGAAAATAATACATAATTTGGATGAAGTTCAAGATTTTTACAAAATTGGTAGTTGAAGTTAGCAACGTCCATTGGCCAATATTACAGGATAAAAAGGACGATGCTGTGTACTAAATTATTCTTTATCTTTCCTGTATCTTTTCTCATCTTTTTCGTTAAGACCATCAGATTCTAAAGTGTGGAGTTGGTGGATCCAAAAATTTTCTCTTCTCCTTCTCGCCGTGGTGTCCCACTCGGTGTTGACTTCTATGATTTGGAAGGTAACATTATCAAAAGAATGTTTCGTTGAACGAAGATGTCTTGTGAGAGGACAGTTTTTGTTGGTTTTGTACCATGAACGATGTTTATTGAGCCGAATATTAAATTTGTCCATTGTTTCTCCCACATACTGAATGCCACATGTGTCACATGTTAATATATAAATTGAGTTCTCCGTTTTACAGTTGGAATTTGAGTAGATGGTATAATTTTGTTTAGTAACGGAGCTGATGAAAGAACTGCTTGTATTGGCAGCTTTACAACACAAACAGTTCCTTCGACCACATTGTTTGTAGCAACCGGGAGATGGAGTAGGCTGCTTTGCTAATACAGATGTCACTAATTTGTCACGGATGTTTTTAGGTCTTCTGAAGGCCATGACTGGTGGTGAGGAAAATACTTTTTTAAGATTTGAATCATTTTCTATAATTTTCCAATGCTTCTGAACAATGGAAGACACATTTTTAAAATCAGGATGGTAAGTGAGTACAAGGGGTGTTCTGTTAGCTGCTTTATTCTTATCTTTGTACTCTAGAAGTTCTTGGCGACTAGTTTTGTTTGCTCTTTCGAAAGCGCTATCAATGATGTTGTTATTGTATCCTCGAACAACTAGATGTTTACGTAGTTGTCCAAGTCTAGCATTTTGCGTATTTTCAGTAGAGCATATTCTCTTGATTCGCAATGCCTGGCTGAATGGGATGCCACGGGAGCAGTGTTTAGGATGGCAACTTTTAGGAGAAAGGAATTGATGTTTGTCCGTTTGTTTGGTATGAAGGTCCGTTATAATGATTCCGTTCTTGATGTAACTCGTAGTGTCGAGGAAGTTTATTTTCTCCATAGATGATTCATATGTAAATTTCATTGAATGGTGGAAAGAGTTACAGTGTCCTAGAAATTCATTAAGATGTTCTTGTGAATCTGTCCATTTGAAATCAATATCGTCAATGAATCGAAACCATGATAAGGGCTGGTATGGAGCACTAGCCAAGAGGCGTTTTTCAAGTTGGCCCATAAATATGTTGGCATATGACGGGGCCATTGTTGTGCCCATACTAGTACCGTCTATCTGGAGATAATGTTTTTCATTGAAAGAGAAGTTGTTGTTCTCTAGCACTAGTTTCAGAAGTGTAACAAGGCACTCAGTTGGAGGATTTTTTTCACTACGAGTGTTCCATACCTCTTCACACGCTGCTATTCCTTCGTCTTGTGGAATGTTGGTATATAAAGAAGACACGTCCATGGATGCAAGTATAGTATTGCTTGGTAGAGGATTGAGGCTTTCCATTTTCTTTAGATAATCAGTCGTATCTTGGATGTAAGAGGATAGTTCTTTCACATGAGGTCTTAGATGATGGTCTACAAATTCTGATATCTTTTCAGTTGGATGACTATTTGCTGAAACAATTGGTCGACCTGGATTGCCCGTTTTATGTATTTTAGGCAACATATAGAATCTTCCGGCCTTTGCTTCGTTATCAAGAGGTCGGAGATAATCAAAGGTGTCATTGTCTATATGCTTTTTGTCGAACATCTCTTGAAGGATGGTGTTGATCCTTCGAATATTATTTAGTGTTGGACAAACAAAACTAGTCGCCAAGAACTTCTAGAGTACAAAGATAAGAATAAAGCAGCTAACAGAACACCCCTTGTACTCACTTACCATCCTGATATTAAAAATGTGTCTTCCATTGTTCAGAAGCTTTGGAAAATTATAGAAAATGATTCAAATCTTAAAAAAGTATTTTCCTCACCACCAGTCATGGCCTTCAGAAGACCTAAAAACATCCGTGACAAATTAGTGACATCTGTATTAGCAAAGCAGCCTACTCCATCTCCCGGTTGCTACAAACAATGTGGTCGAAGGAACTGCTTGTGTTGTAAAGCTGCCAATACAAGCAGTTCTTTCATCAGCTCCGTTACTAAACAAAATTATACCATCTACTCAAATTCCAACTGTAAAACGGAGAACTCAATTTATATATTAACATGTGACACATGTGGCATTCAGTATGTGGGAGAAACAATGGACAAATTTAATATTCGGCTCAATAACCATCGTTCATGGTACAAAACTAACAAAAACTGTCCTCTCACAAGACATCTTCGTTCAACGAAACATTCTTTTGATAATGTTACCTTCCAAATCATAGAAGTCAACACCGAGTGGGACACC
This sequence comes from Mytilus californianus, assembly GCF_021869535.1. Taxonomy (NCBI): domain Eukaryota; kingdom Metazoa; phylum Mollusca; class Bivalvia; order Mytilida; family Mytilidae; genus Mytilus; species Mytilus californianus. Next base: position 289,995 of record NW_026262717.1, on the reverse strand, counting down.
ACGGCGAGAAGGAGAAGAGAAAATTTTTGGATCCACCAACTCCACACTTTAGAACCTGATGGTCTTAACGAAAAAGATGAGAAAAGATACAGGAAAGATAAAGAATAATTTAGTACACAGCATCGTCCTTTTTATCCTGTAATATTGGCCAATGGACGTTGCTAACTTCAACTACCAATTTTGTAAAAATCTTGATCTTCATTCAAATTATGTATTATTTTCAAGGCAGCTAAATTCAAGTGCAACATATACATTGAGCTGCAAAAGTTTCTTATCATCTACATCCAATTTCACCTGGATAGATGCACGCTTGATAAAGCTAGTTAGTCTAGCGAAATATTGCGTTTATTTTCATCATTTTGTAAATATTTTAAACATTCTTATATTTACATACTAAATAGTGTGTTAAAATTACATTGTTAGGCAATCTATAATTTTATTTGTGTAATTGAATTAATCTCTGTACTGATTAATCCACACTCCCATAGATTTGTATGTCATGTGCTGCTATTTATAGGCACTTATATTATTATCTTCAGTAGCACGCATTTCACAAATGTTTGTGTAATCCATTCAAATCTATCGCTATCTTTACAACATGGATAGCGCACTGCATTTCAAGAAATTAAGATCTTTAACTAAAAAGAAACTACAAACTGAACATCATTTATCAAACTTAAAAAACCATATTCAAAGTAGAACTGTACCAAAAGGTTTAAACATCAAAGTGAGTCCCCAGGCACCGGGACATAAATCCAAGAGATTCATGAGCCGTTGGAATATTCTGTTTAACTGTTCAATCCAGCTACTTCAACTGTTACTTTCTTTTACAACCACAAATTACAAACAAATTGTAAATGAAATATCAGATATCATCAACAATAGTAACATTTCACGTGACGATTTACCAATAATTAAACGTCGCCTCGCAGATATTGAAAAAATTGAACTATCCAAACATAAAGAAAAACAAAGGAATAAATTTCAAAGAGATAAAATTCACACTGTCTATTTAAATCAGGATATGAATGATATCAATACAACAAACCATAAGGTCCCTAGAAAAAGAAAATTCAAAAGACGGAAACAAAAAACTGAAAGCATTGTTGTAAATTTGTCATCTAAAGAACTTACACGTGCTGAAGAATCTCTTTTAAGTAAAGGTTTAAACTTCTGTCATATCCCATCAAATGTAAATAACTTTCAGCTAGACGAGGACTTAGACCAATTCGCTAGACGTTTACGCTTGAATGATTTTTTCTACAATAGGGGTAAGAAAAACCTTGAAGAAGCTGGATTAACAGATTCAGATACTGACACCAATGAAGAAGTCACGCCCATCCCTAAATTTAAGAAAAAAAGTTCATGGAAACCACCTAAGAGTAAAAATGATAACTTGGAGTCATTCATTAACTACGTGAGGTCTGATATAAAGTCCTGTATAACAAATACAAGAAATTCTAATTTATCTAAGTCAGAAAGCATTGCTTTGAAAGCGTTAAAAGATCAAGAGGATATCGTAATAAAACCTGCCGACAAAGGGGGCGCTGTGGTTGTCATGAATAAAACAGATTACATAGCAGAGGGAAATCGCCAACTTTCAAACTCCATGTTTTATAAACAATTAACCACAGATCCAACACTAAATAATATTCGAAGGATCAACACCATCCTTCAAGAGATGTTCGACAAAAAGCATATAGACAATGACACCTTTGATTATCTCCGACCTCTTGAGAACGAAGCAAAGGCCGGAAGATTCTATATGTTGCCTAAAATACATAAAACGGGCAATCCAGGTCGACCAATTGTTTCAGCAAATAGTCATCCAACTGAAAAGATATCAGAATTTGTAGACCATCATCTAAGACCTCATGTGAAAGAACTACCCTCTTACATCCAAGATACGACTGATTATTTAAAGAAAATGGAAAGCCTCAATCCTCTACCAAGCAATACTATACTTGCATCCATGGACGTGTCTTCTTTATATACCAACATTCCACAAGACGAAGGAATAGCAGCGTGTGAAGAGGTATGGAACACTCGTAGTGAAAAAAATCCTCCAACTGAGTGCCTTGTTACACTTCTGAAACTAGTGCTAGAGTACAACAACTTCTCTTTCAATAAAAAACATTATCTCCAGATAGACGGTACTAGTATGGGCACAAAAATGGCCCCGTCATATGCCAACATATTTATGGGCCAACTTGAAAAACGCCTCTTGGCTAGTGCTCCATACCAGCCCTTATCATGGTTTCGATTCATTGACGATATTGATTTCAAATGGACAGATTCACAAGAACATCTTAATGAATTTCTAGGACACTGTAACTCTTTCCACCATTCAATAAAATTTACAGATGAATCATCTATGGAGAAAATAAACTTCCTCGACACTACGAGTTACATCAAGAACGGAACCATTATAACGGACCTTCATACCAAACAAACGGACAAACATCAATTCCTTTCTCCTAAAAGTTGCCATCCTAAACACTGCTCCCGTGGCATCCCATTCAGTCAGGCATTGCGAATCAAGAGAATATGCTCTACTGAAAATACGCAAAATGCTAGACTTGGACAACTACGTAAACATCTAGTTGTTCGAGGATACAATAACAACATCATTGATAGCGCTTTCGAAAGAGCAAACAAAACTAGTCGCCAAGAACTTCTAGAGTACAAAGATAAGAATAAAGCAGCTAACAGAACACCCCTTGTACTCACTTACCATCCTGATTTTAAAAATGTGTCTTCCATTGTTCAGAAGCATTGGAAAATTATAGAAAATGATTCAAATCTTAAAAAAGTATTTTCCTCACCACCAGTCATGGCCTTCAGAAGACCTAAAAACATCCGTGACAAGTTAGTGACATCTGTATTAGCAAAGCAGCCTACTCCATCTCCCGGTTGCTACAAACAATGTGGTCGAAGGAACTGCTTGTGTTGTAAAGCTGCCAATACAAGCAGTTCTTTCATCAGCTCCGTTACTAAACAAAATTATACCATCTACTCAAATTCCAACTGTAAAACGGAGAACTCAATTTATATATTAACATGTGACACATGTGGCATTCAGTATGTGGGAGAAACAATGGACAAATTTAATATTCGGCTCAATAACCATCGTTCATGGTACAAAACCAACAAAAACTGTCCTCTCACAAGACATCTTCGTTCAACGAAACATTCTTTTGATAATGTTACCTTCCAAATCATAGAAGTCAACACCGAGTGGGACACCACGGCGAGAAGGAGAAGAGAAAATTTTTGGATCCACCAACTCCATACTTTAGAACCTGATGGTCTTAACGAAAAAGATGAGAAAAGATACAGGAAAGATAAAGAATAATTTAGTACACAGCATCGTCCTTTTTATCCTGTAATATTGGCCAATGGACGTTGCTAACTTCAACTACCAATTTTGTAAAAATCTTGAACTTCATCCAAATTATGTATTATTTTCAAGGCAGCTAAATTCAAGTGCAACATATACATTGAGCTGCAAAAGTTTCTTATCATCTACATCCAATTTCACCTGGATAGATGCACGCTTGATAAAGCTAGTTAGTCTAGCGAAATATTGCGTTTATTTTCATCATTTTGTAAATATTTTAAACATTCTTATATTTACATACTAAATAGTGTGTTAAAATTACATTGTTAGGCAATCTATAATTTTATTTGTGTAATTGAATTAATCTCTGTACTGATTAATCCACACTCCCATAGATTTGTATGTCATGTGCTGCTATTTATAGGCACTTATATATATATATATATACAACTCGTCTAAACATCAGTCCAACAATGTTAGATCTGTAAATTTGCTTTCGCAACTTTTTTGTTCTTCCCTCGCTGGCATTCGAACTCTTGCTATTGAGATATCGTGACACCAAATCGCCTGCACTGAATCCGACGCGCTAGACCACACAACCGCCTAGGCTTCACAATAGTAAAGCTTTCGGTGGGCGGGTGTTACCTTCCCTCGTCAGTTTTAATCTAGCGTCGTAATACAGTACATGATATATAAGGCATGAAGATGGAATTGTTACAGATCAGCTGAAATATCTATTGTAAAGGATCTTACAAATGAATGCAAGATACAGTCACAGAAATATTATATTTATAAGTACGTCTGAACCAGTGACAACTCTACAACAGATTTATACATCGGATCACCAGCAGTGATGGTGATACATGGCTGTGTTCATTCTGTATATATACAACTCGTCTAAACATCAGCCCAACAATGTTAGATCTGTAAATTTGCTTTCGCAAATATTTCATTCTTCCCTCGCCGGGATTCGAACTCATGCTACTGAGATATTGTGACACCAAATCGCCTGCACTGAATCCGACGCGCTAGATCACACGACCACCTAGGCTTCACAATAATAAATATATATATATACAAGTCTAAATTGAAAACAACGTTCAAACCTATGATTACCTTGAATAAAAACCGCAATTTTTATATGTGTGCATGCAAAACAAATTTCTTTATATATATATAATTAATTCTGTGACTGCATCCTACAATAATTTGTAAGATCCTCTACGATAGATAATTCAGCTGATCTGTAATTTTCCATCTTCATGCCTTATATATCATGTACTGTGTTACGACTTTAGATAAAAACTGAGGAGGAAAGGTAAGACCCGGGCACCGAATGCTTGATTTTTGTCGAACCTAGGTGGTCGAGTAGTCTAGCGCGCCGGGCGTAGTGCAAGGCGATTTGGTGCCACGATATCCCGGCTAGGGAAGAACAAAAATTTGCTTTCGCAAATTAACAGATCTGACATTGTTGGGCTGTTATTTAGACGAATTATATGTCTCAAGCTTAAGCAAGGGATAAAATTAACAAAAAATAACAGCCAAGGTCATATAAAAATGATATCAAAATATGGTTTGCATGAATTTGCCCGCCATTCGATTTCATGCTCATTCAAATATTACAATTTGGAATAGGAAAAAAATGATAAAATAACGAATACTGTACTGGTAACTGGAGAATTAAGAGTTGATACACTGACGCATCTTATTTGTCAACCAATTATTGGTGGTGATCGTAAAACGTTTGACGTGTCTATTTTATTAATTTTTTCTCGTAATTATGTTGGAGCAGTTCTGTATAAAGAGCACACACTTGTTCATGAAGTCAGTAATGAATGCGAGAGCGTAACGTACTAAGATATGTAAATAACCTTAAATGAAGCAATAGGGTATGTTACTGCCGGGGAATGGGAAGTTGACAATTGAAAAGTTGAAATCATCATGTGTAACAAGGTTTCTAGTTTGAAATCGTACATTTGTGTTAATATGGAGGAAAAGATCAGTTTATGAAACAATTATATTTGTCAATGAATGTTTTCCTACGCGAAACAATATTTGCAAATAAACCTCAAAATCTCGTTTTTTTCACAAATTCAACACCTTCCTGTGTCTGTCTAAAAAATGTATACATGGGGAAGGGGTTATATCACTAAACCGATAAAAAAAAAAAACGTTTATAGTATGCAACACTGTAAAAATAAATATTTTCATCAATCTATCATTTTTCAATATAATTGAGGATTTTTTAAAGAGTTTGGAACAGACAATCTGTATTCAAATAGATACTTATTGTGCATCACTACTGTTAGATGTGTTTTTTGTACTCATAGGAAGCAGAATTCATAGAGGTTCGTCTCAAAGACAAACATTTACAAAACATCTACCAAATGTCTTTAACTTTACTTTCAGATAACTTGATGATGTTTTGTCACTCAATAACTCACAATTTAACGAGTTTACATGTTTACATATCAGAACTCCCAAGTTAACATGAGATATAGATACATCTAATCCTCTGTGCCATTCTTAGTTATTATATATATCTCCTGTAGATTTAGTACAATTCAAGTGGGAAGACTTCTTTTACCGCCGATAATATTGTGAATCAACGATTTTTTAAGAACTTCCATGGTTTGTGTCGGTGTAAAAATAAATCTATCATATCGAAAGTTAAAACCAATGAGCTCTTATAGTATGTCAAAAATATGTATATGTTACATGTATATGTAAATTATTCAAGCCCACTTACTTTGTGAAATCGTGAACGTGTAACTAGTGTATTTAATGGTTATTTATATAAAATGAATGTGGTCTTTTCTGGTCATTTGGAAATGGCGCAATTGAGATCATTTTTGGCGCAGACGAACATTTTGTTTTGGAGCTCGAGATCATAACTTAGAATATAAAACTTAGGGGATTACCCAACGGTTAAATGTTGATCTCGTCCAGAATAGCTTGAACTTTTATTTCTTAGATGATCTGCAAATATATAAAAATCAGCCAGTATTAAGATGATTTCAACATTTTTTTATTTTTCCCTATTTACACATGTTGAACTGTGTCAAATTAATCAGATCATCAAACCAGTCTCTCTATCGTTAAATTCATATACTTCATCGAGCACACGTAATTAGACATATTCAACTGATAATTATTATGATAATTGACATTATAATATTAAGTTTGAGTTGTCTTCAATGGCATATACTATTTTACAGATAAACCCTCTGTTGCGATCTCTCCAGGTAGAAGTCCAAATAATGTTGTCATTAATGCAACCAACTTTATCCTGACCTGTACAGTAACAGATTCTAATCCTGCTGTTAATTCCTATACATGGTATAAAAATGATTCTCAAAAATTTTCAATCGTTAATTATACATATAGTATACCAATAGTGCAGAGATCAGACCAAGGAAGTTATAAATGTTACGCTACAAACATTGCTGGCAGTTCTTATTTCTCCAATGCCGTACAGCTAATTGTATTATGTAAGTTTATAGAATACAGATGTTAAAAATGTAAGTTTAAAGTTAAAGAGTATAGATACATTAACATTTCAAGTGGAGCAACAAGTTACACACATACATGTGTATAATTATACAAACACGATGACGACATTTATTCTGCATACAAATTTGTAACACTTCTTTTTACTAGTTCTCTCAAGAGCAAATGTTGCACTTCTAGTAAACCCTAAATGTATTATTCTTTACGTGACCTTCCTAGATGTACGCCTAATACAAAGAAAAATGTTATGTGGAAATCAGTTCTAGGGGAGGTGCCTCAAGTATGTTTACTTTTTACACATTGTGACTTGGATGGACAGTTGTCTCAGTGTCACTCATACCACATCTTCTTATTTCTAGGTACGAATTTATCTAATTATGACTGGGAGAAAGGATAAACTTATTTTTCTTTTTTCAATGTGAATTATTCCTGCAATTCGCCGTACAGTAAACAATAACTGTTTATGTCCTTATTCTTTAAAAAACATCTTTTTCATCGCAATACCGAATTTCAGTACATCTAAACATTTGTCTGGAAAGAGAATTAAAAACAGTTGAATATCTGGCAAGCGGGATTTTTTGGTACCAAGTGCTCCGTTTTGGAGTACAACACCAAATATTGGCTTTGTTTGCTACTTGTTGACATAAAGCATTAAAGCAATATAAATCAGAAAATCGTATCATAAGCGGTAACCTCATCAAACCGATAGAACTGGTTTAAATAAGAAGAATTTTTACCTTGTTTTCCTATTTTTCTCCATTCTCTCTGCTTCTTTGGTACCCAGTTACAGGTGGCGATGATACACGATAAAACTATAAATGATTAAGAACAAACGTTATATATACAAATCTGAAAAAAAAATGAAAAAAGCGATTACAATGCCAATCACCATGCCGAATGCACAGTCAGTTTGAAATGTTACTGACAATAACATGAAATTGTGTTTATATATATAAAAGTATAAGTTCTTATTGTCAGATGGCATAGACATACATCCTATAACAGAATTGAAACCTACGGAAGGAACACTTTTAAATGCTACGTGCAGTGGTCAGTCTTATCCAGCAATAACGGATGAGGATGTGTCATGGACTAAACTGAACACCGATGGGTTTAAGGAGACAGGACGACACCTTGTTATTGATAATGTAACAAGACTAAACAGTGGAACGTATATATGCTCAGTGGCGATACAGCTTACGCCTACTTTTGGTCATTCAGTCAATGTAACTAGAACAACGAATTTATCAGTAGATGTACTTTGTAAGTATTACTAATGCAAGGTGCTTGAACTGTCTTTTTTAAGCACAAATTTTGAAGGTACATCTATAAATCAGTTTTTTGACTACTCAAACAATGCTGGCTGCTAACACATTATGAAAAGAGTTGAAAAACTCTCATTTGAACTTATCGTTGACGTTATTTATAATTATTAATTTATGTTTATCCATGAGACAGTAACTCTACGACAAAAACAATTTAAAGACAACATGCATTTAAGAGACAACATACAGTCTCCATTAACCCACGAGACTCCATGCAAAGTGTCAAACACAAATTGAGTCGTTATGTATTGATCAAATTTACACGAAGCTTTATTAAATATTCCATTTCAAAACTTTATTATCTGTACAATTTATGTTTGAAAATCACTGTTACATGGTATCTACCGTAACACGCTTACGCCGTTTTTTAAAGTAACATTAAGAACAGATTTTCTGCAGAACATTTTTTAATTAATTTTTACAAAGTAATTGTATAATATTTTAAATATGATGTTCTTTTAACAGACTTTGGTTATGATCTTTATGTAAACATTGAGACTATCTAAAAGATCTTAATGTTATGATTCTGTTAAAAAAAATGTCACTTTTTTCGTAAATTTCGGAGCAGATAAAACACGATTAATGGCCGTTATATAGTTGTTACAAGTTTACATTTAAAGCAAAATTGTCAATTCACAAGAAAACTAAAGAACTGAAGTAGCAACGTTGCCACTGATAATTGTTCATCTTCCGGATCAGCTACATTGTTTACCGGTATTTCCATGATGTGAATACTAATTATGCCATTTTTTAATTGTTTTGAGCACACCCCGCGTCAACAACATCATGTACATGTATATGTAAAACATCAAAATGGTTTCACAAGTTGAATATTTTTTTTTAATTTTCCCAAACTTGGGGATTTTTTTGTAAATTGTTTATTTTTTTAATAACACCACGTTATATGTATACTATGGCATTCACGCGTCTCAACATTAAAAACGTTAAATATAGCTTGGAGGACATTGGCTAGGACACAACTATCGATACCTTGTGGAACAGAACACAAATAATGATTTTACGAGCTTTGAACTATTATTCCTATTATTTATTACTCATGCTAAAGGTGATGAGTAGTTATTTTATTGCTTTAAAAATGTCCAAACTAAACTTTCTTACAATTTTTCTTTCAAAAAGTCTTCTATATTCATAAGAATCAGACATCATTTGAAAGAAAAATTGTATGAAAGTTTAGTTTGGACATTTTTATAGCAATTCAAAATTACTACCCATCACCTTTAGCATGACAATAACAATAAAATTTCTATACAAACTGTTAGACTGATTTTTCATAATAACATTTAAGTGGAATTAAAGTCTTATAGGATTGTAAGTTTGCTTTATTTTATCACCTTGCACTTTCACGACTTGACTGTGGTTTTCTACAGCAGTTTCTTCAAATTTCTGACCAGTTGAACAGTTTGGTTTTATAAAACAAATTGTAATTTGGTCCGAATTTTGAATAAATTGCAGTAGGTGGAGAGCAACACTAACAGTCAAGTCACAGTAATACTGAAACATGTTGTAAATAGTTTGATCAAGTTAGAAATAACACCAGCATCTTGCGACGTCTCAATTTAAACTTTAAGCTATCATTTCGGATATATCCAGTCACAGACTTTTCAAACCAGTTCAAATTGAAAGAAATCAATAGGAGAAAGGTTACTTTCTAAAACTGTCTTTTCCCAACAAAGGTCTTTATTCGATATCATCAATTCGTACAATATCCTTCAACATAAATAAGTTCATTCGAAGATATCTCCCTATTTCAAAGATCAGTCTGTACCTATCATTTCATATTCCTATATCAAAACAATTACAGCTAAAATTTCATTTACAAACACGTGTTGCAGGGTTTCAATAATGGCAACTTTACGTCTAAACCTCCTGATTTCATCTGTGTGTTAGTTCCTAATTCGAATTCAATTCGACCCGGCCACGTTAAAACTGGTGACCTAAACATTGTAAACAACACACTTCTTTGTGAAATGTGTTATCCATCAATCAATTGGAACATACAATCTCAAAATATTGATAGATTCAAGTCAAGGAATATGCCAGCCGATGGGTTAAATGCGCGAAAAAAGACCATTTCCGAATATATTAAGGATGTGATGTCGTAGATACAAATCAGAACTAAAAACCTGAATAGGTCTTTAACTACAAATGCTACATCAATCTTTAAATGCCCAAATTTTGCTAAGCACTTGTTCTACCTCCATGACAAATGTGTTGGTGTTCCCGCAGATAAAGTCAATAACAACATCATTTTTGTGTGTATATCAAATGACAAAAACTGCTTTATAAATTAATTATGCATTGAGAATTCATTTGGAAACTCTACATGTTAACCCAAAACACTTACAAAGTAGGAAATATTGGATAATCATAGTTCTGTTCTATGTTTCTCTAGATTTCAACCAAAGATGAATAACTGGATCTTCCGTTACTATATTGAATATCTAAACTACATAATTTTCCTTACAAACAACGTTATATTGGATGTTCCTAGTGCTCCCCGATATCTCTTTCTACATTATTAACATAAATTTATCAGCAATCAAAGCTGGGCGTCAAAGCTATTGTGACACTACTTGGCGTGAATCAGAAATATGTTACTTATAAAAATTCCAAAGATCTGGTAGAATACGAACAATCTAAAACTCTTTCATTTTGCAGTAGTATTCGACTTTTCTACACTTTACACAAGTATTCCCTATTCCAAACTAAAATACTGAAAGAGTCCTGCTTTATTTCGTGAAAACAAATGGCCAACATAGATACGAGTATCTTGTGTTATGAAGGGATACATAGTACTATGTAAAAATTCATTCTCATTCAAACAAACAAAAAACACTCTGAAACAGACGTTACCAAGATGCTTTATTTCTTGATTGACAACATATTTGTTACTTTTTGAGGACGTGTTTTTTTTAAAACAATCGGCAGTCCCATGGGATATAACTGTGCTTCTCTTTTTGCAAACTTGTTCCTTGATTCATATGAGGCTGTCTTCATAAAAGATATGTGAATGAAAAATGAAAAGAAACTAGTATTATCCTTTAAAACATTGTTGTGACGTCATTCTATTGTTGCACCCGTTCTTTATTTCAGTGATTGGACTATAATTTACGTGTAAGGAACCATCATATTACCTTTAACTGTCGAATACTTTAAAGAATAAACCTCCTCTTTCTTAAAAATATTGAACAGCTGAAGGTAGCATAATTGATTCTTACAGATAAATGATAGTTCAAGAACTGAAAAAAAATCAATCAATTCCCACAATTGTTTGCTTCATGTGATAAAATACAACGAGAGAACAAATGACAATTACACAAAAATCTTATTAAAGTCACCTTCCAATACAATAATTTTGTCACTCATCAAAACGGTTTCTTTAGAAAAAAAAATCACTTTCAAACTCATTTTAACACTGCCAATACTTATTTCACAGCCATTTTTTCATGTTTTGGGTTGTATCCTTTAAATAAAATAATGCTTCTAACGCTATACAAGGACCACAAGTAAAAATATTCAAACCATTGTATAATAATAATCAAGAAAAAATTGTTCATCTGAAGTAAATGTTTTACCAAGTGTTGATGTGCAAGCCATATATTGTTCCTTGGACAGAATTTGATTAACAACCTAAACTTCAACTCTGCGTACAAAGTGCAAATCGAGAACTTGCTTCATGAACTAGGGGACTACAATAGTTTTTATAATTTTTCGTTGTCGGCGTTGATTAAAAGTTGTTTTTTTTCGAAATCTGATATTATTGCTTTGAATAGGAATATAATGAGACACTTCGCTTATCAACGACGATTTAGAAAAGTTTGTACAGAAATTATATATACGAACACGATATATAATTCACCTATTCACAAAGGTGTTAGTATGTTTTGCTGGGATTGGTAATGGACACGGCTATTTATACAATCTGGTGATCCGTTTATTTGGCAATCGCCAATGGCTGTCAGCAGGGTTTAAGAACATCCGTTGTTCGACCTGCTAGTCAAATACGTTTTGTTTAAATATACTTCTTCACTTTTTTGGTCTTTTGGAAATGTTATTTGTGCTGTATTTAGACCCCTCTACCAAGAAATTTGTTTTGCATGCACACGTATAAAAATTGCGGTTGTTATCCAACGCAATCATATGTTTGAACGTTGTTTTCAATTTAGACTTGTTTATATTTTTTCGTTTGGGCTTGTATTTTATTTGCCTTCGGGTTTACATGATCCGTTCATCCTATTTCGACTCTTCAAAATTCAAGAGTCTATCCTAAATTGAGGTAAATTATATGGCTTTCCAAATACCATTTCGATTCCTAATATCACTAAAGAGGCATGAATTGTCGAAATCCGGATAGGGTGTACTAATTTTTGCACCTTTTGTTTGCGGTATACCATCTTTTCCGCAAGTTTATTGTTTTCTGTTTGGTATCAAATTAATAGTTAAGATCCATTTTGTTACATCTCGTGATCCGTTTATTTGGTAATCGCCAATGGCAGTCAGCAGGGTTTAAGAACATCCGCTGTTCGACCAGCTAGTCAAATGCGTTTTGTTAAAATATGCTTTTTCACTTTTTTGGTCTTTTGGAAAATATTGTTTGTGCTGTATTTAGACCCCTCTACCAGGAAATTTGTTTTGCATGAGGAGAACAGATGTTCTTAAACCCTGCTGACTGCCATGTACTCTGTTACGACCCTAGATAAAAACTGAGGAGGAAAGGTAACACCCGGCCACCGAAAGCTTGATTTTTGTCGAGCCTAGGTGGTCGAGTGGTCTAGCGCGCCGGGCATAGTGCAAGGCGATTTGGTTCCACGATATCCCGGCCAGGGAGGAACAAAAATTTGCTTCTGCAAATTTACAGATCTAACATTGTTGGGCTGTTATTAAGACGAATTATATGTCTTAAACGTTAGCAAGGGATAAAATTAACGAAAGTTTCAGCCAAGGTCATATAAAATTATGATATCATGAAGTTCGTAATGAATGCGAGAGCGTAACGTACTAAGATATGTAAACACCATTAAATGAAGCAACATCACGTGTAACAAGGTTTCTAGTTTGAAATCGTCCATTTGTGTAAATATGGAGGAAAAGATCAGTTTATGAAACATTTATATGTGTCAATGAATGTTTTCTTACGCGATACAATATTTGCAAATAAACCTCAAAATCTCATTGTTTTCACAAATTCAGCACCTTCCTGTGTCTGTCTAAAAAAATAAGTATGAATAGGGAGGGGTAATATCACTAAACCGATAAAAAACGTTTATAGTATGCAACACTGAAAATGGTAAATATTTTCATCAATCTATCATTTTTCAATATAATTGAGGATTTTTTTTAAGAGTTTGGAACAGACAATCGCTATTCAAATAGATACTTATTGTGCATCATTACTGTTAGATGTGTTTTTGTACTCATATGAAGCAGAATTCATATAGGTTCGTCTCAAAGACAAACATTTACAAAACATCTAACAAATGTTTTTAACTTTACTTTCAGATAACTTGATGATGTTTTGTCACTCAATAACTCACAATTTAACGAGTTTACATGTTTACATATCAGAACTCCCAAGTTAACATGAGATATAGATACATCTAATCCTCTGTGCCCTTCTTAGCTAATATATATATATCTCCTGTAAATTTAGTACAATTCAAGGTAGAAGACATCTTTTACCGCCGATAATATTGTGAATCAACGATTTTTTAAGAACTTCCATGGCTTGTGTCGATGTAAAAAAAAATCTATCATATCGAAAGTTAAAACCAATGAGCTCTTATAGTATGTCAAAAATATGTATATGTTACATGTATATGTAAATTATTCAAGCCCACTTACTTTGTGAAATCGTGTACGTGTCACTAGCGTATTTAATGGTTATTTATATAAAATGAATGTGGTCTTTTCTGGTCATTTGGAAATGGCGCAAATGAGATCATTTTAGGCGCAGACGAAAATATTGTTTTGGAGCTCGAGATCATAACTTAGAATATAAAACTTAGGGGATTACCCAATGGATAAATATTTATCTTGCCAGAATAGCTTGAACTTTTATGTTTTAGATGATCTGCAAATATATAAAAATCAGCCAGTATTAAGATGATTTCAACATTTTTTATTTTTCCCTATATACATTTGTTGAACTGTGTCAAATTAATCAGATCATCAAACCAGTCTCTCTATCGTTAAATCCATATACTTCATCGAGCACACGTAATTAGACATATTAAACTGATAATCATTATGATAATTGACATTATAATATTAAGTTTGATATGTCTTCAATGGCATATACTATTTTACAGATAAACCCTCTGTGACGATCTCTCCAGGTAGAAGTCCAAATAATGTTGTCATTAATGCAACCAACTTTATCCTGACCTGTGCAGTAACAGATTCTAATCCTGCTGTTAATTCCTATACATGGTATAAAAATGGTTCTCAAAAACTATCAATCGTTAATTATACATATAGTATACCAATAGTGCAGAGATCAGACCAAGGAAGCTATAAATGTTACGCTACAAACATTGCTGGCAGTTCTAATTTCTCCAATGCCGTACAGCTAATTGTATTATGTAAGTTTATAGAATACAGATGTTAAAAATGTAAGTTTAAAGTTAAAGAGTAAAGATACATTAACATTTCAAGTGGAGCAACAAGTTACACACATACATGTGTATAATTATACAAACACGATGAAGACATTTCTTCTGCATACAAATTTGTAACATTTCTTTTTAATAATTCCCTCAAGAGCAAATGTTGCACTTATAGTAAACCCTAAATGTATTTTTCTTTACGTGACATTCCTAGATGTACACCTAATACAAAAAAAAAACGTTATGTGTAAATCAGTTCTAGGGGAGGTGCCTCAAGTATGTTCAATGCACCATTGCCACCATAAATTGCGTACCAACGAAGCGGTATGAAACAGAAAAGTTGTTTTACACTAGTCATTTTTGAGCTCTTTATAGTTTGCTGTTCGGTGTGAGCCAATGCTCCGTGTTAAAGGTTTTAAATGGTTTAACTCATATGATGAAGACATATTCTTTCAATCAGTATAATTGAGGTCTGAAGCTGGCATGTCAGTAATTGCTAGTAGTCCTTTGTTCATTTATATATCATTGTCATTTTGCTTAGTTTCTTTTGTTACCTATTTTGACATCGGACTCGGACTTCTTTTAAACTGAGTTTTACTGTGCGTATTGCTATGTGTTTCTTTATTCTACATTGGCAAGAGGTATAGTGGGAGGGTTGAGATCACACAAAACATGTTTAACCCCGCCGCATTTTTGCGCCTGTTCCAAATCAGGAGCCTCTGGCTTTTGTTAGTCTTGTATGTTTTTTTTTAATTTCAGTTCATTTATATGTTTTGGAGTTTGGTGTGACGTCCATTTTCACTGAACTAGTACATAATTTTATTTAGGGGCCAGCTGAGGACCACCTCCGAGTGCGAGACTCATTGGTGGCCTTCGGTTGTTGTCTGCTCTTTAGTCGGTTTGTTGTCTCTTTGATATATTCCCCATTTCCATTCTCAATTTTACTTTTTACACATTGTGACTTGGATGGACAGTTGTCTCATTGGCATTCATACAACATCTTCTTATTTCTAGGTACGAATTCATCTAATTATGACTGGCAGAAAGGATAAACTGATTTTTCTTTTTTTCAATGTGAATTATTCCTGCAATTCGACGTACAGTAAGCAATAGCTGTTTATGTCCATATTCTTTAAAAAATATCTTTTTGGTCGGGGTACCGAATTTCAGTACATCTAAACATTTGTCTGGAAAGATAATTAAAAACAGTTGAGTATCAGGCAAGTGGGATTTTTTGGTGTTTTGGAGTACAACACAAAATATTGCCTTTGTTTGCTACTTGTTGACATAAAGCATTAAAGCAATATAAATCAGAAAATCGTATCATAAGCGGTAACCTCATCAAAGCATATAACTGGTTTAAATTAGAGGAATGTTTGCCTTGTTTTCCTATTTTTCTCCTTTCTCTCTGCTTCTTTGGTACTCAGTTACTGGTCGCGATGATACACGATGAAACTATATTTTTTTAAGAACAAACGTGTTCTATACAAATCTGAAAAAAACATGAAAAAAGCGATTACAATGCCGAATGCACAGTCAGTTTGAAATGTTACAACATGAAATTATGTTTATATATATAAAAATATAAGTTCTTATTGTCAGATGGCATAGACATACATCCTATAACAGAATTGCAACCTACGGAAGGAACACTTTTAAATGCTACGTGCAGTGGTCAGTCTTATCCAGCAATAACGGATGAGGATGTGTCATGGACTAAACTGAACACCGATGGGTTTAAGGAGACAGGACGACACCTTGTTATTGATAATGTAACAAGACTAAACAGTGGAACGTATATATGCTCAGTGGCGATACAGCTTACGCCTACTTTTGGTCATCCAGTCAATGTAACTAGAACAACGAATTTATCAGTAGATGTACTGTGTAAGTATTACTAAGGCAAGGTGCTTGAATGTCTTTTTTAGCACAAATTTTGAAGGTACATGTATAAATCATTTTTGAATACTCAAACAATGCTGGTTGCTAACACATTATGAAAAGAGTTGAAAAACTCTCATTTGAACTTATCGTTGACGTTATTTATAATTATGAATATATTTTTATCCATGAGACAGTAACTCTTCGACAAAAACAATTTAAAGACAACATGCATTGAAGAGAAAACATACAGTCTCTATTAACCCACGAGACACCATGCAAAGTGTCAAGTATAAAATAAACCGTTATGTATTGATCAAATTTGCACGAAGCTTTATTAACTATCCATTTCAAAACTTTATTATCTGTACAATTTATGTTTGAAAATCGCTGTTACAAATTATGAGACGTCGCAAGATACTGGTGTGAAACATTGTACCTACCGTAACACGCTTTTTTTAAGTAACATTAAGAACAGATTTTTTGCAGAACATTTTTTAATGTTTCTTTCTTTTCATAAAGTAATTGTATAATATTTTAAATATGATGTTCTTTTAACAGACTTTGGTTATGATCTTTATGTAAACATTGAGACTATCTAAAAGATCTTAATGTTATGATTCTGTTAAAAAAAATGTCACTTTTTTCGTAAATTTCGGAGCAGATAAAACACGATTAATGGCCGTTATATAGTTGTTACAAGTTTACATTTAAAGCAAAATTGTCAATTCACAAGAAAACTAAAGAACTGAAGGAGTTGCCACTTATAATTGTTCATCTTCCGGATCAGCTACATTGCTTACCGGCATTTTCATGATGTGAATACTAATTATGCCATTTTTTAATTGTTTTGAGCACACCCCGCGTCAACAACATCATGTACATGTATATGTAAAACATCAAAATGGTTTCACAAGTTGAGTATTTTTTTTTTAATTTTCCCAAACTTGGGCATTTTTTTTGTAAATCATTTATTTTTAACATCACGTTATATGTATACTATAGCATTCACGCGTCTTAACATTGAAAACGTTAAAAATAGCTTGGAGGACATTGGTTAGGACATAACTATTTATCGATACCTTGTGAAACAGAACACAAATTATGACTTTACGAGCTTTGAACTATTACTTTTCATAACTTTATCACTGCACTACATAATGCTTGCAATAAAAAAAATAATACAATATGCTCTCCCTTGATATATCGCTTGTTAGCAGTACATTTTTCTATTAATACTGAAACATGTTGTAAATAGGTGGATCAAGTTAGAAATAACACCAGCATCTTGCGACGTCTCAATACAAACTTTAAGCTATCATTTCGGATATATCCAGTCACAGACTTTTCAAACCAGTTCGAATTGAAAGAGATCAAAGGGAGAAAGGTTACTTTCTAAAACTGTCTTTTACCAACAAAGGTCTTTATTTGATATAATCAATTCGGACAATATCCTTCAAAATAAAAAAGTTCATTCGAAGATATCTCCCTATTTTAAAGATCAGTCTGTACTTATCATTTCATATTCCTATATCAAAACAATTACAGCTAAATTTTCATTTACAAACACGTGTTGCAGGGTTTCAATAATGGCAACTTTACGTCTAAACCTCCTGATTTTATCTGTGTGTGTTAGTTTCTAATTCGAATTCGATTCGACCCGGCCACGTTAAAACTGGTAACCTAAAATTTCAAAAAACACTTCTTTGCGAAATGTGTTATCCATCAATCAATTGGAACATACAACCTCAAAATATTGATGAATTCAGTCAAGGAATATGCCTACCAATGGGTTAAATGCGCGAAAAAGACGTAGAAACTCTTTCCGAATATGTTGTAGATACAAATCAGAACTAAAAACCTGAATAGGTCTATAACTACACATGATATATCAATCTTTAAAGACAAAAATGTTGCAAAGCACCTATTCTACCGCCATGACAAATGTGTTGTTGTCCCCGCAGATAACGTCAATAACAACATCATTTTTGTGTGTATATCAAATGACATAAACTGCTTGATGAATTAATTATGTATTGAGAATTCATTTGGAAACTCTACATGTTAACTTAAAACACTTACAAAGTAATAAATATTGGATAATCATAGTTCTGTTCTATGTTCCTCTAGATTTCAACCAAAGATGAATAACTGGATCTTCCGGCACTGTATTGAATATCTAAACTACATAATTTCCCTTACAAAGAACGATATATTGGGTGTTCTTAGTCTCTTTCTACATTATTAACATAAATTTTATCAGCAATCAAAGCTATTGTGACACTACTTAGCGTGAATCAGAAATGTGTTACTTAAAAATTCCAAAGATCTGGTAGAGTACGAATAATCTAAAACTCATTTTGCAGCAGTATTGGACCTTTCTACACTTTACACAAGTATTCCCTATTTCAAACTAAAATACTGAAAGAGTCCTGCTTTATTTCATGAAAAACAAATGGCCAACATAGATACGAGTATCTTGTGTTATGAAGGGATAAATAGTACTATGTAAAAATTCATTCTCATTCAAACAATAAAAAAAAAAACCCTAAAAAATATATTTAATAAATCCCTGTCCCAAGGTAAATACCCTTCTTCATGGAAAATACAACAATACAAAGTACAACCGTATAGCCAATAGCCAATGTAATTGCCATATTTAAGAAAGCAGATGCATCCCTACCATCTAATTATCGACCGATATCCCAAATTAGCTGTGTAGGAAAAGTAATGGAGAGGGTAGTCTACACACATGTTTATAACCATCTACAGGAACAAACTTATTTATATGTATCAGTCAGGATTTTTACCAAAACACTCAGCTGTACATCAACTTAATGAACTTTATAACACTATAATAAATTCTCTTGAAAAAAAAGAATTCAGTTGCTTCGTATTCTGTGATTTTTCCAAAGCATTTGATAAAGTATGGCATAATGGACTTATATATAAAATGAATTCTTATGGAATAAAGGGACATTACTTGCATGGACTAAAAATTATCTTTTCCAAAGAAAACGAAAGGTAGTTATCAGAGATTCGTCTTTGTTATTGTCCATTGTTTCTGTGGGGGTATCCCAAGGCTCTGTTCTCGGTCCCCTTTTATTTTTGCTCTATTAAATGATATTGGCGAAAATTTAATTTCACTGACTAGACTTTTTGCTGATGATACGTCGCTGGGATATTCCACCGCAAGCATTACAGACTTAGAGGTAGTAGTTAATCATGATTTAAACAAACTCAATGATTGGTC
The DNA here is from genome assembly GCF_021869535.1 of Mytilus californianus. Classification (NCBI taxonomy): domain Eukaryota; kingdom Metazoa; phylum Mollusca; class Bivalvia; order Mytilida; family Mytilidae; genus Mytilus; species Mytilus californianus. Next base: position 270,060 of record NW_026262717.1, on the reverse strand, counting down.
AAAAAATTGGTTAATGTCCTTTAACCCAGATAAAACGGAAATAATGATTTGCTCAAATACTAAGATTCCAAGAAATTTAAGTTTTCTTTACATCAAGTCATAAACACTTAGGTGTAATTCTCTCCCAGGACGCAAAGTGGAATGAGCACGTAGAAAATATTTTCAAAAATATTACAAAGCATTTAGGAGTCTTAAGAAAATTAAAATTTAAGATGAAAATACAGAACTTAGAAAAAATGTATCTGGTATATATTCGTCCTATATTTGAGTATGCTTGCGAAGTGTGGGACAATTGTGGTATTTGCTATTCAAACTTCAACTGCAAGCTGCGAGAATTGTAACAGGACTGCCAATCTTCACCGAATATTTATATTTAGCGACTGGCTGGGAACCTCTTTACAGTAGGAGGCACAGAAAAAACTCCAATTATTTTATAAGATGTACAATGGTCTCGCTCCACAATCTTTATGTAATTAAATTCGCCCAACAATACAAAGTACAACCGTTTATCCACTGCGTAATGGCAATGACTTTATAGTCCCTTTTTGTCGACTCTCCTTAACAAATTCTGCATTTATTCCCTCGTCCAGCAGAGAATGGAACAAACTTGATAATTCTATCCGTACACTTGATACCCTATGTAACATGTGTAAGTTCAAACGCTATTTGTTGAATAATACATACGAAGCAAAGACTGTACCTAAGCATTTTATGTATAGTCCGCGGAAATTGAGTGTAATTTTAACACAGCTGCGATGTTTGTCTCATTTCTAAATAACGACCTATTTGAATCAAATATAATACAAAGTCCATATTGTGCTTGTGGCGCTCCGCGTGAGAATTCATTTCATTTCTTCTTTAATTGCAATAAATACGCCGATATAAGGAACGATCTATTAACCAACATTCATCGTTTACAAGTGACAACAAATCTACAGTTGCTCACTGAGGGTGGCCAAACTTTAACATACGAGGAAAACTGTAAAATCTTTAAAGAAGTCTTCAAATATATAAAAAAAAAAAAAAAGATTCCTTGTAGTATAATCAAATAAGATATGAATGAACAAAAACACCGTGTCCACAGAATTTTATTTATTTTTTTTTTTTTTTATATTTGTATTATTTCCTACTTTTTCTTTTTCTTTTATTTATATTTTTTCTTCTTTTTTTCTTTTTCTCAATTCTCTATCCTTTTCCTTGTTAATTGTGTTAGGCCTTTTTTTTTTTCTTTTCTTCTCTGACTGTACAAATGCCTCATTTTACTATTACCTTTGATATGTATCTACTGAACTGTGCATGCTCTGTATAATTGTTATTGTAATATTATGTAAAGGAGAAGACTTCATAAGTTGGTTAAACTTGTGTCCGATCCTTTTTATACCTATGAGCAAATAAAATCGTTATAAACTAAACAAACAAAAAACACTCTGAAAATGACTTTATCAAGATGCTTTATTTCTTGATTGACAACATATTTGTTACGTTTTGAGGACGTGTTTTTATTTATTTTTTTAAGCCATTGGCAGTCCCATGGGATATAACTGTGCTTCTCTTTTTGCAAACTTGTTCCTTGATTCATATGAGGCTGTATTCATACAAGAGCTGTGAATGAAAAATGAAAAGAAGCTAGTATTATCCTCGAACTTTACTTTTGCTTTACAGATGATGTACCATGTCCTCTCACTAAATAACTTAAAAAATGGTGACTATGTTGAACGGATCTATTCCACTTCGCTTGCTGTTGTGTGTCATATTTATTTATCATTTATGCCTTGTCTCAAATAAGGCTGTTGAAATAATTGCTCGTAAAATCATTCTTCCACAACACATCGTTATATGCCTGGTAAATAAACAAAATGTTCTGACTAATTTGTAATATTTATATGTCTGTTAAAACAAAACTGTTTAATTAAATCCGAGACCTCACTTCCGATAAACACACATATCGAAATGTTACTGGTTTATATATCTATTCCTTATTGTATTCATTTATTTATTTATTGATTTTTTTATTGATTTTTTTATTTATTTATTTTTATTTTTATTTTATTTTTTGTTTATTCAATAACTTATTTCTTTTCTTTCGTTATTGTTTTATTTATTTCTTGTTTTAAAATACACCAATTTTAAGTCAAGCAATCTGGTGTTTCGTTTTTACTTTCATCAATAGTATCTTAGTACTGTAATCATTTTAAGTGTTATTTATATGGATATATGTGATTAGTTTTTACACTTAGTTATTGGTTGTCAATATTAGTACAAACCAACATTTGTAAAATAATTAGAGTTCCTCTAGAATTCCATCAGAATGTAACAAATAAAAAAAAGATTTGTCTTAATTGTGAAGAATGCAAGTGCAGATTTGAGAAATCTTTCCGATTTCAACTTTCGATTTTTTTTAGGACATATTTAGGATATCAAGTGTTGTAAAATTTTGGAAAACTGGAAATGAACACCTGACGAGTGTTTATGAAAATAAACAAGGACTTCACTCAAAAACAACTTATAGACTGCCGTTTTAACCTGTGAAGCTCTAAAACGACAAAACAGTAAATGTTTCAGTCATATGTTTAATCTTTCAGTTAATTGTCAGACTAGTTCAAAGATAAGTTCAGTACTATATTGTTCTAGTCAGACGATTCACTTACTAAACAATTAAAGAAAATATTCGGAGTAATTAAGAAGATGGAAAGTTGTAGCAACTTTTATTAGTCAAAAGATGTCGTTAAAATAGCTTCTGAACAGAATCAGGAAATTAAGAACATAATGAAATGGAAAATTTAACTGAGGATTTGATATTTAAAATACAGAAATTACAGAAGTGGTGGATATTTATTAAAAGGCAAACTCTCATGAATAGAAAATGTGACATTGATAAAGTCTGGACTTGCTGTGGATTCGTAAAGATAATAAATCGGTTTAAACTTAGGCTTATGTTACAAGACATGATGGTTATTAAACAGGACAAAAGCAAACTATACGTCCAGTTGTACACGTTGTCACATATGAAAGAATAGAAACAAGAATCGGGGCTAAAAAATAATGTGTGTTTTGTTTTAAATAAACCAATAAGAACTTTTTAATTGTTAATTGAAGAAACTGGATTAATAATAATCATTTTAAGCTGGTAATCTTTCCAAAACAGTTGAAAGTTATTGCTAGGGATCAAAAGCTTTAAAACAAAAGTAGGGAAAAGCTCAACTTATTGATCTGATTGAATCCAACGTTGATATCGAGCTGACGGAAAAGGGGAACTCTAAAGGTGAGCACGGGAACAGTGTATAAAGGGGTGGTCGATTGAACATGCCAGATTGTTTTAAATTGGTGGAAGAGAAAACCAGTAGGAACGAAGAAGAAACGAAGATCACATTCACAGTAGACCAAAGCAAAATACAAAGCTTATGATGGAATACTTTCAATATGTACAATCATTGAAAGCTTAGACCGATCCAAAGACATTTCAGCAAACCACCAATTTTACAAGAATGAACATTAAATATTGGGTTATAAGAATGGTTAGTATGAAAGTTAATATCGACAATTATAGACCAAACGCCCGATCTTAAATTGTTAGGTTTTACTATAAAACACGTGTACAAAAGAATTATTCTAAAAGACAATCCTTCATTTTTATCATAATCTTCCAACAATGCACTGCTCTTTTATCAATGTTTTCCCGTTTCCTAATTTGCTAACAGCTTCCCGTTTGCAGTGATTTTAACCATGACACCTTCCGTAAGAAATCCGACAACCACAGCGAAAGTGCGACGGGAAAAACTGCGAAGAAAGAAAAAGTCAACACTCGCTAAAGACATTTCGTATTTATCGATTCAAAAAGAAATCTTTAAAATACACAACTGTTATGACAGTTTGATGAACGAATGGGAACGCATGAAAAACATATTTAAAAAAAAACGACTTTAAATCGCCTTATAGTTTCACTTATATTTCACGTGCTCTTTGCTTCTGTATTGATTGTTTTTTTCAATGTTGCGATTCAACAAACCTCAAAAGTAAATTAGTAGCTAACCCATTCGATCAAGAACCACCTGATGAAATATTTTTCGTCATTTATACGATATGGATTCATGGTAAATGCGAAATTAAGTACTTAATTTACTATAAATGAATGGATGTTTTTGTACCACAAACTCGTTTCATATGACTTTTAAAAAGACATAAAGCAACCGACTGAAGATTTCAGACGCCGAAAAGAGATAATAGGAATGGACTTGCAGTTGATTGAAAATGTAGGCCTTACACATTACTGTTGGATCATGTCAATGTCGATGATGGTATCCACACACAAAGTGATTGATTTGATTGATTTTTTTGAAGTTTTGACGCCACTTTTAAGGACCGCTTTTGGGCTATTTCGTGGTGGCCAATTTTTATTGGTGGAGGAAGCCAAAGTGCCCGGAGAAAACCACCGATATTCGATAGGAAAACTGAAAAAATCCTAGTCAATTAAGATTGGAGTCGAGTGCACTCGCATGAGCGGGGTTCGAACTCACAATCTCAGTGTTGACTGGCTAGTGATTACAGTAGTTACTACTTAGACCACTCAGCCACCGTACCCCCCCCCCCCCCCCCCACACACACACACACACACACAGTGTAGTGTAATCAATTAAAGGCTGGCTGTGAAAGTAACGATTCCAATGAAGGGGCTTACTTATAATTTGAAAACCATGTAATAGCACACCTAAATTGGAATATACATTAAGCTCTTCGACAACATGATGTTCACTTGAAAACAAATTTGTTGCATAATGTAAACAGAAGGACAAGATGTGGCACAGATCTTTGTGAATATATTAATCAGCCACAACGATGAATACCGAATAAGATATGTATTAATAGAATATATGATCGGTAAAGCAGGCAACAATGTATTGGATCTGTGGGAAAGAACTAGGAGATAACAAAGTTATTTTTCCACAACTTCGCCTGGTATGACAGCCATATCTTCATTCAGAACCTGAGAGTGAGTGAATGACAGATTACTACCAAGCCGACGAAAACTTACATTTCTAAGTATTGAGATCGGAGAATACAACTAAAAGTTTGCAGACAGTTTACAAACACCTATGTTTTATTAACAGCTTACAATTCATGATTGCAAGCCCAGAGATAGGTGTAGAGAATAACCCAGCCTACGCGTTTCCAAACATGCAGTAGTTGGTTTAAAAAGTATCCATTGACTTGGAATTGTACAAAATGAAACAGCAGAAATTCGGAGAATGGTAGCAATAAAGTCCTCGGAGTGAAGCGGACAGGAGGAATTTCGTTTTAAAACATCCAGATGATAAGGGCCAGTTACAATAAAGGGGTTAAAGAAGACAAGGAGCTTTAATATCGTTAATGCGTGAATACGTATGCAAAAGGTGAAAGTCTCATGTTTAACTTTCAAAGGAACGGTAAGCGCACTTCAAAATATGAGCTGAATAATTTGACACACATTTTGCATAACGAGAATTATGTATTACATTCACTCAAATAACCTAACTGTCCTTGTACTGTCGCATAACACAGCAAACCATATGACAAACTTGACGCCTACATAGCAAGCAGGGCGGAATATCTTGAAAACCTGGTGGATTATAACAAAGTGATTAAAATTTAATAGACAAAACTCATAGTATCTATCAGTTGTAAGAAAGTAAAACTGAATAAAGACTCTTTACAGTGGTTTATGAATTCCTACTTAAACATGCAACACAGTGGTGTATGCATTCTTACGTTAGCATGCAACACCTAATTAAGAACGCCAACATAAAGAGATAACAGGGCCGAGGGTTAGAAATACAAAAAGTCACCAGGTTCAAACAAATACCGTGGTTGAAACCTTACATTGGTAGGAATATAAAACTACGAGCCGAAGAAAATACAGTCTTTGAGACAACAAAGGAAAACATTAAAAGTATTGATATCTGACAGGTCAATAACATGAACACTCTTTTAAACTACTGGCAAAACGTTATTTCAACAAATACTTGACTGCGATCCTTATGAGACGAACCAAGTTGATCTCTGATAAACCAATCTACCTAGTTTTGAGGATTTCGATAAATCGATACTTTGGTTTGCAACATTCACACAACAAACTTTAACAAAAATATAGATATAGATATGACAGTGTTTAGACACATCGAACTCGCCTACGGAGCATGCGTCTTGAATCAAGACTAATACAAACAAAATGTTCTTGGAATGTTTAAGGACGAGTGTGTTGGAAAATTAATAAAGTTGAAAATGGAAATTGGGAATGTGTCAAAGAGACAACAACCCTACCAAAGAGAAGAAAACAGCCTTATGCCAACAATGGGTCTTCAACACAGCGCGAAAATAACGCACCCGGAGGCGGTCTTCAGCTGCTCCCTAAAAAACAATGTGTACTAGTTCAGTGAAAAGGGACGTAACAACTCCAAAACATAAATTTAAACAAATATGAACTATAATAACAAAACCATGCAAGACTAACAAAGGCTAGATGGTCCTGACTTGGGACAGGCGCAAAAATGCGGCGGGGTTAAACATGTTTTGTGAGATCTGAACCCTCTCCTTGTACCTCTAGCCAAAATAGAATAAACAAACACAAAGCAAAACGCTCCGTTTAAAAAAAGTTCGAAGTTCGAATAGGTAACAGAAGAAACTAAACAAAATGACAATGATACATAAAGAAAGACTACTACATGTAGCAACTACCAAATGCCAGCTCTAGACCTCAATAAAACTGCTTGAAAGATTATGTGTTCATCATATGAAAATCAAGAACAATCCCTCCCGTTAGGGGTTTAGTATCATATCATAATAAAATATATGAGAAGAACATAATCCGTATAATGCCAACAACTGGTTTTACAATAAATGTATTTATTTCCGATGCAAAGACCCTATGAGCGAATCAATATTTATTCCAAAAATGCCATCTTTAATGACCTGACAACAGTATCGTTAATATATCCCTACTAAATAAGTCTGTTTGTATGTTTGGTTAGCTTTGTATAGAATATTACCATAAAAGATTGGATGTGAAATACCTGAACTTATTAGATGTCTGCATGTTGATTTATATTAGCGAATGATGTCATAGTACCGATGATAAAATCTGTCGTATGATGTTTACATATCTCAATTGATAAAATATGCTCGTGCATGTTCACACTATACGGACTTCATATACAGGAGTGTGCTCCTTACACAGAAACTCCTCAAACAGAGTTATGAGGAGGAAATATCAAAAATGACACATCGTAAATTTTATAGACACCATCATGAATTGGTTGATCTATACGATGTGTTTGTGACTAAACTAACTAATGACATTTTTACCACGTCTTAGATTGTGGTTTAACATCTATATTGTCTGTCTGCTAAGTGCCGAACGTGACCTATTCCCGAATATGACTGTTATACCGAGTGTGAATTTGCATTGATATACGACGTGTCTCGGTATTTTATACATCCAACACTCATGTATTTATTTTTTATGTTTCTTTTTCGTTACATAGTGCATCACTATTTGTGATGTCCTGTGGCGACTGTCGTTGATGGAAGATGTTCGTTGATGCTTTGCGCTTTGCATGTTGTGTCGACTATTATATTATGTGTTTGTGCTTTTCACTGTGATGAGTGTTCTTGTGTGTGTTTGTGCTGTCACATAGTGTTGTCATTTTAGCGATATTTTTTAACATTGTCATAAGAGCAGGAGGTTTGGCTAGCCATAAAACCAGGTTCAACCCACAATTTTTTCTTAAAATGTCCTGTACCAAGTCAGGAATATGACAGTTGTTATCAAATAGTTCGTTTCTATGTATGTTGGCATTTGTTTTTGTTGCACTTTAATTTTCCTCTTATAGTTTATTTGTTTCCCTCGGTTTTAGTTTGTAACCCGGATTTGTGTTCTCTCAATCGATTTATGACTTTTGAACACCAGTATACTACTGTTGCCTTTATCTAGTAAATATTTTGGTTACTTTGAGATATCGAATACTATGGTGTAATAAATTTTCAGTAATACAGATATTTCATTCGTTAAAATCGAATACGTTGTTACATACACGAGCGAATCGAACAAGTTAAGATATATTAACAACATAAGATGGTGGCAAGGGAACGTCACCATCTAAAAATGGATAAGTAACAATAGGAAATGAAAAAAAAATCATCTCTTTTATCGAAAATTTTGGTATTAAGCTTCCCGTTAAAGCAGGATAAATATGTTTAGTGTACACACTGAAGTAGTTATTATTGAAAGCCAATATGTCATCCAAATGTCGAAAAGCGTTATTAATTTCTGTAGCAGATATTAGAGTTTGGTGAATTTAGATCGAAACTTTATTGATATTGAAAGCAGGAGGGCCAGGAAGCATTGAGATTAAAACGGTACCAATTTTGATGCACCAGATGTTCATTTCGACAATTATTGTCTCTTCAGGCGCGAGGCCACAATATTTGAATATCAAAAACTCTAATTCAAATGTTGAAGAGCTAAAGGTGTGAAAAGAAATGTAATCATTGTTTAGATACTTTCAGAGACTACAAAAAATATCATGACTCAAGGCGGAATTCCTACCGCTCAATGAACTTGATCCGGAGCAAAGGACACAATACTATACACTACAGTGCAACGAAAAAATGTCTTTCATCTGAAGATGACGCGAGACGTATTTCAGAGCATGTAGTTTATACCTTAACTCAGGGACAGTTCATAATTGAAACAAGTATTATAGGAACTCAACTGGTAAATTTTTAATCATGATGATAAATTCACTAAAATTATGTATAAAGAGCATCCAGACAATTGATCAGTCAGATTGAAAGCAGCGCACGATTTCATACATGGATCTTCTCTGAAGACGATAATACCTTTATCGTGTTTTGACTTCAGTAGAGTTACGCAACAACAAGTACATACAAGTCTTCTGGAGATTATATCTTTGCTAACATAAGTATTTTCAAAACACGAACGTACTCATACAAATGTTAAAATCGCAAACACACTACCAACAATCAAGCGTCATATTCTAAACTTATATAGTTTGTGTTAGTCTTAGGCTTGTTATTCCGACCAGCACATTTTTTGTCCAACATTGTCCAAGCCTCGCAATGGTTCTAATAGGAAAAAAAATAGAAAAAAATGTAGTTCTACGAGAGAACGCTACGATCCATTTTCACTATGATATTTTTTTTTCTTTTTTTTTTTTGTGATAAGAACCCCGGAAATCATTCAAATATTTTCAACTGCAGACATTTTTGTATGCAACAAATTTGAAATTCTATCGATAACTCCAACGATCAAATTTTCTTTTAAATATCATATGCATGCTTACAAACATTTACTCGTGAAAATATCACTCAAGAAGTAAAAAATGAACGTCTGATGGTGAGAAAAAAATCGCGTTTTTCTGGTGTTTTGTTTTAAGGTGTTTCGTTGTAGTAATGACTATGCAGTTGATGGAAAGTAGCTAGGTTCTTCATTGCTGAAGAATTGAAAACTGATTTCATAGGCATCTTTGAACACCCGTATTGCCCTCTTACAATTTAATCATAAATGGATGCACACTTACATTACAGAGTTGTACTTACTTCTTTTCTTTTGTATCTGTGTTTCCAAATTAAAAGATATCAACTATAACACGTGATAATGCATAGGTTGTTATGTCACCATAAACCTGTAAGAGGTAAAATAACAAAAATACCAAACTCCGAGGAAAATTCCAAACGGAAAGTCAGTAATTAAGTAGCAAAATTTAAAAAAATACAAAATATACAAATTTCGTGATTTTTTTTTGGCATTTTTACTTGTTTAAAATGAAATTTGTTTTTATTTTCTGAATGCTTTTAATCTAAGTCTAGCTAGGACAAATTAGGAATATGTATGATAATTTTTAAATATGCACTGATATTTGGGCTAAATAAGGGCCTTGTTGTCCCTACTTTTTTCGCCGATGTAATGTGCTTTCTATACAAATGTGCGCCTATTTAGGAATAATTCAATCAGTAATACTTTAAGAAATAAAAGAGATAATTATTTGTTCGATTTTCAGTTGAGGTTTAATGGGCCAAAATATGTGACGTTGTCGATTTACTGTTTCTTCACCTAAATATACCAAGCTCCTCTTGATGTATTCTGTTAATTTGTAGTCCTCATTGTTGTTTTTAATAAATGGCAATGAAGGGAGCAAATAAATTTGGTGCGTTTAAATGGTTTTATGTGGTATGTGTATATATGTATATATATAAAAACTGTTTCTACTATTACAGATAAGCCAAGAGTGGAAGTCTCCCCAGACTTTTATCCAAATAATGTGTCAGAAAATACCACCAACCTACAAATGAAATGTAACGTGATAGATGCTAACCCTGTTGTATCTCACTTTAAATGGTATATAAATGATTTTGTGATATCATCAGAACCTTCATATATCATATCAACAGTTAATAGGTCACACTCAGGAAATTATACATGTTATGCTAATAACAGTGCCGGAAGGTCTGTGCCTTCTCCAGTATTCCAGCTTGATGTACTTTGTAAGCTTTTTTTATTTATCAACTTAGTCTATAAATTAGTTGAAAATTACATTTTTTATATTGAATCTTATCAAAACGTTGATGATTTCAGATGTTTATTCTGATGTGTGAACATTTGCTTTTTATACACAAACAAACACCAGAGTAAATTAGTCATATTAAGAAGCGCTACGCCATAAAGCATTTTCCTTCATCAAACTATCTGTATACATTATGCCATATGATTATTCAAACCGTATTAAATTTCTTCCTTTGCAAGGACTTTAAGTACCATAAAAGAATTATCTTTTCCATTTTTGTATTTAATGTTTTCTTAAAAAGTTACAGTATCTAACAGAACATCCGTGGCACTAAATCGTAACTGTTTGAGTCTGAGTAACGCCACCTTTGTTAACAAAATGAATAATTTCAAAGATTTCCTCTCCTCAACCAACGTCATCATATGTTTACCTCTTTGTCAGAACATGATACAACATTACACTTGAAGTATGTTTCATTTTATGAGCTATGAAATTCACTTTTAGAAATTAAATTGTTATTAATTGGTAAAAAAAAAAGGTCAGATATAGTAAGGTCTTTCAACTGACCTTTTTATTTTGTTCTGATTATTTTTTTCGCCCGTTTTCTTTCTGAAATATCTATTTGGTTTCTCAATATGTTGATAAGATATTCGATAGATTCCTTTGCTGTAGTATCAAACTGTTATAAACTAAAGCCATAAGGTGAAATGCATGAGTTCTGACAACATATGACCTTGACATGTTAAAGTATCCAGGAACCATTCATTTTCAGAATCAGTGTGAATCACCTTTTCATTTTAATCAAGAGTGAAAATTTCACGAACATAAAATGTTATTGAAAAGTTTGCAAAGAACAGGTTTCAATAAAGTTTACCAAAAAGTATATACTCGTTAATTATATCATCATAACCGAATAGAAATAATAATAGAATTCGTTCATTTTTTGTACTTGAATTAGGCCGTTAGTGTTCTCGTTTGAATTGTTTTACATTGTCATTTCGGGGCCTTTTATAGCTGACTGTGCGGTATGGGCTTTTCTCATTGTTGAAGGCCGTACGGTGACCTATAGTTGTTACTTTCTGTGTCATTTTGTCTCTTGTGGAGAGTTGTCTCATTGGCAATCATACCACATCTTCTTTTTTATATTGTTTCTTTTTAATTTGTTAATGCAGGAATCAAGTTCTTTATCTGTAAACGGACGGTCTAGTTCCTCAAAAACGGTTTCCGGAGTATCACTCATTCCAACAAACACTTCGCGTGTTTTAGACATTAGTTTCTTTTAAATGTTCCTCGAATTGGTCCAATGAATTTTTTCATTAACCTGTGAAACAAAGTAAAACAGGAACCTTTGCAGGTACAAAATATGAAATAAAAATTTTCAACATGTGGCAATTAAATCACTCACCTAGATGACAACCTGTTAATTTGCCTAGCAGGTTACAATAAATCACTTCCCTAGCAGCCTAAGGTTTATGACCCCCAATAAATGCAAAATATCCAATGCCAGACATAAGGGATGCTGATGATTAATCAGACAATGTCCAATTGTGTACTGTAGGATTTAAATTCAGTCTGGCACCCGCGACATGTCGCAGGTGCCTTTTAGTAGTTGAGTAAAATGAAAAAGATCAATTACGCTGATTTCATTAGATCGCAGTTAATCTTTAGTAAAAGTTCATGACATGTGTTCGCTTATTGGCAGTGTAAAACACATCAAGTTATATATGTTATGCCTTCCAATTTTTTTTTTTTTTTTTTAATTCTCATCGTTCTTGGTCAATTTTGATCACGACAAAAACTTAACAAGCGGCAGATTTGGTATGTTATTTCTTAAAATTTGGTTAGTCAAACTACATGTATTCTAGTCAATCGTATAATTATCTTAAAGTTTTGTAAATTAGACTTTTTAAATCAGACTTGAAAATCTTTTCAACGCCTGACTTTTAAATTCTAAATCTAATGTGTTATCTATTGTTAGACGGCGTTTCATTGAAGCTATCTGAAAGAGAAATCAGTGTCAATGAAGCTGAGAGGTGGAATCTTGCATGTGTAGGTGATGGCAATCCATCGCCAACAATAACGTGCGTTTATAAATATAACAGCAGTACAGTTGGTGAACAAAAAGCGAATGAAACATCTATAAGTGTCGATCACGCAAATTGTATGGATACAGGATTATATATTTGTTCTGGAAACAATGCAATAGGTGACTCCGTATCAAAATTAGCAGACATAAGAGTGGCATGTAAGTATATGTTTTTAGATTTGAAACTTGTAGTATGCTTTATTAATTTAATGTGTGCTTTCATTTTCAACCATGAAGTCAACATATTATAATACATTTTGTGGTTCAAAAAATTTAAACCGTGATTTATTTTTTACATATTCAAGAATGAAATAGTAATTAAAACCCGGATGATAATTGTAAATTGGTTTTCGTCTGTAACTGTGCAGGAAAATATAATAGTCTTCGTTGTTCATGTCTGAAAGTCAAACCAAATTGCTCAACAAAATACCATAAACAACACATTAAAAATTGTGTATTATCTGCACATTGTAAAAGAAGTTTAAGTTGATGTAAAAAATATACAATTGTTCTTTAAAAGACTTACCCTTTGTAATGACAAAATTGATAAATTCACTGGTTTTGTTTTTAGAAAAAAAAAAGATGTGGTATGATTGCCAATGCGACAACTCTCTACAAGAGACCAAATGACACAGAAATTAACAACTATAGGTCACCGTACGGCCTTCAACAATTGTTTGTTTTACTTATCAGCGCAATTCTAGATAATAAAACGAAATAAAAAATAGCCAGTGTAATCAAGAATCGTACTAGAAATTTAGTGCATAATACTCTTTCGGTGCATTCACCATGATCAGGTAAAACATAAATAGAAAAAGTTGATTAGGTTTCTTTCTGCCTTACGTTTATCTCCAAACGTTAAAAATAATCGTTTTCAAGTCTCTATCCCTAACAACAAACTTGATTATATATATATATGTATACATGTTCAAAGTTCTCTTGTACATCTTCCAATTAGTGTTACCTTACAACATGTTGTTCAATTGTCTCATTCGCCATTCTGTGTCGTAAGCTTTACTGAATCTACTTAGGAACAACATAGTTCTCTCAAATATAGTGAAAGAAGAGCATACGTATTAGTTGCTATTGGCTTTGAACTAGCTGTCAGTAACTGCGAGTACTCTCAGATCTATACTTAGTGTCTTTTTTTGTTGATGGGATGTACAAGTACATGGTCACGTCCACGTGTTTTTGTTATATGTATTTCTATTTTCATCCATCTGATGAGTTAAGCCTTTATCAACTGATTTTTATAGTTCGTTCTCATGTTGTACCGTTACACCACTGTCCCAGGTTAGGGAAATAGTTGGGATCCCGCTAGCATGTTAAACCCCGCCACATTCTGTACGTATGTGCCTGTCCCAAGTCAGGAGCCTGTAATTCAGTGGTTGTCGTTTGTTGCTATGTTACATATTTGTTTTTCGTTCATTTTTTTTGTACATTAATTAGACCGTTAGTTTTTTCGTTTGAATTGTTTTACATTCGTGATTTCGGGGCCTTTTATAGCTGACTATGCGTTATGGGCTTTGCTCATTGTTGAAGATCGTACGGTGACCTATAGCTGTTAATTTCTGTGTCATTTGGTCTCTTGTGAAGAGTTGTATCAATGGCAATCATATGCATACCCCATCTTCTTTTTTATATGACACACATTCCATATTCGACAGAACACACCTTACGAAAAGTGTCTTTGGCATCAGTTATGATCCAAATTTTGTCTCATAGGTTATTTTAAAGTCTTAATTTTTTTTACAGATTTTCATAAATTTGGAGAGAAACGAATCGCTTGGTAGTATTCAATTTATTTTGATCTTACGTGTTTTTAAACTGCTGTTTAATGATATTTATTAGTATAAAAAATATGATAAAGTGTCAATAAGATATTTTTCACCAGGGAGCAAATGACGTTGAAGTAAGCAACAAAAGGTCACTGTAAGGTAATAGCAATGCTCAAAACCCATACTGCATAGCAAAAATATAACAGGACCCGACATGAAGAATGTAAAACAATGCAAACAAGAATACTAATGGCCTGACTTATGTACAAACCAATAAAAGAAACCAAATATGATAAACAACAGCAAACAAAAATCACTTAATTAAAGGCTCCTGACTTGTACAGGCACATCCATATTGAGGAAGGATTAACCATGTCAGCAGGCACCCAAATGCAACATGAAACAGTTGTGTATCAGCACAACATTTGAACACAAACTAAACAAATCAGTTGGAAATGTTTGGCTCATTGTAACTAAGCACGGAATAGTGTTTGATGTTTAGTCCAGTGTGTCTTATATCAATAATACCTCAAGTTTATAAACAACTAGAAATAGCTGGTGTTTGTTACAGTGTGATTTAGTTATATTTCAATGATTATTTTGAATTTAGTCTTGTGAAATAAATTTGCATAAATCAAATGCATTCTCCAAGGTGTTTTCATTGTTATACAATGTGCAATTTGGACTGTCTTGTCAATCCCTCAATATCAAATCGCTAAATATGATAGTCTATTAGGAAAATTCCCTGATCATTTGCTATTTTTGTTTGATGAGATGGTTCCATACCGTATAGTAGTACATGATAACATTTTTGATCCAATTCCCCTGCAACCACCCCTACAGACCTAATAGTGGCCAGTTTCAATGTATAGAAAGTCTGTTGTATAATATAGAATGGTTAAAGAGGAGTTGCAAATTACAATACCGAACCTAAACTTTTAATCTTGAAACTGATTTTACTGTTTACTAAAAGTCATATTTTTATTATCTATGAAGTTATTATTCTAAAGTGTTATTTAGCCTGTCTCACATGGCTCTACGGTTAGCCCAAAGGGTTTATACAAGGTAAGTTTGGTGTAAATATGCCTTTATCTTCCTACTATGTGTTAATCCCTGCTAACCTCGTCAGGTCGTAAATCTTTGGCTCCTTGCCTTGCTCGGTCCGCAGTAAGAGAGGGTGCACTGGAAGTAAAGGCTGAGAGTACCCAACTGTAGGTCATAGGGATGTTACTTCTTGCTGAAGTTTGGTTGTTATGTGTCTGTGGTGCTTCTGATGGTAGCGGTACTTACTGTGTATCAAATGTAGATACCTGTTGGTGTGGCACTGGTCTTGAATGTAACTGTTGTTGAGAGCTACTCAACACTGGAGACCATGAAAGGTTAGGCTGACACAAGACTAGGTCGTTAAGCCAGACATATATCGCTGGTTGTAAGTCTGTGAATTTATTGGTTCCTGTGGCGGTGGTCTACCTCTAGGAGGCTGGAATATTGATGTTGGATGACCAATCTTTTTATGTGGTTGAGTCCTTGGTACGACACTTAATGGTGGAAACCCTAGATGTTGATAAGTAGGTTGTTGAACTACGACACTAACCTGTTGTTATTGTGGCTGCTGTTGTGGTAAAGAACCGGTGCTGCAGCTGGATGTTGTCATCGAAGAGGTTGTGCATAGTTATTGGCCCCTATTTGAAGCTGATCAAGCGTTGTTTTAGGCCTTGTACCTATTGTTACATTTAAAAAATGTTCTTAGCTACTAACACATGTTGTTGAACCTTGTTCACACCTGGTTGTTGGTTGTAGTAACCCATCTGATGATGTTGTTGGTTTGGGTACCTATTGGTGACTCGTCTGAGTTTGTACAAGTGGTTTTTGACTCCTGTTGACTGTTGTAGCCAAATTGCGGTTTGGAACTGTTCAAAATTTGACAAAGTTGAAGGTTGACCCTCAACACTAAATAGATGGTGAAGCTGAGTGTTAACCTCCTGTTGACGTTGTTGCTCCTCATTTTGCACACATGACGAAAATGACGTCTTGAACGATGACGTAAGAATATAAGCATTATACGGGTAAATGCAATAATTTGAAACTGAAAGTCGTCAACACATAAAAACATGTACAAACGATGATAAAAATCTGTTGAAAGCCCATTTTTTAAAGGGGTTCTAGCTACGAGATATATAAAACATTTAAAAATAAGATTTGTTTTGTTCAATCATAAATGAAAGTGAAATAATAAAATAATGATTTGCTTTAAGCAGCCATTATTGTTCAAATTTTGTCAAAATAAGCTACGAAACATCGATCAATTCGACCTTATTGAATCCATATTCATGTGATCTTCAATTTCACCCCTTAGCTAGAGATGGATTACGCAAGGAATATGCGTGATCAGTTATTAAAAGGAAAAAAATGTCAACATTGAAAGTGAAACAAAGGTTAATCATTTGATTGACTGATCAAGACTAAAATACACACTAAACGATGACAGGTATTATAGAGCCCATGCTTGCAAATTGTTTATTTTAGATTTTTTATAATTTGGATATACATTTAAGTATGTTATGAATCAAATATGAGAATTTGAGTCAAATCGGTATCATGAATTTGAGAGTTAATGCCCCTTTTAATAAAAATAAGATAATCATTCAACTTCATCAAAACCTGCATCAGAATGTTATTGTAAATCATTTAACGTCAACATTAGAAGTGTTTTCAACAACGGGAACAGCAAACATTTCCCATCACCTAGAGCGCTTCGAAACAAAAAAAAACTGCTGTCTTTGTCCTATTAGAATAGAAATAATTCATAGGGGCTTGAATTTATATTGATTTTACGAAGGGTTGGTCCTTTATTCTGATATTTGACCCCTCGATATCGCTCGTGGCTTATTATTTAGTATAAAGGATCAACCCGTGGTAGAAACATATTAAATTATTTCTAAATTATTTTACATAATTATTCATTCACACAATGTGATGGTTAATATTTGTATTATTGTATTTAGTTCAGTTATCCTACATAGATTTCGGTGCAGATAATTTAACTGTTAAGTAACATAATTTTTATTAATTGTGTTGACCTTCATACTGACCTCAATCGCTAGAATAATAATATAATAGTTTTACAGATTTCGGAGCTAATATATAAATATTGCAATAATATTAAGGTATATTGTCTCAATTTGTATTTCACATTGCTCGAGCTGGCGAGTGGGATATGATATACTGCCTCAAACAATATTCCTCAATATTCGTACATAAACATTTCTATAATAGAACCAGGTATAACAGCAACACTGATATACTCTGGCCAATGTTTGCAGCTCTGTTGCCTGCAGTAAGGACACAATTTTGTTTCGTGTAATCTCTTTTTTTTTTATTTGTTTGCTACGTTCAAATGTCGTTTTACTTGTAACCTGTCTTGTGTGAACCAAAGTGAAAAGAGAAAATATTGAATACAATATAGAGCAAAATACATTTTCAATCATCTGACATTACCTTCTTTGAACAACTTTTTGAACAATAATGGTTAAGAACTCTGGTATACTGTATGACATTCCATATGTAAGCTGATGATCACATTTGTTTTCGCAAATTTGCAGGTAAACCACGTATATACAATTTGGACACACAAGATATATTGATTCGTGGCAGGTATGAAAGCTTAAGTATATCGGCAACATTTATTTCGTTTCCATTATCTAATATATCATGGTCAAGACAGATGCAGGATGGACATTTGACCGACCTGGACAGTGAATTCAACGTTACTGCAATTCCATCTCATTTACCGTATAAAAAGATATCAGTTTTACAAAAGGACACGTTGACCTCAAGTGACTTTGGAATTTATTCAGTAAAGGCATCTAACGTTCACGGATCATTTATTTTGAAGTACCATGTTATTCCGAAAAGTAAGTTATGTACTGTTTAGAATAAGAATCATAGTATAGTTTAACTCAAATTTTCAAACAAATCATTTAAAACTACAAATTCTATGGTGACCTTACTATTTTTGACAACATTCAAAGCTTATCTACGGTTTTCATATTCATTTTCAACCACAGAATAAATGTGTGATTGTTGAGGATGATGACATTTACGTCTTTCGCCAAAATTTTAGATATTTACTGTAGGTGTTCAATTCATCAAAAAACATATTTTATATTACCTGTAAGTGGAAACCACATCTTGACGTCGTGTGTTCTGCATGAAATCAGCCCCAAAATTATCAGTTTAGCCAACATGACGACACAACACTATGTTTAAATATTGTTAGTGCACACAGGTAATTATATCAAAAATTCGTTAATTTGAAAAAAATATTGACATTTTATTCTGCTATAAAATAGAATGTAACAATTAATTCATCTTGTCATACACATTAATTATAACTTGAAATTTGATAAATATTTTATGAGCTATCAATATTGGAATACACATCTGTATTATGCACATCTAAGTTATATGACTTAATATTACTCTCACGTGGAATAATACTGCTTTCACTTCATAAGACAATTTTTGCTGATTTTTGTGCCTGAAGTTTGACTTTTAAATTCACAATGTTGAGGTATAATACCACCAAATCATAGTACGTCACATCCGGTTGCTTACGAAATAGGATCGAAAAAAAACATATTCCTTTGAATTTAACAGTTGTTGGAAATTTACATTTCACTGCAGTAAACAAAATCTGTGTCACAGACATATATCTTGGGTGTTTCAAAGCACCATTAATTTTTTATTTGATGTTTCTATCGAATATTTTGGAAACTTGAGGCAACATGGTTACTAAAGCTTGTACACAGGAAGAAAAACGGTGAAAATTTGATTGGTTAACTTCCAGTGATAGCTATGTTCTAACATGCAATGAAACATTATGTGAAATGTTTTCTATAGTACTGGACAGGATAAAACTTTACTCATGCCAAGTATTTCTTTATTTGAAACAAAGATAAATTCTGCACATTTGTTTTTAAAGTGCCAATTTAACAAAGACTAATAGGGGGAAATCAATGGTGGTTTTACACCTAACATTCACCTTTGACCTTGTGTGTACTCCCATTTGTTAAAATGTTATGCAATTCAAGTGAAAAATTATAAAAATGAAATATTCTGAATGGATAGAGTCTTAAAAACACATTTTATGAGAAAATTGCCTTGAAAAAGGCTGTTCCATGAATATTATTAGACAGAGCAAGCCACACTCAGTGTTTTTGGGGAGCTTTTTCTGACTTTTTCTCCTTATTTCTTATATTTTGCTAAAATAAAAAACTTTTTTTCCTAAGTAATAATTTAATAAATATACAGTTTTCAATAAAGTAAATTATTTTTAAAGCATTTCCAACAAATTATTCACTAAAAGGGAAGCTTTTTGTGTCCCTCTCTGGAACGCGGCGTAAATTTAAGTTTTACCTAAAGACTTATATAAACCTCCATGGAGTCAGTAAACCTTTATATGGATGGTTCATTCAGCTTGCATACTTCAATTACTCATTTATTATTACATTTTTTTCATTAATGAGTGAAAGTTTTTTTTATTTATTGGCCTAAAACGTTTAAATTATAAGGAAATGAGAGGTATAAATGGACGACCAAAAGTGACCTTATAATGAAGACAAACAGGTCCATTAGTGATATTTATCATCCTAGAGTCATCTTTGGTACCATATTCAACTGTTCTTAGGCAGATCAGATAAATATTTGATCTTTTATTGGTCCACACTATATTCTATCATGATGCGGCTTGATTTGGATTTTTCGAAGAAATCTTGTTCGATTCGCTGTAGATGTCGTCTTACATTATACTAGATTTTTCTCAAACTATTGAACTGAATATGACAAGACTTGACAGTAATGCTTGAAATAACCAGTATTACAAAGGAAAAAATCCAATTCAGTTTATTTAACAAAATAGTCTTCTTTAGGAGTAATACCACCAAATCATAGTACGTCACATACGGTTGCATACGAAAAAGAGTCGAAACAAATATTTCCTTGAATTTGACAGTTGTAGGAAATTTATCCTACATTTCACTGCAGTAATCAAAATCTGTGTCGTAGACATATGTTTTGGGTGTTTCAAAGCACCATTATTTTTTTATTTGATGTTTCTATAGAATGTTTTGGAAACTTGAGGTTACATGGTTACTAAAGCTTGTACACAGGAAGAAAAACGGTGAAAATTTGATTGGTTAATTTCCAGTAATAGTTATTTTCTTACGTGCGATGAAACATTATGTGAATTTTTTTCTATAGTACTGGACAGGATAAAACTTTACTCATGCCAAGTATTTCTTTATTTGAAACAAAGATAAATTCTGCACATTTGTTTTTAAAGTGTCAATTTAACAAAGACTAATAGGGGGAAATCAATGGTGGTATTACACCTAATATGGGAAGCTGCACATTCACCTTTGACCTTGTGTGTACTCCCATTTGTTACAATTTCATGCTATTCAAGTGAAATATTATAAAAATGAAATATTCTGAATGGATTGAGTCTTGAAAACACATTTTATGAGAAAATTGCCTTGAAAAAGGCTGTACCATGAATATAATTAGACAGAGCAAGCCACACTCAGTGTTTTTGGGGAGTTTTTTCTACCTTTTCTCCTTATTTCTTATATTTTGCTAAAATAAAAACTTTTTTTCCTAAGTAATAATTTAATAAAAATACAGTTTTAAATAAATGAAATTATTTTTAAAGCATTTCCAACAAATTGTTCACTAAAACGGAAGCTTTTTCTATCCCTCTCTAGAACGCGGCGTAAATTTAAGTTTTACCTAAAGACTTATATAAACCTCCATGGAGTCAGTAAACTTTTATATGGATAGTTCTATCAGCTTGAATACTTCAATTACTCATTTATTATTTCATTTTTTTCATTAATGAGTGAAAGCTTTCTATTTATTGGCCTAAAAAGTTGAAATTATAAGGATATGAGTTGTATAAATGGACGACCAAAAGTGACATTATAATGAAGACAAACAGGTCCATTAGTGGTATTTATCATCCTATAGTCATCTTTTGTACCATATTCAACTGTTTTTAGGCAGATAAGATAAATATTTGATCTGTTATTGGTCCACACTATATTCTATCATGATGCGGCTTGATTTGGATTTTTCGAAGAAATCTTGTTCGATTCGCTGTAGATGTCGTCTTACATTATACTAGATTTTTCTCAAACTATTGAACTGAATATGACAAGACTTGAGAGGAGTAATGCTTGAAATAACCAGTATTACAAAGGAAAAAAAATCACATTCAGTTTATTTAACAAACAAGTTTTCTTTAGGTGTAATACCACCAAATCATAGTACGTCACATCCGGTTGCATACAAAAAGGGTCGAAAAAATTTTCCTTGAATTTGACAGTTGTAGGTAATTTATCCTACATTTCACTGCAGTAAAAAAAAAATGGGTCATAGACATTCATCTTCGGTGTTTCAAAGCACCATTATTTTTTTATTTGATGTTTCTATAGAATGTTTTGGAAACTTGAGGTTACATGGTTACTAAAGCTTGTACACAGGAAGAAAAACGGTGAAAAGTTGATTTGTTAACTTCCAGTGATAGTTATTTTCTTACATGCAATGAAACATTATGTGAAATGTTTTCTATAGTACTGGACAGGATAAAACTTTATTCATGTCAAGTATTTCTTTATTTGAAACAAAGATAAATTATGCACAGTTGTTTTTAAAGTGCCAATTTAACAAAGACTAATAGGGGGAAATCAATGGTGGTATTACACCTTATATGGGAAGCTGAACATTCACCTTTGACCTTGTGTGTATTCCCATTTGTTAAAATGTTATGCAATTCAAGTGAAAAATTATAAAAATGAAATATTCTGAATGGATAGAGTCTTAAAAACACATTTTATGAGAAAATTGCCTTGAAAAAGGCTGTTCCATGAATATTATTAGACAGAGCAAGCCACACTCAGTGTTTTTGGGGAGCTTTTTCTGACTTTTTCTCCTTATTTCTTATATTTTGCTAAAATAAAAAACTTTAATCCTACGTAATCATTTAATAAATATACAGTTTTCAATAACGGAAATCATTTTTAAAGCATTTCCAACAAATTATTCACCAAAAGGGAAGCTTTTTATGTCTCTCTCTGGAACGCGGCGTAAATTTAAGTTTTACCTAAAGACTTATATAAACCTCCATGGAGTCAGTAAACTTTTATATGAATGGTTCTAACAGCTTGAATACTTCAATTACTCATTTATTATTACATTTTTTTCATTAATGAGTGAAAGTTTTTTATTTATTGGCCTAAAACGTTGAAATTATAAGGAAATGAGAGGTATGAATGGACGACCAAACGTGACCTTATAATGAAGACAAACAGGTACATTAGTGGTATTTATCATCCTAGAGTCATCTTTTGTGCCATATTTAACTGTTTTTAGGCAGATAAGATAAATATTTGATCTTTTATTGGTCCACACTATATTCTATCATGATGCGGCTTGATTTGGATTTTTCGAAGAAATCTTGTTCGATTCGCTGTAGATGTCGTCTTACATTATACTAGATTTTTCTCAACCTATTGAACTGAATATGACAAGACTTGAGAGTAATGCTTGAAATAACAAGTATAAAAAAGGAAAAAGATCACATTCAGTTTATTTAACAAAAAGTCTTCTTTAGGTGTAATACCACCAAATCATAGTACGTCACATCCGGTGCATACGAAAAAGGGTCGAAAAAAATATTTCCTTGAATTTGACAGTTGTAGGAAATTTATCCTACATTTCACTGCAGAAAACAAATCTGTGTCATAGACATATGTTTTGGGTGTTTCAAAGCACCATTATTTTTTTATTTGATGTTTCTATAGAATGTTTTGGAAACTTGAGGTTACATGGTTACTAAAGCTTGTACACAGGAAGAAAAACGGTGAAAATTTGATTGGTTAACTTCCAGTGATAGTTATTTTCTTACATGCAATGAAACATTATGTGAAATTTTTCTATAGTACTGGAAAGGATAAAACTTTACTCATGCCAAGCATTTCTTTATTTGAAACAAAGATAAATTCTGCACATTTGTTTTTAAAGTGTCAATTTAACAAAGACTAATAGGGGGAAATCAATGGTGGTATTACACCTAATATGGGAAGCTGCACATTCACCTTTGACCTTGTGTGTACTCCCATTTGTTAAAATTTCATTTTATTCAAGTGAAATATTATAAAAATGAAATATTCTGAATGGGTTGAGTCTTATAACACATTTT
Organism: Mytilus californianus; assembly: GCF_021869535.1. NCBI lineage: Eukaryota > Metazoa > Mollusca > Bivalvia > Mytilida > Mytilidae > Mytilus > Mytilus californianus. Next base: position 246,381 of record NW_026262717.1, on the reverse strand, counting down.
ATGAGAAAATTGCCTTGAAAAAGGCTGTACTGTGAATATTATTAGACAGAACAAGCCACACTCAGTGTTTTGGGGAGCTTTTTCTGACTTTCTCTACTTATTTTTTAGATTTTGCTAATATAAAAAACTTTTTTTCCTAAGTAATAATTTAATAAATATATAGTTTTCCTAGGTACTTTCTTCAAACTGGTAAACATTTCTAAAGACTAGACTGCTTCATACGAAATGATTGACTCGTTTTATTCATGTGAATATACACGTGCGGCGTAAATTTAAGTTTTACCTAAAGACTTATATAAACCTCCATGGAGTCAGTAAACTTCTAAATTTAATTGCTTACCTGCTTGCACATAGATGTAAAAGTTCACTTGGCGATATCTGATTAACGTTTGGGTCATTAATTAGTTTAAGGTGAACTGTCGTTATATGAATACAATGTAAGTGTATTTTCATCTTTACCTTTTTTTATAAAATGTCACTTGTTTGGATATTTACCCATATTCTTTATGTATTGGACCATGCAAGTCGTGAAACCCTTTATAAAGACGTTTTACGTAAACTGACGGATATATACGTAAAAATCTTTCTCCAATTGTGAACAAATGTGACAATTTCATATTAATGAACGGGATTAGATTAAAAATGAGGACACAAGTAATTACGACAAAGAACGTGAAGCTGCAAATAATTTATATAACTTAGTTGACGCGCTTAACGATTCGAAAATGTAATTCATCCAGCTGAACCTTTAACAAATGATGGTAATATTAACAAATCAATTTCAATGTCAGTATATGCCATTTAAAGTCTAGTAGCACACATACAGAACAAAAACTTCGTTTCCCACAAATTTTTGTTTTGAAATATAATTAATTTCCATAGCATGGCAGCAATATACGAAAAAAGCTAAAAGCAACACCAATCATCTGATCCCTACAACATCAAATCAAAACTATCAATGACGAACCCGAACAAAATAATGTCCCTAAATAAAATGCATATGAAAGAAGATTATCTAAATGCAGAACAGCGGCAAACTAACAAAAATATATAGATATTAATGCCAAAATTATCAATGAACAATAAGCGAACAATAGATTGAAAACGTTGATAAACTTTGGAAAAAAGACTGTGAAAAATAAGAACTTCTCTCACTCCAGTGATTGAGACAAAATGTGGATTGGTTGTTATAATCACGTGAAAGGTCGTCAAAAGAGAATATAGTACTGAAAGTACAAACGGAATAATGTGATATCCTTCAAGTTCATTTTTCTGGAAATGAATAAAAATCTAGTAACTATTTACTCGATTTAATTTGCCCTAGGTACTTTCTTCAAACTGGTAAACATTTCTAAAGACTAGACTGCTTCATACGAAATGATTGACTCGTTTTATTCATGTGAATATACACGTGAACATAAGAACAATGGTTATGTTATAAATTCACATAAAATATGTATGTGCAAAACACTAATTTACAACACATTCTAATCTGACTGTATTCTCCATCATTCTTCACATGAAATGATAAATCACATTTCTGATTTTATCCGACACGATGACCATGTCACGTTATTTGCATATAACAATTTAAGAATTCAAACATTTTTTTTTGGTACAGAAAAAAACATTATCTGATTCAATGAAATCAAAAAACTTCACTTGCAAGTGTTAGGGTACACTGGCCTCACAGAATCTCTAAAAATAAACGAATACAATCATTAGTATACAAGGAATTGATCTCTCTAAATTATATATTAATCTCCACTACAGTAAAAATTATTACACTATTGTAATCAACGTGTTCATCGCCCAACCTTGACTACTTACAAAACGTGTTCCATTTCTTTACATGCTATCCTCGAAATTCAAAATGGCTATTCAATATAAACTACGTACATTGTAACTGAAATTACTACGCGAAGAGTACTTGAATATAATTATGTTTTAAATTTACTTGTAAAATGTTAAGGTGCAAAACGTATAACAAGAAACAAAGCTCAAGATTCAAAAATGGAAGTCAAATAAAACTGACAAAATCGATAGTTGGATCAACCGACTGCACGAATGTCATATTCCTGACTTGGTAAAGACATTTTCCGACAAAAAATTGTAGATTAAACCTGGTTGCATAGCTAGCTCAAACTCCCACTGCATAGTTCCGTTTTATTGACAACATTGGGTGAGCAACCCAAAGACTCAAAAACGGTAATGTAATAATAATTGGGTTTAAAACGCTACTTAATTTCTTAAACCTACTTATCAATCCCAAACTGTATTCCTTATCATTATTGATATTTAAAAAAAGTGATATTTCTAACAAAATAATCAATTAATGCATTGTATATTGCATTTTATTTAATACAAAAAAATACTTCAGATGTGGAGCAACAAGATTAATATAATGGTAACGATATTTTAAATTAAAGAGGAACCCAACATAATTATAAGTAACATATTGTTGAGCAACTTTTCCCATTTTTGATTTTAATTTGGTATCCTTGGTATCCTTACACCTGTGTATTTACCTGTCTTAAATCCAGAACAAGTCTATGATTGCCTTTTGCGATGATTGCCATTGTCAAAGGGTTCACAACGTGTGGTCTGCTTCATATTTCTTAACTAAATTGGCTTTTAATAAATCTAATCAGACAGCTGATATCCAGTTGAAATTAAACAAAAGAAATGTAACTCTTTAATAGAGAAGGTAAAAAAAGGCCAAGTTGGTTTATTTGCATTGTTTACATCGGTATATATGGATTTAAAAAGTTTAAATGTAGGTGCATAATTTAGGATTTTTTGCATCCTATAAACGTGTTTTTGTTACAAAAATTGTAGTATGGTACTTCGAGATATTTGTAAATTTTGTAAATTAAAGACAAAAGTTGATTGTGATACAGCCCTTGAATGGTGTAAACTTCCCAAAAAAACGTGTCTGGTGTAATGGTGTATGGCATATGGTGCAATGGTAGAAAGTGTATGGTGCTATGGTGTATGGTGTAAGAGGAATGATGTAATGGTGTAACATGCGATCGGGAATGGTGTGAATGAATGGTGTACGACATTTAAAACTATGCAAAATATTGATAAGAACTGATTTTTAATTTTATACATTAATTTACAATATTGTGATCAAAATTCGTTTTTTAAAATAAATAAATAGTTTTGTAGTCGCACGCTTTCTTTGAAATTAAATTGCATTATGGTGTAATGTGTAAGGTGTATGGTGCAAAGATGTAACGTGTGTGGTGTAATGGCACAGTGTGTATGATGTAATGGTGTATGGTGTGTGGTGTTAATGGGAAGTTTTATGCGCATGAACATAAATTTCGCCGAACAAAATTCCACAGAAACATAAAAGTATGATCTTTTTAAAGCAATGATTTGCATCTCTGCCCCCGACGACAGTTTTTTTGTGAAAAAAATCCAAAAAATGTGCAATAATCTCACCGAAAAAGTCGTGTATGCATGTTTTTGTAAATGCGTGTTTGAGTTGACTGTTTTTGTCTTGAAAACGTATAAAGCAAACATATTTGGTACGTCATCTCGCTTCAGATATTATTGTTTATATATGTGTAGGCTACACGTTGATATAATATCATTACAAATTCACAGAACTAACAAATGGAATATGTGGGTCGTGTGAAATACTTTTCTATTGATAATTTTTACTTCAGTACTTGACGACAGACTTTACAAGTGGATCTTAAAAATGCATATCTTCAACAAAAACATGTGTTAGTGTTGTATCTGGGATAATAAGTCCTCAATATTTGAAAATATTTAGTGTTCCCTTCCACGAAATATCAGATTTAAGTTTAACGTTAGTATTCCTTTAACTTTCGATAATTCCGACTGCCAACGGATTAGAAAATTGTTTTTAAAATATGAAAACAACACGTTATAAATGTCATACACACGAAACGGTTTTCTGGATTAACCTTCATCAAGAACGTTCAAAGCCGATTATTTGAAAACCAAGAATGTACAATATAATACCCTAAACAGTTGAAGAGCTGTAAAAATGGTCAAGTTTATTTAAGGACAACTTTGCCTGCGGAAGTTGAAACCTTAGTTTCTTATAATTTTAAAATTTATTTACCGAAAATTTTAGAAATGTTTATTATAAATCATTTTTTCAGTGGCGTAATGGGGAGATAATTTTGACGAGGTAGAATCCTGACTGTATAATAACTTCATGTACAAAAATAAAAATATTTTATTTTTTCAAAAATACAGATTGAGGTTCTTGCAAAAAATAATGTTGTTACTTTCTTTGACAATATTCCTAACAAAATTTGTTGTACACATTTTTGCCAAAATATTAAAAGAAATCTTTAATCTGCTCATTGCAGTTATATCAGCAACAATGTTTTTCGTATTCAACATAAGCGTTCATATTTAATTGGTCCTGTACGTAAAAAGTTTCTTGATGTTTTTCCTTTTAGAAGAAGGTGCTCTGTGTACTCTTCTCTTGTTTTGTTTTTGGCATTCTCTCATGTAATGGCCTTAAAATCCACACATGTAACAGACATCAGAGGGTTGTGCTTGCCTCTGCTGAATTCGGGCTATCCCTGCAGACGTTCCTGTACAACATTGCTGAAGCTGAAAAGCATAACCAATAGATTCTCTATACCTTCCACTAAGAGCCTGTTAAAAAGACGAACCAGCCGCTTCTGTCATGCTGATTTATTCCATCTTATCTACCCCTCTTTTTTTTTTTTTTTTTTTTTTTTTTTTTTTTTTGCTTGCACTGCTATCTGCAGAGCTGGTGCGTTTCCCTCTTCCTAATCACTCGCAAGCTCAAAAGATAAGTGTTCACTGACCGTCTGTTAGCCCCATACGGAATAATCTACGATCTTTATATGCTTATTCCGTTTTTTCATCGGATCTTTAGAATCGATATGGCTTTATTCGGACGTTTTTTCTATATACAAGAAACCGCAAAATTCATATTGTCCAACACATCAGTTGTCAGTTCAAATTGAACCTTACTGGCTGAATTATTATTTACAATTCTTTGTGGTTTCCGACTTAGCGCCTTTTCATTTTATTTATTTTCCTTAACTATGGGTCGACGTTCAAATTCCTTACGAGACCGGTAATTTTGTACTTCATAAACGACAAAAGATCTGAGTTAGAAATATCCTCTCCAATCGTACTTTCAGCCGAAGCTTAATCAATATCTACATTTGAAATCACACTGTCATATTGTTGTCACTAATGTAATCAACATGCTCACCGTCCAACATCAATAACTGAAAAAACATTATTCTGAATATACTACCCGTGAAATTTAAACCTCTTCTTTGAATATTAGGTACGTAACATAAAATTACTACGCGTAGAGCATATAAATATATGTATACAATATGTTATGTTCATATGTGTCACAATATTCATATTACAACAAAATAGTGTTCTTGCTAATTGAAGGAAACAATACAAAATATTAATCAAATGTAGCGAGACATACGCGCACTTCAACTATAGTAAGTGCATAGTATCAACGCTTTGTGTAGAAACTGATAGACGACATTACCAGTAAAAACTATTACACATAGCATTGTTATTACAGAAACCGTTTAAACCATCACATGTGACATAATGATGAACGCACTATGTGACATTGTTTTTTTTTATTACACATGCTATTGCCACATACACTGTTAAGTACAACCAAAGGATTTGCATTCCTCCATTGAAAATCTATTCATCTTTTCTTCAAGGGGCACCAGAACCACCTACAAATATAACAACAAGTTGTGATGTGACATCAATAAAAGTTACTTGGATAGCTGGGTTCAATGGTGGTGTAAATCAGACTTTTCGTATCAACTTTACGAGTAATATATCAGACAACACAATTGTTCAAGACGACATAGCTGATAGAGGGGAAGGCAGACAAACCTATATCGTTAAAGAATCCCTCAGTCCAGACACATTGTATATCATTTACTTGGAAGCATACAATGTTTACGGGACAACACACAATACAGAAATTACTAATTGCTCTACTCGAAAAAGTAATGTATTATTTTTGGATGAATGAACGAACGTCTGCATGATGTGTATATGTGCATCTGCTACTGTTGGCAACGCTTTTATTAATAAGGGTCTTCCGCTAGCCATTTAACTAAGCATATAATAACCTTCTACTTTAGTTAAATGTTAACATAATTTGACAAATGTATGATGTATTTGTAATTTGTGTAGGAAAAAATTAACATTTGGATATATCTTCCATTTACCATTTTACCATATATTCTCAAAACAAATATTTAGGCCAATATCTATTTATCGGTTTCGTCGTTTTCTGCTTTAGCGCCTTCATTTATCTGTAGAAAGATGATAGAGGCTATCAATGCAACATTACATTGTATTTACAAAGTGGAGAACACTCAGATATCTAATTATCAAACGAGGATGAAAGCGTTAGAACAGAAAGAACTTGGAGAAAAACACAACAACAAAAACATTCGATTTGTTTTTTTCTGAGTATTTGGTCGAATTTACCTTGTTCAGTTAAATTTGCGACCTAGTAATACGGATATGCATAATTATGTGTTTGTCCAATGATTCTTTTCTTTTCCTCGTCAGCTTTGCCTACATAAAGAGTCGTAACACTTTGCATGATGTATAATGGCATCTACCTGGAATACCGTGCAGCTAATCCTTTTTGTCAGTCGCAAAGAGTAATGCTTACCATGCAATTGTGTCGATCTTTTGATATGGTGTAAAATAGAATGTAGGTCACATAAGCCTGTGAGTATTTCTTTGCGTCGATAATACAGATTTACAATAACGGTCGTACCTTGAATCCGAACAAGAACACGACTACCTGGCATACATGTAAACAGCAGGGGCGGTCTCAAAATTATGTAGACGCTAATTAAAATAACCATCATCAATTTCGTTATCGGAATAGGATCGTTAATAATGATTTGACGAACTTATCTACATGAGGGTCTTTGTATTTTTAAACCCGATGGCTAGATTAAATTGGAGGTGTGGGAAACGTTACTTCATTAACAAACTCGAACATTATATTTAATTGCACAACATTTTTATGTTTAAAACAAACAACCACATTTTTGTTTGATTACTGTCATTTTTGCCGTCCTCATTTTAAACAAGAAAACAATAACAATCTTTCTTCTCGGGTTCAAGGATCCTAATTGATGGCTGTTTAAATTAATTTAAATGATTTAAATATTGTAGTTTGTGTTATCTATTGTTTGATGAATTTAATTTGTTTGAGGGGAGGGATTTTTGTTTCTTACATGCTCTTTATTATCTTGGAGAATGACAAACATATTTTACATTTGAACTTTAACCAATTATATAGAAGTCTTTTGGGGTCAGACCTTTAATTTTCTACCGACGATTGAACTGTATTCAATCTTTCTGTTTCTTTTACCCAAGAAATAGATAAGCTTTGCTGATTTGACAAAACATTTTGTACATTTTGTAATTTATATGACCTTTTAACTCTTATGATCCAAGCTTAACTTGTGAGTCTTTTGTAGACAAAACGCGCGCCTATGATGAGTTAATTTTCATTAATTTCATGGGTAATAAATATTCGAATTTAAGTTAGAAAGTACGCTTCATTGATCATGGGAATAATGTGTAATATCTTATCGTTTTTCATTAAAACCATTAACCCGATAGAGGTATATGTAATTCCAATTATCATTCTTCAAAGCTAGTCACACTTGATTAATGTAGACTAAAACCACAGTTTGACAATAAACATAATAAAGTGCCATTACAATTTTGACCCTCCAGAAAAAACATTTCACAACTGCATAAAAATTAAACGCTGTAGACCTCTCGATTTCGTTTTCCTACAATCACGTAAAAGTATTTTCGATGTAAGAACATTACTGAGAAATAATTTTAATTTAAGAAGCCTAACATTGAGTATAAAAGATACAAAGGAAGACTGATAGTAAAGTTTTCAAAAAGTTAAATCACAAAAATACCGAACTCCGAGGAAAATTCAAAACGGAAAGTCCCTAATCAAATGACAAAATCAAAAGCACAAACACATCAAACGAATGGACAACAACTGTCATATTCCTGACTTGGTACAGGCATTTTCTTATGTAGAAAATGGTGGATTGAACCTGGTTTTATAGCGCTAAACCTCTCACTTGTACGACAGTCGCATCAAAGTCCATTATATTGACAACGATGCGTGAACAAAATGTCACAAATATCAATGCTTATGACAGCTTGCGCTGTAATTATCTGTCGATACCTGTATCTTGGCATTATTAATATATAGTATCGTTTATATTGGTATAAATATGGATTTTGTTGTCAGTAAATTAAAACCATAATAAATATTGTTATACACTTTCACTGTACTAGAATCTGTCGATACCTATAGTTGCAAAAGGTCATGTTTGTTTATGACGTCATACACTAAATCCAATGGATGTTGGAGGTGTACTGATTGATATTTTAGCCTTAGATGCTTTATGTTTTTCATAAGTTGTTATTGGCTTTGAACTAGCTGTCAGTAACTGCGATTACACTCAGATCTGTACTTAATGTCGTTTTGTTGTTAGGATGTATAAGTACCCGTCCACGTCCACTCTGTGTTTTTGTTATATATATTTCTATCTGTATCCATCTGATGAGTTAAGCCTTTTTCAACTGATTTTTATAGTTTGTTCTTATGTTGTAATGTTACACCACTGTCCCATGTAAGGGGGAGGGTTTGGCACTAACAAACTAGTTTAACCCCGCCCAGATCAGGAGCCTGCATGCATGTTATTCGGTGGTTGTCGTTTGTTGCTGTGTTACATATTTGTTTTTCGTTCATTATTTTTCACATAAACTAGGCCAATAGTTTTCTCGTTTGAATTGTTTTACATCTGTCATTTTGGAACCTTTTATAACTGACAATGCGGTATTGGCTTTGCTCATTGTTGTGCGGTGACATATAGCTGTTAATTTATGTGTCATTTTGTCTCTTGTGGAGAGTTGTCTCATTGGCAATCGTGCCACTTTTTATTTTTATATTAGAACGAAATACTTTAACCAGGGGAATTACTAAACACAAATGATGATTCAACAGTTAATGAGATGGACACTTCAAAGGCGAGAGGAGTTTGTATTGGTGGAAAAAGGTGACAGGATATGACATCAGATTATAATATTGCAGTGAAATTATAAAAATATTGTAACTTGAACATGTTAAGTTAAGTTTCATTTCCAATTGGTTGATTATTTGGCAATTCATTCACTTGAATCAAGATACCATTAATAACAACGTTATTTAAAATTAAAACAACATAAACTCCGTTCAGAAGCAGACACATCTGGTTAAATAAAGATAAAGTTATTGCATTTATTTGATTTCTAACTTTCCTTCCCCCATAAACATATTTTTTGGGGTAAAAATCGTATATATAACCCGTTATTTTTTCTGTGACGCCTTATATCAGACAAATGAAAACCTGCAAGAAATTGTGTACGAAACTCTATAAACTCAAAAATTATAAATTTAGGATATTTATACAAGAAATTCAAAGCTAGTTGAAAGGTGTTCTAATATTGCTTAATAAAGGAAAATTCAATAATGAGTTTGATTAATAAAAAAAGTATATAATGTTTATATTATTTTGAGATCGCTCCCGATTATTCTTATATGATTCTTATTCGTCCTCGGGAATCTAGTCAGAGTCCTACACTTATTGTAAATCTCTAATAGCACGTCTTTATGAAGACAGCAAAAAAGTCAGTTTTCCTTGATAAAAAACAAGGGTTGATTGGGTATAGAATTATGGTCGTCCTATGGTTTTCTTCCAACTGGCAGTAAAACCCTTGCGATAATGGGGTGTCCATTTGGATGTGCGGGAGGTATAGATACGCAGCAACGAGCAATTGCAATTAGGAAATTACATCCGATACCTTATGAGCAAACTTCGATTAATCCAACTCAGGTTAGTAGAGTCTGTGGAGTATACTCGACTGACAATCGAAATCCCCCGAGTTTGACTTTTTTGAAAGAGTTTTGACTTCGATTCGGAAAGGTTGAGCACGTGCGCTTTATCATTGATATTTTAACTCGAGTCAACCCGAGTTGGACGAATCGAAGTAAGCCATGTAGAGAGATTACCTGGCATATATATTTCATTCTCATCCTATATATAGCCTACCCCACATTTATTTTTCATGACGCCGTCACACATTAACTAAACATTAGGCGGCTGTAGAAATGTATAAACATATATAGAAAGATAAAAATGAAAATGAAAATACACTAGATTATACACGTATTTATGTAATCCAATATAACAATGATTATTAAAAAGTACAAACACCGTATGCAGTTTAACAAATCTACAATGTTAGATCTGCAAACGTATTTGTCACTTTTTCTATAAGAAACTGAGCAAACCTTCAACAAACCATTGTATCAAACATTTTTCTAAACAAACAAACAGACGTACGCTTTGTAATCTCAGTTCCGTCCTCTTTTTAACAAATGTGACATATTAACCGAATGAGATTTATCTTAGAATTTATTTACACATGAGAAACACGACTTACGTTCCATTTGTTAAACTTCCGATAACCTGAGATCACGCTAATATTTTTGTAGGGTTTGTGTTACTGAGTCTTTAGTTTTAACATGTGTTTTGTAAATGGTTTTTTATACGTTATTTTTATTTTTGCTGTGTCGTCGTCAGTTTGTTTTCGCCTAATGAGTATGAATATAACTCTAATATCGTCTGTCTCTCTTAGGCTTAATACGGAAACGGCATATAATGAAGGTATATGTTTTACTTCTGAAATCGGGAGTATAGACTCACCTGAATGGATGATGGAAGTTTGAATAAAAAATGCAAACAAATATCAATTTACAGGTGCATGCAAGGATATCCAATCTGTTGTAGTGCTCATAAAGCGCTAAGAACGTAAAGGAAAATCCTTGGAAATCTTTAAGGAGAAAGTTGCAAGAATAACACATCGCTCTTTTAGACCTTTTTTTTAGTTATTTCTTTATAATTCATACTTTCTTTCTGTCAAATCACTTTGTCAGGAGGACCTACCTAATTGATTTCTTGTTTAAATTGCCATTCTTCTGAACATGCATTAAATATAAAACTCTGGATTTAAAAGTAACCAAAAATTAGTTAGCAATTTTCAGTTGAGAAGGGAATATTATATTGCATTAATCGTTAGACACTCTACAGATTAAAGATAAATCAACGACAGGGAGCTTGCAACTATAATGACAGTTACACGAGTGTTTTTGTGGTTTGTTTTTTTATAATGGACAAAATATTTGTTTATAACATTATATTTTTTTTTTCGAAAATATATGTTATATAATAACAACAAGATAACAAAAAACAGAACTTACAGTCACGTTTAGTATAAAGCTTATAATTGCATTTTGTTTATTTAACATTTACATTATTTTAGTTTAACAGGCATCCAAGTTATTTTGTATATGTGCATTATTTATAAACAAATTATTTTAAACGATTTACATCTTTTATTCATATGAATACTTCATTGTGTTTACACCATGATGTGTAATATTAATATGTTTTACTCCTCAAATTTTAGACCAAAAAGAATATCAACTTGTAACTTCAGCCTTAGCTGGCGGGATCGCTGGGTCGATAAGTGCCATTTTGATTGTTGTTATCGTTGTTGGAAGTTTATATGCACGGCATCGACAACAAGTTCCTGGTATGTTATTGTTCTTAGACATGAATTGTAAATAAAATTATACTCGCAAATCATCGAAAAATGAAATATTATTTTATTATTGTCGGATACTAAGTAAAAGTATATATAGAATTTTTGTATGCGAATGTATCGTATTTTAACGAAATGTGTAGCATGGAAATGTATTTTGCTTTTAATTTTAAATGTATCTTTAGTTGGTTGCTATGTCCAGTTTTACAATTGACAGTCGGTATTCCAATGGGTACTAATTGTGCACCCATACTGGCCGATTTGTTTTTGTACTCGTATGAAGCAGAAATCATTCAGAACCTTCTAAAAGATAAAAAGAAAAAGAACCTTGCGAAATTCTTTAATTTTACTTTCAGATATATTGATTATGTCCTACCACTGAATAACCCATTTTTCAATCAGTACTTACATCTCATATATCCCAGTGAACTTAAAATTAAGGATACTGCTGAATCTAGAAGGGCTGCTTTATACCTTGATCTTTTCCTAAATATTGACACAGATGGACGACTTCCCACTGATATCTATGACAATCGGGATGCTTTCAACTTCCAAATTATCAATTTCCAATTTCTCAGTAAATACATACCCTCTTCCCCATCGTATGGTGTTAACATAGCTCACTCGATACGTTATGCTCGTGTATGTTCACACTATATGGACTTTACATACATGGGGGAGATTAAAAATGACTCTCCGTACATTTTATGGACACCATCCGGAATTGGTTGATTTATACGATGTGACTGTGTCTAAACTAACTAACGACATTTTTACCATTCCTTTTGTTACGGTTTTTACCTAGTTAGTCTGTTTGTTTTGTTCCAACATCGTTGTCAATATAATGGAATTGTATGTGACTGTCATACAAGTGAGAGATTTAGCTAGCTATAACACCAGGTTTAATCCACCATTTTGAACATAAGAAAATGCCTGTACCAAGTTATGAGTATGACAGTTGTTATCCATTCGGTTGATGTGTTTGAGCTTTAGATTTTGCCATTTGCTTAGGGACTTTCCGTATAGAATTTTCCTCGGAGTTCGGTATTTTTGTTATTTTACTTTTTAACATCTACGACGTCTGGTCAGCTCATTACCGAGAGCGACCTAAATCTCCGAATATGACTGTTTTGCCGGATGTTAATTTGCATTGCTATACGACGTGTCTCGGTGTTTATACATTCACCATTCATGTAACTATTTAGTTATGATTTGTCTTTTGTAACCATGGTTGGATATTATGTTCTATCTTATCTTTTTGTGTTTAAATTCTATTTTTATTTTCTATATGTCTTTAAAAGTTAAGATAATTATTCAGCTTTTTCATTTATATGAATTTTAGTTTAAAACAACTATATGCACAGGATTTTTTTTTATTCATACACAGTTTTGAGTTAGAAGAAAAACAGACATGGTTAGAAAATATAAATAATTACACCATTTTAAACACAATTTTGATATTCTTGTCTTGGTGAGAAAATAAATAAAATAACACTATTACACACTCAATCCTAATTTTATATTCTATTTATAGAAATTTACCTGTGTTAAAATAAACGTTGTTTTCCTGTTATAGTTAATGTGTTTCCCTCGATCTTGGTTTGTGACCCGGATTTGTTTTTGTTTAATCGATGTATGACTATTGAACTGCACCACAAGATGCTTCAGATAGTACAACTGGTGTGCAGACCGAGTTTTATTGCTACACATAGAATGGCAACTCCTTCTTTGATCCCCTTACTTAGTATTCAACATATAATTGATCTGATGTTGACGAGGACCAATGACTCCAGAATCAATTATTTGTTTAAAGAAATAAGTCATCACGGTTCCTTTTGGTGATTGCTCTGAATCAGAACCTGTAATTTGTAAAAGATAAAACGCAAAGGAGAACCTGTTTTTATCAGATGCTGTTCAATAATCCCATATATCGTCAACCAGTCATGACGCCATTGCAACGAATGTACCCCTCGAGAGCGGATTTTATTGTCAAAAAGAGGTTCCTCTTAGTTAACATGAAAGCTAAAAACCAGGAAGCATTGAGATTGTGTAACAACGACTTACACAAAGGCAAAGGAGTCGATGTCAATATGACGACCGAAAAACAAGATGAAAAGATTGAGGACAATAATATAACCAACCAATCTGGAGACAACATGTCAGAAAGTACAGATAACTCTTTAGTCACACCGGAAACAGTGAATGCCAGAGAGGATTTAATAACTTTAGGGGATTGTGGATTGGCTTTGCACACGTTAGGATACAGATAGACTATATACAGAGAAATGGTAGAAAGAAAAAGTCATCGACCGCTCGAATTACAGGACAGAGGAAGTGAACACAAACATTGAACGGATTACACATGACCGTTTGCTTTGCAGATGACTTACCTACCTATGTGAGCGATATACCAAACACATTTGCGGTCAATATGGCAAAAACTGGGATAAAAAGGTACGTGTTTCATTTTCCAGCATCGTGTCCTCCGAATTTTTACGACTCTCTAGGTCAACCACTGAAAACGTACCAACGAAATTTAACTCGTCGTTTACGGAGCACAGTACTGTTTTTGTCGATCGATATCTAAGTCGTCAAGTGGCAAATATTTCATGCATATTCAGGACGAGAACAAATTAACAATAAATACAATAGGTAAGCCGGTAATAGAGGTAAACTGGGTTGCAGGTCGATAACATTTGGACTGCCATGGAAAAATGAGGGTGTATTGGATAGGGACAGAAATTTAGCCTTGCAACAGGCCACCTACGGACACCTCAAAGAATTATTGCAAGGATTCTTAACGTGCAGAGAATCGGATTTAACATCACCATTCTGACCAGACGTGGCTGCGTAATTGACGTAACAATACACTGTTAGGAGTGTGATTTCGCATTTTGGCCCCTGTGGATTTTTCAAATATGAAAGTTATTGTGCAAAAACATTCATTTTTAGACAGCTGAGTACTAATTTAGACTTCAAAGTTGGTTCATAAGAACATCAAGATTATTTGTTCTACACGAAGTTTTTTACGCAATTTTACGAAAAAAATTAGACGTAAGATTTCTTGAAAGATATATGTAAACAGTTTCAGAAAAGGTATAAGGTATATCACTCCAAGTGATTGAAATTCTACTTCTGGCCAAAGATGGGGAAATTTGTGACATTTTAATCCCCCTCCCCCTTTTTTGCAAAAATGTATAGCAAATAAATGCAGATTGTTGCTATGGATACACCAAAAAGAAATAATATTTTACCATTTTAACTACTGGATATCTAATCTATGGAAGATACTGATTACATACTTAAGCACATATATGACACAAACAGTAAGCTTAATTTGTAAGAAAGCAAGGAAAAGGGGATGGTAATAAGATGTTTCTGTAATGATTTTTGTATATTGAATTTTTTTCTATATTAATGAATATTAGATTTGTATATATATCAATGTTTCAATGTGCATGGTAGTTTATATAAGCAATTATACAGTTGTTGCAAGTTTTAGATTTTGTATATAGAACGTTTGATAAAACTACTACATGCAAAAAGCAGACATTGTGCAATTTTCTACGTTTTATGAGGTTAACAATGTTGAATATCTTTTCTTACATAAACTTTGGCGTAACAATACTTCAAGCAATGATAAATATCTATACGTTTAATTACTGCGTGCCTTCAAATGTACCCTAGAACTCAGAATTAACACAATATCATACTAATTAAGTTTTCTCTTACTGTACCAATCGTTTCACCCAATGTGTCGAGTTCCGTGCGATTTTACAAATGATCACTGTACAATTCGTTGACAAAAACCGTCGCAAATACCTTTCTTGTTAAGGTATTCGAGATGGCATCAGCGACCCTTTCCAGTGTTTTATTGTAAATTGTTATCTGTAAACTTTGACGAAATAATAGACCACAAAATTATCAGCTATCCAAAAGACTGTTTTATCCAGCGCACATATGACGGCATTTTTTGTTCTATTGAAGACAAGGAATTTCAACGTTATCCCAGATGAAACAAACTGTTAATAAAAATATATTCCAGATGAAATAAAGATTCAAAAAATATATTCCAGATGAAATAAAGATTCAAAAAATATATAACAGCCATATAAACTTCAATTAATCTTACTTTTACAATTTGAGGATCTTTCAAATGCCGTTGTTTGTGCATGTTCGCCTAAACGTAAGCAGCCAGAGGAGCTCGTTGAACATTGTTTGCCAAATGCATTAGATGACATTCCAACTGTTTTTTTTTTTATATAAAAATATGTAGATGTGGTATGATGGACAATGAGACAACTATCCACCAAAGTTCAAATGAAGTGGATGTAAGCAATTATAGTCCATCGTACGGCATTAAACAATGAGAAAAACCTATACCGTACAGTCGCCTATAAAAGGCACCGATATAAAAAATGTGAAACAGTTAAAACGAGAAAACTAACGGCCTTTTTCATAACTACTGTCTAAACAAAAAACAAAAACAAGTAAGACAAACATAACCATTGAAGTGCATGTACGATTTCACGAGTGTGCCTATATAGAAATATATACTTAGTTATGTTTTGATTTTTCGAAAACAAATTCAATATAAAACAATATGAAATGATTAAACTACTGATAACCTTTCCTTTAAGAATATTTATTCGAAGGATTAACTAGTTTACATGTAACTTGTCTAAATTTACGGTCTATTTAAACAACATCGCCGTAAAAATTAGGATATGATAACTCGTTTTTTTATAAGAATTCAGGTACGGCCGAATTTTTTTATCTACGAAAAAAATTGGTAAAGTCTATTCCCATCTTGTGTGTTTTTTACACCACTGTCTTAGTAATAGCAGATGCTTGACTTGCAATTTTTTTTTTAGCCAACCGAATTATGTACCGGTGACCCAATAGGGTTACTAGGGAATATAGATATGGTAACGTTAGTCTTCTTCTGACCGGCAGTAAAACCTTCGTCGAAGTGGGGTGTCCGTTTAGCTATGCGGGATGTACAACTACGCAACCATGTCCAGTCAGAATGAGAATGTTAGATCCAATGCCTCGTATAGATAGAGCGCCACGATCTCTTTACTTTAAGAACCCTTGCAAAAACTCTATTACAGGACCTACCTATTATTGTATGTGTTGTTAATTTGTGCTCATCCTGGACATGCATGAAATATTTGCAAGTAGACGTTAGGCAACCAACAATCTATCATTACGTACCGGTGTCATTGACAAAGGAACGTCAAGAAATTGTTCAGGGAAGTCTCACCAGTACCAGCTTTATAAACTTTTCATTCTTAATTGATAATTATAAAGACATGAAAGAAACAACAAAGCAAATGTCTAAGGTTATGTAGATGATTGACCCAACAGCATTATTTACCAATGACACCAATTATTATATTAACTGGAGTATATAAATATAGTTCCTTTGGTCTTCTTCCGACTGGTAGTAAAACCCCTCGCTAAAGTGGGGCATCCGTTTGGCTGTCTTAATTAGCAGCCATGTCCGGTCAGATTTAGGACGTTCACTCCGATGCCTCGTGTAAAGAAAGCCATGCCCTTTGTACCATTGCAACATCTCTTTTAGGAGCCCATTGGTGGTATTTTGCAAGTCCAGTCTTAATCCCCCTAACCACCACCATCTCATCCCGATCAATCTTTATCATGGGACCTATGTATTTATTGTTAATTAATAATGTACATGCATGTAATATTTGTTATAGCATGCTAGGAAAACAACAATCAATCATATTGCTTGTGCATCAGTCAATCCATTTAGTCATTGCTATCCTATTTTTTAAGTTAAAATAAAATATGCAGGAATCTGAGCTTCCTATTTTAATATTCTTATCGCTCTGACAATTTTAGAAAAGGGCAAATGTTTGGAAAGTCAGACTGTTTGTGTTTCAAAATACTTGTAGTTGCTGACTTTAGTAACAATAAATTTGTATTTCACCACAAAAACAATCACACTTTATTTTCGCATAATAGTTCACTCAGGCTAAGTAAGTCCGACTACCAAAAATCAAGAAACACTGAGTTTTTTGGGGTTCTTGATATTAATCTTCTAGAGAAGAGAGTCCATTACAATGCCAATGTCTATGAAGAATCGTTGGCTCTTCAGATTAACCTTTTTGTCGTTTTTTCATGAATATGAGAGTGTAAAACACATAAGAAGTCAGAATTTAAATGAAATTCATATGGGTGTGTATAGATTTTAAGATGCTTATAAAAATCAGAACGAATGACAAATCAATTGGATTTTGGCATCACAGTAGCAAAACTTTTCCGGGGAAATTAAGCATAAAGTTTATTCCTTTAAGATAAAAAAAACTTGATTGAAGAAAGCAGACCAATTAATATTGAGAATTATCTCTTCATCTTCACGTCTCCACGTCAAAGGAACCGTATTACTTATTAACGATGACTATTAGTTATATATTCATTGTATAAACATATCCTTTAGCATTAAGGTAAATCTTTTGTATTTGTATTGCATGACCCCCTTGAATCCAAGGGCCTATAATCCATTTGTTGTCCTTGATTGCTGTCTACCATGTTTTGCTTGTTTTCATTTCTTGCTGTATTATAGATTTGATCTCTTGTTTTTAATTTTTTGTAATTAGCTCACGTTTTTTTATCCGATACGGTCCTATACGGTGTAGGATTTGCTCCTTGTTGAATGTCGTATGGTAAACGTTAAAAAAAATGCTATCAAAGTGGCCATCGGACGCGTATATCCGTATGCTCAGCCAGTGATATTTCATCTGTCGAGTAATTGTATTTTCCTTCCAATTTACACTTTCATAATAAAAATGAACCTTGTTACGTTGACAACATACCTCCAAAAGTATTTCAACTATACAACGAATATTATATGTTGCTTTATGAATGTTATGATGGTAATTTTTTTTTTAAACATGTGTATTGGTTAAAATCATACCAAAACTTTCTTTAATACACGCAAAATTCATTTGACAAATACAATATTACATAGTCGCAACGAATCGTACAGTATTAAAAAGTGAAATGATAACGAACCATACACAACATGAAAATAAAGACACGTTGAAACATGTATTAGTTTTTGTTTTGTTTCAAAATAACACATAAACCTACGATCTTTATAAGTTTGTTAATTTAAAACAATGATATTTTGAAATATGAATGTTTTAAAAAATATGAGGCACGAGAAACTTTAAATTTTGATTATTTAAAAAAAGCAAGCATGCTTTTATCAATGGAATGGTCGAGCGTTTTTTAATGCCTATAAAAATGTCACATATTTGAAAAACCTTGTACTGAGTAATGAGTAGTACGGCAAAGAATATATTGGAGCAAAATTACCGAACAAGAAATATTGGATTTTCCTTAAAAATATAAATTCTTCACTGTCTGACCTCAGTGGTACAAGGTGTGTTCGATTCGAATGCGTCAACGTACGGATTCATTTGTATCGGGGTTATACAGGGTGTTCACGTTCCCTTTGCTTTTTCGATCGCATTTGGTTCCTCTTTCCCTTTTCTCTTCTAATTCACCACGTGTAATATCATCCCTTTTCGACATACTCTAAATTTCTTGTAGTATGCGTTTTGTTTCAATTAAGTCCTCTTCTGTTCTAGTCAAGTCAATTTTTCAAAATTGTATACATTATTTGATACGTAGTAAAGTATCGCAAGAATCATTATAGTTCCCTTTTCTGTCTGAAACCTTTTCTGTCTCAAAGATTTGTGTTTAGAAACTGATAAATACAAGTTAAAGCGTTCGACTAACAAATAACAAATATATGTTCGATTGTTGCATACGTGTTCTTCAAATTTATTATGAGAGTTTTATCGAGTAACTGGGAATTCAATTGATGTTGGTATTTATATTTCTTGTGTCTATGCTGTTAAGACATTGTTTTATATTGCTTTTTAATTTATTTTTTGTCTCAGCTAAGGACATTACCAGTTACTCTTATGTCGAAAGTAACATTTGTGTAAATGAAATGTTTCGTTTTCTGTCAGTTTTTGAGTATACCTAGTACGTGTATAGTGTAAAGTTTAAAGACAATGTTTAATGGTGTGTAAATACAATTGGCAGACGTAATATGTTACTCCTTTGTGTTGCTTCTATGATATGTAGCTATCCCTTGACATCTAATAGGTAATAAGATACCAAATAACATTTGATTCCAATGTTTGCAGATATTACAAATATAGCTGCAGGGGTGGATACAAAAGGAGGAAGTTGTGATTATAGGGACCATTCCCCTTTACTGAAAAATACTTGAAAAAGCTTGACCAAATGCTGGTCCAGACCGGTTTATTTTCTAATCATAACGTTTTGCTTTCAGGAAAATTTATATACGTCTTGTATCTATATCTCGCCCGAGATGCATACTTCTATGACAATACATTGATATGCCTGACTAAATTTTGTTGATCAGTACATTTAAGCTGGTAACAAGTTTGTTTTTGGAAAGATAATTATATTCCGTGGTCCATGTCGTTTTCCAATTTATTTCTCTGATACTAACGGGGGCCTCGGTGGCCGAGTGGTCTAAGTAGTTACTAATGTAATCACTAGCCAGTCAACACTGAGGTTGTGAGTTCGAACCCCGCTCGTGCGGGTGCACTCGACTCCAATCTTAATTGACTAGAATTGTCAGTTTTCCTATCAAAGGTCGGTGGTTTTCTCCGGGCACTCCGGCTTCCTCAACCAATAAAACTAACCGCCACGAAATAGCCCAAAAGCGGTGCTTAAAAGTGGCGTTAAAACACCAAAAATCAAATCAAATCTGATACTAACGCGACTTTAAACAACAACAGTTTAGCCCTAAAAGAAGTGAAGGTTATGTTCATACGAACTGAAAAACAAATATCAAATGGAAACTATATGGTTAAATTTTTCAATTTTCTTGTCATTATAATCTTGTTATTTAATTTGAAAAAAAAATATTTTGTAGGGAGAAACAAACAACTGATTAAAAGGTAATTACATTAACGAATTAATAACAATGAATTCAAAAGAAATTAGTTAACCAGATATTTCAATGACACTTCAATTTAATTTGTTTTTAAACAAATGTGTATGATCATGATGATTGATATACTTACTAGAACTGCGATGAGAGGATTATAGCTGTAAATTTTCATAATGTTCGTTTAAATAAAGAGTATGAAGAAATGCTTTACATTAATTATTTTGTTAAACACCGCGAGTACACATGTAGTGCAATACAGAATTGTATGAGTGTTTACAAATGTCGAGGAGCGTTTAGTACAATGATTTTGTCATAGTTTGGTCCAGTTGCTCATGATTTGGTTCAGTTTTTCGGAATAACAAGCAATGACAAAATGTATATATTTGATTTTTTACTAAAAGAAGTAATAACGATAAATGTGCCTGCTTTGCAATTGTTTATGGCTATTGTGCTTGAAAATGCAAATTTTGTATTAAAACAATGAGAACATAAAAAAAATATAACGCTTGCGTTCGACTTTTTTCAAATTGGGTTATTGATTTATAGACATAAAAATTGTTTTGGTTTTTTTTGTTGTTTTTTTTTTTTTTTTGCGGCTAACAACACAATATGTGTTATATTTTACAACTATTTTTAATTTTTCTGAAACAAATCTCAACGTTTGCAGAGATTCTATTATTTTAGAAAACTCAGTGTCATGCTTTGGTCTATGTTCGTCATGGTTCAGTTCTGTTATTTTATATTCCGTTTTTATAAATGTTTGAAACTAAAAAGATAATATTTCATATTTTTTTTAATTCGTTGTTAATGCCCCTCAAACAATGCATTCGAACAAACTATCAAAACTTTAGTGAAATCAATAGGAATTTACTTTTATCCAAACCATGACAAATGCGATAAAAAACCATGACAAAATTAAAAACACTTAACCAAAACCATTTCAATTTTTGGTACATTCATGTATTATGCGTTACGTTCGACAATTTTCATCAAGAGCAGTTTAAAAATTGAAATTTTGTTTTACTTTTTGTATTCTCACTGTGACTACGAGATGAAGAACATCAATAAAAGCGCTGTTTCTTTATTATTTGTGCATGTACTGATTTTGTTTCTTGGATGGATACTCCATTAAACATTTGACGTTTCTGCACTTTACACAAGTATTCCCCATTCCAAACTAAAAGACAAATTCAAAGAGTTGGTATTACTTTGTTTCATAAAAAAGAATGACCAACGTAGATACAAGTATCTTGTCTTAGGGAGGGATAAATCCTACTTTGCCAAAAAAAAATCCCTCTGATTCAAACAAAAAACTGACATTATTATGATGCTTGATTTCTTGATTGACAACATATTTGTTACGTTTTGAGGACGTGTTTTCAACAACTATAGCCATTACAACGGGAACCAACTGAGCCCCTTTTCTTGTCGACTTGTTCCTTTATTCTTATGAGGCTGACTTCATATATGAACTTCTTAGGAAGAAATAAAAGAAGTTAGCAGTATCTTTTTAACTTTATTTTCCGCTATATATATAGATGATGTTCTCTCACTAAATACTTCAAAATTTGGTGACCATGTCATGTATGTTGAACGCATCTATCTAACTGAACTTGAGATAAAGGATACAACATAAACAGTTAAGTCTGCCTCATATCTTAACTTACATCTAGAAATTGACAATGAGGGTCGGTTGAAAACAAAACTTTACGACAGAAGAGATGATTTCAACAACCCAATTGTGAACTTTCAATTTCCATGTAGCAACATTGCAGCAGCGCCTGCATACGGAATATATATCTCCCAATTAATACGATTTTCACGGGCTAGTTTTTCCTATCATGATTTCCTTGATAGAGGGTTGCTGCTCACAAGGAAGCTATTAAACCAGGATGGTGAAGTTGAAATCATTCCTTTGTAAATTTTACGGACGCCATCACGAGTTGGTTGATTTTTATGATATATCCGTTTCACGGATGATAGCGGCAATGTTTTTAATGTCATAACTACAATCCCGTTCCCTTTTCACTTATGTGACCTACCGATTTAGACTTGTTACCGGGTTTGTCCTAACATGATTAACACGACGGATGTCACATGTGGTGCAGGATCTGCTTTCCCTTCCGGAGCACCTGAGATCACCCCTAGTTTTTTGTGGGGTTAGTGTTGCTTAGTCTTTAGTTTTCTATGTTATGTTTTGTGTACCATTGTTTTTTTCTTTTTCTTTTTTAGCCATGGCGTTGTCAATTTATTTTTGATTCATGAGTTTGAATGTCCCTCTGGTATCTTTCGCCCCTTTTCTATAATTTGTAGAGAGCTAAGGCAATCCTTGAGGGAGTGACCTAACCAAACATTGACTAACTGGACCAATTTCATTGTACTAAACGCTCTTTGATATGAAGACGTTACTACCCGGGTTAAGGCTAAGATGTTTAAATTCGTCTTAATTTATTTAAATATCACACTGCAAGCCCAAGTATATATAACTATTATGCGGACATTTAGCACAGTATACTTATATGAATAAATCAAAAATGGACAGCAATTATGACAACTTACCTTCTCTTGAGTTTCCATTGATATTTCTATTTCACATGCAAGACTCAATGGGCCTTTTATAGCTAACCATTTGGTATAAGTTTTGTTTATTGTAGAAGATCGTATGGTAAATTGTAGTTGACATCTTTGTCATTTGGTCGTGGTGGATATTTTTTTCATTGTCAATCATACCACAAATTATGATTTAGATATACAAGACTCAATAAAACCAGCAAAAGACTTGAAATCTAGATGTTTTGACCTTTAAATACTTAAAGTGGAATGTAATACAATACAAAAATGTGGAGTTGTGGTATGATTGCAAATGATTCACTATTTACCAAATTTACCATATAGCAAACCATAAAAGACCCTAGGATAAACATAATATGAAACAATTCAAAGGAGAAAACCATTATCATGATGTTATTAATGACAACAAAATAAAACGTCTAAGGTTGCATGTTCGAAACGAACAGATGATCTAATACCTAAATCAATATCAGGAATGTATATATATGCATTTATTGCATATTCAATATGTACAATAAATATACAACTACAGATTTGTTTTGTTTCATTCCTTCGCAAGTATAATATAAACAACAAACAATTGAAATTTCGAAATTTATTCAACAATATAACAATATGAACCAAAAAACAGTCAACATCAACAAACTGGCCAACAAGTTAAAACTTGATGACAATTGGTCACTGACGGGAAAACCAACAGTAAATACAAAACAATGTCTAGCTGCTGGGCAGATCCATAACAGCTCAATGAACAATATTTGAATAAATCACTGCAAATGAATCATGTTGATGTTGACATCCAACGCACTTTCCATATTGAACGGAATGCCATGACGGTAGACATATTTTTTTTTTATTTATTACTGCAAATTCCTTGAATTTTTAGGTTTCATTGCATCTGCCGATGAATGTTGAAACTTCTGACATTTTTGATGATACATGACAATCTAATTGGGACATTCAATGCATTTGGATCTGTTCACCATGCAATCTGAAAAATAAACTAAAACAGCATAAATTTTGTTTATTATAAGGAGGAAGGGTGGGTTGTAAAATCTTGTTCGGACAGTTCGTAATTCTATTATGCTGTTTTTGTGTACTGTCCTAAATTATTTTAGGTATTCGTTGTTATTCTGTGGTTAACATGTCAAAATGTTCTATTATATTATTTATTTAATATGTATTTCTCTGTCCTGAGTGTTCTTGCATTTTTTTGTACTGTATTCCTGTCATGTAATGTTGTCATTTTAGCGGTATATTCAACATTACCATAAAGCGCGAGGTTTGGCTAGCCACTAAACCAGGTTCAACCCACCATTTTTTTCTTTAAATATCCTGTACCAAGTCAGGAATATGGCAGTTATTATCTAATAGTTCGTTTCTAGGTATGTTGCATTGTCGTTTGTTTTTTGTTGCACTTCAGTGTTTCTGTTGTTTCGTTGTTTTCCTCTTATAGTTGATGTGTTTCCCTCGGTTTTAGTTTGTAACCCGTATTTGTTTTCTCTCAATTGATTTATGACTTTTGACAGCGGTATACTACTGTTGCCTTTATTTCTTTGTGTAGAATTACGTTGTTTTTTAGTAAAAGTGCAAAGTTAAAATGTTATGTAATCCTGTAAACTCTAAGTTTTACAGGAAAAAAACTTTTTGAAAACAATGGCATGAAATTTCAGTTTATTAATATCTTTATCAATTTTGTCTAGATATTCAAAAGAGACAGACGAAGAAGAAGGTATGTTTTTTTTAATATTTATAGTTTGATGTATATAGCGTAACGAACGATTCCAAATAGATTGGGTCATTAAAAAAGAGCAATACACCTTATTTTTTTTATTTCTCTGAATGCACCTGTTGAACATAATTTGTCCAAAGTTGTGTAAAATCGTCGAATTTGAATTCCGCACAGGTAAACTGCCACTGTAAATAGATTTGAAAATTTGTCAAATTTGGCGTAGGTTAAACAAATAAATTTTAACATATTTTT
Organism: Mytilus californianus; assembly: GCF_021869535.1. NCBI lineage: Eukaryota > Metazoa > Mollusca > Bivalvia > Mytilida > Mytilidae > Mytilus > Mytilus californianus. The sequence goes on along the minus strand of NW_026262717.1, from coordinate 221,128 downwards.
ACATGTATCAATGCTTCACTTATGTTAGTTCACTATACTTCATTACAGCAAAATGCATTGAGTGTGTCGGTATGGGTAATATCTTTGGCTAGCTTGCTTGTTAGCTGAACCGTGAAGTCATTATTAGGTTAACTATACTACCCTCCTTTCGGAGTAGTCCAGTCCTACAGCCAGATAGATTGGTTATCTGTCGGACTAGTCTACTTTTGAAGGAGGGTAGTATACCTAACCTAATAAAGACTTCACGGTTCAGCTAGCCAACAAGCTTACCAAAGATATTACCTTTACCTACACTCTCAATGCATTTTGCTGGAACAAATTTAAAGGTCACTTAAAGGTCTTGCATGTTTGTCGTCTCTGCCACAGATAGTTTTTACATTTAATGGCTTGATTTTTATTAACTGATTCTGCTTTTTTATGTGACAGTCTGTGTTGACAAAGTTGATATTTATTATACAAAACGAACAATACATAGACTCAGTTTATTTCTTGGTGTTTGAACATTATAAATCGGTACTGATGTTAAATGTTCGTTAGTGCATTTAATCAATTCACAACTGGTTTGATGATGTTTTTTCCATTTACAAAACAAACTTTTCTGATTGGGTCTAATTAATATAATTATCCCCTTGAACTTGCATTTAAATAAACCAGATATACAGATTCCTCCACCTTATTTCTAGACATAATATTATAACCCGAATTTGACAACAGCAGTCATCTCAGTACCAGAATCTTTGACAGACAAGACTATTCCAATCTTTTAAATAATAGATAAAATTCAATGTCTTCTTTACAAATAATACAAGATGTTCTTGAGTTTTAAATTCTAGGTGCTGAAGTTGTTTTTATATTTATATTTTTTTTTTACTTTACAGTTTTCTCTCTATTTGTCTTTGAGCTCTTATGTTCCTTTTTGTTCGAATGACTCTTGGTGTGACTCAGTATCTATGCATCCGGCTAACGGGGTTTGTTATTTTTGAGTTCCTGGTGCAGATGGGTCCACAGGTACGATTCAAACGCAAGAAGTTTTTACATAGTGTTTTTTTGTTTACCCTTGTATACAATTTCACTCAATTTCTACTTTATCGAGAAAATGGTATACAATTTACTGTATGTACTTTTTTTGTTTTCTTTTTCAAATTTATTATCAATTACATGATGCACAAAAAGGTTTCTGTTGGATCCTTTGTAAAAATTTAACTACAACAACTTTTTTGTTGGTGTCTTTGTAAAATTTATGTGATTGTTTTAGTCAGTTGTGTTGTTTGTCTGTGATGTATGTTAGATGGTACATAGATGTTGTATCGCTGCTTTGTCACTGTTTCCAAAGTTTGTATCAGAATTGTTTGTGACACCCGATTTTCGAAATTTATCGGTGTATTTACTGTTGATGTTACTAGTATGACCTTTAGCATTTTTGGGTCTGCGTTAAGCCATAACAGGTGGTGATGGAAAAGTCTCTTTTCAGGAAGGTAAAAGTAAGATGCAACAAAGGTTCACATTGTGGATAGCAGCTAATTTATCCCGATATTAGTGTGTAAATGAAAACGATAATCTATACTTTTCTGGCTAAATGTGTGTTACTAAACCAAGTTGATATTGTAATTCTTTATCACGATAGAGTTATGTTAATATAGCAGGTAGAAATTTTAAAAATAAACATAATGCATTTTTGTATTGACATCTCGGGTTTTAATGGGTGTAATTTAAAGATAGTATGAATAGGTCAAAACTTTTAACTTCTTTATTGTAAATTTCAAAAGAAGGGATACGATGTATAAATTCATAACACAATCAATTGGAGTACTTGATGAATCAATCCACTAGATAAAAAATAATACAGCTACTATAATATGGACACTCTCTTGCGTATCGTGTCAATTGAGATATTATATATAAAAAAAAGTTACGATGAGGCATAGGGTTTGTTGCTACTTAGAAATGCCAGTTAAAAAACAAAACAAGATGATTGAACTTGTATTCCATTATCTGTTATAATTAAACATAAAATTTTAAAAGTGAACATTTCAGCCTAAAATATGTGCCTGTCCAAAATGTAGAACCCATTAATGTCTTAAAGTATATCGAGATATTTCATTTTAGTAATTCGGTGTTGATGCCAGACCTTTCATAGTCTATGTTGTATTCACAATTCCTACAAATAGGAAATATTTACAGTGTGATATAAACAATTAAAAAATTGATAACGTTACAGAAAAACAAATTTAATACAATGAAAAAACACCTTCATATCAAAATAAAACAAATGAGCGCCAGCAATTTCGTCAGAATTTGATCACAATAATGTTAGATCTCCAAGTTTGAAGTAGAAAGGTTTTTTTCTCTCTCAGCAGGTCTTCCTTTTTTTCTTTATCAAGAGCCAAACAAGACTAACCCAACTAGTCTTTACTTAAATATAGATTTTTGTTAGTCTAGTGATGCCCTTCAAAATAGGAATATGACAGTAGTTTTCCATTCGTTTGATGTGTTTGAGCTTTTGATTTCTGCATTTGGTAAAGGACATTTCGTTTTGAATTTTTCTTGGAGTTCGGTATTTTTGTTTTTTTACTCCCCTTTTAGAAAAACCTTGCATATCATTCTATTTTACGATCAAAAGTACGGCAATTTATATCATAGTTTAACATTTAGAGTGAATAGTCTTCTATTCTAAGTTTCACAAAACTGATTATTCCTTAATAAAAGGTTTTTATTTAATTATCGTTTTTCTTTTTATGACTACAAAATATATGTAGTATGCATTCTGTAGATGTGTCAAGGTAGTGAATACATTTTTGAATTACAGAGGGTTTAAAGGACAACCCATTATATGTTACGTCAGGGGAGATTTCAAATGTAGAAGTGGGACCAGTGTATGGTGTAGTCAATAAACCAAAGCAGAATAATGAGAAGACAACATCGAATGACAAAAAGGATCAAGGAGCAGTTTATGCTGAAGGGCAAAAGTCAAGCTCACATGGTACAGTATTTTTCCGTGAAATTTACCTTCTGACATGTCTTTTAGGCTAAACCAAAAACGTTTACCTTGAAAAAACATCTTCTCCCCTGAAACTACTAGGTCAAATTGTTGACCATAATTGTTATCCATGTATCTATATTTGAAAAAATTTGTTCGATGACACCACTTGCCAGACGACATGTCCTATATGGCAAAAAAATCTCCTAAGGGTAAAATGCAAGGTTTGTCTATTATCTTCAAAACTCTTAGAAATAGCGAAAATCAAAAATATTTCGAATTCTTTCAACCTTTTAGCTCTTTATGTCAAAACAGCCAGACGACTTCTAATATGAGTTATTGATCTTGAATGACAATTTTCCAATTTACCCCAATTTTGTCCATTATCTTGAAAACAATAATACATAGAGAGAATCTGTTACAAACAAACATCATCAGGACAACAAGACCTACAAATAAATATAAATGATTAGTTTGGCCGAAATCCTCAGACTAATTCTTATTGGAGTCATTGCCCTTTAAGGACAATTTGTTTGTGTTTTGCTATTATAACTTACAAACTATAATAGATTAATTTTAAAATGAAATGCAGCAGGACAAGATCTACAAAGTCTAAATGGCGGAAAACAACAATCGACTCCTACTCATTACTCTTTAATGATGATGTTTACCAAAGATGGTAGAGAAAAGCTGTACACTGATAAAATTATCAGCAATACAAGATCAACAAAAAAGAGATTTTTGAAATGAATTCTATTCTAGTCTACAATGTTGGAGAGTGTTTGTTTTTGAACGTGTACATAGGCCTAGGTGAGCGACACATGTTTTTAATAGCCTTTAGTTGTATTTTTAGCAAATACTTTAGTAGATAGAAAGAAACTGAAGATAAACAAACTGGTCAGCAATATAATATATACAAAAGAGATACATTATTCATGAATTATATCTAGTCCTCAATTTTGAAAAATAGGCATCGGTGGCCAAGTGGTCTACAGAAAGTAGTTCATCTACTGTATAACAAACCCTGTCACCATTTAGGTGTGAGTTTGAACCTTGCACGTAGAAGGTCCGGTGTATTTGATTCCAAACATGATTGACTAAGATTGCCAATTTTCTTGACAAAGGTCAGTGGTATTCTTCAATTACACTGGTTTTATTCACCAAATAAAACGTTACGCTATGATAGAACCATTAGTGCTGCAGGTGGCGTTAAACACTGATTATCTATCAGCAATTTTGAAAATTCACATATATCCAGGAGAGCATACAGACTCTTAAAGAGTGTTTTTCTATTTGGGTAACAGATTGCAGTGTACTTTTAATGTATTGTGGTCCAAAGAAAAATAATTCAATTGCATTGTTTGATTTTGACAGTAATATACGAAAAGTGTGTAAAAATTAACAAAACGCTTTACCTCATCCCTTATTTATCTAATGTGATATTGCTATATTTGTTTTGGTCTAAAGTACAAAGACATAGACTTGTAACATAATAAACTCGTTGTAAGCACCGTACTTTCCATAACGAAGCTGAATTTACATATCAAAACAGGCGCAATAAAGATATATATGAACTACTAAAATTGCGTACATAAACCGATTAAAGTTGTTGAAACATTTTAATAAATTTGTTTCAGTTTGCTGAGTAGTCGTGATTTACTTCATTAACTAAAGATATTTCTATTTCGGGTTTTTTTACGTTCGTACGGGAGAACAGGCCAAAAAATCAACCAAAAAGCAAAAGATACATCAAAAAAGGGTATTAATATATGAATAAGAAGCTGTGGTATGATTGTCAATGTTACAATTTTAATCCGATTTGTTTATATTTCTGATATGCAAACAGTGATCAACGGAGTAAAGGCGTGGTGTAAATCTAAAATGAAAAATGTATGGGCTGTTTAACATATTTATGAATATATCATTGACAGATGGGTTTTGATGGCACATTACTAATCTATGAAGAAAATCATAACTTAAACATTAGTATAGGTTCTAGTAGTTATTTTTTTCTTTACATGTATACTGAAATTCCAGTATGTGTTCTTCATGTTAAAATAGTATTGATGTGTAATTGATGTAGGGGACATATATGATAGCTTCGGGTTATAACTACCATTTTGTCTTCAGACGAAATGTTACACAATATAAACTGTGTTAGTGGTAAAATGGTTTCGGCTGATTATCTTTAAAAAAACACATATATAATTATATATTTGATGTTGTTATGCATCATTTTCATATAACTACATTAGATGTATGTTTCATTATGATATGTTATTTTGATTGGCTAACAGCAATCTCGCGTCATTCTGAAACTAACATGCATTTCGAAATGAATTGTAACATTCATGATGACACGCGTTTTCACAATAAAGTGAACAGGTAAATAAAGGAAAAACTTGATAGTAATCGAGTTTTCATTATCAAAGCAAAAAATGTAATGATAAGTATCGAATGCTTCTTTGAGTAATTTCATAGGGTTGTCAAAGCGTTGACCGTGCGCACATTTTTAGAATGAAGCGCTTCCCCGCGCTCATGCAAAATATACACCCCAATGAATTTACAAAAAGAAGCATTCAATTCTTAAATAAAACAAGAATCTTCTTATAACTTTAATTGTCCTACCAAGTGGGTAAACGACAGCTCAAAATGTTTTTATTTATCTTGTTTCAAATTAAGGTCGATACTTGTAACATTTAATATCATTCCTGTCCATGTAAGTAAATGTATGTTCTTAGTGAATTATTATTGTAGATAATAACACAGATACTGAATTGGGTAAGATGATTTTTAAGTATTTTCGTATCTTTTCTGTCGAAAAAACAACAAAAAGCTGGAAAACGTAAACCTAAAGTTTTCACAATTCATTAGGTGGTTTATGGACGCCATTATGTGATTTGAAATCTTTGTAATAATTCAAGTAAGTATTAAGTATATTCAATACAATCGTAAAAAAAGAAAAATTACATATTGATTTATGACATTTAAGTTGTTATAATCCCTTCGTGCCTGTTGTTTTCATTCATCACCTTTAACTTCTTTAAATTTCTGAATGTTTAATGTTTCTCCAAGTTATTTAAATTCATAAAATAAAAGGTGAAGAATTTAGGTTGTGAACCAATTTAGATCTATCAACCAGCTTGGCTTGATTACTAAATGGTATTTTGTTTTTAAAGTTTTGTTAGTCTAGTTGTTTTTTTTCCGGTCGCTTTCGATGGAATACCTTGCTGGTAAGCATTTGTAAAGTGGCAAAGGCACTGCAATCTCTATCGTAAAATTGCGTTTCAGGTGAACAGTTGTCTTTTCTAGAACTCAAAACACTTATTCTGAATAAAAACAATTTATATATTCTATTGTGTTTCTGTTTGTGATTACCTTTTACTTTTAGTATGGTTTCTGTAAATGTGTCAAGGTCGTTTATGTATTTTTAAACTCCAGATGGTTTAAAGGACAACCCGCTATATGTTACGTCAGGAGAAGTTTCAGATGCAGAAGAGGGACCGGTGTATGGTGTCGTCAATAAACCAAGGCCAAATAAGATGAATGTAGATTCCGATGACAAAAAGAACCAAGGACCAGTTCATGCTTTAGTACAAAAGTCAAACAAACATGGTAGTGTAGTTTTGTTTTTGTTTTTTTACACAATTATCGTCTAACATGTTTCTGGTCTAATCCAAGCCAAACATATGTAATGCTTTCAAAGGAGCACAAGATCATTGTAACACTTAAAACACATTACTAATATAATATATATTCGTTTGTAATGTTTTTTATAACGTCATTCAAACAATTTGTGCGCCTGTTCTCTAATTTCTAATCAAATGACTAGATATTTTAATTAAGGTATCTGTTAAGAAATTACAGGGGTTATGATTGAAATTCGTTCTCGTTGAGTTGTAAACTTATTTTATGTCGCTTATGTTTCTGCTCTTTGGTCGGGTTGTTTGACACTTTCCCCGTTCCAATTTTCAATTTTATTATTGAATATTCATTACGACATTGTACTGCATATGCATTTATTTTCAATGCTTGTTGAAATCGAAATGATCAACTCCTTTCTTAACATTTTCTCCAATCAGATAATTTTTTTTTTCATATTTAAAAGAATGTATGAAAGTTTTGGATGATTTGGAATGTACTGATCTCTATGCATCTGGTAAAATAAGATTTTTGTACATGTACCTAAGCAATAATTATTTATTTATATCATATTCAATATTTTAAAACTGTTTGGTTTATAAGAATGCGTGCATCATCCAGTACATATTTTTCAGAATCAAAGTATTAGTATGTTATAAAGAAAATATATAATAACTAAAATAAAATTATCTTCAATTAATGAAAAACCACTGTGTTAGTGTAAACAGAGTGTATTCATTAAAATCTATTTATATTATAAAGAATTTGGCATAAACAAATAAGGACATGAAATTTTTATAGATTCCGGAAATATTGTTGTTTACAATATTCACGAAAACGACCCAAATATTTATCATATATTTATCAATAAATATGTGTTAAAAAAAGGAACTGCTAGTTAACAAAGATCGTTAGGGTGAATAAATATACTCAGACCATAGTGGTTTGTATACTTGAATTTTCATTTTAAGTGTAAACCTACAATGGAAATTCCAATATATAGTCTGGACATGCTAGAAATCTATTACAACTATTCTTCTACCTTAAATGTAATAAAATTTGAAAACAACAGTTAAATTTCGTCGGCTAAAACGATCCAACCCTTTAGAAAAATTTAAGCAAAAGTTAAGCGCAATTATATGTTGAGGAACCAACTACCAAAAAACGGTTACACGAGTGCAACGATAGGAACAAAAGATGTGTCTAAATGACCAAAACACTTTGTATTATCGCTTTACTATATTAATCTTTTTTCTATTCATTTGTTATGATCATTTATTTTCCGGAGGAAAAGCATTTACCATAACACAACCTGGAATGATGTATTGATCTTAAATGCAAAGATTTTATAACATAATTAAATCATTCGTAAACAATTTTCTTTCCGTTATGAGACTAAATTTATTTTAAGAAAACAGGCACAATAAAGATGTATAAGAAATATTAAGGGTTGCGTACATAAACCGATTAAACTTGTATAAACATTTTAATAATTTTGTTTCTGATTAAAGAGTAGTAGTGATTTACTTCATTGAGATATTTCTAATTATGGTTTGTTACGTTTGCAGGAAAGAAGAAGCAAAAAACGAAGAAAACAAAAGATAAATCAAAAAAAGGTATTAATATATAAATAAGAAGATATGGTTTGGTGGCTAATGAAAGACACACAGTGTTGAACGAAGTTAAAACGTTGTGTAAAGTAAACAGAAAATCATATGAGCTGATTAACATATACAAAAATATATCTTTGACAAACGGTTTTTGGTGGAAGATAATTTATCAATGAAGAAAATTATAACCTGAACATTATTTCGGTTAAATGTTTGATGTTTTTAAATTCATGCTGATATTGGTGTCTTGGTTTTTCGTGTTAAAATACTGTCGGTGTGTAATTAGTGTAATGAACATATCCTTTCCTAATTTTCTTCTTTTTTTTCTTTGATTTTAACCCTATAAATATTTTAGTGCTATAATTGAGAGATTGCAATTATATTTACACCTGCAGAGGAAGGCTTTTTCTCCAAAGACAATCATTATAATTGGGCATTCAGTATCACGGCAGTTTTCAATAAACATATTGTGATATGCATATGCATATGCCAATTCAGACCTCTCCAATCTGTTAATACCTGTCTCTTGGTATTGCACAAGGTCATGTTTTGCTTTGACTGTTAATTTACACTAAATCCATTGGATGTTGGATGTGTAATGATTGATGTATTAGTTAGTTGTTATTGTCTTTGAACTGGCTGTCAGTAAGTTTTCTAAGATCTGCACTTAGTGTACTTTTTGTTGATTGGATAAATAAATACCCTGGCATGTCCGGTCTGTCTTTTCTTGTCCTATGTTTTTCTTTTTATCGATCTGATGAATTAATCCCTTTTCGACTGATTTTGATGGGTTGTTCTTTTGTTGTACTGTTATCCCATTGTCCAAGAATATGGAAGATTTGGCGCCAGTAAACTAGTTAACTCCGCCACATTATGTCTGTGTCTGTCCCAAGTAAGGAGCCTGTAATTCAGTGGTTGTCGTTTGTTGCTGTACATCATATTTGTTTTTCGTTCATAAATCAGGTCGTTAGTTTTGTCATTTTGGGGTATTTTATAGTTGATTATACGATATAGGTTTTGCTCACGGTTGAAGGCCGTACGACAACCTATAGTTGTTAACTTCTATGTCATTTGGTCTCTTGTGGAGAGTTGCCTCGTTGGCAATCATACCACATCTTCCTACTATTATATATAGATAAGTAAGAATGAAATAAGAGATAGTGAATTGTAGCAAGCCCAGTAACATATATGATAGTGTTGGAAATCATGCAAAGAAGAATACGTTACGCTTCGGGATATAACTTCCATTTTGTCCGAGACGTTACAAAACTTAAACTATGTTGGTGATATTATATAAGAGGCTAGGCTAAGTGTCTTAATACAAATAAATGTAATTGATGTTGGTATGCACAATTTAACTAAAAAAAAAGAATCATATAACAATTGCAATTGTCCAACCAGGTGGCTGGACGACAGTTTTTTATCTGGTTTTAAATTATGTTCGATGTCATTGTGTATACTTGTAGTAATTAATACCATTCCTGCTCATGTTTTTTCTTTGTACATTATATTTCCAGAGAACAACACCGATATTGCATTAGGTAAGATGATTTTTAAGTATGTTCGTATATTTTGTGTCGAAAACACGACAAAAGTTTGAATAATTAAATTTAAAGTTTCCACAATTCATTAGGTAGTCTTAGGGCGCCATTATGTAATTTGAAATCTTTGTTATAATGAAACTAAGTTGTAGGTATAAGCAACACAATCGTAAAAAAATTGAAATATTACATTATGTCCTATGACATGTAAGTTGTTGTTGTTTTTAACTTCGTTTTTCAATGTTGATAGCTTTTTGAAATAATTCAAATTCATCAAAAATGCGTTTAATTTAGGTTGTGAACCATTTTAGATCTTTCAACCAGCATAGCTTAAGTGAAATGACAAAAAAATATCTAATATCTAGTTCATCGTTAATAGAAACAGACTGAAAAGTATTTACATATTATTTACTTTCATATATGTTTCATTCATGGATTTTCAACGTTGTATCGTTTCAGGCACAATATATGAGAACTTTGTTAAACCTTTCACACACACAGATTCCGAAGAATTGTATGCAAATGCTGGTGAACAGGATGATGGCATAAAATTACCAAATACAGTACCGTACACTCCAAAGAAGGCAAGAGAATAACATAATTTTATTTCATTTGGTGTATCGGTAATACAGTTTTACATAAAATTACAACAATCGCTATGCTTGTCCCCGCGGATAAAGCCTTAACGACCTTGTAGTTGTGTGCAATACATTATCAAGAAAATCATGATAGAACAACACAAGCTCCGGAATAGCATACATGTATCAACATCATTTGCAGGCGCTGCTAAAATGTTTCTTTCTAGAAATGGTAGGTTCAAAATTGGTATATGGAAGCCCAAAATTGATACGAATTTAAGAGCTTTAATACAACAAAAATTCCGAAAAGAGTTGTGCGAAAATATGGTTTAGGCATTGTATTCCTACAATGTAGTAACAGAAAACTATATTGTTATAAATATTTCAACGTTCTATTAACGGTTAATTTCTGGGGGGAAAACGCACATAAATTATATGTCATGTGTTGCATGTGTTCACAAACGTGCTGTCTTTGTAATTAATTCTATGTCTGGTGGAGAGTTGTCTCATTGGCAATTATACCACATCTTCATATTTTTACATTGACTACTGGGCTTATAAAATGCTAACTCCTAACTGCAGATAATTGAGGAATGCGTTGTTTGCGATATTGATGCCTTCGTCAACCTTTTTACTACTAAATTTCTATTGTACAAGTTGATGGAGTTATTATGTATTTTTCATAACAAGTTAAAGAACAACAATAACTGTGTACACTGCACGAGTCTTCTACTATCATTGTAATAATATCATACCAACGTCTCTTAGGCATTAAAAGTACGAGGATACAGATTGGCGCAGGTTCAAAAATAAAATATGTTTCTCAGCATGTTTTATTCTTCCAAATAAATAGATAATGTTGATTTCTGTCAATAGAGTGATGTGTTAAATGTTACCTAGTATTCAGCACCTTAGCTGTATTTGGCAAAACTTTTAGGAATTTTGGTCCTCAATGCTCTTCAACTTCGTCTTTTATTTGGCCTTTTTAACTTTTTTATTCGAGCGTCACTGATGAATCTTTTGTAGACACAACCCGCGTCTGGCCTACAAAATTTCATACCATGTATCTTTGATGATTTTATTTACAACCACTGGGTCAATGCCACTGCTGGTGGAGGTTTTATTCCCGAGGGTCAGCCCAATAGTCAACACTTCTGTGTTGCAATGAATTGTCATTGATACGGTCATAATTGTAAATTAATTTCTACAAAACTTTGGACTTCTGAAATTCTTAAAATATTCTACCCAGGGAATAGATCACATTAACTGTATTTGGCCAAACTTGTAGGAGTTTTGGGTCCTCAGTGCTTTTTTTTTTGTTTTGTCTTTTCAAACATTTTTGATTCAAGCGCTACTGATGAGTCTTTTCGTAGATGAAACGCAAGTCTGGAGTAACAATTTCAATCCTTGTAAATATGATGAGTTTATTTACATGAAAATGAAAAATTGCTTAAACAAAGCAGCAACAGACTTTGAGATGTATTCTAAATCACCTAGATATAAATTCAACAGCGGCTACCAGCAATCTATCTTTTGTGCAATTATCACATAAAAATACTTGATTCTATATCGCATGAGATAGTTAAAACACAAGACAAATAATATGAGAAGTTGTTCTTCGGGGTCGATCTTATACACAGTAATACAAAAAAGGTCATAGCCAATACAATACGAAATGACGATCGATATGGCAATTTTAATGAAAAAAAGAAACTGTTAAAAAAAAAATAATAAAACATGCCAGGGTTATTTTTTATTCAACAGCCGCTCGTTTAGTCTACAAAACAAAAACCAATGACGCTCGGATCTTAAACTTAATAGACGTACATAATTCTGTCTTTTACTTACGATTATTTGTTCAAAGAAGGTGGCGTATTTGTGTGTATGTTCGTGCTTATGTGATATGCATTTTATGTATTCAGAATAAAGATGGATTGATATATGCAGATGTAGATCTGCTTCCTGGACCAAGTGGTAACAGGTTTGTTATAAGAGGACAGGAGAATAGAACAAACTATGCTATAATCGATCTGTCAAAAAAGGCTAAAGCTTTGCCATCAGACGACGAAGATGAAGATAAAGACAGAACAAATGTTAATTGATTTGATAATGTAGGAAATAACTAGAGGGATGTAAAACTAGACGATAAAAACCTACAATTCGCTCTAATTTTAAAATTTATATTGTAAACATGGAAAGTTTGGGAGGGTTTTATTCTCGGACAATTCGCGATTACAAAATAAATTGAAACATTGTATCCTCTCCTGTAAATTTAATCTATAGTAAATTCAGAACTAGACACAAACAATAACGAAAATAAATTTTGGCAGACAGGTTTGTCCGGTGTAATTGCGAAATTGTAACCTTTCGAAATTAAACCTCTGTGCAGTAAATAAACACATAACAAACTAATAAAATCACGCATATGTGTGCGGTCATAGCATGTACAATAAGTAGATGATTTTATATTTTGACAGGTAAGAGTTAACTTTCGACAGTTGGTTTTAAGCTCCGATTGGTATTTTGACCAAATGCAAGGTAACAAATACAAGACTCGATGTTAGTTATTTTTTAAAACCTCACAAAAAGGTTATTTTTTAAAGGTCCGCTATCGAAGTTAATAATTGAAATGGGAACATTTCGAATACATAATTTAAACATGTAATATCCCATTTATTTACAATTTTATTAATCCTTAAAAAAAGGATAGTATTCGTCACATACATTTTGTTGCTATTTATTCCATATAGAAACACATATTTTTGAAACAAATTGTTTTAAAGGCATTTATCGTTGGATTTTTACTAACAGGGTGTTGAAAGACGCAGAAAGATATTTGTTTATTAGGCATAGTTTTGTCTTCAGTTGTTTTTGTTTTTTCTTGACGTAAACACGTAGAATATTTTGTTACAATTTAATATGGTTGAAAATAAAATGAGTGTTTATCTGATAAGAAAATGATAATGCTTCACAACAAAAATACAACAAAATATTAAACAAATAAACTTGTGACATTTCTGCTTCCATTTATATATAGAGGCTAATAAAAACAAAAACAAAATTCAAAATATTTTTTGGAAAAAATGTAGTATTATATAAAGTGTAAAAACCCAAGTGTCGAATACTGATGGCCACAGTCTGTAGGTTAACATGAACTATGAGTATGACTAGTGTGTAGTTATCAAAGGTTTTTTTAATTTGTCGACTTTCTTCATAATTATTTGTTCCTGTCACTGACAATTTTATAATATAAATGACTTTTCATTGATCCTCGAATGATTATTTTAAATTATTTAAAAACCAAAACCCCAATACGAAAGTTGTTCCTTCTGTATCTTCCGCCTCTCTAGAATAGCTAATACAACGGAATAGTACTTTTGTACCTAATATAACGGAATAGAACCAAGAGTACAATCAATTATGCTAAAAAATTATACAAAACCTTAGACAACCCTAAGCTATGAACTACATAACTTTCATATAGTACAGTCCGTTTGAAATGTGATCTAGCAACGCATGGTGAACCGGATAAATAACGAAAAAGAAATATACATGAATAGCATTGAATCTTTTTTTAAGTTTGAATCGAGGAGAAGACTTGACAATACGGGGAACGAAGCTTTAAAATGGTGTCACTGTCAAATCACAAAAATATATAGATATAAGAAGATGTGGTATGAGTGCCAATGAGACAACTCTCCATCCAAGTCAATATCTATAAAAGTAAACCATTATAGGTCACAGTACGGTCTTCAACACGGAGCCTTGGCTCACACCGAACAGTAAGCTATAAAGGGCCCCAAAAAATTACTAGTGTAAAACCATTCAAACGGAAAAACCAACGGTCTAATCTATATAAAAAACGAGAAACGAGAAACACTTATGAACCACATCAACAAACGACAACTACTGAACATCAGATTCCTGACTTAGGACAGGTGCAAACAAATGCAGCGGGTTTAAACGTTTTAATGATACCAAACCTTTACCCTTTTTCTGAAACAATAGTGTAACATCACAACATAGAAAGACACACTATAAAATATCAACTGAAATAGCTTAACTCAATCAAAGGACATATTAACACCATTGAACATACACTGAACAAATAAATTTGACCTATGACACAATGTAAATACAAAATAAATAAACTAAGGGAAGAATAATAAAAGTAACATGTTATATCGGTAAGAAATGTTAAACAATTAAAGAAAAACAATATGCTCGAACAAAAATATCAGCCATTTGCACTAACTTTAAACACAGGTAAATGAAAATAATTTTGTTGTTAGGTATACGTGTATAGTACCAATGGAGAAAGGAAATATTTTTACAAAATAAATAATTTTGATGTTCATAGTACGAAGTGAAAATTTATAGTTATACCAAACACTTATCAAAGCTGGTATATAGACCAGATATAACCCTGAATAACATTAAATAACAAAAAAGCAATACAATTAGTATCAACAGGTCAAATAAACAAGAAAGTACGATTTGAGAGTACTCGCAGTAACTGACAGCTAGTTAAAAGCCAAAACAATTAATAATAAAAAATCATGCATCAGAGAATAAAATATGCCTGCCTTCGATTGCGACGAAAAACCTTTAACTCCGACTTGGAAATACTTTTCAAATAAATATAATACATGTGTATATCAACAAATACGACAGCGATGAATATAACTTCATTCCATGAACAAATCAATTATGTGTATATCGCGTATAGTTAATAAGCTTAAGACCTCTCTCCTAGGGACCGGTCAAAAGAAGACGTGTTCCCATGTTTGGTCTTTGGAAGATCTGTTTACCTGTCTGGTGTGGTGCAGACACGCCAACAGGACTTGACCAGTCCAAAAATAAGATCACTGATAGTCCTAACTTTCTTTTTATCTCCAAATATATCAAATTCACTTGGAAAACAGAAAAAAAAATGTCTGCACAAAGTGAACTTTGTACTGGTTATGATCGCATCCATCTGTTTATCTAATTATAATTATATTGTTTGATTGATGCATACGTTATTTTTGTAAAGTAACAAACTCGATTCGCCCACCATTTTATTAAATATACTTAATTGTGTGCACCAAATGTGAATTTCGAAACAGAATACTCAAAACTCCATGTCAACTTAACTTACAGTGTACTAAAGACAAACATAAGGAGATATTCAGGTTCAATCATTGTCATAAGCTTAACGACAGACAGAATTCTGGCAAAAAAACAGTGCCAAACTATCGTCCGCAAATATTTACACAGGAAACCAATGACTGAGCAGCACAAACCCCATACATATGAATACAGAACTGATGTAATGTATACGTTAATAGTGATTCCCACTGTATTGTTATATATAAAACAAAATCTAGTAACTGATCGTTTAAGGGGAGGAGGGAGAATTGAAATCTCGATCATGGGTTCTACATATGGAACCTACCATTGGTCAACTAACACTAGTGGCCAACCAAGACATTTTGACGTCCGCTGATTTTTTGAAAAGATGATTTCAAAGTGAATAAAAGAAACCCTTAGATCATTAACTTCCTTGAAAGCAGCAATTTTATATCCAAAAAATCCTAATAGGAAAGGCAAACTACATATGTATGGGCTGAGAGATATATACTTCAAATACAGGTGCTGGTGAAATGTTAAGGTTGCTTAACATCTTTATATTGTGCAAGTTAGTTATCGAATACGCATTTCAAGTTAAATATCATGGTATCAATCATGCATACTGTGTCTGGGGTGTCCTTGGTTTCAATTTTATTGAAATAAATGAGATTTTAACAGTCACTAAAATTTGATGAATACAGTGGAAATATTTCCTATACACATGTAGATAAACGATAACTAAAAGGATATTGTTGCACTTTTTGTTTATTCTCTTTATGAAGTCTGTCTCATTCAAATAAGTAAGCAAGTCTGTGAAAAGATGGTAAATCTCATAAGGGTATGAACTGTTTGGGCAACAAGTTCAAGAAACATAACACTTATGCTTTAAATGGTGAATTCTGTGTAAAGATTGAAGAATTCAAATGTGCTTTAAATATAAGCATTGATTCCGAAAGTCTAACAAATCATTGGAACGCTTCACAATATTGTCATGTCAAATCTGATGCCGAGTTTTGATGGCAAAATTATCAGATTAGAGATGAATCGAAAAACATGCTTCAACAGCTTTTTGACATCTTTAAGTAGCTTGTACACCAATCATAGCAAAATTCTGCACTAGATTTACAAATTAGAATTAGCTCGTTGTACCTTTTGGACCTTTTCTATATGATCGTATTTTTAGTTTCTTTTATAAAATGTTTAGTATAATTCCTTTGGTAGGACAAATTTGATGATGCAATTGTAGTCTCATGGAATTTTGGTTAAAAGGGTATCGTTACTATTTCATTTGTATTTTCTAAATGTCCTACAATGCGTATTTGTGTCTTGATGGGTTTTGTTTTACGTGTTTAACTATTTAGTGCTTTCGATTTATGAATTCATTGTGTTATTTTTTTATTTTGTTTACCTTATAATATTCGATTGTTTAATGAATTTAATGAATTGTTTATGTTTTTAATTTTCAATATGTTAATCATGTATATGTTTCAGGTATTTTCTAAATTTAAACATTTTTTTAAAAAGCCTCCACCTTCAAGCATTTTTGCAATTGTCAGTTTTAATGCAATTTACATAATGCCTGAAAATAGTATATATAATGAAATTGACGACAGACACTGCTATGCAATATTCACTCTTTTGTTCAAGAACATCTGGGATAACCTTTGCATAACAACCGCCCTTGGTGAAATCATGCCTATCGCACACACATATTAATTCATTGAATCTTGTTTGGTTGACACTTAGTGTAAAATACATCATGCCTTATCAGGGAAGAATGAATTAACAATAAAGCCAATATAGGTATGGTCTGCAAAGTGGTTCAGGTCGAATGCAGGTCGATAAAATAATATTCAACTGGAAAATGAGTTTATGCTTGATTAAACAGAATTTTGCCATGCATAACACACTTTAGACTTCTCAACCATACATAAAAAGTCAAAATCAACAAACACCTGCAATTAACTCAATATGAACTACTCAGTTACACAGCAGTTTAAATCAACCAGTTTATATTGTTGCGTAATAGCTGTTACCTATTATCAATAACTTTGTTTATTTTGACACCTTCTAAAGCAACAAAAAACAATTCCATCAAAATTCAGGAAACTTTTTATCCTCTGAGGCACAAAATGCATTTAAAATCTACTTCTCCAAGTCCAGCCATTCCTTCGATCGTTAAAACTTGTTTATGCCTATCTCACATATTTAACAAAAGGTTACGATAAACTGTAATTATCGAAAACAGATTTATGCAAACAACATGTTATTTATTTAATTTGTTTGTTTGAAATAGTTTTCATATAAAATAGCTTTTTGATATAACAATGTATAAAGAGTGCATGAATATTCAAAGTAGTTTAACATAAAAAGAATGATTGATTGATTGATTGATTTATTGATTGATTGATTGGTGTTAAACGCCACTTTCAACACCATTGTGTTATTTCGTGGTCGTCAGTGTTTGCTGTTGGAGGAAGCCGGAGTGCCCGGAGAGAACCGCCGACCTTCGTTAGGAAAACTGACAATCCTAGTCAATTAGGATTGGAGTCGAGTACACCTGCCCCTGCAAATTTGAACTCACAACATCAGTGCTGACTGGCTAGTGATACAGTAGTTCGACTACTTAGACCAATCGGCCACCGAGGCCCCAAAAAAGAAGAAGATTTGGAGAGGTTTAAACTATAACTAAATTAAAAAATAATTCTCTAGGTATAATCTTTATTTTACTGAGAAAAATATGTTGCATCCTTTTCAAGATATATTTATCTTTCAATGATTTCATTTTCCTGTGAATAATCTGAAAAGCATCAGACAATTTGCTGCATTCTTGCATTCTGTCTAAACATTTCAGGCATTTTACAAGCTTGCTTAAGGCATATGATAAATTGCCGAAAAGTTCATACATGAATACAATTAGAAAATGCATGCAACATATGAAATTAAGTTCGGTTGTTGATATAATATAATTTACAAATATCAATTTTACTTGTCAGGCTTTTGTAATATTAAATATATATTTTTTTTATGTTTTACATGTATTTAATCTTATAAAACATGTTGCGTTGCAAATAAAGTAATCCAATAACCTTACAAAGAAGTTTTATCATTTATCAGCAAAACAGTGGAAATTAAACCAGAAAACAGACAAGATAGTACATCAATTAATTTTGCCATTCAAAATTTGTGATAATGTATCAATTTGATGACAGAAAAAATAGACACAATTAAGATTTCATTCCAAATCCTTTCCAAAACATCTTCTGAAAGTGTTACTTTCTCAAGAACATTTGACATGACACTGTTCCAGTTTTATCAAAACTAATTGCTCTTTTTAGAACAAGAGAAAAGATAAAATATTTATTTATTACTTCTATAAAAATCAGGTGTAATCTTCTCATATCTTCGGGCCCCTTAGATGTGAGAAGCTTATATATCTAATACATATTGTTGACTGTTTTAATGAATTCACACTTACAATTATCACGAAATGTGAGGCAAAAACAATCGTTGAAAACTGACAATATGAAAAAAGTTATCTTAAAATACTATGAATTATTGAACTGAGACGTATGGTCATCATTCACAACTGGGGAGGTGTTGTACGTTAGTTTAACCCCTCGAAATGTTAATTTATGTGTTTTATATCTGTCACCTTTCCGGTGGGTTATTCTTATATTTGATTGTGGTATATCCCGTGAAGATACGACTATTTAATAATTTAGTCTATATTTCATTACAAACGTGTGGATCTGATTGACATAGATAAACTCATTATAGATACCAGGATTAAAATTGTGTACGCAAGACGCGCATTTCGTCTACAAAAATCTCATTAGTGATGCTCGAAAAACAAAAATATGATACATTATATAACAAATTAGTTTGATGCCTTATTTTGACATATTATAAATGTCGTGTAATGATTTATTGTATTTTATTGTTGTTTTATCATTGACGTTGATCCCTTGTTTTGTTTGAATCGTAAATATATTATGTTGTAGATTTCCCTTCTGTCGGGAGCTTTTTAAGTATTTCGCTTTATTAACTACTGCTTTATTACGGACTCTACATAGTTTTCGGTTTTTAGCTCAATGGATATTTATACTTTTAGAACAGTTGTTTGCTATTCATGTCGATGTTCACCAATGTCCCACAATCTAGAGCTATTTAATTTATGTTCATCCGGTTTAATGTGCAGTTGGAGCACAAGTTCGAACTTTGAAATTGAAATCGCGGACACATTGCAATTCTGGAGAGGTAGCTTCCCTTTTGCAGACTAGCCTACAAAGTGTAAAGGTCTTGAACTTCTGCAAAAAATATTTAAACATTGAAAAACCCACGGGAACATAAGTACTGACTGTGTTTAAAATCTCAAATCGGTATATATATATAGAAAACAAAAAGGAACGTTATCAAGTGAAGGTGTTACACTATGTGTACTTATCTGTTTCATTATCAATTAAGTAAAGTAACAGTTAAAGAATGAATAGCTCTGTATAAATGCTTTTACCAGAACGTTCAGATGTAAAGAAAAAATACCATAACGCATAAAACAGGA
Source organism: Mytilus californianus (assembly GCF_021869535.1). Taxonomy (NCBI): domain Eukaryota; kingdom Metazoa; phylum Mollusca; class Bivalvia; order Mytilida; family Mytilidae; genus Mytilus; species Mytilus californianus. The sequence continues at coordinate 201,107 of NW_026262717.1, read as the reverse complement.
CAAACGAAACCATTGCTTTAAACAAGTTGTTTAATCATAAACATAATTAAGGACATTCAACTCAACAACACATTAAATAAAAACTAAAGACTGGGCAAAACGAAAAACACCAAAACCTCATAGTGATCTCAGGATCACTGAAAGAGTAGGAAGATCTTGCTCCACTAGTTGCACCAGATATTATATTGTTCATGGTAAGAACCAATTCGGTGATAAGTCTCATTCATTCATGTCACAATCGAGAAAAATAGGACTGTAGTTACATCAATTGTATTTTATCTGTTGTCATCTTGGAAAGATATACTTTAACGTACAAACAATCCTTGATGGCTGTCGATGATTGATTTATTGATTGATTGATTGATTGATTGATTGATTGATTGATTGATTGATTGATTGATTGATTGATTGATAAAACCGAGTTACAAATACGTATGACATGCGTAATCAGGATAATGATTTATAAACTTTTAAAATTTTGATTATAGACCATGACTTTGTACTTTGAAATACTGATCCGGATTGTTACGGTGTGTTCAAATTGAATGTCTACCTATTTTGACAAATTTATTGACCACGAACACTTTTTGGCTAAAAGACAGCTTTATTTTTTGGCATAACAGTCAGGCTCTGGGTGCCATCTTGATATTATCGTCCAGCTCAAAGATTAACATTGAGGACTCAAGATAAATATGAAAATAAGGAGATGTGGTATGATTGTAAATGAGACAAGACTCCTTTGAACAATTGTTATTAGTTCTGGGCTCCAATGATAGGACACATAGCTCCAGATGTAGCCGAATATGGGTTCCAAAGTAATTGGTGGAGCTAATGCTATTATAACAGTTTAAACAACAGCAGAAAACTTGATATTTGTCAGAGTTTCACCAAATTACTGAACATTTTTACTTTAAAATACGTTGGCGAAAAAGTACTTTTTTTATATGAATACGAATCACTTATTTATTCAATAATTATTTGTGGGATGCAACAAATCAGAATTGTAATGATTTTGATGCTTTAAGAAAACTTGATATATTTTGCTATCAATAACTAGAGACCATTTAATAATATATATATATATCTATTTAGAATCTACCCCTTTACAACGGGGGCACTTGCGGACGGGGTATCCACAAATGCGTCTAACATCATATGCAATGAATATATACAGACAAGTAAAAATATTCATATAACATTTTCAGAGTTAAAAGTTGGTACATTGTAAGATAAGACATATTACATTTTCAGAGTTAAAAATTGGTACATTGTAAAATAAGACATATTACATATTACATACCATTTAATTGTATAAGTACTCTAAATATCCCGTAAACCTCTTTAGAATCTGCTACGCAGTGGAACAAAAATTTCAGTTAATTTTTATATTCCAGCTAAACTGATGTCGTCATTGCAAAAACTTTACGGTAGCCATTACCACTTGGCCGCTCATTTTTAAATGTATGTGTCAACATAGATATAGTAGATTTGTAAAAATTACATGTTAAGTCAGGACTGCGTTTTAAAAAGCTAATACTTGAAAAATCGTCTAAATTTAAATGAAAGATTGCAAAGAAAAATAAATTTAACAATTGACTAACTTCCTTGTTTATTTGTCAATGGCTTCCTTTTTGCTATTACATATTTTGATAACAATCGTTGGTGAGTTTTTCTTTTATTTGTACATCATGGTTTTTTTTATCTATTTAAAGCGCTGTCGTTATAATACGTTCTGTCCTCAGCATGAAGTCAAATGAAAATATCCATATTGCAATAAAAAGATTCAACGGTTGCAACTTCATTAGGCAAAACTGACTTCAAACGATGCTTGGCTGTCTAATTATGCATCCTCTTTTATATATGAAGATTCTATGTTTTGGGGTCTCGAGCTCACCTTTTCTAGACACACGTGTCATAGTTTCGTAGCATGTACAATAATTACATTTTCCCGCGTTTCAAAGAATAGCGGGAAACATTTGTATTAACGATGCGTATGAATTTTATAATTTAGTTACGTGCAAATTTTCACGTGCGGGAAAATATTTTGAAAGCCTTCACTTTCTACCCAACAGTCGTAGTGCCAAGATTGACACCGGGTTAGATTCTCCGATTCGAGAAGCCATTGCAAACGAGGTAAAAATATCATCGCTAGTTTTCAGCAGGACATGTTGAACAATATGTAAGCAATGATAGAATCCAGATTAAATCGTTTACAATCCAATATTCAACAATCTCAGTTTGATATTTCTAACGCACAGATCATCAAAATAGAGGAAAGTGAATCAGACAATTATAAGTTTCAAAGAAAAGGGAATGAAAATAAGTTTCGGCACAGTGTGAAAGATATGTCCAAGTTAACTGAGGCCCGTTCTTTGCTTGATACTCCTGATGTCAGCATTTCCAAAGTAGCCGCGGCAAAGGACAAGATATCAAGAGCGCCAAAAGTTAATTAAGTTAGCGGATTCTTCCAAGTTAGGATGGCGTGTAGAGCAAGAATACATTACAAATCCTATTGCAGACGATTCTGATGACGAGAAACGTATGAATAGAACCTAATCTAGAGCTGAAAGATATTTTAAAGCGGAAAAGGCAAAAAAGCGCACAAGACCAGTTCCATATAACAAAGATAGGAGCTCTGAGGACAAGAACTCAACCTACAAGCCTGGTAGATGTTTCACTTGTGGAAAGAGAGGTCATTGGAGTGACAATTGTCCAGAAAATAAGAAGTCAAAGATAAGTACAATCAATTTATTACCTTTAAATAACGATTTGTTATCATCTGAAACAAAGATAAAAAATATTCATTTTGAACATACATATACTATTTTACCTTGTCTCGGTAACAAGCAAATACGAATCACAAAACAAGAATGTAACGACTGAACAGTTCTCACATGAAACTGTTTTATACTTACCTGGTACACCTGTAGGTAGATTAAAGATCAGGTTAGACAAATGGAAATTGATAACTGATAATCAATACATTCTTGACGTAATTGAAAACGGTTACAAAATACCGTTTTAAACAGAACCTGACCGTATACATATTAGAAATAACAAAGGAGTAGGCCCAGTAAGACCCCTTTTTGGCCCCAAAATATAGCATTTTTACAAAATTGTTAAAATGTAAATTTTTAGCTATTTATTGGAAAGAAGAATACTTCTGTTACATAAATATGGGCTGTTTTTGACAAAACAATGCACATGAATCGGGTACTAGCATCATTAAGTCATGCTAAATTACTGAAATCTTCGAAATTTTAGCATTTTGGTTAATTTTTAGACGGTTTCCGTCTGAAATGAAAGTGGCCGCATTTGTGTTCATTCTTAATATTTAAATGTAAGTTGTATTTGATGATATTACATAACATATATAAAGGTTGAGAATGAACACGGATGCGGCCACTTTCATTTTTGACAAAAACCATCTGAAAAGTGACATATTATGGCATATTTGATAGTTTTTTCATATTTAAGCTTGAATTTGAGCGTCTTTTATGACTAAATTAGTTCAAATCTTTCACATAAACTAATTGAATCGACTGAAGTAGACACTTCAGTGTTTAAAAAGTGTCCAAAATCTTTCATCAGATGAACCTGAATTTTGAGGCCAAAATCGGCCTTTACCGGACCTACTCCTTTTCATTAGACAACAAAGATTTTGTTTCATCAGAAATTGTAAACCTGTTGAAAAAAGGTTGTATTAAAGAAGTAAGCACTAAACCGTTAGTCGTTAACCCTCTTACGGTAGCTTTCAACAAATCGAGTAAACCAAGACTCGTCCTTGACTGCCGTCACGTAAACCCTCACTTATTTAAATACAAGTTTAAATACGAAGAGTGTAAAGTGGCTAGAGAATTGTTCAATGAAAATGATTTTATTTTTAGTTATGATTTAAAATCAGCATATCATCATATCGAAATATTTAAAGAGCATCAACAGTATTTAGGGTTTTCATGGCTTTTTGATGATACATTAAAATATTTTGTGTTTGCTGTTCTGCCCTCTGAATTTCAACTGCAGGATATATCTTTTCGAAAGTTTTGCGAGAAGTTGTTAAAGATTTTAGATCTCAAGGCAAGAGAATTACTATGTTTTTAGACGACGGTTTGGCGGGCGAAAAAGATTTTGCCACAGCTTTACAGTGTAGTAAACAAGTGAAACTTCAATTTGAAGATTTGGGATTTTTAATAGCACATGAAAAATCGCACTGGTTTCCTTATCAAAAATTAGATTGGCTCGGTTTCACATGGGATACCAAAAATGGTAAGATATTTGTCAAGGAAGAAAGGATAGAGAAACTTGAAAAATATTTGAATTTTGTTTTGTTTCAAGTGACTAACGGAAAAATTTTATTCAGAGCTAGATTTATAGCCAGTATTATTGGTCAGCTTATTTCCATGCACGCCGTCTTTGGCAATGATGTACGTAGAAATACTAGATTTCTTTATGATTGTGTTATGTCAAAAGCCAGTTGGCAAGCTTGTGTGAAAATAACGCATGAAGCTTTAAGCGAATTGATGTATTGGAATCTTCACTGTAGAAATATAAATACAGTAGGTGCTAAGATAAGCACGGTAACAGTCAATACTTTGTTTGACTGAAATTTTTTGTGACGCCTCAGATGTGGGCTTTGGTGGTTATATTACACCATTAGCTGAGTCTCATTTTGAGAATTTTGAAACATTTGGTAATTGGACCGAATCCGAAATGGGTGAAAGTTCTACATGGAGAGAGTTAGAATGTGTAAGAAGGCTATTAAATACATTTAAAAATGTCACTGAAAACAAACAAATTAGAATTAATTCAGATAACAAGAATGTTGAGCATACTTTAAAAGTAGGTAGCAAGAAATTGAAATTACAATTAATTTCTACTTCTATTCTTGATTTTTGCAAAGTACAAAAGATTAACTTTACACCTAATTGGATACCTAGAGCTAAAACATAATGATGCAGATCATTTGAGTAGAGTAATGGATCATGACGATTGGAGCATAGAATCGTCGATTTATCATTATGTGTGCAATTTATGGGACAAATGTACGGTAGACAGATTTGAAACACACTATAAATCTTAGTGTAAGAGATTTAATTCAAAAGTATGGTGTCCAGGGACAGAAGCTACAGACGCTATCACTCAGTTTTGGGGGAATGATGTAAACTGGCTTGTACCGCCACCTATCTTAGTTACTAAAACTCTGAATAAATTAAAACAAGACAAAGCAAAAGGAACACTGATCGTTCCTGAGTGGACTTCTGCCCCTTATTGGTCTATTTTTCCATAGAAATGATATTTCGTGTGAAATATTTATTATTTACCTCAGAATAATTGTATTGTTAAGGGGGCAGGGGAAAATGGTGTTTTCAAAACAGGGTTGCTAAAATTCAGAATGATAGCTTTGAGGCTAGTGTTTTGATTTAGTAATTCTATTTTGCAGGAATAAGATTGAGGCAGAATGTCGGAGCAGCTGTGGAGGCAAGTAGAGTTTCTAATGAACATATTCTTTATGATTTAACTGGAAAGATGTCTTCTTTTCTCCTCGACTCAAGAAGTAACAATACGAACAAGACGTACTTTTCTAGTTTCAACAGATGGAGTACATTTATCAAAGAATATGGTTTGAATCATTTACCGGCCGATCCTATTCACGTCGCATTGTACATAACTAACTTGATAGACAAAAACTGTTCTCCAAATGTTATAAATGGTGCTATTTACTATTTAAAATGGGTACATGAGCTGAATGGTTTTGCTGACCCTACTGATAATTCGTTCGTTAAATCACTATAAGAATCGGCCAAAAGGTTAAACGGAAAACCTGTCAACAAGAAAGAACCTGTTAGTATCGACATGATTATGGAACTATGTACAAAATTCACAGATTCTAATGATTTATTAATTGTAAGAGATTTAGCTATGATAGTTTTAAGTTTTGCAGGATTTCTCAGTTTCGACGAGCTTAGTTCTTTAAAATGTAAAGACGTTACTTTGTATGATGAATTTTTGAAATTATTTATTTCTCATAGCAAAACGGACCAGTATAGACAGGGTAATGAAATTTTGATTGCAAAATGGAAAACTATAGCATGTCCAGTCAGTATTTTCAAGAATTATATTAATTTGGCTAAATTGAACCTGAATTCAGATTTTTATATGTTTCGACCTATATTTAGGCATAAATGTATAGCTTAACTTATTTACAAAAATAAGAAAATAAATTACACAGCAGCTAGAGAAAATATATTAAAAAGACTGAAATTAGTTGCACCTACGTTGAATTTGGGGTTACATTCCTTGCGTGCTGGTGGGGCGACCGCTGCTGCTAGTTCAGAAGTTAATGAACGATGCATTAAAAGGCATTGCAGATGTAAGTCTGACACTAGCAAAGACGGTAATATTGCTGACACTTTAGAAAAGAGGCTTTCTGTATCTCAGAGTCTTGGAGTATAGACGTTTCTACTCATATTTCAACCATTTCTTTGTATGTTTTCTAGCTGTCTGGGTTATCGGCAATATGAATATATTACTTTCTAGCTGTCTGGGTTATCGGCAATATGAATGTATTGTTTTATTTTATTTAAGCCTATGTATTTATGGGAAAGAAGTTAAGGTAATACTGAAAAGATATTTTCTAAAATCTTACTTATTCAAAACATTTATACTTCATGTACATCTTTTTGCATGCTCTGTAACAAACCAATGTAGTGAATCAGAGTCAACTGTGATATGCTATCGGAAATCTCTTTGATGCACACGTCAATGTATAACATTCGATTGATTGATTGATTTTTGGTTACTTAACGTCCAGTGACAAATATTTCACGCATGACATAGATAAATACAATATGTAGGTTCTATAATAGAGGCCGTCCAGTATGAAGGTCGGGGAAATTTGGACTGCCACTGAAAAATGAAAGTATATTGGATAGGAGCAAAAAATAAAGCTATGAAACAGGCCACCTTAAAGAGTTGTTGCAAGGGTTATTCACTTGCAGAGAGCGTCGCCCTCTCTTTACAAGAGGCATCGGTTCTAATTTTTCCCATTCTGAACGAACGTGACTGCGTACGTGTACATTCCGCACATTTCATTTACGTTATTTCCCCGTCAACCTTGGGGTATAACAAACGATATGTAAGAGAAAGACAAATATATGTCAATATAAGAAGGTTTATAACTATGAATATGTTTTTCGGAATTGCAAGTATTGTTAGTGCAGTTAGATTTCATCTTATTGTTTAAACCTTTGTCCTTTTTCAATGTATATTTATATATTAACTGAGCTAGACTCAAGCTAGCAGCCACTCGCTAGCAGCCACTCCGCTAGCAGCCAGTTTTCAGATATGTCTATAAACCCAAAAGTTGCACAAGACTCAAATGTTTTTTTATACTATATATAACGTTTTTTAATTTAACAATCGAAGACACCATGCATGAGTTTAAGGGGTGGATCCAGGATTTTTGAAGGGGAAAAGGGGGGGGGGGGGGGGCTAATTGCCGAAAACATATACGTATATCGCTGATAGGAGGATTGCAAAAAAATGTTGAACGATTTTATATGCCGAAAAAAAGAAGATATTTTTCCGTTTAAAGGGGAGGGTGTCGTACACCAACCACGCTTTATCTGAATCCTCCACTGAATTTTACATTTTCATTTTTTGTTCAAGAATTAAAAGACATTTGTATATTTTATTAGCACACCGCGCTGCACGTTGAAAGGGTGAGAAATAAATTAAAAAAAAATATAGAACACTACAAGAGTGGAGAAATAAGGAATTTCTTTTTTAAAACACAATGTGAAGCAGCATTTTTCTTTAACAATTTAACCCTAAAAAGCACGGAAATGTGATATAAAGTTTTTGTTATAAATCTTTAAAAAATATGATTTACCTCCCTTTAAAAATTATTACTTTAGAATAATTGAAATATTAAGTCTTCTTTGATGCGTAAAACAACAAATACTTGTATCATAAGGTGTCAAGCATTTATCTATTTACAATTAATGATCATGTAACAAACAATTGCAGAAATTATATATAATTAAGCTATTTTCAGTTTCATTTTATGCCCATTTCATGAGATTCATTATGATTATTCATGAACTTCGAACAACAATGGTGGGGGTGTGTCGAACAACAATGGTGATGGTGTGGGACGGGGTAGCCGACTGTGCGAGGGCTGTATAGCTAGTGAAGGCTGTTAAAAACTCATCATTGTTGCACAGTAAAAAATTTTTACAAAGATAAAGATTAAAATACAATAACAGCAAACCATGAATAGCTTACAGATGTTACAGAAAAAATATAAATATATCCCATTAAGCTTTAACATTGACAAATATGATGAAAAAAAAGGAAGGGACTACTATACTAGTCAACAAAAGAAACGATACAAGGCAATGTATTTTCCATATATCATCAAATTAAATACACTGTACCAAAGTAAATAACTGCCCTATTCGTCTAATTTTTACAGAGTGTTATTTTTCTCATCAAAACCAAAGCAAAAACGCGAAAAAAAATTCTAAAATTTTTGTTATTTCAAAAATCGTATTTTCACCCAAAAATTCAAAAATCGGTGTTAGAACTTTAAACTGTTAAACTTAAACATGGTCTGCTTAAAATTTTGAATGCCTTTGCAGATATTTGAATACTTAATTATCATCTTCGAAATTAAGTGCCGACTTTTCTGCAAAATAAATTTGACCCCTGTGTTCAATAACTTGGTATTTTGTAACTTTCTAATTTGGTCATATTCTTTTAATCATATGCATTTGCTTTGTAAATGAATGTTTTTCATAGGATAATTTAAAAGATTTTCCTATTTATTATATTTTATGATGAATTTTAGTTCAAACTTGTGTATCGTTTTCTTTTGTTGACTAGTATATTTATTTTTAATTCGGTTGGGGGAATTTTAACTAGTTAGAACTGATAATGAGTAATGAAATGAATAAGCTAACCAAGACGAAGTGGTAACTGAACATAACCTATCATGTCGAAAACAGGATGAAATGAAATATCTACCCAAAATAAAGAATTGTTGTGAACGAAATCGAAAGTAAATTTTCGACGGCTTTGCCGGCCCCCAAAAATGAGCCTGCATAGAAACCGGTAAACATGAATGACTATTGTGAAGCTAACCGGCGATAACAGTCGGCCGCTTACTATTCACTAGGGCAACCTGCAATAATATTCATGAGATGACCTGGGTTCGATGAAGTGTTGTAAGAAAATATCAATTATAAGGATAAAATAATGTTTGCTGATTATATTGATATTGCTACAAATAACAATAAATTCTTAACTCAACGGGTGTCTTCTTCGAGGTCTGCGTTTACTTAATCAATTATAAAAAGGGGAACGCTTACGTAAACCGATAGTTTAGAAATATTTTTCGGTAAATTATAAAAAATGCCAATTGAAACATCAATGAATAGCCTTTTATATTTAAACATTAAGCTGAACCAAAAATACAATCTACAGATGCTTCTTAGTAAAGACACATTCCATATAAGATTACAAAATGGTTCTTATTAAATTCTCTTACATGCCGACGTGATTTTTTACTGGTTTTAAATCACTTTCAGAATTATACAGTTCTCATATTATATACAATTTTTTTCAACCATATTTAACAGTTCAGACTAAAAATAAAACCAATTACCCCCACCCTATGCTGACAAGTCGTACGGGTTTAGGGCATATGTACCATGCGACAGTTAGCGGAAACATCTGGTACCATGACCAACGTGAATAATCTATAGGTTTGTACAGCCGGCAATAGTTCAGTTGGACAATGTGCATCAGAATATCAGGACCCCCTCCCCCCCCCCCCCAAAAAAAAAAACCAAAACAAACCTGTTGACAAACTCGTACGGGTCTAGGCATAAATGATAATGGCCATTTTATAGGCAATGTCATCTTCTTCTACCTCTTGTATCATGGCCAACGTGACGACTCTCTTAATTTGGCCAAACGGCATTAATTAAGTCGGACTATGTGACATACAAGGAAAGCAGGACCCACACAAGCTGAAAATCTCGTACGGGTCTAGACATAAACGCTATGGGCCATTTTAGAGGCAATGTCTTCTTCTACCTCTTGTATTATGGCCAACGTGACGTATCTCTTAGTTTGGCCAGCCGGCAATACTTAAGTCGAACTACGTGACATACTAGGATACCAGGACCCCGACAAGCTGAAAATCTCTTACGGGTCTAGACTATGATAAACGCTATGAGCCATTTAAGAGGCAATATCTTCTTCTACCTCTTGTATTTTGGCCAACGTGACGTATCTCATAGTTTGGCCAGCCGGCAATACTTAAGTCGAACTACGTGACATACTAGGATACCAGGACCCAGACAAGCTGAAAATCTCGTACGGATCTAGGCATGAGTCCTATGGGTCATTTTAGAGGCATTGGTTTCTTTTACCGCTGGAATTATTGCCAACGTGATACATCTCTTAGTTTGATCAGCGGCAATAGTCGGACTATGTGACAAACCAGGTACCCCAACCCTATGCTTTAAACTCGTACGGGTCTAGAGCAGCAGTGCTGTGAGCCATTATAGAGGCAATGTATACTTTTACTCCTGGTATCATGGTTAACGTTAATAATCTCTTAGTTTGGCTAGCAGGCAATAGTTAAGTCGGACAATGTGACATCAGAACATCAGTGACCTAATATGATATATATGGGGTCAGTAAATTCCAAATTGGGTGAGAGCGAAGAACACTCACCCCCTCCCGCCAAAAAAAAAAAAAAAAAAAAACCCTGCTGACAAACTCGTACGGGTCTAGGCATAAATGATTATGGCCATTTTAGATGCAATGTCGTCATCTTCTACCTCTTGTATCATGGCCAACGTGACGACTCTTAGTTTTGCCAGCCGGCATTAGTACTAAGTCGGATTATATTTGTTGCATAGTGTGCTAGTGGCCTAATATGATATACATGGGGTCAGTGAATCCCCATTATCAATTTACTGACCCCATATATGTCAAAGTGATCAAGTCTTCAATACCGTTAGTATTAAGAACCTTCTTCCATTGGTCTATACAAAAGCAAATGCTAAAAATAACAACTTGTCAGCTTTAAATGTGTTTTATGAATTTATTTCAATCGTTCATCGTCAATTTCTTCGTCTGTTGAAACCTTTTAGATTTTTCCTCAACACCGTGTTGTTTAAATAAAGGGACGTAACACCACTACTAATCGTGTATTGAAATAAGCTCCACCTACTAACCCAATATGGAATATACACGGTCTCCATGCGGGTGCTTTTAACCAATCATATTCCTAGAAATGTATAGGAGGTAAGATAATGTCAGGATACAAGGATACCAGGACCCCCCCCCCCCCCCCCTCACAAGCTGAAAATCTCGTACGGGTCTAGCCATAAACACTCTGGGCCATTTTAGACGCAATGTCTTCTTCTGCCTTTTTTTATCATGGCCAACGTGACGTATCTCTTAGTTTGGCCAGCCGGCAATACTTAAGTCGAACTAAGTGACATACTGGGATACCAGGACCCCTACAAGTTAAAAAATTCGTACGGGTCTAGGCATAAGTCATATGGGTCATTTTAGAGGCATTGTCTTCTTCTACCGCTGGTATCATTGCCAACGTGATGAATCTCTTAGTTTGATCAGCCGGCAATAGCCGGACTATGTGACAAACCAGGTACCCCCAACCCTATGCTTAAAGCTCGTACGGGTCTAGAGCATCAGTGCTGTGAGCTATTTTAGAGGCAATGTATACTTTTACCCCTGGTATCATGGTTAACGTTAATAATCTCTTAGTTTGGCTAGCTGGCAATAGTTAAGTCGGACAATGCGACATCAGAACATCAGGACACCCACCCCCTCCCGCCAAAAAAAAAAAATCCCCTGCTGACATAAATGCTTATGGCCATTTTAGATGCAATGTCGTCATCTTCTACCTCTTGTATCATGGCCAACGTGACGACTCTTAGTTTGGCCAGCCGGCATTAGTACTAAGTCGGATTATATTTGTTGCATAGTGTGCTAGTGACCTAATATGATATATATATGGGGTCAGCAAATTCCATATATTTAATTTACTGACCCCATATATCTCAAAGTGATCAAGTCTTCAATATCGTTAGTATTAAGAACCTTCTTCCATTGGTCTATACAAAAGCAAATGCTAAAAATAACAACTTGTCAGCTTTAAATGTGTTTTATGAATTTATTTCAATCGTTCATCGTCAAGTATTTCGTCTGTTGAAACCTTTTAGATTTTTCCTCAACACCGTGTTGTTTTTATAAAGGGACGTAACACCACTACTAATCGTGTATTGAAATAAGCTCCACCTACTAACCCAATATGGAATATACACGGTCTCCATGCGGGTGCTTTTAACCAATCATATTCCTAGAAATGTATAGGAGGTAAGATAATGTCAGGATACAAGGATACCAGGGCCCCCCCCTCACAATCTGAAAATCTCGTACGGGTCTAACCATAAACACTCTGGGCCATTTTAGACGCAATGTCTTCTTCTGCCTTTTTTTATCATGGCCAACGTGACGTAAGAGGTACGTCACGTTGGCCATAATACAAGAGGTAGAAGAAGACATTGCCTCTAAAATGGCCCATAGTGTTATTGGCAATAGTTAAGTCGGACAATGTGACATCAGAACATCAGGACACCCACCCCCTCCCGCCAAAAAAAAAATCCCCTGCTGACATAAATGCTTATGGCCATTTTAGATGCAATGTCGTCATCTTCTACCTCTTGTATCATGGCCAACGTGACGACTCTTAGTTTTGCCAGCCGGCATTAGTACTAAGTCGGATTATAGTTGTTGCATAGTGTGCTAGTGACCTAATATGATATATATGGGGTTAGTAAATTCCATATATTTAATTTGCTGACCCCATATATCTCAAAGTGATCAAGTCTTCAATACCGTTAGTATTAAGAACCTTCTTCCATTGGTCTATACAAAAGAAAATGCCAAAAATAACAACTTGCCAGCTTTAAATGTGTTTTATGAATTTATTTCAATCGTTCATCGTCAATTTCTTCGTCTGTGGAAACCTTTTAGATTTTTTCTCAACACCATGTTGTTTTTATAAAGGGACGTAACACCACTACTTATCGTGTATTGAAATAGGCTCCGCCTACTAACCCAATATGGAATATACACGGTCTCCATGCGGTTGCTTTTAACCAGTCATATTCCTAGAAATGTATAGGAGGTATGATAATGTGAGGATACAAGGATCCCAGGACCCCCCCCCCCCCCCCCCCCAACAAGCTGAAAATCTCGTATGGGTCTAGCCATAAACACTATGGGCCATTTTGAACGCAATGTCTTCTTCTGCCTCTTGTATCATGGCCAACGTGACGTATCTCTTAGTTTGGCCAGCCGGCAATACTTAAGTGGAACAATGTGACATACTGGGATACCAGGATCCCTACAAGCTAAAAAAAAAAAACTCGTACGGGTCTAGGCATAAGTCATATGGGTCATTTTAGAGGCATTGTATTCTTCTACCGCTGGTATGATTGCCAACGTGATGAATCTCTCAGTTTGATCAGCCGGCTATAGCCGGACTATGTGACAAACCAGGTACCCCCAACCCTATGCTTAAAGCTCGTACGGGTCTAGAGCATCAGTGCTGTGAGCCATTTTAGAGACAATGTATACTTTTACCCCTGGTATCATGGTTAACGTTAATAATATCTTAGTTTGGCCAGCTGGCAATAGTTAAGTCGGACAATGTGACATCAGAACATCAGGACACCCACCCCCTCCGCCAAAAAAAAAGCCTGCTGACAAACTCGTACGGGTCTAGGCATAATTCATATGGGTCATTTTAGAGGCATAGTATTCTTCTACCGCTGGTATGATTGCCAACGTGATGAATCTCTCAGTTTGATCAGCCGGCTATAGCCGGACTATGTGACAAACCAGGTACCCCCAACCCTATGCTTAAAACTCGTACGGGTCTAGAGCATCAGTGCTGTGAGCCATTTTAGAGACAATGTATACTTTTACCCCTGGTATCATGGTTAACGTTAATAATATCTTAGTTTGGCCAGCTGGCAATAGTTAAGTCGGACAATGTGACATCAGAACATCAGGACACCTACCCCCTCCGCCAAAAAAAAAGCCTGCTGACAAACTCGTACGGGTCTAGGCATAAATGCTTATGGCCATTTTAGATGCAATGTCGTCATCTTCTACCGCTTGTATTATGGCCAACGTGACGACTCTTAGTTTGGCCAGCCGGCATTAGTACTAAGTCGGATTTTATTTGTTGAATAGTGTGCTAGTGACCTAATATGATATATAAAGGGGTCAGTAAATTCCATATATTGAATTTACTGACCCCATATATGTCAAAGTGATCAAGTCTTCAATACCGTTAGTATTAAGAACCTTCTTCCATTGGTCTATACAAATGCAAATGCCAAAAATAACAACTTGTCAGCTTTATATGTATCTTATGAATTTATTTCAATCGTTCATCGTCAATTTCTTCGTCTGTTGACTACTTTTAAATTTTTCCTTAACACCGTGTTGTTTTTATAAATCTTATAAAGATACGTAACACCACTACTAATCGTGTATTGAAATAAGCTCCGCCTACTAACCCAATATGGAATATACACGGTCTCCATGCGGTTGCTTTTAACCAGTCATATTCCTAGAAATGTATAGGAGGTATGATAATGTGAGGATACAAGGATACCAGGACCCCCCCCCCCCCCCCCCCACCACAAGCTGAAAATCTCGTACGGGTCTAGCCATAAACACTATGGGCCATTTTAAACGCAATGTCTTCTTCTGCCTCTTGTATTACCGCCAACGTGACATATCTCTTAGTTTGGCCAGCCGGCAATACTTAAGTCGAACTATGTAACATACTGGGATACCAGGATCCCTACAAGCTAAAAAAAACTCGTACGGGTCTAGGCATAAGTCATATGGGTCATTTTAGAGGCATTGTCTTCTTCTTCCGCTGGTATCATTTCCAACGTGATGAATCTCTTAGTTTGATCAGCCGGCAATAGCCGGACTATGTGACAAACCAGGTACCCCCAATCCCATGCTTAAAGCTCGTAATGGTCTAGAGCATCAGTGCTGTGGGGCATTTTAGAGGCAATGTATACTTTTACCCCTGGTATCATGGTTAACGTTAATTATCTCTTAGTTGAGCCAGCCGGTAATAATTAAATTGGACTATGTAATATATATCAGGTACCCCCCTTTTGTCACCGTATGCTTGCAAAGTGTACTGGTATAGAGCATCAGAGATAGTGGCAATTTTGAGGCAATCTCTAATTCTACCTCTGGTACCATGGTCAACGTGGAGAATCTCTTAGTTTGACCAGGCGGCAAAAGTTAAGTCAAACTATGTGACAAACCAGGTACCCCACTCTTCACCCAATAGAAAAAGCTCGTATGATCCAAGGGCATAAATGCTAAGTGCCATTTTAGGGTCAATTTTTATTTTCTCTCTTGTATTGTGGCCAACGTGGAGAATCTTTTAGTTTGGCCAGCCGGCAATACTTAAGTCGGACTATATTACATACCCTTTACCCCGACTCTCTCGCCCTATTCTTACAAAATCGTACGGGTCTAGGGTATAAGTGCTATTAGGCAAACGTGGAGAATCTCTTAGTTTGGCCAGCCGACAATAGTAAAGGTTAACAATGAGACAAACCAAGTACCCCAACCCTATACTGAAAATCTCGTACGGGTCTAGGCATAAGTCCTATTGGTCATTTTAGAGGCATTGGTTTCTTTTACTACTGGAATCATTGCCAACGTGATACATCTCTTAGTTTGATCAGCGGCAATAGTCGGACTATGTGACAAACCTGGTACCCCAACCCTATGTTTAAAACTCGTACGGGTCCAGAGCAGCAGTGCTGTGAGTCATTTTAGAGGTAATGTATACTTTTAGTCCTGGTATCATGGTTAACGTTAATAATCTTTTAGTTTGGCCAGCTGGCAATAGTTAAGTCGGACAATGTGACATCAGAACATCAGTGACCTAATATGATATATATGGGGTCAGTAAATTCCAAATTGGGTGAGAGCGAAGCTCGAATCCCCATATTGAATTTACTGACAACATATATCTCAAAGTGATCACGTCTTCAATACCGTCAGTATTAGACCTTTTTAACAACTCTCGACACCGATTAATGACACCTACAGTTTACAGGTAAAATGAATGTGTCGTCTCAAAATTAAAAACTATTCATGAATAGTAATACGTTTACACCTTCCATTTATCGATTTTACACTATTTTGACAAAAGAACATATTTCAAACAAATATGAATCATATATCTCTCTTTTGTATAAAATTTAGTTACATGTATTTATACGACATTTTACGTTGATTTTATTAAACCTCCAAGTAAATAATTACTGCAATCATTTCACATCGTAAGCAGCCTTTTTCTTCTTAAATTATATGATTATGTGAGTATTTAGAGAAGCGAGTTTGTCCATGCAGATTGCTCCACATGCCGGTAGCGATTAATTCGGTTTTGTAATGCTATTTATTAAATATGCGGAAGGAACATATTTTTAGTTGGTTCTTATGGTGTGCTGTTACACCACTGTCCCAAGTTAGGGGAGGGTTGAGCGCTCACAAAAATGTTTAACCCCGCCACATTCGTTATGTGCCTGTCCCAAGTCAGGAGCCTGTAATTCAGTGGTTGTCGTTGGTTCATGTCTGTCAGATTTGTTTTTCGTAAATTGTTTTGTTATAAATTAGGCCGTTAGTTTCTCAATTGAATTGTTTCATATTTTTCATGTCGGGCCCTTTTATAGCCGACTAAACGGTATGGGTTTTTCTCATTGTTGGAGGCAGTACGGTTGCCTATAATTGTCTCATTGGCAATCATACCAGATCTCCTTATTTTTATATTGTAACAGGACTGTCCGTCCACTAGAGTTTGTGTTTCTCAACCTATCTTTACGTCACTTGTTGTACATGTTCAATTTTTGGGAGGGTAAAAACCTAATAGTTTAAAGGACAAAGGAACAGGCCACATCGATTTATTTACGAAGGACTACTCCGCTTTAAGATAACATGTTACAGTTGAGGTGTTTCCTTAATGAACTGGAAACAAAAACGGCATAATTTTTTTCTGCGCCACATGCTCATTTTGACAATTAATGTTTCTTCAGTGATGCGTATGGTAATTATATCTCAACAGAGCTTGTGGTCATTGCAGTGTCTTTTTGGACAGTGCCGAACTGATTGACTGTTATAGGGTTGTCCGCGTCCCGAAAGACAACATACCTTGTCCCTTTGTCGTAGATTCCTTTTCCTGTTCCCGAAAAATGACCTTCGTGTGTCTTGCGAAAAATGCTTACCCTTGCCCTTTTCAGGATATAGCTTTGGTTTTCTACCCTTTTTTACTTCTATTTTTTTCATGCATAATGGTTTTTAAATTTCATCTCTAACCATACATAGGGGAGGGTTTAGATCCAATCATACTAGTAAAACCCCTCCACATGTTTTATGCGCCTGAAACAATTCCTGAATAAGTTGGTCATTGCAATTGGTAAGTTTTTGTCACAATAGAATTTTTATTTTACAATTTAATATTTTGACGTTATGCTTCGCTCTCATATTCATTTCCTTTTTATTCGATCAAAGATGGTAACTTTGTTTCCTTTTCATTTCATTTTTGGGGGTTGGGGAAATCAAAATGCAGACCATGCGGTAACTCAAAATGTCTGTTTTAAAAGTTGCATATTGTGATTTTTTCCTACTGCGGAAGTCATAAAAATAGCAAG
Organism: Mytilus californianus; assembly: GCF_021869535.1. NCBI lineage: Eukaryota > Metazoa > Mollusca > Bivalvia > Mytilida > Mytilidae > Mytilus > Mytilus californianus. The sequence continues at coordinate 183,300 of NW_026262717.1, read as the reverse complement.
ACAACAAAAAAAAAAAGCTTACGATTTGAACCTGAATCTGAATCTTAATCAGAAGAGACACAAAGGGCCTTTAAAAATCTTGGTATCTATTTTGTTATGAATTTATTGTACTCCAGCTGATTCTTGCGAATGAGGTTAATTTTTGGGCGCTATTTTTCTTTTAGTTTGTTTTTGTCGTTCAACATTAGGACGAGGCAATTCATCAGCTAACTCATCTCTCTTGTCAGCTACGGCATCTAGTTGCCGGGTAGCAAACAGGTCCAGGGACGGCACAGTAAGCCGAATGATTTAAAGAGAAAGAGTCGAAATTTAAATTGCATTGATGCTGAATATCGATTTCAAGTTTAGTGAATCAAAAAGAAATAAAGTACTAGTTAAGAGTACATTGAGGTATCCGAAGACATAATTAACAGACATTGTAGAAACATGTACCGACCTATTCAACAGACATACCACATTAATTAATTAAACATCTATATAGTACAAAAATACAGGTTTATTTATTCAGTTATTATTTTCATTTTCCAACTCGACTTCTAAAAGAAGTGAACCTTGAAGTCCTTCCTTTTCTTCATAGTTAATTCACAAATAACTTGAGTTTAATTTTGATAAGCAAATACTTAATAAACAAAATAAGGTACGGTACACAACAATTGTTTTTATACACGTCGTGTTGGGTAGTTGTTTAATTGGCAATCAAAATAATCATATGCGATCAATAATATTTTTTCAATTTTATTTTTGAGACGACCCCTCATATCTCACCTGTCATCAATAACCTTCTTCCATTGGTCTATGCCAAGAATAACAACTTGTCACCTTTACGTGTGTTTTATGAATTTATTTCAATCGTTCATCGTCAATTTCTTCGTCTGTTGAAACCTTTTAGATTTTTCCTCAACACCGTGTTGTTTTTATAAAGGGACGTAACACCACTACTAATCGTGTATTGAAATAAGCTCCGCCTACTAACCCAATATGGTCTCCATGTGGGTGCTTTTAACCAATCATATTCCTAGAAATGTATAGGAGGTATGATAATGTGAGGATACAAGGATACCAGGACCCCTCTCCCCCCACAAGCTGACAATTTCGTACGGGTAGCCATAAACACTATTGGCCATTTTAAACGCAATGTCTTATTCTGCTTCTTGTATCATGGCCAACGTGACGTATCTCTTAGTTTGGCCAGCCGGCAATACTTAAGTCGAACTATGTGACATACTGGGATACCAGGATCCCTACAAGCTAAAAAAAACTCGTGCGGGTCTAGGCATAAGTCATATGGGTCATTTCAGAGACATTGGCTTCTACTACCGCTGGTATCATTTCCAACGTGATGAATCTCTTAGTTTGATCAGCCGGCAATAAGCGCACTATGTGACAAACCAGGTAACCCCAACCCTATGCATAAGCTCATACGGGTCCAGAGCATCAGTGCTGTGAGCCATTTTAGAGGCAATGTATATAAACATGTTTATGAGCGCTCAACCCTCCCCTAAAAAATAGCCGGACTATGTGACAAACCAGGTACCCCCAACCCTATGCTTAAAGCTCGAACGGGTCTAGAGCATCAATGCCGTGAGCCATTTTAGAGACAATGTATACTTTTACCCCTGGTATCATTGTTAACGTTAATAATCTCTTAGTTTGGCCAGCCGATAATAATTAAATTGGACTATGTAATATATATCAGGTACCCCCTTTTGTTCATTGTATGCTTGCAAAGTGTACTGGTATAGAGCATCAGTGATATGAGCCATTTTAGATGCAATCTCTACTACTACCTCTGGTACCATGGTCAACGTGGAGAATCTCTAAGTTTGGCCAGGCAGCAAAAGTTAAGTCAAACTATGTGACAAACCAGGTACCCCACCCTTCACCCAATAGAAAAAGCTCGTATGATTCAAGGGCATAAATGCTAAGGGCCATTTTATGGTCAATTTTATTTTACATCTTGTATTGTGGCCAACGTGGAGAATCTCTTAGTTTGGCCAGCCGACAATAGTAAAGGTTAACAATGAGACAAACCAAGTACCCCAATCCTATACTGAAAACTCGTACTGGTCTAGAGCATCAGTGCTAATGGCCTTTTTTTGTGCAGTATATCATTCTACCTCTAGTATCATGGTTAACGTGAACCATCTCTTAATTTGGCCAGCCGGTAATAGTTACAGTGTACTCTGTGACATACCAGTGTCCCCCCTTTTCAACATATGGTGATACATCGTACGGGTCTAGGGCATGAGTGAGCCATTTAAGAGGCAATATCTACCTTTACCTTTGGTATCATGATCAACGTGGAGAATCTAAGCATGGCCAGGCGGCAATAGTAAAGTCAGACTATGTGACAAACCAGGTACCCCCACCTTTCACCCAATAGTGACAAAAAAGTAAAATAACAAAAATACCGAACTCCGAAGGAAATTCAAAACGGAAAGTCCTTTACAAAATGGCAAAATAAAAAGCTCAAACACATCTAACGAACGGAAAACAACTGTCATATTCCTAACTTGGTACAAGCATTTCCTTATGTAGAAAATGGTGGATTAAACCTTGTTTTATAGCTAGCTAAACCTCTCAATTGTATGACAGTTGCATACAATTCCATTATATATTGACAACAATGTGTGAGCAAAACAAACTGACATAATAGGTAAAAACGTCAAAAATCGGGGTATAGCAGTAAACATTGTAATATAATCTTAATCACTATGAAAACAATTAACTGTTTCAACAAAGAAACAGGAAATGGCATATAGACAAAATACATAAGCAAAAATGAAAGAAAAGAACTCAATATTGACCAAAGCACAAATAACACAATGCGGGATGTATAAGTACAGATCCACGTCATAAGTATATAATCAAAAACAAGTTCGTATGGGTCAAGGGCAAAAGTGCTGAAGGCAATTTTAGAGGAAGTGTCTTCTACCTCTTGTATCATGGCCATAGTAGAGAATCTCTTAGTTTGACAAGCCGGCAATAATTAAGTCGAACTATGTTATATACTTGGTACCCCGACTACATCGCCTTATGCTGAAAAAACGTACGGGTCTAGAGGCAATCTCTACCTCTGCCTCTGGAACCATGGTCAACGTGGAGAATCTCTTAGTTTGGCCAGGTGGCAATAGTAAAGTCAGACTATATGACCATGTACCCCTACCTTACACCCGTATGGGTCAAAGGCATAAGTGCTAAGGACCATTTTAGAGGCAATATCATCTTCAACCTCCTGCATCATGGCCAACGTAGGGAATCTCTAAGTATGGCCAGTCGGCAATAGTTAAGTCGGAATTTGTGACATGCCAGGTTCCCAAACCCTATGCTGACAAACTCATACTGGTGTAGGACATAAGTGCATTGTACCATCTGAAAGGCAATGTGTCCCTCTTCCTCTTGTAGTATTGGATTAAAGAGAATAGAATACTGCTTTTATATGGGACCATGACTAACGTGGAGAATCTTTCAATTTGGCCATCCGGCAATAGTTAAGTCGGACTATGTGACATACCAAGTTCCCCCACCCCTCCCAAACCTGGTACTGACAAGCTCGTAAAGGTCTAGGGCATAAGTGGCATGATCCATTTTAGAGGCAATATCTACTTCTTCTTCTGGTACCATTTCACCGTGGATAATCTAGTTTGGGTAGCCGGCAATAGTTAAGTCGGACTTTATGACATACTAAGATAAAAAGTAATATAACAAAAAAAAACGAACTCTTAGGAAAATTCAAATCGGAAAGTCTCTTATCAAAAGGCAAAATCAAAAGCTCAAACACATCAAATGAATGGAAAAAAATTGTCATATTCCTAACCAGGACCTCCCACATGCTGACAAACTCGCACGAGGCTAGGCATAAAACCTATGAACCATTTTAGAGGTACTAGTATTGTCTTCTTCTCTTAGTTTGATCAGCTGGCAATATTTAAGTTGGACAATGAGACATACCATGCCCCCTAACTCTATGTTAAAATGTATACGGGTTTAGGCCATTAGTGCTATAGGCCATTTTTAGAGGCAATGCAAACTCCTATCTCTCGTTTCATGGTCAACATGAACAATCCTTTAGTTTGGCTAGCCGGTAATAGTTAAATTGGACTATGTAACATACCAGGTGCCCCCTTTTTATCTCTTACTGACGAAAACGTACGAGTCTAACACATAAGTGAAATGATCCATTTCAGACGCAATATCTACCTCTACCTCTGGAACCAAGGCCAACGTGGTGAATCTCTCAGTTATTCTAGGCGGCAATAATTAAGTCAGACTATGCTACATACCAGTTACTCCCACATTTCACCCAATAGTGACACGCTCGTTTGGGTCAATGGCATAAGTGCTAAGACTCATTTTAGAAGCAATATATTCTTCTACCTCTTGTTTCATGGCCAAAGTGGAGAATCTCTTAGTTTGGCGAGCCGGCAATAGTTAAATCGGACTATGTTACATACCTAGTACCCAAAACCCTTTGCTGACAAACTCATACGGGTGTAGAATATACGTGCTATAGACCATCATAGAAGCAATGTATCCGTCTTCCTCTGGTAGTATTGCATTAAAGAGAATAAAGCGGTGTATGGTACCATGGCTAATGTGGAGAATCTGTTAGTTTGGCTATCCGACAATAGTTAAGTAGGACTATGTGACATACCGAGCCCCCCCCCCCCCCCTTGATTCTAAAAAACTCGTACGGTTCTAAGTGGTATGAGCCATTTAAGAGGCAATGTTTACTTGATCTCTAATACCATGACCAACGTGGAGAATCTTTTAGTTTGGATACCCGGCAATAGTCACACTATGTGATATTCTAGGTACTCATCATCCCCCTATTTACCCAATGCTGGCAAACTTGTTTGGATAAAGGGCATAAATGCTTAGTACCATTTTAAAGGGCAATGACTTCGTCTACCTTTTGTATCATAGCCAACATTGAGAATCTTTTAATTTGGCCATCCAGCAAAAGTCGGACTACTTGACATACCAAGTCCCCCCACCCGATGCTGACAAACTCGTACAGACTAAAAGCATAAGTTTAGGGTCATTTTAGAGGCAATATCTTCGTCTACCTCTTGTATCATTGCCAACATGGAGACTCTCTAAGGTTGGCCAGCTGGCCAGAGTAATATCGGACTATGTGACATACCAGGTACACCAAACCCTATGCTGACAAACTTGTATAGGTCTAGGGCATAAGTGTTATAGATCATCTTAGAGGGAATGTCACCCTCTACCTCTGGTAGTATTGGATTTTAGTGAATAAAATATTGTATGGTATCATGGCCAACATGGAGAATCTTTTAGTTTGGTCATCCGGCAATAGTTAAGTCAGACTATGTGACATACCCGATACCCCAAACTCTATGCTGACAAACTCATACGGGTGGACAATCTCTTAGTTTGGCTAGCCGGCAATAGTTTGTGACATACTGGATATCCCTCCACTCCCTGCATACTCAATACTGACTCGTTTGGGTCAAGGGCATAAATGCTAAGTGCCATTTGATAGGGCAATGTCTTCCTCTACCTTTTGTATCATAACCAACGTGGTGAATCTTTTAGTTTGGCCATCCTGCAATAGTTAAGTCGGACTATGTGACATACCAAGTTCCCCCATCCGATGCTGATTATTTGACATACCTGGTACCAAATACCCTATGCTGACAAACTTGTATAGGTCTAGGGCATAAATATTATAGACCATCTTAGAGGCAATGTAACCCTCTACCTCTGGTAAAATTGAGAATAGAAATGGGGAATGTGTCAAAGAGACAACAACCCGACCAAAGAGCAGAATGCAGACTCAAGGCCATCACAGGTCTTCAACACAGCGACAAAATCCAGCACCCGGAGGCGGGCTTAAGCTTGCCCCTTAACAAAAATTTGTACTAGTTCAGTAAAAATGAACATCACCCTAAACTCCGAAACATATAAATGAACTAAAATTTAAAAAAAAAAAATACAAGACTAACAACGGCCAGAGGCTCCTGACTTGGGACAGGTGCAAGCATGCGGCAAGGTTAAACATGTCTTGTGAGATCTCAATCCTCCCCTATACCCCTAGCCAATGTAGAATAAAGAAACGCACAGTAAAACTCAGTTTAAAATATGTCCGAGTCCGATGTCAGAATAGGTAACAGAAGAAACTAAGCAAAATGACAATGATACATGATTCAACAAAGCTCGTATGGGTCAAGGGCATAAGTGCTGAAAGCATTTTAGAGGCAATTTCTACTTTATCTACGTCCGGTTCCAAGGCCAACGTGGAGAAACAACCCGCAGTAGTTTATAATTACTTAGACTGCGTGCATACCAGATATTCCCTCTTAACCCTAGTGTGGAAAAAAGTTAAAAAAAAAACTTTTTTCTACACTGGGTGCAAATGAAAGTTGGGACCCTTAGGCATGCTTGACTGAAAAATCCAGGTGGGGTATAGCACGGATTTTTTTTTAAATTGATCCAAAGTTGGGGTCCGGCACCCTACCCTACCCTAACTTTCAAAGTTTATAAAAAAAATTCTGAGGCAATACTTTTTCCCACACTAGGTGCAAATGAAAGTTGGGACCCTTAGGCATGCTTGACTGAAAAATCCAGGTGGGGTATAGCACGGATTTTTTTTTAAATTGATCCAAAGTTGGGGTCCGGCACCCTACCCTACCCTAACTTTCAAAGTTTATAAAAAAAATTCTGAGGCAATACTTTTTTCCACACTAGGTGCAAATGAAAGTTGGGACCCTTAGGCATGCTTGACTGAAAAATCCAGGTGGGGTATAGCACGGATTTTTTTTTAAATTGATCCAAAGTTGGGGTCCGGCACCCTACCCTACCCTAACTTTCAAAGTTTATAAAAAAAATTCTGAGGCAATACTTTTTTCCACACTAGGTGCAAATGAAAGTTGGGACCCTTAGGCATGCTTGACTGAAAAATCCAGGTGGGGTATAGCACGGATTTTTTTTTAAATTGATCCAAAGTTGGGGTCCGGCACCCTACCCTACCCTAACTTTCAAAGTTTATAAAAAAAATTCTGAGGCAATACTTTTTTCCACACTAGGTGCAAATGAAAGTTGGGACCCTTAGGCATGCTTGACTGAAAAATCCAGGTGGGGTATAGCACGGATTTTTTTTTAAATTGATCCAAAGTTGGGGTCCGGCACCCTACCCTACCCTAACTTTCAAAGTTTATAAAAAAAATTCTGAGGCAATACTTTTTTCCACACTAGGTGCAAATGAAAGTTGGGACCCTTAGGCATGCTTGACTGAAAAATCCAGGTGGGGTATAGCACGGATTTTTTTTTAAATTGATCCAAAGTTGGGGTCCGGCACCCTACCCTACCCTAACTTTCAAAGTTTATAAAAAAAATTCTGAGGCAATACTTTTTTCCACACTAGGTGCAAATGAAAGTTGGGACCCTTAGGCATGCTTGACTGAAAAATCCAGGTGGGGTATAGCACGGATTTTTTTTTAAATTGATCCAAAGTTGGGGTCCGGCACCCTACCCTACCCTAACTTTCAAAGTTTATAAAAAAAATTCTGAGGCAATACTTTTTTCCACACTAGGTGCAAATGAAAGTTGGGACCCTTAGGCATGCTTGACTGAAAAATCCAGGTGGGGTATAGCACGGATTTTTTTTTAAATTGATCCAAAGTTGGGGTCCGGCACCCTACCCTACCCTAACTTTCAAAGTTTATAAAAAAAATTCTGAGGCAATACTTTTTTCCACACTAGGTGCAAATGAAAGTTGGGACCCTTAGGCATGCTTGACTGAAAAATCCAGGTGGGGTATAGCACGGATTTTTTTTTAAATTGATCCAAAGTTGGGGTCCGGCACCCTACCCTACCCTAACTTTCAAAGTTTATAAAAAAAATTCTGAGGCAATACTTTTTTCCACACTAGGTGCAAATGAAAGTTGGGACCCTTAGGCATGCTTGACTGAAAAATCCAGGTGGGGTATAGCACGGATTTTTTTTTAAATTGATCCAAAGTTGGGGTCCGGCACCCTACCCTACCCTAACTTTCAAAGTTTATAAAAAAAATTCTGAGGCAATACTTTTTTCCACACTAGGTGCAAATGAAAGTTGGGACCCTTAGGCATGCTTGACTGAAAAATCCAGGTGGGGTATAGCACGGATTTTTTTTTAAATTGATCCAAAGTTGGGGTCCGGCACCCTACCCTACCCTAACTTTCAAAGTTTATAAAAAAAATTCTGAGGCAATACTTTTTTCCACACTAGGTGCAAATGAAAGTTGGGACCCTTAGGCATGCTTGACTGAAAAATCCAGGTGGGGTATAGCACGGATTTTTTTTTAAATTGATCCAAAGTTGGGGTCCGGCACCCTACCCTACCCTAACTTTCAAAGTTTATAAAAAAAATTCTGAGGCAATACTTTTTTCCACACTAGGTGCAAATGAAAGTTGGGACCCTTAGGCATGCTTGACTGAAAAATCCAGGTGGGGTATAGCACGGATTTTTTTTTAAATTGATCCAAAGTTGGGGTCCGGCACCCTACCCTACCCTAACTTTCAAAGTTTATAAAAAAAATTCTGAGGCAATACTTTTTTCCACACTAGGTGCAAATGAAAGTTGGGACCCTTAGGCATGCTTGACTGAAAAATCCAGGTGGGGTATAGCACGGATTTTTTTTTAAATTGATCCAAAGTTGGGGTCCGGCACCCTACCCTACCCTAACTTTCAAAGTTTATAAAAAAAATTCTGAGGCAATACTTTTTTCCACACTAGGTGCAAATGAAAGTTGGGACCCTTAGGCATGCTTGACTGAAAAATCCAGGTGGGGTATAGCACGGATTTTTTTTTAAATTGATCCAAAGTTGGGGTCCGGCACCCTACCCTACCCTAACTTTCAAAGTTTATAAAAAAAATTCTGAGGCAATACTTTTTTCCACACTAGGTGCAAATGAAAGTTGGGACCCTTAGGCATGCTTGACTGAAAAATCCAGGTGGGGTATAGCACGGATTTTTTTTTAAATTGATCCAAAGTTGGGGTCCGGCACCCTACCCTACCCTAACTTTCAAAGTTTATAAAAAAAATTCTGAGGCAATACTTTTTTCCACACTAGGTGCAAATGAAAGTTGGGACCCTTAGGCATGCTTGACTGAAAAATCCAGGTGGGGTATAGCACGGATTTTTTTTTAAATTGATCCAAAGTTGGGGTCCGGCACCCTACCCTACCCTAACTTTCAAAGTTTATAAAAAAAATTCTGAGGCAATACTTTTTTCCACACTAGGTGCAAATGAAAGTTGGGACCCTTAGGCATGCTTGACTGAAAAATCCAGGTGGGGTATAGCACGGATTTTTTTTTAAATTGATCCAAAGTTGGGGTCCGGCACCCTACCCTACCCTAACTTTCAAAGTTTATAAAAAAAATTCTGAGGCAATACTTTTTTCCACACTAGGTGCAAATGAAAGTTGGGACCCTTAGGCATGCTTGACTGAAAAATCCAGGTGGGGTATAGCACGGATTTTTTTTTAAATTGATCCAAAGTTGGGGTCCGGCACCCTACCCTACCCTAACTTTCAAAGTTTATAAAAAAAATTCTGAGGCAATACTTTTTTCCACACTAGGTGCAAATGAAAGTTGGGACCCTTAGGCATGCTTGACTGAAAAATCCAGGTGGGGTATAGCACGGATTTTTTTTTAAATTGATCCAAAGTTGGGGTCCGGCACCCTACCCTACCCTAACTTTCAAAGTTTATAAAAAAAATTCTGAGGCAATACTTTTTTCCACACTAGGTGCAAATGAAAGTTGGGACCCTTAGGCATGCTTGACTGAAAAATCCAGGTGGGGTATAGCACGGATTTTTTTTTAAATTGATCCAAAGTTGGGGTCCGGCACCCTACCCTACCCTAACTTTCAAAGTTTATAAAAAAAATTCTGAGGCAATACTTTTTTCCACACTAGGTGCAAATGAAAGTTGGGACCCTTAGGCATGCTTGACTGAAAAATCCAGGTGGGGTATAGCACGGATTTTTTTTTAAATTGATCCAAAGTTGGGGTCCGGCACCCTACCCTACCCTAACTTTCAAAGTTTATAAAAAAAATTCTGAGGCAATACTTTTTTCCACACTAGGTGCAAATGAAAGTTGGGACCCTTAGGCATGCTTGACTGAAAAATCCAGGTGGGGTATAGCACGGATTTTTTTTTAAATTGATCCAAAGTTGGGGTCCGGCACCCTACCCTACCCTAACTTTCAAAGTTTATAAAAAAAATTCTGAGGCAATACTTTTTTCCACACTAGGTGCAAATGAAAGTTGGGACCCTTAGGCATGCTTGACTGAAAAATCCAGGTGGGGTATAGCACGGATTTTTTTTTAAATTGATCCAAAGTTGGGGTCCGGCACCCTACCCTACCCTAACTTTCAAAGTTTATAAAAAAAATTCTGAGGCAATACTTTTTTCCACACTAGGTGCAAATGAAAGTTGGGACCCTTAGGCATGCTTGACTGAAAAATCCAGGTGGGGTATAGCACGGATTTTTTTTTAAATTGATCCAAAGTTGGGGTCCGGCACCCTACCCTACCCTAACTTTCAAAGTTTATAAAAACAATTCTGAGGCAATACTTTTTTCCACACTAGGTGCAAATGAAAGTTGGGACCCTTAGGCATGCTTGACTGAAAAATCCAGGTGGGGTATAGCACGGATTTTTTTTTAAATTGATCCAAAGTTGGGGTCCGGCACCCTACCCTACCCTAACTTTCAAAGTTTATAAAAAAAATTCTGAGGCAATACTTGTTTCCACACTAGGTGCAAATGAAAGTTGGGACCCTTAGGCATGCTTGACTGAAAAATCCAGGTGGGGTATAGCACGGATTTTTTTTTAAATTGATCCAAAGTTGGGGTCCGGCACCCTACCCTACCCTAACTTTCAAAGTTTATAAAAAAAATTCTGAGGCAATACTTTTTTCCACACTAGGTGCAAATGAAAGTTGGGACCCTTAGGCATGCTTGACTGAAAAATCCAGGTGGGGTATAGCACGGATTTTTTTTTAAATTGATCCAAAGTTGGGGTCCGGCACCCTACCCTACCCTAACTTTCAAAGTTTATAAAAAAAATTCTGAGGCAATACTTTTTTCCACACTAGGTGCAAATGAAAGTTGGGACCCTTAGGCATGCTTGACTGAAAAATCCAGGTGGGGTATAGCACGGATTTTTTTTTAAATTGATCCAAAGTTGGGGTCCGGCACCCTACCCTACCCTAACTTTCAAAGTTTATAAAAAAAATTCTGAGGCAATACTTTTTTCCACACTAGGTGCAAATGAAAGTTGGGACCCTTAGGCATGCTTGACTGAAAAATCCAGGTGGGGTATAGCACGGATTTTTTTTTAAATTGATCCAAAGTTGGGGTCCGGCACCCTACCCTACCCTAACTTTCAAAGTTTATAAAAAAAATTCTGAGGCAATACTTTTTTCCACACTAGGTGCAAATGAAAGTTGGGACCCTTAGGCATGCTTGACTGAAAAATCCAGGTGGGGTATAGCACGGATTTTTTTTTAAATTGATCCAAAGTTGGGGTCCGGCACCCTACCCTACCCTAACTTTCAAAGTTTATAAAAAAAATTCTGAGGCAATACTTTTTTCCACACTAGGTGCAAATGAAAGTTGGGACCCTTAGGCATGCTTGACTGAAAAATCCAGGTGGGGTATAGCACGGATTTTTTTTTAAATTGATCCAAAGTTGGGGTCCGGCACCCTACCCTACCCTAACTTTCAAAGTTTATAAAAAAAATTCTGAGGCAATACTTTTTTCCACACTAGGTGCAAATGAAAGTTGGGACCCTTAGGCATGCTTGACTGAAAAATCCAGGTGGGGTATAGCACGGATTTTTTTTTAAATTGATCCAAAGTTGGGGTCCGGCACCCTACCCTACCCTAACTTTCAAAGTTTATAAAAAAAATTCTGAGGCAATACTTTTTTCCACACTAGGTGCAAATGAAAGTTGGGACCCTTAGGCATGCTTGACTGAAAAATCCAGGTGGGGTATAGCACGGATTTTTTTTTAAATTGATCCAAAGTTGGGGTCCGGCAACCTACCCTACCCTAACTTTCAAAGTTTATAAAAAAAATTCTGAGGCAATACTTTTTTCCACACTAGGTGCAAATGAAAGTTGGGACCCTTAGGCATGCTTGACTGAAAAATCCAGGTGGGGTATAGCACGGATTTTTTTTTAAATTGATCCAAAGTTGGGGTCCGGCACCCTACCCTACCCTAACTTTCAAAGTTTATAAAAAAAATTCTGAGGCAATACTTTTTTCCACACTAGGTGCAAATGAAAGTTGGGACCCTTAGGCATGCTTGACTGAAAAATCCAGGTGGGGTATAGCACGGATTTTTTTTTAAATTGATCCAAAGTTGGGGTCCGGCACCCTACCCTACCCTAACTTTCAAAGTTTATAAAAAAAATTCTGAGGCAATACTTTTTTCCACACTAGGTGCAAATGAAAGTTGGGACCCTTAGGCATGCTTGACTGAAAAATCCAGGTGGGGTATAGCACGGATTTTTTTTTAAATTGATCCAAAGTTGGGGTCCGGCACCCTACCCTACCCTAACTTTCAAAGTTTATAAAAAAAATTCTGAGGCAATACTTTTTTCCACACTAGGTGCAAATGAAAGTTGGGACCCTTAGGCATGCTTGACTGAAAAATCCAGGTGGGGTATAGCACGGATTTTTTTTTAAATTGATCCAAAGTTGGGGTCCGGCACCCTACCCTACCCTAACTTTCAAAGTTTATAAAAAAAATTCTGAGGCAATACTTTTTTCCACACTAGGTGCAAATGAAAGTTGGGACCCTTAGGCATGCTTGACTGAAAAATCCAGGTGGGGTATAGCACGGATTTTTTTTTAAATTGATCCAAAGTTGGGGTCCGGCACCCTACCCTACCCTAACTTTCAAAGTTTATAAAAAAAATTCTGAGGCAATACTTTTTTCCACACTAGGTGCAAATGAAAGTTGGGACCCTTAGGCATGCTTGACTGAAAAATCCAGGTGGGGTATAGCACGGATTTTTTTTTAAATTGATCCAAAGTTGGGGTCCGGCACCCTACCCTACCCTAACTTTCAAAGTTTATAAAAAAAATTCTGAGGCAATACTTTTTTCCACACTAGGTGCAAATGAAAGTTGGGACCCTTAGGCATGCTTGACTGAAAAATCCAGGTGGGGTATAGCACGGATTTTTTTTTAAATTGATCCAAAGTTGGGGTCCGGCACCCTACCCTACCCTAACTTTCAAAGTTTATAAAAAAAATTCTGAGGCAATACTTTTTTCCACACTAGGTGCAAATGAAAGTTGGGACCCTTAGGCATGCTTGACTGAAAAATCCAGGTGGGGTATAGCACGGATTTTTTTTTAAATTGATCCAAAGTTGGGGTCCGGCACCCTACCCTACCCTAACTTTCAAAGTTTATAAAAAAAATTCTGAGGCAATACTTTTTTCCACACTAGGTGCAAATGAAAGTTGGGACCCTTAGGCATGCTTGACTGAAAAATCCAGGTGGGGTATAGCACGGATTTTTTTTTAAATTGATCCAAAGTTGGGGTCCGGCACCCTACCCTACCCTAACTTTCAAAGTTTATAAAAAAAATTCTGAGGCAATACTTTTTTCCACACTAGGTGCAAATGAAAGTTGGGACCCTTAGGCATGCTTGACTGAAAAATCCAGGTGGGGTATAGCACGGATTTTTTTTTAAATTGATCCAAAGTTGGGGTCCGGCACCCTACCCTACCCTAACTTTCAAAGTTTATAAAAAAAATTCTGAGGCAATACTTTTTTCCACACTAGGTGCAAATGAAAGTTGGGACCCTTAGGCATGCTTGACTGAAAAATCCAGGTGGGGTATAGCACGGATTTTTTTTTAAATTGATCCAAAGTTGGGGTCCGGCACCCTACCCTACCCTAACTTTCAAAGTTTATAAAAAAAATTCTGAGGCAATACTTTTTTCCACACTAGGTGCAAATGAAAGTTGGGACCCTTAGGCATGCTTGACTGAAAAATCCAGGTGGGGTATAGCACGGATTTTTTTTTAAATTGATCCAAAGTTGGGGTCCGGCACCCTACCCTACCCTAACTTTCAAAGTTTATAAAAAAAATTCTGAGGCAATACTTTTTTCCACACTAGGTGCAAATGAAAGTTGGGACCCTTAGGCATGCTTGACTGAAAAATCCAGGTGGGGTATAGCACGGATTTTTTTTTAAATTGATCCAAAGTTGGGGTCCGGCACCCTACCCTACCCTAACTTTCAAAGTTTATAAAAAAAATTCTGAGGCAATACTTTTTTCCACACTAGGTGCAAATGAAAGTTGGGACCCTTAGGCATGCTTGACTGAAAAATCCAGGTGGGGTATAGCACGGATTTTTTTTTAAATTGATCCAAAGTTGGGGTCCGGCACCCTACCCTACCCTAACTTTCAAAGTTTATAAAAAAAATTCTGAGGCAATACTTTTTTCCACACTAGGTGCAAATGAAAGTTGGGACCCTTAGGCATGCTTGACTGAAAAATCCAGGTGGGGTATAGCACGGATTTTTTTTTAAATTGATCCAAAGTTGGGGTCCGGCACCCTACCCTACCCTAACTTTCAAAGTTTATAAAAAAAATTCTGAGGCAATACTTTTTTCCACACTAGGTGCAAATGAAAGTTGGGACCCTTAGGCATGCTTGACTGAAAAATCCAGGTGGGGTATAGCACGGATTTTTTTTTAAATTGATCCAAAGTTGGGGTCCGGCACCCTACCCTACCCTAACTTTCAAAGTTTATAAAAAAAATTCTGAGGCAATACTTTTTTCCACACTAGGTGCAAATGAAATTTGGGACCCTTAGGCATGCTTGACTGAAAAATCCAGGTGGGGTATAGCACGGATTTTTTTTTAAATTGATCCAAAGTTGGGGTCCGGCACCCTACCCTACCCTAACTTTCAAAGTTTATAAAAAAAATTCTGAGGCAATACTTTTTTCCACACTAGGTGCAAATGAAAGTTGGGACCCTTAGGCATGCTTGACTGAAAAATCCAGGTGGGGTATAGCACGGATTTTTTTTTAAATTGATCCAAAGTTGGGGTCCGGCACCCTACCCTACCCTAACTTTCAAAGTTTATAAAAAAAATTCTGAGGCAATACTTTTTTCCACACTAGGTGCAAATGAAAGTTGGGACCCTTAGGCATGCTTGACTGAAAAATCCAGGTGGGGTATAGCACGGATTTTTTTTTAAATTGATCCAAAGTTGGGGTCCGGCACCCTACCCTACCCTAACTTTCAAAGTTTATAAAAAAAATTCTGAGGCAATACTTTTTTCCACACTAGGTGCAAATGAAAGTTGGGACCCTTAGGCATGCTTGACTGAAAAATCCAGGTGGGGTATAGCACGGATTTTTTTTTAAATTGATCCAAAGTTGGGGTCCGGCACCCTACCCTACCCTAACTTTCAAAGTTTATAAAAAAAATTCTGAGGCAATACTTTTTTCCACACTAGGTGCAAATGAAAGTTGGGACCCTTAGGCATGCTTGACTGAAAAATCCAGGTGGGGTATAGCACGGATTTTTTTTTAAATTGATCCAAAGTTGGGGTCCGGCACCCTACCCTACCCTAACTTTCAAAGTTTATAAAAAAAATTCTGAGGCAATACTTTTTTCCACACTAGGTGCAAATGAAAGTTGGGACCCTTAGGCATGCTTGACTGAAAAATCCAGGTGGGGTATAGCACGGATTTTTTTTTAAATTGATCCAAAGTTGGGGTCCGGCACCCTACCCTACCCTAACTTTCAAAGTTTATAAAAAAAATTCTGAGGCAATACTTTTTTCCACACTAGGTGCAAATGAAAGTTGGGACCCTTAGGCATGCTTGACTGAAAAATCCAGGTGGGGTATAGCACGGATTTTTTTTTAAATTGATCCAAAGTTGGGGTCCGGCACCCTACCCTACCCTAACTTTCAAAGTTTATAAAAAAAATTCTGAGGCAATACTTTTTTCCACACTAGGTGCAAATGAAAGTTGGGACCCTTAGGCATGCTTGACTGAAAAATCCAGGTGGGGTATAGCACGGATTTTTTTTTAAATTGATCCAAAGTTGGGGTCCGGCACCCTACCCTACCCTAACTTTCAAAGTTTATAAAAAAAATTCTGAGGCAATACTTTTTTCCACACTAGGTGCAAATGAAAGTTGGGACCCTTAGGCATGCTTGACTGAAAAATCCAGGTGGGGTATAGCACGGATTTTTTTTTAAATTGATCCAAAGTTGGGGTCCGGCACCCTACCCTACCCTAACTTTCAAAGTTTATAAAAAAAATTCTGAGGCAATACTTTTTTCCACACTAGGTGCAAATGAAAGTTGGGACCCTTAGGCATGCTTGACTGAAAAATCCAGGTGGGGTATAGCACGGATTTTTTTTTAAATTGATCCAAAGTTGGGGTCCGGCACCCTACCCTACCCTAACTTTCAAAGTTTATAAAAAAAATTCTGAGGCAATACTTTTTTCCACACTAGGTGCAAATGAAAGTTGGGACCCTTAGGCATGCTTGACTGAAAAATCCAGGTGGGGTATAGCACGGATTTTTTTTTAAATTGATCCAAAGTTGGGGTCCGGCACCCTACCCTACCCTAACTTTCAAAGTTTATAAAAAAAATTCTGAGGCAATACTTTTTTCCACACTAGGTGCAAATGAAAGTTGGGACCCTTAGGCATGCTTGACTGAAAAATCCAGGTGGGGTATAGCACGGATTTTTTTTTAAATTGATCCAAAGTTGGGGTCCGGCACCCTACCCTACCCTAACTTTCAAAGTTTATAAAAAAAATTCTGAGGCAATACTTTTTTCCACACTAGGTGCAAATGAAAGTTGGGACCCTTAGGCATGCTTGACTGAAAAATCCAGGTGGGGTATAGCACGGATTTTTTTTTAAATTGATCCAAAGTTGGGGTCCGGCACCCTACCCTACCCTAACTTTCAAAGTTTATAAAAAAAATTCTGAGGCAATACTTTTTTCCACACTAGGTGCAAATGAAAGTTGGGACCCTTAGGCATGCTTGACTGAAAAATCCAGGTGGGGTATAGCACGGATTTTTTTTTAAATTGATCCAAAGTTGGGGTCCGGCACCCTACCCTACCCTAACTTTCAAAGTTTATAAAAAAAATTCTGAGGCAATACTTTTTTCCACACTAGGTGCAAATGAAAGTTGGGACCCTTAGGCATGCTTGACTGAAAAATCCAGGTGGGGTATAGCACGGATTTTTTTTTAAATTGATCCAAAGTTGGGGTCCGGCACCCTACCCTACCCTAACTTTCAAAGTTTATAAAAAAAATTCTGAGGCAATACTTTTTTCCACACTAGGTGCAAATGAAAGTTGGGACCCTTAGGCATGCTTGACTGAAAAATCCAGGTGGGGTATAGCACGGATTTTTTTTTAAATTGATCCAAAGTTGGGGTCCGGCACCCTACCCTACCCTAACTTTCAAAGTTTATAAAAAAAATTCTGAGGCAATACTTTTTTCCACACTAGGTGCAAATGAAAGTTGGGACCCTTAGGCATGCTTGACTGAAAAATCCAGGTGGGGTATAGCACGGATTTTTTTTTAAATTGATCCAAAGTTGGGGTCCGGCACCCTACCCTACCCTAACTTTCAAAGTTTATAAAAAAAATTCTGAGGCAATACTTTTTTCCACACTAGGTGCAAATGAAAGTTGGGACCCTTAGGCATGCTTGACTGAAAAATCCAGGTGGGGTATAGCACGGATTTTTTTTTAAATTGATCCAAAGTTGGGGTCCGGCACCCTACCCTACCCTAACTTTCAAAGTTTATAAAAAAAATTCTGAGGCAATACTTTTTTCCACACTAGGTGCAAATGAAAGTTGGGACCCTTAGGCATGCTTGACTGAAAAATCCAGGTGGGGTATAGCACGGATTTTTTTTTAAATTGATCCAAAGTTGGGGTCCGGCACCCTACCCTACCCTAACTTTCAAAGTTTATAAAAAAAATTCTGAGGCAATACTTTTTTCCACACTAGGTGCAAATGAAAGTTGGGACCCTTAGGCATGCTTGACTGAAAAATCCAGGTGGGGTATAGCACGGATTTTTTTTTAAATTGATCCAAAGTTGGGGTCCGGCACCCTACCCTACCCTAACTTTCAAAGTTTATAAAAAAAATTCTGAGGCAATACTTTTTTCCACACTAGGTGCAAATGAAAGTTGGGACCCTTAGGCATGCTTGACTGAAAAATCCAGGTGGGGTATAGCACGGATTTTTTTTTAAATTGATCCAAAGTTGGGGTCCGGCACCCTACCCTACCCTAACTTTCAAAGTTTATAAAAAAAATTCTGAGGCAATACTTTTTTCCACACTAGGTGCAAATGAAAGTTGGGACCCTTAGGCATGCTTGACTGAAAAATCCAGGTGGGGTATAGCACGGATTTTTTTTTAAATTGATCCAAAGTTGGGGTCCGGCACCCTACCCTACCCTAACTTTCAAAGTTTATAAAAAAAATTCTGAGGCAATACTTTTTTCCACACTAGGTGCAAATGAAAGTTGGGACCCTTAGGCATGCTTGACTGAAAAATCCAGGTGGGGTATAGCACGGATTTTTTTTTAAATTGATCCAAAGTTGGGGTCCGGCACCCTACCCTACCCTAACTTTCAAAGTTTATAAAAAAAATTCTGAGGCAATACTTTTTTCCACACTAGGTGCAAATGAAAGTTGGGACCCTTAGGCATGCTTGACTGAAAAATCCAGGTGGGGTATAGCACGGATTTTTTTTTTAAATTGATCCAAAGTTGGGGTCCGGCACCCTACCCTACCCTAACTTTCAAAGTTTATAAAAAAAATTCTGAGGCAATACTTTTTTCCACACTAGGTGCAAATGAAAGTTGGGACCCTTAGGCATGCTTGACTGAAAAATCCAGGTGGGGTATAGCACGGATTTTTTTTTAAATTGATCCAAAGTTGGGGTCCGGCACCCTACCCTACCCTAACTTTCAAAGTTTATAAAAAAAATTCTGAGGCAATACTTTTTTCCACACTAGGTGCAAATGAAAGTTGGGACCCTTAGGCATGCTTGACTGAAAAATCCAGGTGGGGTATAGCACGGATTTTTTTTTAAATTGATCCAAAGTTGGGGTCCGGCACCCTACCCTACCCTAACTTTCAAAGTTTATAAAAAAAATTCTGAGGCAATACTTTTTTCCACACTAGGTGCAAATGAAAGTTGGGACCCTTAGGCATGCTTGACTGAAAAATCCAGGTGGGGTATAGCACGGATTTTTTTTTAAATTGATCCAAAGTTGGGGTCCGGCACCCTACCCTACCCTAACTTTCAAAGTTTATAAAAAAAATTCTGAGGCAATACTTTTTTCCACACTAGGTGCAAATGAAAGTTGGGACCCTTAGGCATGCTTGACTGAAAAATCCAGGTGGGGTATAGCACGGATTTTTTTTTAAATTGATCCAAAGTTGGGGTCCGGCACCCTACCCTACCCTAACTTTCAAAGTTTATAAAAAAAATTCTGAGGCAATACTTTTTTCCACACTAGGTGCAAATGAAAGTTGGGACCCTTAGGCATGCTTGACTGAAAAATCCAGGTGGGGTATAGCACGGATTTTTTTTTAAATTGATCCAAAGTTGGGGTCCGGCACCCTACCCTACCCTAACTTTCAAAGTTTATAAAAAAAATTCTGAGGCAATACTTTTTTCCACACTAGGTGCAAATGAAAGTTGGGACCCTTAGGCATGCTTGACTGAAAAATCCAGGTGGGGTATAGCACGGATTTTTTTTTAAATTGATCCAAAGTTGGGGTCCGGCACCCTACCCTACCCTAACTTTCAAAGTTTATAAAAAAAATTCTGAGGCAATACTTTTTTCCACACTAGGTGCAAATGAAAGTTGGGACCCTTAGGCATGCTTGACTGAAAAATCCAGGTGGGGTATAGCACGGATTTTTTTTTTTAATTTGTTATATAATTCATTAGTTATGTCCTTGCTTACCATACTTTGATTACTAAAAATAAACCCTGCGTGTCATCAAAACTAAGCTAAACCCACTGTTACTGAAAAAGAATGATTCGCCAAAGCAGATTTGTTTGACATGAAAGTATTAAAAGTACGAACTAAACTTTGTATTCTCGAAGCGTAGAAATATTTTTACTTTTTAGGAACTATTTTACAGAAAATGGAAAGCTATTTCGCACAATATCGCACAAACATTTTCTGATGGCAAAGTCGATACCATGTAACAAGAAAATTTAGGCAACATTTAAATCATGTCATTTTTCGGTGTTGACAGTTGAAGTTAAGTCTTTAAGCGTGCAGCACCTGCACGATGTTAAAAGCACATACTATTGTTTATTAAAATATTGAACAGGAAATGAAATTTTCATATTGAACAGGAAATGAAATTTTCAAATTCATTGAAAAGTGTTTTCGACGGCTAAATTGAAGTTAAAACAGATATTGTAGTGGTAATATAAAATTGAAAAGTTTTAGTTAGTTTGAATCTTATGCAACTTTTGGGTTTATAGACATACCTGAAAACTGGCTGCTAGCGGAGTGGCTGCTAGCGAGTGGCTGCTAGCTTGAGTCTAGCATTAACTGATCAAGTATTGAGTGAGAATGTGAAAGTGAAGAGTAGAAACTAGTATCGTGAGTGTTACTTCAACCCACGCCAATATATCAGGAAAGTTTTTTTTCTTATATATTAAACATTATTCACATTTTGTTTTAAACCTATTGGTTTTGTTCTGAGATTTTATTTTTTTTCTTCCGCCACATTTTGTTCTTGCGTAGTATTGTGGTATCGCAAGATGTCGCTTAGATTTTTCGCATATGATATCGAACAGTTATTGCGCTTTTGAAACTGACCCTGTTAAACCGTACACTTTACGTTGTAAGAGTTATCTCCCCGAACACTGTTTTTCTTGTGTCCACTACTCCTTCGCAACCGTAAAAGATTACGATAAATTTATTTTACCAAAGTGCTTGCTATATCTTCAAGATGATGAGTCGGTTTGCACCAAAGTACTCCGGAGTCTCCATATGAGAGTTATTTCCCCTTATGCATTTGATATAAGTGATAAGCATTTAAACTCATAAACCGTAAGCCGTATAAACCTAGAGTCGCTTTATTGAAGGTCCTTGGGTCCCAACTTAGAAAATTAGGTCAAGGTCAAAGGTCAAGGTCATGTTCTAAATTTTGATATTCACTTCAAACTGCTTTTACTCAGAAAAAAGTTCGGGGTAAAATTTAAAAAAATGTGAGCAAAATGTTAGTCACGACATTATTTAAGTCGAGAGTATTTGTCGAAATGATACGCGTAGTATTTTGGGGGTTTTCATGCCACTGAAATGGAAAAATGAACAAATTAACTAATTATAGCTTCAAACTTTACAGCTCTCATGATGCGTACATGCAATTTATCTTTGTAAATCATCCAATGCCCACAACTACCCATCTAGCCCCCCCCCCCCCCCCTTTTTTTTTTTTAGGAATCCCATTTCTATTTTATTATAAAAATGCTAATACTTCTTTTTTTTATGAATACTTTTCTTTCTGAAATACAAATCTATTCTTGCAAAATAAAATCTGCTCCAAATCATGTACATGTATTTCTGAAAATTAATCGATAAGCGTTTTGTTAAAGTACTATAACACCAGCATTATTTTTGTGTGCATGCAATGAATGAGTCGACCAGTGGTCAGCGCTCGGACAATAGTTTACCTGTAAAATAAATCGAGAAAATATATTTTCCGTTAGCAGTATAAATCACGTGCAGTCCGCTTGACGTTCCAATCTGGATTGAGAAATTAAAATCAATGGCGTAGAAATCCCTCAAAAGTTCGTAAATAGTAGTAAAATCCTAGAATCAAATTTCGAAGCATGCATTTTAAAAAATCTGTGTTCCCATAAATATATGTACGAAAAAAGCATGCATGATCCGACATCAATGACCTGTAAATGAAAGAAAATTTAAATCCGTTAGCTGACAATCTTTATACACAGTTACACCCCAGTTCTATTGTTATACTTCATAGTTTCTATTTCTGAAACAAGTGTAAATTGAATAGATCTATTGTTACGAATAACAATGGATTTTGACCACAGGGTGTCGAGCGGGGTTTCTGGAAACCCCTGCTTCTACATCCCGAAAACAAAGTCCATTGTTATTCATTACAATAGAAATCGATTATTTTTTAAATAGCATGAACATAAGAAATTACTAATAGTGTTCACTACAAGTTGTTTCAAGATATTAAAAAAACACAGTTTAGGAAATTCCAATAGCGAAAAAAATATTAAGCATCTATTTTGAATAAAAAAATCCTTCAAGGGAAAAGTAATTTGATTGATAGCGTTGAAAAACTAAATAAAATTGTTCGCGATTTGCGAGAAAAAAAAATCTGACTCCGACAAAAAACAATACCCCCCAACCCCTTTGAAGTTAAAATGGTTGCTCCCTAAATACTCCTTTGCTTGAAGGTAAAATTTTTGATCCCAGTCATATGTCTCTATTCTAAAGCATTGATCTTAAAAAAAAACAGGGATTCTAACTCCTGGACCCCCCCCCCCTTTGATCCCGCTCGTCGGGTTTCTAATCCGGACACACCTATCCCTCAGTGTGTCCGATTATGAATGTTTGTTTACTCTCGAGAGGGGGGGGGGGGGGCTTCTTTTTTTTTTTTTATAAAACCGTAACATAAAAAAATACATTTATGATTACCTTCATTAAACTGATACAGGTAAGTACTTTGGGTTATAATATTGCCTTTATCTTTAGTCTCTTCTACCAAATCCAACGCTTGACTCAAAATGTCGTCCGTCTTATACCCGTTCATATTGACAACTGCATACAATGAGCATGATGTATTTTTTTGTGATAAGAATGCACGAAACGGTCAACCTTGAACTTCTGATCCATATCAGCACAAGGATTAAACGGGAATATGCAAAACAGCAACCTTGACATTTGTAAAATCTACTCACTTGCCAAAGTTTGAAAGAACATAGCCAAAGTAAGGTTACTAGTGGGGTTTCATGTAAAAAAAATATTTTTCTTACAATTCATGGTTCGATTTTATCAATAAATATATGCTATCCATTTTTTTTTTTTTTAATTTAATTATCAATGTTAACAAATATAGGGTTTAGCATTGGGTGTAAGTTAGTTATACACCTCGGGATACGGCGTGTCTGGATAAGAAACCCCTCCGCCATCCGGCCGTCGGGGTTTCTTATCCAGACACACCTATCCCTCGGTGTATAACTATTACGTCTGGTCTTGACGACAATCCTTCTGCAACTAAAGTTTAAAAACATTCTTTCCTAGTATATCGATCAGCTTGGTGACGTCACAATCACACCAACCATCCGGTGAGCGCGTGCTACCTAAAATAAAATAGGGGTTTTCCCCTTTTCGAAAAGAATTAAAATGTGCACGTAGGTTAGGTTAAATACAAAAGACCCATGCAGGTCAGGTCCGATGTCCTTTAATTATAAAATTGAAAACAATGCACACACAATAAGTAAATAAGACACAAGTATTGGGAAGCCTTATAAAAAAAGAGAACATTTATAAAGGAAAATGCAAGGATACTTTTTGTAAGTGTGTTTATGTTGCAAGGACCCGTTTTCGCGGTTCCTAGAGCCTAGGTCCCAAGTGTTTAAACACGGGAACTAGGCTCTCAATTCCTATGTCGCGTATTCCTTAAGCCTAGGTCCCAAGTGTTTAGACACGGGAACTAGGCTCTCAATTCCTTTTTCGCGTATTCCTTAAGCCTAGGTCCCAAGTGTTTAAACACGGCCACTAGGCTCTCAATTCCTTTTTGCGTATTCCTTAAGCCTAGTACCCAAGTGTTTAAACACGGCCTCTAGGCTCTCAATTCCTTTTTTCGCGTATTCCTTAAGCCTAGGTCCCAAGTGTTTAAACACGGGAACTAGGCTCTCAATTCCTTTTTCGCGTATTCCTTAAGCCTAGGTCCCAAGTGTTTAAACACGGCCACTAGGCTCTCAATTCCTTTTTTGCGTATTCCTTAAGCCTAGGTCCCAAGTGTTTAAACACGGGAACTAGGCTCTCAATTCCTTTTTCGCGTATTCCTTAAGCCTAGGTCCCAAGTGTTTAAACACGGCCACTAGGCTCTCAATTCCTTTTTTGCGTATTCCTTAAGCCTAGGTCCCAAGTGTTTAAACACGGCCACTAGGTTCTCAATTCCTTTTTCGCGTATTCCTTAAGCCTAGGTCCCAAGTGTTTAGACACGGGAACTAGGCTTTCAATTCCTTTTTCGCGTATTCCTTAAGCCTAGGTCCCAAGTGTTTAAACACGGCCACTAGGCTCTCAATTCCTTTTTTGCGTATTCCTTAAGCCTAGGTCCCAAGTGTTTAAAAACAGGAACTAGGCTCTCAATTCCTTTTTCGCGTATTCCTTAAGCCTAGGTCCCAAGTGTTTAGACACGGGAACTAGGCTCTTTATTCCTTTTTCGCGTATTCCTTAAGCCTAGGTCCCAAGTGTTTAAACACGGCCACTAGGCTTTCAATTCCTTTTTCGCGTATTCCTAGAGGCTAAGTCTCAAGTGTTTAAACACGGCCACTAGGCTCTCAATTCCTTTTTCGCGTATTCCTAGAGGCTAGGTCTCACGTGTTTAAACC